>NC_134483.1:411176499-411828999 GCF_040206685.1 Ascaphus truei | reverse complement strand
CATATAAATTCAGGTCCAAAAATTGTATTTGGTTTTTATTATATGTGTGAGTAAATTTCAGATTGAGTGTGTTATCTGCCAGGTATTCAAAAAACCTCAAAAGGTCCTCCTCCCCACCACTCCAGATCAAGATAGGTCATCAATGTAGCGCTTATAAAACACCACATAATGCCTGAAGGGGTTAGAATCTCCAAACACGTGGGACATCTCCCACCAACCCATGAACAGGTTGGCATAGGAGGGGGCAAACGAGGTCCCATAGCTGTCCCACGTGTTTGGAGATAATACTGCTGATCAAAGAAGAAATAGTTGTGGGTGAGTGAGAATCTAATACTATCCAAAATGAAGGCTATATGTGCTGGGGAAAGAGTAGAGTGATTGTGCAAAGAGAATTCAGTGGCTGTGAGACCGTGCTCGTGATTAATAATATTGTATAAAGAAGCCACATCTAGGGTTACCCAGATGTAGCTTGGGTGCCAAATTAAAGGTGCTAAAAAAGATAAAACATGCTTAGTGTCTATGATGTGTGAGGGTAAGGAAAAAACAAGTGGCTGTAAAAAGTGATCTATGTATTTAGAAAGGTGTTCACCCAGGGAACCAATGCTTGAAATTATGGGTCTACCTGGGGGTGCAGTGAGTGTTTTGTGTATCTTGGGCAAGTGATGGAAAATGGGAGTGATGGGATCTGGAGTGGTAAGGAAGTCTCGCTCATAGTCTGCCTTATCGCGCTCAAATTTTGTTTGCTTATTTAGCATAATTGTTTTCTCTTGTTTATTGAGCTTGCTTGCAGTTTTCAAATCTAGCTCTTTAAAGATTTCCATATGCGAAAAGGCTTTTAGTTGGTGCTGCAATTCTGATATTTGTTTGGACACGATTTTATTTTCTTCAGATTTAAATCTTATAATGAGGTCCATTAGTTTAAATGAGCAGTCATTGAGAATGTGGCACCATTGTTGCTCAAATTCCCCATTCACAAAGCCAAAGGAGGGTGTTTTTGTATGACGTAACCCTCTGGGAATGTACTTAACGCGATTGTAATTCTCCATGGTTGTGATTTCCCACCATATGCGTTGCCGTGATAATAGACATTTCTCCAACTTATTGAAGTGTGCCTTGAGGTCTGCAGTGTCCTCACAGAGTAGTTCAGTGGTGTTGCTAAAAATAGCCTCCGCTCTGTGCATGCGATTGGCAGTGTTGCAGCAGCTAAATAAAAAGTCTGGATCTTGCTCAGGTGCAATGTCCATGTTGGTGTAGCCCTTTACCGTGTGTGTGTAAATCAAACCACACGTGCTATGCACGGGGTGAGTCCCAGTATTGCCAGGCAAATAAACAAGGGAAGCAGTAGAAGAGTCCCAGGGATGTATAACAACTAGTGTCCACGAGCTGCTGACAGAAAAATTGTACCAAGTACCAAGGAGTCTGTCGTGCGCTTCAGTGTATTACACAGGTCTGGAGGTATCAGACACTGGAGTAGGTATGAGGGAGCTATGCAGGGCCACATAAATAACCGGTGCAGGGGGATAATATTGTTACATCACCTGCTCCTCCGGTTTGGGACCCACTCTCCTCGCCTACTCCTGTGTGCCACCGTCAGAAACGATTCAGGGAAATGGAGGAAGTTCGGCGCAACTGCGTATGTCTGAAAGAAGGCTCCCGGATGTCTCTTCAAAAAACTTTATTATTCACACACCAGGGCTACACCAGCGTCTCCCCCTCAACGCGTTTCACCCTTACACAGAGGGCTTCGACTCGGAGTGGGGAGAAGTGGTGACAGCCTGTTTAAATACCCTAAAAAGCCCGCGAAAGCGGAATAAAAGATTTAACCCTTTCAATACTTTTTAGCCTGTTAAAGAATATCTATGCCATAACATCGTGGTGTCTATGTTAATCACACAATATTCCTAATAAACATAAACATATGCATAGATTAGATTATTTGGCTACATATTAAAGGTATGTAAATACATTAAAATGCTGGTTACAACACTGCATCAGAAAGAAAAAGTCCCTAAATTCCTATTGTTTAAGCCAAACTGCTACAAGTCCATGTTAATATACATATAAATGAATGGACTTCCTTATAATTAATATATGCCATAACTATTTAATGCATATGCTGTTCGGCAAGGAAATAAAAGGGAGGAAAAGGAGAAGAAAAAGAGGGGGAGGGGGGGAGGGGAGGGAGAGGGAAGGGGAGGGGGAAGGGGAAATGGATGGGGGGGTGGGGGGGGTTAAGGAGGTGATGAAGAAAGAAACAGAACGGAAGATAATACCAATGTCAAGTTAACACACTGTACACTCTATTGTTGGGAGGACAAATATATGTTAACATTCTAAATCTAAATGGTCTAAAGAAAACATCGCAGATCCCAATCCACATTAAGTCCGTTGGGTTGTAGCGTGTTTAATGCATTTATCCAACGCGCCTCTCGTTGGTGTAAAAGCTTAGTTCTATCACCTCCCCGAGGGGGTATGGCTATGTGTTCTATTGTGCAACATTGGAAATGTTCTACAAAACCCAACGGACAGTTGTTAATGTGTATTGGTACCGGATGTGTCATGTCTTTGTTTGTAATTAACCTTAAGTGTTCTAAAATGCGGATTTTTAGGGCTCTACTTGTTAGCCCCACATATTGTTTTTTACATCCGCATTGTAACAAGTATACAACAAAGTTCGTCTGACATGACATAAACGTTCTTATATGGAATCTACGTGTTTCATCTTTGTTAGAGAAATGCGTGGTTTTCATCACCTTAGGACAAATCTTACAGTGTCCGCATTTGAATGTATTTACATACCTTTAATATGTAGCCAAATAGTCTAATCTATGCATATGTTTATGTTTATTATGAATATTGTGTGATTAACATAGACACCACGATGTTATGGCATAGATATTCTATGTATAGATATGTATACATCCTCTTTCATACACTCTGCTATACCTCACCCTTTTGCCGATCCACTCCGTCTTTAACTCCCCTTAAGAGGTTTTAGATTAGCTATATATATTTTGGTTTACCTTTTTGTGTTATGTAATAAGTATAAATTAAGTAATAAATAATTTTTTGTTTTGTATTTTAACCTCCTATACCCATATGGTTTAATATAGTTGATTTATCTGTGTACATATACTACCACTCAGAGTTATTAATTTAGTTGAGTGCAATCTATGGGAACGCTTTCTCTTGGTCATCTTTGACCACCCTATCCACTGGTTCACAGTTCCATGGACCACTTTTTACTTTGGTATAGATTATTAAGGTGAGCAGTGTTTTTTCCTTTCCCTACTTCTGCGTCGGTTTGGGATCTTGTGATCCCCTTTCTTTAAACACTTTGCTCCCTAGTGTTTGCTTATACAAGAGGTTTCCCTTCCCTGATTTATACACACACCGGTATCTTCTACTATCCATATTGTTTCAGTATGTCAGGTATCCTGTCACACCAACCTGATTTTAATGTTTGGAGTACTGAAGCACAAGATGTTTTTTCTAGTAATAAATTAGCTACAGACATGACAGACCAGCCAGATATTAAAAAATATTTTGCAGAGCTTGATAAACTGTTTACAACACAGACTAAGACCTGGTGGGAGATCACAAGCCTTGAGAAATACTTATCTGCAAAACTAGTGCCAAGAGGGCTTCGTGTCTACATAGCACCTTCCCACCTTATTGTGGAGGAAGAATTTCATAAAGGATGGTCTAAAATCCTGCTAGATTGCTCAGCGAAGTTAATGACCTTCCTGATAGAATACGAACAGAGGAAACTGGAAAAAACTAACACAAACATTAAAACACTTTTAGAAACTGCACACACCTGGAAAGATCACTCAGATTTGGACACACTGGACAAAAAACTCAAAAGTAATATAAGCAAAATTAAAGCAGATATAACAGAGAGAAAACAAAAAAAGTTTTTGCGTGATGTGAAAGATTTTGAAGAAGGGAAAATCTTCCGCAAAAGGACCCGCCCCTTTCCCCCACCAGCTGACAAATATCCCTATACAGGGGAGTCTTCCACGGAGTGGGAGAATAGTGACACAGACCTAGAGACAAGTCACGCACCCACCCCATCTGGTTTTTTTAGAACATTTGGCCCCCCCATATCCCATCAGAGACGGAAGGGAACAAGGAGAGGGGGCATTAAGCTCAAATCAAAATCAATTGAGAGACAGGGACAGATGGGGATACAGGCCCCAATACAGGGCGAGAGGGTACAGGAGAAGGAGGTCTCACAGATAATTAATCTGTCACACAAAACTCTGACCCCTGCACACATGTCGGTACTATCTAGAGGACTGTCCTACTGCCCAACAAATCAGATTAACAAATTTGAGTGTGTTAAGGATTTGAATCTCTTCTCGCGCAAACTACTACTTCACAAATTCCATACCAGACGCGAGAAGAGACTTAACCTTAACACACCCATGGAAGGCTACGATCATATGGATCGTATGAATATACGCCTCCTGGGGGACCTACTTAGAGAAAGTGAGAAACCACCAGGTGAAGGCCTTTCACAAACCTAAGAAACAAATCGAAATTTATGCCCGCCATGGAGACGTGTTCCAACATAGAAGTTTTTACTAATCTGATTACTAGGGAAATTGAAGATCTACACACGCATACTATGAGTAAATCAAATAATAACATATCTTCCAGTGAAATACATGCTCTGAGAGATCTGGAAACAGATAAAAGCATTGTAATCAAACCCTCGGACAAAGGGGGCAATATAGTTCTATTGGATAAATCCAACTATATCCAGGAATGTGCTAACTTACTAAAGGATCCAAAGTGTTATAGGATACTTGATACAGACCCCACTGACTCCTTGAAAGCCAAACTTACTACCATCCTGAAAGAAGGTTTAGAGACAAAAGTGATCACCAAGACCGAATTTGAATTTATCCTTATACCGCACCCTAGGATAGCTACATTCTATCATCTACCTAAGGTGCACAAAGGCCTATCCCCTCCACCTGGTAGGCCAATTGTATCAGGGATTGGAAATGTCACCTCCAACGCAAGCGTATATCTCGATAAGTTTTTACGTCCACTAGTGAGCCTTCTCCCGTCACATCTGAAAGACACTAAAGATGTTTTGCTTAGAATAAACAATGTACATATTGATGACGACACTTTTCTAGTGGGCCTTGACGTAGTGAATCTATACACTAGTATCCCACACACGTTTGGACTCGGGGCAGTTAATTTCTCCCTGAGGTCTAGAGATATGGAGGCCAAAACACATAACTCCTTCGTCATCAAACTCTTAGAATTTGTACTTACAAGCAACTTCTTTATATTTAACGGGAAGTACTATCATCAAATCCAGGGCACGGCCATGGGAACCACGTGTGCCCCCACCTATGCCAATCTATATCTAGGCTGGTGGGAGGAAACCGTGGTTTTTGGCTGTGACCTGGATATGTATGCGGACAACATTATCATGTGGGTCCGCTACATTGATGATATTCTCATGTTGTGGAAGGGCTCACTGGCTCTCCTGGAAGAATTCGTTACCAAATTGAATACTAACAAATTCAATTTGAAACTCACAATGCAAACGGACAAAAAGACCTTAGTCTTTGTGGACATAACTATCTACAAAGACACTGAAGGGTACCTACAAACCACACTATTTAGAAAACCCACAGCCACCAACAGCATTCTACGG
Source organism: Ascaphus truei (assembly GCF_040206685.1). Lineage (NCBI taxonomy): Eukaryota > Metazoa > Chordata > Amphibia > Anura > Ascaphidae > Ascaphus > Ascaphus truei. Next base: position 411,823,316 of record NC_134483.1, on the reverse strand, counting down.
GCAGATAGCCACCACCCCACCCATCTGGTCCAAAATATACCTACGGGACAATTTCTCCGCCTACGACGCAACTGCTCTACTATGGCAGAATTTGCGACCAAGGCTGAAGAAATGAGCCAGAGGTTTTATGAGAGGGGATACAGCAAGAATGTAGTCCAGAAAGCACTAAAGAGAGCCAAACATACAACAAGAGACACACTTCTGACACAAAACAAAAAGAGACCAGACACTAAAGAAGTAATACGTTTTATTGGCACATATAATACACAGTGGCATGACCTCAGACGTATTTTTACCAAATATTGGCACATCCTTACGGAAGACGAGGACTTGGCTGAAGTGTTGAATCCATCACCAACACTAACATGTAGAAGATCACGTAACCTGAAAGATAGGATGGTACAGAGCCACTACCAACCTATACCTAATAGAACTTGGCTAGATCACAAACCACAGGGGTCATTTCCCTGCGGGAAATGTAAAGCATGCATACACATGCCACCCACTAAATCATTCACAGACTCCACACAAGCAAAAACATTTAACATCACTGACTTCATAAACTGCAACAGCAAAGGAGTCATATATACCATCACTTGTACATGCAAAAAAATATATGTGGGTAAAACCTTCCGCCAACTAAAAGTTAGAATTCTTGAACACCTGGGGTCCATTCGAAACAAACATGACACACCTCTGTCGAGACACATGAATGGAGTACATGACGGTGCATCTGCACGTTTGCGCTTTGCCGGGATAGAACTGGTACCTTTGGGACCACGCAAAGGCGATTGGAATAGGACACTTCTACAAAAAGAGAGTAAATGGATATACACGCTAAACACTCTCAGTCCCACAGGTCTAAATGAGGGGTTTATATACTCACCCTTCATTTGAAGTTTCCCTAGTCAGGGAATGTATTCCGAACACATTTGTGTACAGCCCCATTTTTTGGACCATCCATGTGTGGATTATACACCCAATTATGTGAATATATGCAATCTATACTTACCTCTGCGAATGTACTGACCAACTATAACCTTCACAAATGCATGTGACTACTACTCCTATGAATTAAATAAGTCAGCTTAAAGATATTTAAAGAGTAGTAAGACCGCATTGACCCCTTTGGGCGGTCTAAATAGACAGCGGTCACTCCTACACGACTAACATATACATTTGCAGTCACTACAATATATGGTAAGAAGATTCGCATATACCTATTCATCTGCCACATTAAGGCATGATTACTGTTAGCATCGCTAGCATCGTGGTATACACACCATGTATCTAACTACATATGTAGTGGCTCATCTATTACCCAACTATGTGAATATATGCAACCTATACTTACCTCTACGACTGCACTGATCAACTGTAACCTTCACAAATGCATTTGACTACTACTCCTATGAACTAAATAGTCAGCTTAAAGATATTTAAAGAGTAGCAAGACCGCATTGACCCTTTTGGGCGGTCTAAATAGACAGCGGTCACTCCTACATGACCTACATATACAATTGCAGTTACTACAATATATGGTAAGAAGACTAGCATATACCAATTCATCAGCTACATCACGGCATGTTTACTGTAAGCATCGCTAGCATCGAGGCATATATACCATGTATCTAACTACATATTTAGTGGCTCATTCATTACCCAATTATGTGAATATATGCAACCTATACTTACCTCTGCGAATGTACTGACCAACTGTAACCTTCACAAATGCATTTGGCTACTACTCCTATGAACTAAATAGTCAGCTTAAAGATATTTAAAGAGTAGCAAGACCGCATTGACCCTTTGGGCGGTCTAAATAGACAGCGGTCACTCCTACATGACAAACATATACATTTGCAGTCACTACAATATATGGTAAGTAGATTCGCATATAGCTATTTAATCAGCTACATCACGGCATGACTACTGTAAGCATCGCTAGCATCGTGGCATACACACCATGTAACTAACTACATATTTGGTGGCTCATTTAGTACCCAATTATGTGAATATATGCAACCAATACTTACCTCTGCGAATATACTGACCAACTGTAACTTTCACATATGCATTTGACTACTACTCCTAGGAATCAAATAGTCAGCTTAAAGATATTTAAAGAGTAGCAAGACCGCATTGACCCTTTTGGGCGGTCTAAATAGACAGCTGTCACTCCTACATGACTAACATATACATTTGCAGTCACTACAATATATGGTAAGAAGATTCACATATACCAATTCATTTGGTACATTACGGCATGATTATTGTCAGCATCACACACATCACCATTCAATATATCATATACACAGGGATCATGTAACTATTACAGTCAGAATACCCATTTAAGCATCACTAATCTACAGATGTGGTTATATTATCCACACATTACCTGATAGCGGCGGACGAACCTATCAGGAACGTAGGCATACACTAAATACGCCCACGGAACCGCCCCCAGGAGGTATAAATACACACTAGTGAGGAGACAACCTATACTCCTCCCCCCAGAAGAAGCGCCGCTAGGCGTGAAACGATCGTCGGGTGTCATGCGACGCTCATACCGATGACGTCAGCCGTTTGTTTTTACAGAGTGTGAGACGGAGGCTGAGGCATCTACGGTGTTCACAGAGTCTAAAGATCCGGATATGGGTGATATACAGCGCGCTATTGCGAGACAGCATACTCATTAGAGTAATATCCCTCCACGCTTTGAGGAGTCTGATAAGTGAGAGATATCTAGCTGCTTTCATTTAACTACACAGTGACGCTTAACTGTGAGCTTCAGATATACAGAGGCTAGTGTGTATTGTGTATTGTGACTAACTCTAGTCACCACAGCGCATATACTCTATATAATAGACCAACACTTTTGGGTCTAGAGGCAGAATTACTTATATATGGCACTCTTGTGCCTGCGCTGTATACATCCTCTTTCATACACTCTGCTATACCTCACCCTTTTGCCGATCCACTCCGTCTTTAACTCCCCTTAAGAGGTTTTAGATTAGCTATATATATTTTGGTTTACCTTTTTGTGTTATGTAATAAGTATAAATTAAGTAATAAATAATTTTTTGTTTTGTATTTTAACCTCCTATACCCATATGGTTTAATATAGTTGATTTATCTGTGTACATATACTACCACTCAGAGTTATTAATTTAGTTGAGTGCAATCTATGGGAACGCTTTCTCTTGGTCATCTTTGACCACCCTATCCATAGATATTCTTTAACAGGCTAAAAAGTATTGCAGGGGTTAAATCTTTTATTCCGCTTTCGCGGGCTTTTTAGGGTATTTAAACAGGCTGTCACCACTTCTCCCCACTCCGAGTCGAAGCCCTCTGTGTAAGGGTGAAACGCGTTGAGGGGGAGACGCTGGTGTAGCCCTGGTGTGTGAATAATAAAGTTTTTTGAAGAGACATCCGGGAGCCTTCTTTCAGACATGCGCAGTTGCGCCGAACTTCCTCCATTTCTACAGATAAGTACATTTAGTCTGCCATCAAGTTCCACAAGTGAGCGTGTATGCCCATAAATGGGGGACAGCAAGCCACAATTATCCACAAGACTGCATCCCCGTCCAGCACCTCCGACAGCTGTTTCGCCTACTGGCTTCTTCCGGGAGTGTAGTGATTGATGTGACTTCAGAATTTAAAGCTCTGCGCACTTCGTGACATCATAGATCAGCCGATAACAATTAAGGCTAAGATACAGACAGATCGTGTTGTCTTGGTTTTACGCCTTGTGATAGATGGAAAGCCACGTCATTTTATTAAAGGCATAATGGCCTACATAGTCAATGCATGACATTATATCCCAGTTATGTATCCCTAAGACTTAAAGAAAGAGTCGTTAGGGACATGAAATAAAAGGCACAATAGGGACAGGTATGTATAGTACTTCCACCACAAATCACATAAACGAAATTAAAAGCAGGGTATACATAACATAAATTCAGCCACAGTTTATATAGAGAGAACAGATCATAAATAAATATAAAAAACGACATTGCACTCAAAGACAATACAAAAAAATAAAGAAAAGAAGGAGGCCCATGAAAACAGGAAGTCCCAAAATGGGCCTATGTGAGAGTTAGATCTAGAGAAACATAGCATAACCCATGTAATAATTGAGCCCCCGAGGCATAAGTGAACCCAACTGAGTGATCCACCTACACTCCTTTTGGAGCAGATTTTTTTCTAGATCTCCACCTCTAATGCCCAATGCAACCTTGTCAATGGCAAAAGCTGCCAAAACCGAAGGATCCGATTTATGTACTAACATAAAGTGTTGTGCAACACTGGTTATTTTTTTGCCAGCCGATGTGTCACGAGATGCATTTCTAATGTTTCGGGCATGCTCTAATATACGAAAACGTAATTCTCGCGTAGTCATGCCTACGTATATTAATCGGCAAGGGCAGCTCACATAGTATATAACTCCCTTTGACTTGCAATTTAGAAAGAAACGGATATCAAATTCTTTGGTCCCAGTACTGTCCATAAATTTAGATGTTGGAGACATGTGCTGGCAAACCGAGCACATGCCACATTTGTAAAAAAAACGTTTTTAATGTTACAATTAAGAAAAGTACTGGAGGGAGTTGGAGTATAGTGGCTCCTAACCAATTTGTCTTTCAGATTAGGAGACCTCCTACTTGTTAAACTCACAGAGCTGCCCAGCACCGACCAGAGGTCTACATCAGATAGCAAAATACTCCAGTGTTGATTAATGATCCTCCTCAGATTCGCCCACTGACTGTTGTAAGTGTCAATGAAGTGAATAGTGGAGTCCCCAGATCCCCGAATCTTTGGAGTCAGCAGAGAATTCCTATCCCTGTTTAAGCTGGCCTGGAATCGCCGGCTGATTTGTGTTTTACTGTATCCACAATCCTTAAAGCGGTTTTTTTTTAGCTCTTTAGCTCTCTCTTTGAATATTCCATCAGTAGAGCAATTACGTTTTAAACGTAAAAATTCCCCACCCGGAATTCCATTAATTTGGTGAACCGGGTGTGAACTAGATGCGTATAATACAGAATTTGTAGAGGTTTTTTTCCTGTGAATGTCGGTGGTAATACACCCATCAGGATCAATGCTAATTTGGAAATCTAGGAACTCCACAGATTTACTGCTCCACTGTGTGGTGAGTTTGATGTTATACCCGCTGTGGTTGAGAAGATCGACGAACACCTCCAACTCCGCAGCAGAACCCTGCCAGAGAACGAAGATGTCGTTGATATATCTCAACCACAGCAGGACATGAGTAGTAAGGAAAAGATTTTCATCAGTGAACACCACCTCTCTTTCCCACCACCCCAGGAAGAGATTAGCATAGGAGGGCACACAGGTCGCACCCATCGCCGTTCCCCTGACTTGAAGATAAAAAGAATTCCTGAAAACAAAATAATTATTGTATTGTATTGTATTGTATGTCTTTATTTATATAGCGCCATTAATGTACATAGCGCTTCACAGCAGTAATACATGTGGTAATCCAATAAATAACAGATAATATAAATAACAGATCATGGGAATAAGTGCTTTAGACATTAAGGAAGAGGAGTCCCTGCTCCGAGGAGCAGTCTAGTCCGTTAGTATAAATGATAAAAGTTGCATAAGTGTGTCAACAAGGCTGGAACTCAGGTTCTGCATCGACAGGAAGTATCTGGCGGCGTGTAATCCATCCAGATGTTGAATACATGTATACAAACTCTCTACATCACACATCACCAGAATAGTCTCCCCGTCGACCGTCACCTGGTCCAGCCTTGACAACACATCCATTGTATCACGGATGTAAGATGAAAGGCTCTCTACTGAAGTACATAGAAAGCAGTCAAGAAAATAGCAGATGGGCTCAGACAGCCCCCCTATGCCTGAAACAATAGGTCATCCTGGGGAGTGGGAAGGATTTTTGTGAATTTTTGGCAGCAAATATAAAATTGGAACCACAGGACACTTTGAAATAAGACCTTCATAATTAAGTTTGGTCAGCGTACCAATAGAGAATGCTTCCAAAAGAATTTTATCAAGGGGTGCCTTGAATCTTGATGTCAGATCTCCAGGGAACTCCTGCTAGCACGTTCGATTACGGAGTTGCCTGTACACTTCTGCTTCATAGAGGGTTTTTGGCCATAGGACAATATTGCCCCCCTTATCGGAGGGCTTGATCTCAATTGTTTTCAACTGTTGTAAGCTGTCTATTGCCAGTCATTCAGATTTAGTGAGGTTGGTCTTCGTGATCTTATCCGGTAACTGTGAGATAGCTTGGCTAAGCAGTTCAGAAAAAACTTCAATCTGAGACGACGTCTGTAGAGGTGGACAGAACACCAATTTGGGTCTGATATGTTTTGCAACCGCCAATTCATTTGTAACTGATTCTGTATTTTCTTCAATTAGTGATATTAGAGTATTAAGATTACGTTCATCAGTTGATGCCAAACTCTGAGTTTGTGGTAATTCATCTTCTGCAGATTTTGAATAGTGTTTAAATAACAAAAATTTCCTGCAAAAAAGGTGAAGATCTGTAGTCCACATAAATTTATCACAGTTATAAGTGGGAGAGAATGGTAAAACATACTGGACACCTAACAAGCTCCTATTGAACCCCCAGAATGACCACAACATATATATAAGCATATGAGAATGGTAAGCCACGTTCCAGTACATTACATTGCTATGTTCCTATTTCTCTTGTCTTCCCCTTGCTGATAAATTTGATTATGTTTCATTTTCTAACATGTATGGGGTTTCTTTGTGTATGCGCATGAGGTGACACTGTGTCTCTCATATCCTTTTGGATTTGTTCATTTATCTTTGGGTATTATTTTCATGCACTAATTATTAGGGGGATATATGTTTTCAACTTTATTTACCCTACCCCATGTGCAGATAGATTACCCTCTGTGTGTGACTCACAAATCCAGGTGCTGCTTTCTGTGTGTTAATTTTAGTTAGGATATCTATCAATTTGGTTATATCCTAACTCTAGGATTATTTAGCTGATACTCATTTGGTTTCAGCTATCAGAGTGTTATACCATCTTTCTCTCTCAGTGGCCCTTCTATAGGGGACCGGCCGGTCATATGTCCGTGTGGGATCTTGTGATTTCCACTACGACCGTTCAGGTTCCCCTTTCCCCTATCTCTGACATTTGGGCTTTTCACTCTTGAGAGTTTTCGTGCACACAGTATGTTTAGGATATGAGTTAATGACTGTGTTTTCCCTGTCCGTTTTTGTTTTTATATGTATGTTTTATTTTACATCTTGGTTCATTTGTTCTTCTAGTCCGTGATTAATATTTTTTTTTGTTTTTCATCTATTATATGATCAGAGTGCTTGTTTATGGGATTTTCTTTTCTCCTTTTAGTGTTTCCATATATATACAGTATATAATCATCACTTGGTGATCAGCAAGCTAATGGGACATGACGACACCATGTCACCAAAGCTTTTCACTGCAACATTTCAAGATTTTTTCAAGACATTGAATCGGGAAGAATAAGGAATTAAAATCAATGGTGAATATCTACGATTTTCATATGACGTTATTTCTGTCACAAGTCCAGAAGACCTCCAGCAACAAATCAGAGAACTTGCTGAAGCATGTAAGAAAGTGCGCCTCCATACGAATCTCAGCAAGACCAAAGTGATCAATGTGATGTTCAACAAATATATATAATGTGATGTCTCAGTCACACCGCAGGGTCTTTTGTCCCTGATCAAAGGCAGGGAATGTAGAGGTTGGTGAACAGGGGTCTATTTACAGGGTTAACACATAATACAAAACAAACAAAAAGACCTAACTCCATTTTGGGAGCGTTGACTAATATAACTTATTCGCTTACTAATCATGGGAGAGCTAAGCTGTTTCCCCACTTTGCACCCTGTACCTGAAGCTTTCCCCTGATCCACTTGAAGAGGTGGATTTTCAGCTGGGCTTTGAATGTGGAATGTAAAGCTGCTTGACGATTATTCAGTTGAACAGCGTTCAATAGGTAGGGAGAGATTACTGAAAAATGTTAAGATGGGCACAGAAGGGACAAACTTGGGTAGAGCGTAAGAGACGTGTAAGACGTGTAATGAGATCAGAGTTGAGATATATGGAGCTGCAGAGGAGTGTAGTCTTAAGATTAAGGAGGATCATTTTGTAGTTTATACAGAAATACATAGGAAGTCAGTAGAGAGAGTTCAGCAGGTTGCAATCAGATACACGTCTAGAAAAGGAGATGTCCCCGGTGGCTGCTGCTGCACGTGCTACGGCATGCGCACCACACACCAGAGCACAGCCCTCTATGGAGAAGGCCCCAGTCTCTGTGGGCGTGCAAAGCGTGATGACGTGACCGCTGAAAGGAAAGAGAAGAATTTTGTCTTTCCCTGCAGCGATGCGATCACATGGCTGATTAGTGGTAGTAGAACATAGGAAGGGGCATATCTTAGCAATGTTGCAAAGGAAAAAGCAGCAAGATTTAATAACAGTGTTTATATGCGAAGAGAAGGAAAGGGAAGAGTTGAATGTAACCCATAGGCAGCATGCTTGTGAGACTGGGTGAATAGTAGTGTTAACTGCAAAGGAGAAGGAAACAATGGGACCTGGTTTGTGAGGGAATATGAAAAGTTCTACCTTAGTAATGTTAAGCTTGATGTGACAAAGGGCCATTCATGCAGAAATAGCTCATAGGCACTCTAATTTTTGACTGGACTGCGGGTGCAAAGTCAGGTGTAGATAAGTACTGTCTAAGTGAATCCAAAGAAGTCAATGAGGTCATCCAGCGAAAGGATATAGCTAGAAGAGTAAGGGGCCTAAAACTGAGCCTTGAGGTACACCTACAGAGAGTTCCAGAGAGGTTGAGTAGGAGTTGGCATAACAGACACTGAAGAAATACTGAGAAGTAGGAGGAAAACCAGGAAAGGGCCATGGTTGCCAAGTGGAGAATGTGAAGGAGAAGAGGGTGGTAAACCGTATTAAAAGCTCAGGAGAGGTGCATAAGAATGAAATTGTTTCCATGAGATCTGGAAGCCATCCGCTTCTTTGGTGACTTGGGTTCTTTGAAGTCTGCTGTAATAATGCATCAGAGCATGTATACACATATAGTAGAAGTATATTTAACTCAACCAAAGGCTCCTGTGTGTTTCCTCTATTACTAATACCTGGTCATGTCATTGTGGATCCAGTTTTGAGACTCCAGGATCAACAGATGGTGAGCACCAAGGAGGAAAATATTGATAACTTTTATTTAAAGAAAAGGTGTGCCATTCTTTCACTCCCTCCTTTTTCCATGAGGTATATGTAAAGAGGCAATACGTTCCAGAAGTTTCTAAGCAAGAGGCAAGAGGGGACAGAGCGATAGTTAGAATGGGCGGTAGGGTCTAGGGTGTTATTATAAAGAATAGGTCTAACAATAGCTAGTTTAAAAAAAAATGGAAAAGTACCAGAGCATTGAGATGAGTTAAAGATGTTAGTGAGGATGGGGACCGTGGTAGAAGTGAGGGATTCAAGAGACGGAGGGAATTGAGTCAAGGCTGCACAGGGTGGAGTTGGAGGAAAGCAGCAGGAGAGATACTTCTTCCTCTGTAAATGGAGAAGAGACAAAGGCAGATGAAGGAGGATTAGTAAGGAGGGATGGGGAAGGAGAGGGGATTTATTTGCCAATAGCTTCCTCCATGTTCTTGAAATAGTCAGCAAAGTCTTGGGGTGTAATAGAAGGGGTGCAGCATTTTGTGGCAGGAGGTCAAAGAAGGTTGTCACTAGACAGAAAAGAGGTGGCGTGGGTTGGAGTTTTGCTTATTTATAACAGAGGTGAAGAAACCCAGTTTGGCAAGAAAAAGAGCAGAATTAAAGCAGGATAGAAAAAAATTATAGTGCAGAAAATCAGCTAGAGTGTGACTTCTTCTGGAGGCGTTCAGTGGAACGAGTACAAGAGTGCAGAAAATGTGTGTGTGTGTGTTTAGCCAGGGTTATGGATTGGAGCGCCGTGAGTGTCGGCATACAGGAGAAGCATACTGGTCAAATGAGGAGGCAAGGGCAGTGTTGTAAGTTGTGCCAGGATTGTTTGGATCAGATGCATGTGATAGTAAAGAAAACTTTGATTTTAGGCTGAATACCAAGGATTGAGGGTCAATAGATTGCAATTATAATGGCTAAAGGTTGAGTGTGAGGATTGTAAGAGAGTGAAAATATGATGAGGTTATAATCAGAGTGGAAAGGAGAGATAGCTACATTGGATAAGGAACATTTTTTAGTGAAGATGAGATCAAGGAAGTGGCCGTCCATGTGGGTGCTGGAAGTAGTCCATTAGAGGAGACCAAAGGAGGAAGTGAAAGAAGAAGTGAGATGCCCAGGAATGTGAGGTGTCAATGTGACAGTTAAAGTCTCTTAATAGGAGAGTGGGTGAGTCAGTATAGAGAAGGATAACCGGGATTCAGCATCAGAAAGGAAAATGGAGTGTGTGCATGTAGAGTTAGGTGGCCTGTAGATGACACCATTAAGCAGAGAAAGTGGATAGAAAGGGTGAATAGTATGGGCCTCAAAGGATGAGAAGATCAGTGAAGACAGTGTAGGTAGGGGTTGAAATTTACAGTGAATCCCTGGCTGCAGTGAAAGCACTGTTTGCTAAGTGATAATCGGGAAATTATGTGAGAAAGAAGAACCACCATAGGAGAGAGCTATCTCCAGGGCAGAAGCAGAGTGTGAGAGCCAAGTATGTCAGTGCAAATAGGTGAAGATAGCGAGAGAAGAACAGGTCATGAAGAGCTAGATATTTGTAAACCAGAAAAAGAGCTTTCCAGAGAGCACATGAATAATGAAGAGAAGCAGGGGGAAAGCAGGGAATAGATATCAGGTTGAAAGGGTTTGAGCTTTTAGATATTGCAGATGAGAGGGCTCGCAGTTGAGAGCGAGAGCAAGTGGGGATATGGTAGGGGTCAGGGTTTGGAGAAATATCTCTAGCAGCCAAGAGAAGGAGGGCTAGGGAAAGGAGGTAAGAGGAAGACTTATTGGAGTACATGTTTTTTTGAGGAGAAGAGGTAGGTGGCAGAAATGAGTGCAAAAAGCAGTGGCGTTCATGTATGCAAAGAAGAGCATGCAAGGACTCACATGCTAGGATTCTTATTCTGTGCTAAACGGCTATGCTTGCTACAACACCGTACTTCCTCAGCCTATAAGATGGCATATTTCCCTGCTATCTGGGCTTCACAACATTTCTGCTACCGTGGGAGCTGGTTATGTTGCTCCCCTGCCTTTGCCTCTGCTATATCGAATACCTGGTTCCTGATTCCAACTTGTCCTCTAACTTTTATGCTCTCTCCCTGCTCTGACCTTGGCTTGATTGACTACTCTTCTGTTTATCTCCTGCCCCAACCTTGTATAGCTTGACTACCCCTTCTGCCTATTCATCGCTGAACTCTCATCTTATCACACCACGGATCCGGATTTCTGACTCCAGCTTCCACCTAGATTCCAGTCCTGACCCCAGTTTCAGTTTACTACACTAGTGACTCATTCCCTGCCTTCTCCTTCTCTTGCCCGGATCCCTGGTTCCAGCTTCCACTTAGATCCCAGATACTACTTATGACTCTCCCCATGGGTTTCCCCTTAAAGCTCTGATATAGAAGAGGAGATGTGTATATAGTAAGAAGAGCTGTGAGGTAGATTGGAGGAGGAGAATGTATTATTGAGAAAATATGTTGTGGAAAACAGAGCATGTTGAGGCATGGGATAGTAAAGAAAGCAATTGTGGTGATTGTGAGCAAACAAGTAGAAGTATTGAGAGAGACTGTGATAGATGAAAGTGGGAGAGGTTAGTGGTCAGGCTAGCAAGTGTAGAATATTAGTGTAATGAAGGGAGCTCACAACAAGCTGTCAAGTAATATCCTCATGTAGATGAAGTTGCTGAAGTTTTGAGGCAGATTAAAGTCCACCTCCTGTATAACTCCAGACACTATGCCTACCCACCGTGGACACGGGAGTGATGCCTGTTATCCTATATGACGCTACCTTGGTCGACTGAAGGAGGACATTATCCAGCACTTACCAGCAAGATCTACTTGATGGGCATCAACTCACACACGGCCGTGTGAGTAATAGAGCTTCACTTATAGAACCCTTAAGTCACTGTACCATTTGGTATTATTGTATTCAGACCATACTCTGTTTTCTCTTCCGTCATTCTGTTGGGTATTATTTTCTACTTGAACACCATGTTGAAGCACATGCGCTGACCATCACCACCACAACACTATGCCTACCCCTGCTATGTTTTACCCAAACTAGGTTCAAACTTATATCACTAAATAATCACATGACAATAAAACAACCTAATTGCCCATTAAAGACTACCGTAGTTAGGCTTTCGTTAAAAAAAAAGACTACCGTAGTTATTGGTCCTATCTTAGTACATGCAGTTTTTCTCCTGTGATTGGCTCTTTCTACTAAAAATGTAACGCGTCAGTGGCATCTGTGCTTCAGCCTGGGGCCCCTAAACATACAGCACCCTGGGCAACAGCACATGTGGCACCTGCCTAAAACTCGCTATTGGCTTCTAGAAATTTGAACTGCAAGATTCTGTGGGGCCTATTCTAGTATCCTTCATAACCCACTTATCGAGGCTTTTAGCTGTTATCCGCGATAAGCCCCTTATCGGCAGGTTTTGAGATTCGTTCAATTCTAGTAGCCTAGTAGATTAAGTTATCGAGGCTAATCGAGGCTCTAAAATGGCGATTTCCTCCCAAATTCCTCTCACTAGAAAAAGTTGGCTTGAAGCTGCCAACAAGCTCGTGAGAAGGTGGTTAGAGAGGGACTTAGACGAAAAATGCATTTTTCCTGCATCGGATTGATGTCGGGGGTGTCCGGAGCTGATACACATGAATACAAGCAACGGAGACTGCATGAATCAGATGCATGAAAAATGCAATTAGATGCAACTTCATTACCTTAGCGCAGTGTTTCCCAATTCCAGTCCTCAGGGAACCCCAACAGGTCAGGTCTTAAAGATATCCCTGCTCCATCACAGGTGGGTCAGTCAGCGGCTCAGTCATTTTGACTGACACCTGTGCTGGAGCAGGGATATCCTTAAGACGTGACCTGTTTCGGTTCCCTGAGGACTGAAGTTTGGAAACACTGCCTTAGCGGCTAACCGCTAAGGCAATGAAGGGGTTATCTACCGGTACCATGTTTATTGTAGGTAGTGGGGCTGGGTGAAGGTGGTATTTGGCCCTTGGTGGGTGTTACGGCCTTGCGGGGGTTGCGGGTGGAGTTAACCCCTTCATTACCTAGCAGTATTAACACAACACAACCCACCCCCCCAACACATACAGTACAGTAATGGGCAAAATTACTATTATCCTGATATGGATAAAGCTCATTTGCCTATTCAAAATCAAACATTAGCCAGCCAGCAGAAATAAAGTAAATACAACTTCTACTTAACTCTGCCATCATGATGGGCATCCTCATCACCATACTCCAGGTCCATGTCCTCTGTTGACAGCAAGACTAGAAAAAAAGATACGATCTAATGGCCCCTAACCCCTTAATCACCGTAGCGGTTAATAACCACTATAGTAATTAAGGGGTTAACCCACCCTCCCCCGCTACCCACCCGGGAGGCTTAACCACCCACACCCCGGCACATGTACCCCCACCCTCTACCCATTGCTTGGCACAGTGGTACGTCATGCCTGTATAATATGGGCATGATAAGCCACTATTGCAGTCAATGGCCAACCTATTTTAAAAAATCATGAAGCACAACAATACACAACAATTAAAGAAATAAAAAGCACCTAAACACAACAGGAATACAAGAACTACAAAGCCTCAACTACAAATCAATAAAATTATTCTAACAACAAAACTGCAAAGGAATACAAATTATGTTATACCAAAATACTAGAATACAATTAAATAAACACCTAACGAACAAAACAATTCAAGAAATAAAATCACTAGCCAATCCTAAAATGTAATAAAAACAAGCCATCCAAATACATAAACATTTAGTGAAAACAATAAACACAAATAGAAAAAATAACAATCAATTGAAAACAAGCATTTGCCAAAAAATGCATTGCATGTCACTGTATTTATCTGTACCCTAAAGGGGCACTTATTATAAAATTGGAAGTCAATGGGCAATGAAAAACATAAAAAGAAAAAAATACAATAAAAAAAACTGAAAAATACAATTACATACATTCAATATTTATCTAACCTTTAGAAGTCTTCACTCTCCGAATTCCGGCGTATCAGGAAGCTCTCGACCCACTACGTCATCCACCGCAATCCGACCATCCTCCTTGAAGATCAGGTACAAAAATCTTCTTTCATTCATCTTCTTTCTTCCTCTGTCATTACTTTCTTCTTTTCTTTAAAGCCTGATGTATGTCTAATACACTACAAGCATGAGTATTAACATAGATCTAGTGTGAAAACGCAGAAGGCCAAGAGTACAAAATGCAGTCTCTAACCACTTGTTCCATACTCCTTTTAATATCTGGAGCTGTAAAATCACTGTAATTCCTGGTGATGGAAATGCCACAAAGGGCATGTTTAAGATCATGTACTTAAGGAGGGAATTTGCTTGTCACGTAACATAGCTATGAAGATCTGAGCTAAGTCAATAAGGACTCTGACATTATCCCTTCATCCTTGTGATCATACTTAGGTCACTTTATTTAATATTTTTTTAACCTGGTTGTATTTTAACTTGGCTACAGTAGAAATCTCCATGTCATGCTTACCTTATTTGTAAACGTGAGACTGGACGGCTATGGGAATCATCACCATGGCAACCGGGAGGCTATATAAGACAAGAGGAGCTCTGGTAACGCCCACCCCCGAAGAAGTTCCCATGGGAACGAAACGCGCATCGGGTAGAGAAGACGCAGATACAGTGACATCACAGACGCGACCGAAACGCTAGGTTTCGGCTACTATCGGCAAATGTTCTTTATTCAATGATACACGTTGATATTTAGCCAGCCACCATGATGTGGACCCCCGGAGGCAGCCACTTGTTTCAGTCAGTTTACTCTTATGATTACATCTAGCCCAGAATCAGTTACCAGCTTTCTATACCTATGGTGTCTGCTACAACACCGGGCTCTGGCAGTATCGGAAACACTGACAAAGTGATAGGAGCCTGACGACATGTATTTACTTGTCTTCGCGGCTAACAATGGGAGGGATTCATTTCCATTGATAGCAACGATAACATAATATATCTATTTGATTATAGGTATCCCCACGCCATACCACCTGGCGATCTATAGGTAACCCTATCTTTATGCACTAAGTTTTCTCACACACCCTCATTTGGGGTGTATTATACTTAAGAGACATTATAGTCTTTTTCTTCCACCTTTTTCGCCTTTTTTGCACAGTTAACACAGGTCCTTTTTGCCAGTCAGGCTACCTATTCATAACTTACACTTTAAGTGTAGGATTCTATACAATTATTATATACACAGCATACAGCCTGTATATAGCTCAAATATAGTATCACAAATATTATGGTATACTGAAATGTTATATTGTGAGGATCCGCCATCCTGATGACCGGAAGTCACCTTCTCATCCTTTCACATCTGGCATTTGGGAGTTGCGATCCCACAGCGGTTCCAATGCGTGCTGTCGACGCGCGATCAGCCTGCCTCTCTGGATCCGCCCCCAGTCTCCACCCCGCTCCGACGAAGGACAAGCGCGGTGCATGAGTGGCGTGTGATCGGGTTGCCACCCCCTGACGTCAGTGACACGCTTGGAACAGGCTCCTCCTGGACCCACCTCCAGGCTCCGTTCCCATTCACGTGATGGGCATGCGTGGTGCGCAAGTGGTGCCTTGCTGCAATCCTGCCTTGTGCCTTTCTGCATCATGCCTTGTTCCTGCTGTTGCCTGGCCCCTGCTTCGTATCTGGACTCCGCATCTCTCCTCTCCTGACCTGGCTTACGTACGACCATTCTGAACCTCGGCTATTCTCAATGACTAATCTCCACTCTCCAATCCTGACCTTGGCAAAGTACCCCAACAATCCGCTACTCTCCAATCTAGACCCGGCAAGTATAAACGACTACTCTACCTTCTATACTCCTGACCCGGCTTGCAAGACCAATCTAAACTCTAGGCACGCCCTCGCAGTTGTGGGTTGGCGTTTATACTTTTCCTTACCTCAGCCTCACGGTCGCGTCTGGTTTGTGGTGAGCTACGCTTTACAGATATAGAGATTTTTTCAGTAATTGAGACCCTGTTCAAGTCATAGCCCGGTATTAAACGTCTTTTAGGTTTTAATGGTATATGTCTAGTGTTTTCTCTTTCGTTAACAATTTACATTAAAATATTATATTTTATTTAATTAGCAGAGGTTGAGAGCTTATGATAGGGATTTGTTTCACTTTTGTTCATACTGATGACAGATATAACGAAACAAATAAAAAACAAAATAAACGCACAATACAGAACAGTATATCTATTTGAACCATTTAGATACCAGTAGGTAGGTTTGAAACTGCAAAATTGGACTTCAGGAAATTCAGCTTTTAAAGTGGAATAAGTATTGGTAAAAAGCATGCATGCCTAATAATCCAGAGTAATTAAGAGAATGTCAATGGACAGTGTGGATGATTAAGCCACACTAATCAACCAAACCTTTTAGGCGCTGAGGAGAGGTACCTGTGGACTCCTTAGTCCGGAGTCAGGAGTTCTGGAGTCAAATTCAAAGTGGTGTGTTGGACGTGGAAACCTTTTTGTACACATCTTGCACACATCGGTGAGCTCTTTAACATCCAAAATCATCTGAATTTCTAGGCAAAGAAGGTACAGTATGCGCCTCGTCTCTGCCAGAAGATTCCTTCTCTCCACAATTTGCCGAGGACACACGGCTGGGAGTTTTAGGCAACAAACAGCGCCCATGTCGCACCAAGGGGGGTGGTCACCCCGTTCCTTCAAGTTTGCTAAATCAAAGCTGGTCACATTTGAGGATGGTCGGAGAAATTTGAGACGCCGATACTCACAAGTGCTGCAAGCCAGCAGCCGTGCATGAGAAAAACATTCCACAGCGTCCCTTACTCACAGCTTGTCGGCTACTTATAAAATACAGTGCAGATGTTCCAATACTGTTACAGCTGAGTGCAAGCCACCTTCTTACTGTATATATCTTCCACCACAGAGAGCCATTTAATTCATTCTCACATTCGTGCCATCTCTTTCCCACTCTCCAGGTTTCTTTCACTCACCATTCTTGATTGTTTTAACTCCATCTGACATGCATTTTTAATTCAAGCTATTTGGGGAAAGACATTGTGGGGTAGGCCTTGCATTTGCTAATCATAGGATGAGTATTTGATTTGCAATGACTGATTTTAAATAAGCACAGGTGATTGACTTGATTCACAGGTGAAGTACCTTATTCACAGGGGTTTAAAATAATTGTCAGGTATTTTAGCTGCTTCACAGCTTTCTATTGAAATT
Source organism: Ascaphus truei (assembly GCF_040206685.1). NCBI lineage: Eukaryota > Metazoa > Chordata > Amphibia > Anura > Ascaphidae > Ascaphus > Ascaphus truei. Next base: position 411,805,848 of record NC_134483.1, on the reverse strand, counting down.
TTAATGCTTCACCTCTTTTTCGTCTATGTAAACCAGCCGTAACATCCCCCCTCCCCCCTCAAACCTCACCCTTAATTGAAAGACACTTTGGAGTTTATTGAATACAGGCTAAATACCTATTTTTGCAAAGAGATCCTATTTCAATGTTTTTTTCGAATTTGATCTAAAACCCATCTCTTTTTTTCAGGTCTGTTTTGGGTATCTATTCATCCTTTATTGAATGGAAACAGCAAAACTACTTCCTACCCTCATTTAATATGTAAAGCATGTGACAATGTATAATTCCACATTCTTATCTAAGCTGGCACTCGTTTGGTGCTCCTGTTATAAATCTGTAAAAAATCTAGATTGTGTGACTAACGGCCGACTTTCAGTTTCCCTCAATCCTTCAGTCGGTGTAACTCAACAGCTACAATGTATCCTTATATTACTACATTAACGTTATCTATTGTTACGGGTTGCAGCTCAGACAGCTGGGAACATTGGCAACAAATGATCACAAAGAGCAAAGTTTTGCAAAGAAATTGCAATGCTTGGTATGTGGACTAAAGCCTGCTATTGAAATCAAAAGATGCTTTACGATTTCACGGTTTGCTGCTTTAAAGCTGCAGTTCAGTTTTTTTTTTTTTTAATTTATTTTTTTACTTCAATAGTTTAATGTGTGCAATCTCTAATTACCTAAAGAACTGTATAGCTGCCAGTCAATTCGTTCTCCATGTATTGATCGGCGAAATTTGGCGACATCTTTAGATATGGCATATGTTTTTCATCTGCTTCTGTCAGTCAGTGGAAGCTCATGAATATTCATGAGCACTCCTGCACTGACATGTGCTAGAGGGAGGGCAGGGCTGACAAAGGGGTGTGCCAGGGCTTGTGACAGGACATGAAGGGGCAGTGCCTTAGCAAATGGCTGTTAAAATAGAATACAAGAAAATTGGTCTTTCAAAGTTGTTTTTTTAAAAACAGAAAATGCTAAAAGTATTTTTTCTTACTACAGAACTGATTAATTAAAAAAACCACACATGCAGGATATTGACTGAACTGCAGCTTTAAGAGAAGAACGCTTTGACAGTTTCTCCCCCCCCCCCCCCCTTTTTTTTTTTAAACTTCCAAAGCTGGCTCTTCAGAGTATATTGAATATACCACATTTACACATACACGTTGGGTTATATACTACTTTTTCCTATTTCATGAAATAGTTTATATAGAAAAAAAAAAGAATAAAAAGATCACAGACACAGAAATTTGTCACTTAAGAGCCAATATAAAAAGCATTCTCTAGTGTGAGATGGAAAAGCTGCTTCATCTGATGGCACCCTCAGGCCGGTGACAAGAAATTTGCCTAGAGCTACTTGGGCTACTGTAGGGAAGCAAAAATCCGGAATGAAAGCGAGAACAAGTATGTTTTCATCACACCAAAAGATTAAAGACAAGCAAGTAGATTAGAAATGCACCCACAACTGTGTGCTGCAACGGGATACTTTTTATGAAAGTACAATTCAAAGTAACACAATGTAACAATATATTGACTAGATATTTCAAATGTAAATATGGTGATGTTTTATATAAAAAGACAAATAGTAAAGGGATTTAGTCATATGTATGCTACATTAAGCATCAATACATGTAGAAAAAGAAAAAAGAAGTTAAGATTGCATACAATACAATTTAGTAATGTGGAAAATATTTAATTTGTGCTATCATTACTTTTTAAAGTGCAGGTTATGTTTGTTGTAAAATAACAAAATCTAATTTACTGTGACCTTACAAAAGGGCAATACCAGTTGCACATGTGGTTTATTGAGAGGTTATGGGCTCTATTCATTAAACTTTGGTATTGCGAAAGCAAAATCAGTCGAAAATTGCATACATGTGATGCCATTGCTTGCAGCTTTTATCCGATTTGCTGCAATACTGCGCAGAAACTGACAGAAATCTTGCCCATACCTATTGTGTGCCATAGAGGCTAGTAAGGCATTGACATGCAATGGGTGTCAGGATCCGTGATCCTCGGCGCGGCTGCTACTCACCCCAACCCGCGATCGGGTGTCCCGCTGCTACCTCCGCCTGGATGCCCCTTACACTCCTGACGGTACCAGCTGCCAACCTAGGAGCATGCGCCCACCCCTGCGCTGCAGTAAATACGGTTTCTGCTGGCCCCGCCTCTAGGTTGCACCCATGCAGCAGCGTCACTGGCGCGCAGCCAACACATGGTGTGCGGTAAGCACGTGCCGAATCACCTTTTGGCTTCAGGGATACTTCCCACACCTGTTACTACCTTCTGGACAGCCAATCACAGCCAGCCTTACGGCTGAGTCTCTTTACAGCCTGGTGGCCCATTGGACATTACCTCCTATATATGCTCAGTCTGCCCTCTGGCAAGTGCTTACTGCGATTCCTGCCTCCTTGTCCTGTCTTGTTATTCTGGTTCCTAGCTTTCCTCTTGTCTGACCTTAGCTCTCATCTGGATTCCGCTCTTCTATACTCCTGACCCCAGCAAAGTACCACGACGATCCGCACCTCTCCAATCCCGACTACGGCAAAGTACCAACGACGATCCGCACCTCTCCAATCCCGACTACGGCAAAGTACCAACGACGATCCGCACCTCTGCAACCCTGACCTCGGCAAGTACCTTTTACCATTCTGACCTCTCTAACTCCGACCTGGCTACCTCGACCAATCTACACTCCAGACACGTCCTCGCTGCTGGAGGTTGTGTTTTATCAATCCCATCCTCGGCCCGGTGGTCACGCCTTGTTTGTTGTGAGAACTCCGTTACAATGGGTTACTAACCACTATGGGATAAAAGAGGTTAATTCGCTCCTCCTTTCCCCCAGCAAGGCATAACCTACCACCACATGACAGCTTACCCTATCAACTACCCCCAATATCACCACCACAGGACACCAAAAGCCCCTCCATCAAAAAAACGCTACTGGTCTAATAGGGCTGTAAATAGAATAAAGATGCACTCACTCGATTCTCACGGGTAATGCCTCAGGTGCACGACCAACACCCTGCAGGTGAGCCCACTAAAAATAGTATTTTGAAAAAGACCCCTGGAGTGCCATTTGTATTCCTTCCTGTATATGGGTTAATTTATTTACACTAATAGCTCTTTAAGCAATGGCTATAAAATAAAAAAATGTTGGGGACAATAACAAAGGAAGCTACACTTACCATGTCCAGAGAACATTCCACAATAGAATTTGATGCAATATAAATCCAAATATTCACAGATATATTCCCCTATTATAACCGACATTTTACATAAGAGTCAAATACACATAGAACTTCCCCATTTAAATGAAGGTTTAAATTAATGACATTTAGAAATGGAGTCCACACAAACATCGACGAGTCGGAGGATGGAGCAGGTGTCTGGTCATAGACTACCTGGTCCTAAAGACATCCATAAAACAGATGTACAAATCTCTCTCTCTTTCTCTTTGAGGCCTATGTGAACCAAGGTAGGGGCAAAGAAATCAGTACATGCAAACCTGTAGTACTTACCAGCTGCAGCACATGCTCCTGCGGCAGGGTCGATTCTAGGTTTAATGTCAAATTATATGTGGGACAGGACTTACAACCATGGGACAGAGTAATAGATGTACTATAGTGACATGCAAAGCCTAGCACACCAAAACCTTTGTTCACTGGATAAATATCAGCCCTCAATAAAAGGAAATTAAGACAATTGACATGAAATGAAATCAAACATTTAAAAGTAAAAATGACTAACCAAACTAAACTAATTCAATAGGGCCAGAATATGACATCGAAGGAAAATCTACAAATCAATTATTAATAGATTCCTATTAAATAATGCAGGAGTACAACATGCCAGCACCAATAAAACAGTGCAGCACATTACATAAAGCAATACTAAAAAAATGACACTTACAAAAAACAAAACACAAGAGCAATGCATGGACCTGTGCATGGGTGATGGTGTGGGTGAGGAAGAAAGTGGGTGACATGGGATGTGAGAAAGACATGGGGGATGAGAAAATTATGTACCGGTTGAGAGGGACATGGATGAATTTGGTGACATGGGGGCGGTAGTTCTTCTTTCTGCCGGTGCACAGGGAGTCAGCAGGGACGTGTTGAAACTCTACTGCACTCTACACTCCCTAATAGCATGGCCCCCAGCGCAGCCTGGACGCAAAGACAGAAAAGGCAGGGAAGGCACCAGCTGCCCAGAATTGATCTCTGGACCAGCAGCACAGATGGGGGCTTAACAAGGGGGACAGTATTCTTAAGGAGGGCATTAGCCACCCCCATAAAATTGCCCCAAATTAAACAGCTTGTTCTTGTTATAAACCATCAAAGGAGAGAGATGCAATGGGATTGGCTCAGATTCTTTGGTTAATGAGTTAACTCATGGATGGGGATGCTGAGGCCTATCAATGTCCTGGAGGAGAGATAGTGTAACCTGAAAACTAATAGACATGTTAAAAAACCAAATCAATAATCTTAACTGCCCCCATTTAAAAAAAATCTATTTTTTGCCAAAGTATAATCCCCAACAGAGGGTAAAGTTTCCCCGGCAGATCCTAATACTCAAGTCAACAGGCATGGTTGCGTTATATATGTTAATAACTTACATACCTATTTGGAAGCATCTTTTCCTTGTTTATGTTGGTGAGTAATTCTAGCAATGCAATGACAAGTGTCCCCCACTCGCTATGAAAGTGGGAGGATTGGCCTTCGGCCCCGTCTCAGAGACGGGTGACGCGCGCTGCGCTACCAGGCTGGGGGACACCGTACGCACCACGCTTAAGCCCTGCCTCCGTGACACATCTCGTGACGCGTCGGGCGATGCGCTCCGCGCTACCAGGCTGGGAGACACCGCACGGACCCCAGTCAGGTTCCGCCCCGCAAATTCACGGGTGATGCGCACCGCACGCAAGCTACGCGCAGCTGCCGCGTTGCCATGGATACACGAGGGGTTAAAATTCCATCCACAATTATTCTTCACCTGCACTTCTCCCCGCCCCTGCCTGTCAGTGGACTGAATATGTTTAAGGGGTTATGTTCATTCATTACCCTGCAGCTCTCTGCTATTCTACCATTTGCTGCCTGTTCCTTAAATGCTCAGCCAGTCCTGCTGCAAACTGGCTGAGCTTAAACTTCTGCTTGTGTAACTAGTGTTTGCCTCAAACACCCTGCTGCCCTGCTGTTGCGTTGTCTGACCTGTCTTGCTTCCCTTGCTCCTGTTTGACCTCGGCTTGTACCTGGACCTCCGCCTTTTCTAACACCTGAACTCGGTTCGCCCAGTAGTGTATGTGTGTCGCAGCTTGAAGCCAAGTGAAAAAACTATCCAGTTCACAAACTGGAATTTCTAGCGTTCATGTGGGCTGTAGTCGATTAAACTACACAATTATCTATATGGGGTCTCCTTCGAAGTGCGAACTGACAATAATCCTTTGACATATGGTTCACTGCCCTGTCTAACTATTAGTTCACTCTGAAGTACAAGCCAGGACCCTTGAACACCGGAGCGATGCTCTGTCCAGACGGCCTGGACTGAGTTCAACACCAGACGATGGCCAGTGGGAAGAAATTCCTGGTTCTGGGATTCGAGCAATGTGCTCAACCGCGGCGATAGTGGAGAATAAGTTTGCTTTCTCCGAACTCAGACTGGTGGACTCATTGGGATGTCAGTCTAAGGCACTTCCAGCAGCATACTGCCACCCAGAAGGCATGTCCATCACACAAGATACTATAATGAGATGGAAAGAGTTGGTGATACACCAGATGTGAGACCTGGTGGCTAGAGCCATGCCACGGGCCATCCAAGAAAACAACCCCTCCTTAGTGAAGCAAACTCCTACCAACACGGTCACTGTTATCATGATAGAATGGGACAAGTTCCGCATAGACCGTGGCCTCCTCTACCGAGTTATCCCATACCATAACCATCCCGATAGGAGACAGCTCGTCCTGCCCAGACATTTGCAATACCATGTCCTACGATCTCTGCATGATGATCACGGGTATCTGGGAGTGGACAAAACATTCGGACTAGTAAGAGATTTGTTTTTCTGGTCCAAGATGCGGGAATCGGTGGAGCGCCATTGCCGGAGGTGTCTGCGGTGCATACAATGAAAAACACTGCCTACACGCGCAGCTCCTATGGTCCACATAAGAGCTCTGGTCCCATGGACCTAGTCTGCATGGATTTCTTCTGCATCGAGGCAGACTCAATGGGTATAGGGAACGTCCTCGTAGTAACAGACCATTACACCCAATACGCTGAAGCGTTCCCTACCAAAGACCAGAAAGCTCACACGGTAGTGTGAGTAAGTACTTTATTCATTATGGGTTACCTAATCGGATGCACTCCTATCAAGGGATAGACTTCGAGAGCAAGTTAATCAAAGAACTCTTAAAGCTGCTCAATATCGAGAAGTCTCGTATGACTCTCTACCACCCTGAAGGAGATGCTGTTCCGAGAAGGTTTAACCGAACTCTACTGGACATGTTGGGCACTCTGAAAAACTCTGAGGCTGGATGAAGTATGTCGATCCTTTAGTACATGCCTACAATTGCACCAGGCATGAATCCACCGGGTACACACCCTATTTTATGATGTACAGCAGAGAGGCGCGACTACCTGTGGACATTCCTCTCCAAGTATCCACCGACGGTGTACCGAACATCACGCACTACAAATATGTACAAAGGCTCCAGGATAACCGCCATAGAGCATATCAGTTGGTGGAAAAGGCCACCGCCAAGCTGAATGAAAATAACAACGGAGGTATGACCGGACGGCCACGTGGTGCCCTATAGCCTGGGACCAGATCACAGGATTCAGAAACATTGTGGGAGACCCTCCGTCTGGAGCTCACACAGCAAGGAGTATCCAGACCCATTAGAAGAGAGGGGATTTGTGTTGGAGGCCCCACTGCGTTGGACCCGCTCCAACTCACTACGCCAAGCAGCACCTGGGTACTTGAGTACCCAGGCAGGTAGCCAACATGCACCTACATCCACAGGGGGTAGCGCCACCTCACACTTGGATCGGAATTGCTGGGACAGGACACCAGGGGTATTGGTGCCATAGCACCCTCAGTACTTTTGGGGAACCACCACAAGTTGGTTCATTTGGGTGTATAGTGTGGGTACAGTTATTGCCGTTATTGTATGTGTTAGTATGTGTATACATTAAATATTAGTTATATACATTGTGTGGTGTATTATTCTTTACTGTGTATTGGTTCCTGTGAGGGGTTATCCCGCCAACACTGGGATCCCTCATAGGTGGAGGCGCTGCACGCAAGGAGAAAGAGCTCTCCCCAGGCTCCCAGAGTCAGGCTTAGGCCTCCTGTGAGCAGATAGGAACATAAGCACACATGGTTACCCGTGTAGTTCCCTTAGGCATAGGGAAAGGGGGCTAACAGGGGAATTCCCAATGATATCTCTATTGTAATGTACACACTAAATATTATTGTATTTAAATAGAGTTAGTACTGTATGTATAAATCTCAAATTATAAATCATAATATTTAATAAATTCAAGATAAAATATATACAACTTTAAAAATGGAAGGTAAAGAGGGAGAGCCAGGCAAATTGCCAGAGAAGATATCTCAGTAAAGCCTCCTCATAAATGGCTAGAAGAATCTGTTCTTGTATACTCAATGCTGCAGTGTGTTATTACTAGCCAGAGATCACATTTAAATTCAGATGAGAGAGCCAAATTAAATAGGAGCTCAATTGTGCTTAGCCAAATACAAAAGCTAATTAAATATATCTCAAGTGAGATCACTAATCTCAAGCAAATCTGAATAGAAAAGCTCTCAAACCTGGGACAGATGTACTGATTAGAGCTCAAGTGCTAAAAACATGCATATTAGATGCACAAATTAGATGTACAGCTAAAGTGCAATGCTAATAGCTAGTGGAGTTCAATAACGCCAAACCTATACTGATATACTGTACTGATGCACAATCTTGGCTTCTGGACAGAGACAAGCTGGTGAATAGGAACACTACAACTAGCTCAGAGGCTCAGTAGACCCTCGCTGCCCAATATACTGATTAGAGCTCAAGTGCTCAGAACATGCAGATTAGATGTATAGTACAATTACTTGTTCTCTCTTCAGTGACTCACATGGGGATCTTTATTGACGGTCCAATTTTATCACTACCGTGTTTCCTTCCTTGATGGTTTTAACCGAACTCTGCTGCCTATCATGAAGTAGCAGTAAGCGGAAGTTCAACCCCCCACTTATGCTGGAATAGTTTGCCACATATCGGAGGTGTTTTTACAGGTTTCTCATCTCTCCTCTATAGCAAAAGGCCTTTTTTGCCTACTCAGGGTGGTGACATTTTTGGAGACTTGTACCCTAATGAAAATTACATTTTGCTACTTGGTCTACTTACGTATAAGATTAGCAGATAACGGAGAATTGCACAGCCAGAACGAAATTCTGCAATAATGGCCATTACAGCACGGGTTGTACCTGTGATAAACAATTAATGAATCCATACAGAGAGATGCAAATCTGTGTGAAAACTACTCTTATTGTTCCTTAATGAATAAACCCCTAAAAGTAGTATTCACCAATTACTTCAGCTTCTGAAAATTAGTTTATGCCTTGCAAATTCTATTTCATATGCCCTTTTCCTGATAAAATCAATAGCACAGTAAGTGTATAACACTAACAAATAACACGCTACTATTGTAAGATTCTAAATATTGCATGGCAATTCCGAAAGAGCCGTTTGGGAACTTTACATGGTATTGACTTTAATGCGTCTCTTGTGTATATTTCTGCTGTTGCTCAAGGGGATATTATTCTATTCTTGATTCAACAGAAACCATCAAACCCTAAAGATCTGTTTGCTTTAGCCCAAGGCAATTCATTATCTATCTTCAAGCTTCACAGATAAGTACAATGCCTGGATTTTATCATAATCTCAGTGTTTTGTTATTGAAATACAGACATGATTATCCCCCCTGTTACAATTATGTTCTCTCATTTCATCTTATTAGTACTGTATCACGGAGTGACATTAGATACTAGAACTTTCATATAAAAGTCTTCCTATCAAAGCACTCCCCAGATCAGAAGTGGAGTGCAGTGATAGTTTGCTATGGTAATAAGCTATGGTAATAAGCAGGTAGATAGATAATGTATATAGTTTTTGCACATTTAAACAGAAAAAGCTGATAATGTTCAAAAATAAAAGTATGTGTCAGAAAACCATTGTACACTAACAGGGGAAGCATCACTTTACACAGGAAGTGCATCATCAAATGTTTATTTCCTGTTTTTCTCCCTGCAGAAACACCACTGCATACATATGGGAAACTACTTTGCTCCAATATGGTCTCAAGTAGGGCAACAGGACAAATTCAGATGGCATTTTGTCTATGCTTTTTTGCCAGGTGTGAGCTGGCTTAAATATGTCTGGTTAACAGATCTGTATCAAAGGGACAAAATAATATATATTTAATTAATAGCAAGGCACAAATTCTATGAAATTGATACATTTACCACTAAATATTGCATGTATTTTCAAATAAAGGGAATGTCATATAAATGAACATAAGGGTCACATAAAATATACAGTAGACATAGATGGACACTTGGACAACACAGTCAGTTAATTTCTTTTATACATGCAGTCAAATGATGAATTCTGTTTAATATATGTTTTGATTCTTTTTTCTGCTCTCAGTAGTTCTTCTAGGATTGAACAACTCAAGTCTGAATTCAGTGGCTATATTTATCCACCCACCTACAGTACAGTATCCAATTTGCTATCACTTTGTGACGTACTTCCAGTGATTTCATGTTAGTCTACTATTCTCAAGTTTCTTATAATTATCTCTTGTTGTAGAGATTTTCTTCCCCCAAAATGTCTTTTTCTCAATTTCATGTTTTTACCCTTAATGTGTGTGAACGTCTCTTTTTTCCAGAGTGTGTATACTGATTTCCTTAAACATGCAGTCACATGTAGTGTACCAGTGCACAGACAGGTTAAAGAGGCTGTCCACGTGATACTTTAAAAAAACAACCAGGGTACACCAAATGGGTTCCTTTTAGTTTCAATCAATCTATCAGTAAGTGTAACTCAGCAGCTACAATGTATGCTTATATTAGTACAGTACGGTAACATTATCTATTGTAAAAGTTTGCAGGTCAAACGACTTTGAATATTGGCAACATAGTTACATAGTTACATAGTAGATGAGGTTGAAAAAAGACATAGGTCCATCAAGTTCAACCTATGCTAAATTTAGACAACAGATACTTTATCTTATATCTATACTTACTTATTGATCCAGAGGAAGGCAAACAAAAAAAAACCCATTAAGAGGAAAAATAAATTCCTTCCTGACTCCAAGAATTGGCAATCGAATTAATCCCTGGATCAACATTCTTCCCATGTTTTCTTATTTGGTATATCCCTGTATAACTTTCCTTTCTAAAAAGATGTCCAACTTTTCTTTGAACAAATCTATTGTATCTGCCATCACAGTCGCCATGGGTAATGAATTCCACATTTTAACTGCCCTTACTATAAAGAACCCTTTCCTTTGTTGCCGGTGAAATCTCCTTTCCTCCAACCTAAAGGGATGCCTCCGACTCATTTGTACTGCCCTTGGGATGAATAGTTCATTTGAAAGCTCCTTGTACTGTCCCCAAATATATTTGTATATAGTTATCATATCCCCTCTTAGATGCATCTTTTCTAATGTAAATAAATCTAATTTAGCTAGCCTCTACTCATAAGATAGATTGTCCATCCCCTTTATTAAATTGGTGGCTCTTCTCTGCACTCTCTCTAGTTGCAGAATGTCTTTTCTAAGGAGTGGCGCCCAAAATTGTACTCCATACTCAAGGTGTGGTCTTACTAATGCTTTGTAAAGGGGCATTATTATGTTTACTTCCCTTCCATCCATTGCCCGTTTAATGCAAGATAAGATCTTGTTTGCCTTTGCAGCTATTGCATGACTTTGGGCACTATTTCTAAGCCTGCTGTCTACAAGCATTCCTAAACAAATGATTACAGACAGGAAAGTGATGAAAATATCTTGCACTGCTGTGGAGGTGTGCTAAAACCTGCTATAGAAATCAAAGGATGCTTAGCACAGCTCCCTGGACACTATCTCTCTCTTTTCCCTCTGGGTCCCGACTGGCATGGTCTCAGGCGCGCCAAAAGTATCAATCTCCTGCTGCCGAGATTCTCATAGCCCTATTGGCTCTGCTGGCCCATGTGTCTAGCAGCCCCTGGGGCTGCTTGGAATTGTAGTTCTCCTGTGGAGCTTCTACCTAACATGGCCACCGCTATATGCTAGCACTGCGCATGCACGAGATGTGATGGCCGACTGCGCCAACCCCAACATGGCAGCCCCCGCTGCTGGGTGCGCCACGAAGCAGCCGGAGCACCGGAGTGCTCCCTACACTGCCTACACTCCATGGGGTATGCGCCCAACTCTCTGCCGGCAGCCTTGCGCCCCAGCCTCCGTTGCACCACAAGGTAAGGGGCCAAGTGGGGGACCAAGGAGGGACCAGGCTACATACTCCCCCTGGTGTAAGAACCAACATCTCCGCTTGGGAATGACATAACCATAACAAAGTTTATATAATGGAAAATGCATATAAACATATAACTTATCACAGCGCAATGACTTTACACAATATTATACATCCTCACAAACATATTGATGATGGAGGCCAGCTTGCTCTTAGCTAGCCGCTGAGACTCATAGTGAGGTGCCCCTAATTAATCATAGGCGCCTGATTTGGAGGGTGCCTTACTCTTTGGCTTCTGCGCAGCTCTTCCTCCACCTCTCCCTCTGGGGAGTAGTGGTCATGAGCTTGAGGCTCTGATTCTCGCACAAGGGGGTGCCACAGTTTCTGTAAAGTCTCTGGATGGTATGAAAGTGGACTCCTGGGGTCTAGAGGAGGGCTCGTTGGAGCCACTGATACAGGTACATACGGCCTCGGCTCATTACCCATTGCTCCTCAGGAGGTGCCCCTTGATCTCTAGAAGAGGGTCCTTCCATAGGATCCTCGGTGGTTTCCATCACGGATTCTACGTTTTCTTCAGATCCCTCTTGCTCAGTGGCCAATGGTACAGTCTCTATCTCGGGATCATTATCTCCCACTTCTGGGATAGGCAGTAAATGGTTGCGTGCCACACCTTTACCCTACCACCCGGGTCACGTATGCGGTAGACAGGGAGGCCCGACATCTGAGATTCCACTTTGTAGACCTGGTCGCGCCAGCAGTTGGCCAGCTTGTGTTTGCTTGGGATCCCTAGATTATGTAGGAGAACGGCATCTCCAGGACGAATTTCCCGATGGTGGACCTTGTGGTCATATCACTGTTTGTTGCCAGCATTCAGATGGGCTGATGCTTTCTCCACTAGTTGGTAAGAACGCTGCAGGCTTTCTTGGAGCCGTTGCACGTACTTATAGTGTGTTCTGTTGGGAACCCCATCGGTAGACACCCTCAAACGGATGTCCACAGGCAGTCGTGCCTCTCACCTGAACATCAGGAAATATGGGGTGAATCCTGAGGAATTGTGTCTGGTGCAATTTTAAGCATGCACTAAGGATTCCACATGCTTGGTCCACTCAGTCTTCTGAGCGCCTTTTAGGGTGCTGAGCAAGGTTTGGTTGAACCTCTCCGGCAGAGCATCTCCCTCTGGGTGATAAGGAGTCGTCCTGGACTTGTCAATATTTAGCAGCTTCAGCAATTCTCGGATGAGCTTACCTTCAAAGTCCCGACCTTGATCCGAGAGTAGGCGATTTGGTAGCTCGTTGTGTACGAAGTACCGTTCCCATAAGATTTTAGCCACCATAATTGCATTCTGATCTTTGGTGGGGAAGGCTTGGGCGTATTGGGTGTAGTGGTCCGTGATCACGAGTACATTCCAAATGCCCCTTGAATCTGGCTCTATACATAGGAAGTCCATGCATACGAGGCCAAGAGGTCCGAGCTCTTCAGATGGGCCATTGGGGCGGCTCTGGAAGGCAATGTCTTCTGCTGTGTACACCTGGAGCATCTGTGGCAATGGTGTTCTACCGACTCTCTCATCTTAGGCCAGAAGAACCGGTCTCGTATTAGGCCGAATGTCTTGTCTTCTCCAAGATGCCCATGGTCATCGTGTAGAGCCCGTAGGACCATATTCTGTTGGTTCCTAGGTAGAACCAGCTACCTTCTATCTGGATGGTTATGGTATGGAACCACCCAATTGCGTAGACCCATATCGATCTCGAACTTGTCCCATTCGTGCATTATTACAGTGACCGCGTTGGTGTTAGCACGTTTCACCAATGAGGGCTTGTCTTGCTGAATGACCTGGCAGATAGCTCAGCCACTGAATCCCGTATCTGGTACAGTACCAATTCTTTCGAAGTGATGATTTTGGTTATATTCATGCCGTCTGGCTGGCAATAGGTGGTGGGGAGTGCCTTGGATTGGCATCCCAGCGAGTCAGCAACTCTCAGCTCCGAGAATGCCACCTTGTCCTCCACTTTGGCGGCAAAGGACACTCCAAATAGGTAGTCGTGGAGTTTGTCAACTACTTCCCACTTGACGGCTAGGAATTCCAGCTTATGAACGGGGTAATTCTGCTAACTGGGGGTTAAGCTTCAGCTTGCATACGCCACGGGGCACAGTACAGTAGGATATTTCTGGTGCAGTACAGTGCCCAACCCATTGAACCTTGCGTCTACATGTAGGATGTATGGCTGTATGGCTGTTCGGGGCCGGCGTAAGCCATGACGGGTGCTTCGTCAGGCTCTTCTTGAGACCAACGAACGCCTTTTCGCAGGCGGACATCCACTTGTCTTTGAAAGGTAGCCGCGCAGAGGTGGTCTTTTTCCGAGAATCCTCTGGATATATATTCAGAAGGTTGTTGAGGACCTTGGCCTTGCTGGAGTATCCTTCCACGAAGCAGCGGAACCCCAGGAAGGAGCTTATTTTCATTAAGTTTTCTGGTCTCAGCCAGTTCACCACAGCTTTGATCTTAGCAGGGTCGGTGGCCACTCAGTTTGCGGACCTATGTGTCCCACGTAGGTCACTGATGTGTGGCAGAACTGGCATTTGTCCAGGGACAACTTCAAACCTTGTTTGCCCAGCTGATCTAGCACTTTCAGCAGACATTCCTCGTGCTCCTCCAGAGTCTTGCTGAAGACGATGATATCATCCAGGTAGACATGCCATTCTCGAGGATTCATGTCTCCGATGGTCTTCCCCATCAACCGTTGGAATGTCGCCGGGGAACCACAAATGCCTTGGTGCATGCGGGTAAATTGATAGAAGCCAAGGGAGAAGACAAAAGCTGTCTTCTCTTGATCTTTGCCGCTCATAGGTACCAGGTAGTACCAGGACCTCAGGTCCAGCACGCTGAACCACTGGCTTCCCGACAGTGCGTTGAGAATCTCTTCGATCCGCGGCAGTGTACTGATCTGGTGCGGTTGTTCAGGGTCCGGTTGTCCACGCACAAGCAGACTGACCCATTCTTTTTGCATTCCACAACGATCGCGGATGCGTAGGAGCTACGGGTTTCCATCACAATGCCCGCTGTCTCCATTTCTTGTAGGACATCCCTCCCGTCCACAACATCTCTGGGAGCGATGCGTCTAGAACGCTCCCAGAAGGGCGTAGTATCGTTCAGCTGGATTGTGTGCTGGGAATTTTTGCTGCAGCCCACATCCATTTTGCTGGTGGAGAACACTTCCTGGCGTTCCTCCAACTTAGCAGTTAGCCGCTCCTTCCATTCGACGGACAGGGTCGATTCTCCAAAGTCAAATAACAGCTCAACCGGCTGATCTTGAATGGTGGCGGCGTTCACTTGAGCCATCGTTGCCCAGTCTTTGACCTTGGTCGAATGACATGATGTACGGGGAGATGTTCTGAATGAACACTTTGATCTGCACTGGAATTGAGGACTTCTCGTAACTCTGGCACGATCTTGTACCCTCTCTTGACGTCTTCCTCTGGTGTACTTTCTAGAGAGAAGTAATAGTCAGCCTCGTAACGACCCGGGTAGCAGCACACTACCACACTTTGTTAAGAAGAACTTCGTTACATTTTTCCTGAGCCTGCCATCCTCTGGCTTTAGAGCATGAACTCTTGTTCTTGCACTTTCCTTTCTCTTAAATGTGCTTCCCTCCTGGAATTCATGATATGTAATACTTGCGAGTTAGATGTAGAGGCAGTTTTATTAACATAGTTGGGAATGTGATTTCTTTAGTTGGAGTGACATTTTTGGTGATACTTTTCATGTAGCACAGATTTTCAAATTTCCTGATGACGTGACAATCTTCTTTGATGGAAATATGTTGATCAAGAATTACCAATCCATCAAGTTGACATTTTACAATATGTATAATAGCAGGGATCACGTAAATCAGGCTACCATTCCCCTCCAGACTAACCACATTTATGTCAGTGTGAAATATATACAGATCTTATGTGCCTCAGGCAAACCATTGACAAAGAAAGAACAGTGCAAAAAAGAAATGATAGGTATGAACATATGATAAAAAGCATGAAATGGAATTTATCTTGAACAAGGATCCATATACAGTAGCTCACTTAGAACACGCCCCGCTTCTGTAGAGTTGTTTCAGCGCCTTAGAGTTGAAGATATAGGTACCGCAGAAAATATAACCTTACCACATCACCACCTGCCACCTATGTAATATACTCAACTCAGCGATGGACACTGAGCTTCTTTCATCCTCATCAAAGTTATAAAACAATCACTCTTGGGAGGCAACATATTTTCCTTTATAGTGTATTCATCAGACTTTGGTACTCTCAGCTTCTGTCTGTCAAAGCTCACATTCGTATGGAATAAGCAATGCTCAATATAAGAACAAGTATGCTCTTTGAAATGTATCATTTCTGGAGCGCTTATTATATTGTTGTACAGGCAGAGACTCTGCGGGACATGGTGACATGATCTGACTTAATACAGTACACTGCATAAATGTGCCAGTACTATGGCTCGATTCTACAGACATCAGAAAATGCTGTAGAACAACATTGCAAGTCTCCTGAACAACTGGAAACATAGACAAAGATTATTTTTTTTTTTTTTAAATGTAATGTTTATAAGATTTTCCAGTTAATAAGACAAGGAGGTGAGATACATATCATATTATTCATGTAAAGTCAAAAGCCTAGAAATTTAAAGCACTGTTTTTTTTTTAAATATTGTTTTCATGGACTGTTCACTAATAATTTTCTTTTCAGAAGCACTCTACTGCACGTCGTTGGCAAAAGATATGTTTAGCATGGTAACGCTAGACATAGTTAAGAGTTGACTAACAATTGAGAAAGTGGATGATGAAATCTAAAGTTTGGTAAAATTAAAGACTTTTTTTCTGTTTCTCCAAACCCTAAAAAATACCCCATCAGAACCTACTTTACCAAAATGGGCATAGCTGTGAGCATATATTATGTGATCGAAGATGTGACTTTATTTGGAGCTAATGCAGCTTAATAGGTCTTAAGATGCAGAAAAATCTAAGTATTTATGAAAGAATTCATTAAGTGGTGTGTAAAATGACTAACGTGTAAAGCTGGGTCCATGGTGAGCGCACGATTGCGACCTTGCTCATGACGTCACCCGCTTTTTAGCTGTAGTGTTTTCTGGCCAGGGTAGCCACGATGGTGAGGTGTGTCGGGGGTGTGGCCATGATGTCACCAAGCTAGGTTCCCCTCATTGGATGTTCTGCTCACGTGACCTGGCCGTCGCGCCGCAGAATCAAATGTATCTGATTCTGAGTGCACCGTGGACCCCACTGCGCTGGCACATGCACGCACACGCACGGTCAATCGCCGCAATAATTGAATTAAGGCATTGTGATCGCGCCGTGCACGCACTCCTCCGCCCGGTCTCACCGACCATGGACGCGGCCTAAAACTCATGCCAGAAAATAAGAGTGCTTATTTCTCTAACCTAACAATAACACAGATGGCTGTGTATTTTAGTTTTAGCCAATCAGGGCACGAATTCTACTTGCATAATCATGTATTGATATACAAGATTGGCGTCACGTACAGCAAACCTATGAGCATGTGACCAGCATACAGCGTCAGATTTCAAAATCCGCCGCCCATAGGCACTTACATATGCCGGCCGCCTCCTTTCTGCCTCCCTCCTCTTCTTTCCGATTCGTATGCGTCAAATGACTGTGAGGACGTCACATGGCGTCTCGTTGCCATGGTAATGTGATGTCATTATGTAATTTCACGCCGCATCATGATGCCATGGCAACGAGAGGCCGGGTGATGCCACGTTGGTTTACAGCAGAAATATCAGCTTTGCACCAAGGCCCATAATTCAGTCTATTGTAAAGCTGCTTCTCCAACCTTGAGAATATTTTTGTCCCAATCATTTGAATGGAGCTCGTCACGGGAGACCAGTACTTTTAACACCTTTACTTTCCGGGATCAATTCACTAGACAGAACAAGATAGTGGAATAAAATAAGGTTTACTCTGGTGAGACCAGCAGACACATAATGATACACAAAACACAAGAAATACACATGTAGCCATGCATGTAAAATGGCCTGCAGTTGTCTCCCCTGCTGGCAGTAACCCTGGTAAGTTACAGGGATGCCAGCAGTAATTATGGAGGTTTGCCCTCACAACCTGGTGAGGTGCCCTATGTATGGGTGGGAGTGGCTACATGCTCTGAGTCCACAGTTAGTGACATCAGAGCTGTGACAGTTCCTGAAGTATATAAGGCACAGCACTGCCCAAAGTTAGTGTTGTTGCTGAGTTGTTGGAGTGCGTTGGGAAGGAAGGATCCACTAGTGCAGTAACTAGTGGTCCATTTCTACATCAGACTTTATAAGAGCCACACTGTGTCCAGGGACCTGGCACAGGGGTGATCTCCCTGCGGGGAGAGGGGATCCCACTCCATTGGGGGGGCGTACCTGTCAAAGGGACAGCCAAGGAATATATGCGGCTGAGACGGCTGGCTGTAAGGGGCAACTTGCCCATACGAGATCAATAAAGATGCCCTGTTCAAAGATACCCCCACTGTGTGAGTGTGAAGTTACTCTCCAGAAGGAGTTCCTCATCAGGACCCTCTCCCTGCGGACGCATAGATCCTGATGAGGTGGAGGCGCTGCACGTGATATAGGTAGGACTCGCACACACTACCTCAGCTGCCTGTCTGGATTGACAATCCCCGAATACGTCCTGTTGCCTACAGGTGCACCACCAGACATGACCATGTAATGGGGGCTGGTTAGACCACATGGGCCAATATGAGATTGGGTGGGTCAAGCTAGAGGGAATACCCGTTACACACACTTAACTGGGGGTCTGGTGGGATTTCCTAGCCTCATCTAGGAGCAGGGTGCCTGCTTCAGAATGCCTACCCTGTCCGCTCCACGTCCAGAAGCTTCATGGTACCCTTTTCGGGAAAGGTACCTGGCTCTACGCGCTAACCACGACAAGGCAAAAGCTGGAACTTGGCCCCAATCTGAGAATTTGTCCTCAGCTAAGCTAGGCTTCTCCAGCAACTCCATGCTGAATGCTTTGCTATTCGGAGCAAGGCACTTTTGAAAAGCCCGCCAGCGGTTCACCGGACCAAGCTCAGGATTGTATGGTTCTCTGATCGGTCAGTAACTTTACATAGACCTCACTGTTCTATGTTTAACATGAAGAAGGGGCTGGCAACCAATCAGATAACGGATCATAGCTGTACCAGCCAATCAGAGGAGGGGGCGTGTTGAGGAGACCCAGGATGCCGGCAAGCGGGAAATTCAAACTGACCAATGGGAATCTTGCCTACCAGCAACGGATTCCCATTGCCAGAGCCATACCGCCCACTGGGCAGGCTCCACCGAGTCTGGGTGAACAAAGAGTCTCCCCTGCGGGAAATCTTTGTCTTTAGCTTCCTGGCTATTTATCGGAATACCAAGACTGTCTATATAGAGATGGATACACATTTTAAAAGTACATCTTTTTACTCTAACCTGGGCTCGGGACTGCAACTGTTACACTAAGCATTGCGGGCTGAAAATACAATATTGTAAAGGGAAGATAATAGGGGGACAACATGTGGTTGCATACCCGCAGACCAGACGCGGTTTGTGGGTAAACTGGGGGGACATCCGGTACCTTTGGCCCCCGACCTTGTACATATATGTAGCTCTGTCCCTTTTGGGATCCAATTAACCCACCCCTCACCTCCGCAGGAGCCAGGAGTGTGGCGGGGACCCCAGATCTCCGAGTTTCCCCTGTTTGCTGCGTGGAGGGGGGCGTGCAGGTGTGCGGCGGGTACCGGCGTGGCATTGGGGCAGCGACTACATCGCCAAGGACTCCCGGCAGCTCCCGTGCTGGACGCTGACATCTTCTTTTGGCTCGCACAGCCGGCGGCCATTCCCCTAGCTTGGCGCATGCGCAGGATAGGTACGCGCGAGGCGGCCAATGGGAGAATAGCTCCTAAGAAGACTACAGCCCCCAGGATGCACAGGGGCAGGGCCAGGTGATGCCAGGGAGCCAATAGGGTTGCCCGAATCCCCTGCTCCCCAGATAGATACATTTCACCCGCTGGGAGAGCAGGCAGTCTGTGCCAGGAGAGGATAGGGGAAGGAGGTGCAGGTGCAGAGGGCAAGTAGCCTCTGCACTAGGCCAGAAAAACCCCTAGGCCCCAGATAGGCCCTGAGACACCCTTCAGTTTGTGACTGCTGTAGGGACAGGCCCTAGGATAGGGAATCTGCCCCATTGGAGCTGCATAGAAAGTGAGGGACACAGTGGATGCTGTAAACCCTGAAGAGGGGTCTGGGACCAGCCCCCTCAATCCTGAGAGACGGCCTAAAGGAGGGATCACCTCAGAGGACAGCCTTCCATGTGGAGATCATGACGCTGGAGAAAAGGTCGCTGGATTGCGGATCCATTCTGATAACTGTTGAAGTGACCGGGTGCGGGAGCGCCCGGCAGGTATTTGTAAAACAAGTGCACCAACTATAACATTTCCATACCAGTGGGCCGCGCAGTCACCACACACACTTGGGGTTTGGATGTGGGACATTGGACACAGTGTAGGGACACGGTGGAGGGTTGCGCCCTGCGAGGTGCATTGGCTAGTTGTACTTCTAGTGGGAAGGGGTATTCCATATCATGAAACATATTATAGTATGAGTGTTTGCATTTCAGTAAAGGTTATTGTATATGTGTGTGTGTTCATTGGTTGGGTCCTGTGAGGGACTGCTTCCACTTTGTTGGGATCCCTCCCAGGTGGAGGCGTTTGCATTTAGATATATATTACCCCAGGTTTCCCGTGGCGAAGGCTCAGGCCCTGCGAGCCAACAGGTATAAGAAGCAGCACCAGTAGTTCCTGTGATCAGGGGGAAGCAGGGCTACATATGTTTTAAGCACATTTCCACCCAAATATCCACCCTTAAACTCCCACTCCCAAATCCCAGGTTTATGGCACAACAGTAAATGTTATAATACACACAGTGCCCCATCTTATGGTGCTTCTAAGCTACCGGGATCCACAGTTTTCAGGGGTAACGAGTCGGGCTTCACCTTTATTATGAAGATTGGCTACCCCTACTGTCACAGAGTTGATCTTGTCTCCTGCATGAGGAAGCATGTTTGTGGCATACTCAATACTGAATGCATACTGAAAAGGGGCAAAAGAGTATGTTGAAGGTCAATGGCAGCTTTTCGATCTATCTAATCTGAATATTAAACTGAGTTTAGTGTCACATCTAACTGCTCGAATGAGTGTGAGAAGAATATCAAAATAATGTATTTAATAATATTTGAAGTGTAGAATGTATTCAGTGTTAACAAAGAATAGTTTAATTAGATTTTGAATTTTGCATTTGTTCATAGCATTTCTTTGTCTTCTTTTCACTCATTCCTAATCTACAAGAAGTGTATTCCCTTTCTCTTCTGTGATGTATTGTGGGAATCATCTCACAGTCAGTTATTTGACAGAAACTTTGCATATTAGCAGTTGTCAGTAAATATTTTTTATTCTTAAGACATATCAGCTTTAAGACAAGGAATAGAAACATTAATGAAATCTTCACTAAAATCATGAAACCTACAGTAAGTCTCAGAGAGACTGATTAACATCGAGACTCCACGCAGGATCTTTAATAATTAGAAGATATGTTTGCATTGAGCCATGGGTGTCTGACCTTGCTAACAAACAGCAATCATATGTGCCTCTCTTGTGCCTTTCCTATTTTCAGTGCTTCTTGTCATTGAAAATGCATTGGATTGAGTTTCTTAATTCCACACAATTGTGTAATTAATTTGGTTTAGGAACAGTGTCACATGTGTGTGCTACTCCACTTACTGATTAATTGTGTACCCCCTGGCTAGTATTCTACCTAATGGGCTGGCAGTAAACCCTGGTATTCACAGGCTTGCCAGTAGTTGGTATGGGGTTTTTGTAACGCCTGTATGCCCGCAGACCTGGCCAGTCCCCAGCACTGAGGTGGGTAAAGTTATAACACGCACCCACAGCAGTGAGGGTGTGCCCGGAGTGTGGTAGTGCGTTGCCGGGCCTGTTGAGAAAAGGTTAACAGATACTTGCAATGTCCAGGATATCTGAGTTTGGGTAGTAATGTCCGTGTGCCAGAGTTCAGGGGTAATAGAGAGCAGCGTGACCAAGTCCATCAGCCAGTGTTCGAGGATAGGAGAGGGCAGCATAAACGTATCCGAAAGCAGGGTCCAAGGGCAGGAGAAGGCAGGGTAATCCAAATCAAAGCAGAGTTCAAGCAAGGGAGATCCAAAGGTAAACAGGGACAGGAACCAGCGCTGAAAGAGACAGGAGAGCCAAGCATAGAGACTGCACACACAGAGGTCACAAGAAGCTATGCAGAGCAATGAGCTAGAGGACAGACAGGGATTATAAAGGAGGGAGCACCAATGGGAGAGAGAGGAGGAGCAGAGGGTAGAGTGAGGGGTTGCAGAGATAGGTCAGAAGGAGTGAGGGAGGAGACAGGTAAATCAGATAGGGATATGGCTTGCACACGATGAGAGGCGGAACTAGGGCTCAGGGAAGACCTACAAGTGGAGCGTGCGCGCGCCCTGTGTAAGGGTTGGATTCACGCGCACAGTGTGTGCCAGGGAGCATGAGGAGCGTCGCGCTGCAGGGGCGCTCGCCAAGGACGGCAAGGGGGCAGGAGGAGCGTCTGAAGGAGGTAGAGTAACAGGAGAGGGGATAGAGAGGCGCCGTGAGCAATGAGTGCCGCGGAGGGGATTGGGTGTTTGGGGATAAGCGCGCACTTTGCGGGGCGTGTGACAGCGGGGCGTGTGTCCGGATAGGCCGCAGAGGAACGGGTGTGGGAGGAGGAAGGGAGAGATGAACGAGGAGATGGAGGGGAGAGGTCAGAGGCAGGGAGAACAGGGGTGACGGGGACACATTGGGAAGCAGGAATCCCCTGAACCGTCACAGTATCCCCCCCTTGAGGATTGATCTCCGGGCGATCCTGCCATGGCTTCTGGGGAAATTTCCAATGGAATTGCCAGAGGAGATTGGGAGTGTGAATATGATGAGAAGGAATCTGGACCATACCCCTTCCAATGAACGAGGAACTGTAAGTTGTTTCTGGACCAACGAGAGTTGATTATGGAATGCACCTCATATTCCTGCTGTGCGTGAATGGTCACAGGGTTTGGTCTTCGGGAACGATCCGGAAAGTGGGAGCTTTGAATGAAAGGTTTGAGCAGGGACACATGGAAAACAGAAGGAATCCTCAGGTGGGAGGAAGTGCCAAACGGTATGCGACCGGATTGATCCTCTCCAGTATCTTGAAAGGACCCAAGAATCTTGGGGACAATTTCAGAGACGGGGTCTTGAGCCTTATATTTTTTGAATACAACCACACTCTGTCTCCGGGTTTAAACGAAGGACCCGGTTGGCGTCGACGATCTGCCTTTGTTTTTTGTCTTCAGACGGCAGTTTGTAGTGTCTTCAGAATCCTCCTCCAAGAGTTTTGAAGAGTAGAGACATGAGAATCCTCTGCGGGAACTCCAGAAGGGAAAGAGGAGAGAGGAAGACTGCTAGGGTGAAATCCAAAATTAATAAAGAAAGGGGACTCTTGCGTATATTCGTTTTTAAGAGAGTTATTTGCAAACTCGGCCCATTGTAGAAGATCCACCCAGTTGTCTTGAGACTCGGAGACGAAACATCTGAGATACTGCTCTAAGGTCTGATTCATTCTTTCCGTTTGACCGTTGGTCTGAGGGTGATAACCAGAAGAAAATAGAAGCGAAATCCCAGTCTCTGAGAAAACGCACGCCAAAATTTAGAGATGAATTGAGAACCTCTGTCAGAAACAATTGAAATAGGATCACCGTGTAATCTCAAAATTTCTTTAGAAAAAATATCGGCCAAAGTAGCAGAATTAGGGAGGCCCTTGAGGGGAATAAAGTGTGAATGCTTGGAAAATCTATCTACAACAACAAGAATGGTATTCATTCATTTAGAATTGGGAAGCTCAACAATAAAATCCATAGAGAGATGTTTCCAAGGTTGCTCCGGAATGGGAAGAGGCATGAGAAGACCAGAAGGTTTATGATGAGCAGATTTACTCTGGGCACCGACCGGACAAGCTTTGGTGAAATCAAAAATGTCCTTGTTCAACTCAGGCCACCAAAAAGGTCCGTTTAATAAGATCCGCTGTTCTCTTGAAGCCTGGATGACCGGCTGATCTGGAAGAATGTCCACAAAGTAGAATTTTGTGGCGAAAACGTGGGCTGCGTATAAGTGTCCCTCTGGCACCTTAAGTCTCCTGGGAATGTGAACCTGGGCTTTGTTGATTTCATTCAAAATATCAAAATTGTTGGCAGAAATTATGCACTTGGCGGGGAGAATAGATTCAGCGGATTCATTGGAGTCATTCTCCGTGGCAAACTGGCGAGAGAGAGCGTCTGCTTTGATATTTGGTACCGGGAATATAAGAAATTGTATAGTTGAAACGGGAGAAAAACAGAGACCAACGAGCCTGACGAGATCCTAATCGTCGAGCCCCCTCAATATACAGTAAATTTTTGTGATCGGTGAGGATGGCAACCGGCTCCTTGGTACCTTCGAGGAGATGCCTCCATTCCTGAAGAGCCAACTTAATGGCCAGTAGCTCACGATTCCCAACATCATAATTTCTCTCGGCTGAAGAGAATTTCCGAGAAAAAAAAACGCAGGGATGGGGCTTCTCCTGGGGAGAGGATCTTTGAGAGAGTACTGCACCGGCTCCCACATCAGAGGCGTCAACTTCTAACGTGAAGGGAAGCGACGTATCAGGATGTCGTAGGATGGGTGCAGAGATGAAGGCTTTTTTGAGAAACTCGAAGGCGTCAATGGCTTCGGGAGACCAAGTCGTAGGGTCAGCACCCTTTTTAGTCAAGGCGGTGATGGGTAGAGCAATGGAAAAAAAATTACGCATGAACTTCCGGTAATAATTGGCAAAGCCAAGAAAACGCTGCACGACCTTGAGAGAATTTGGCAGCGGCCAGTCGAGGACAGACTTCAATTTTTCTGGGTCCATAGAAAAACCTTGGTTAGAGATAATATAGCCTAGGAAGGCTGTGGACGTTTGGTGGAACAAACATTTTTCCATCTTAGCGTATAGGCGATTAGCACGAAGCCTAGTAAGTACCAGTTTGGTATGGCGAATGTGCTCTTCTAAATCCTTAGAGAAAATGAGAATGTCATCCAAATATACGATAACAAATGTTCCTAACACGTCCCGGAAGATATCGTTCATGAACTCTTGGAAAACGGCAGGAGCATTGCATAGCTCGAAGGGCATCACTAGATACTCATAATGTCCAGATCGCGTATTAAACGCGGTTTTCCATTCATCCCCTTCTCTTATACGGATGAGATTATAGGCCCCTCTTAAATCGAGTTTGGAGAAGATAGACGCTCCTTGTAGACGGTCGAAAAGTTCAGAAATTAGGCGAAGAGGATAACGGTTCTTTACCGTAATTTTGTTGAGTCCGCGAAAGTTGATACAGGGTCTTAAGGAACCATCCTTCTTCTTCACGAAGAAGAAGCCTGCCCCAGCGGGGGAGGTAGAGTTGCGGATGAATCCTTTCTCCAAATTTTCTTGGATGTAAGACATCATAGCCTCAGTTTCAGGAACGGATAAAGGGTATGACTTCGACTTCGGGAGGATGGTTCCTGGAATTAAATCAATCGGACAATCGTAGGGACGATGGGGAGGCAGTACCTCAGCTTGAACTTTATTGAAAACATCCAGGAACTCGTGATACACCTTCGGCAGAATAGATAGGTCGGAAGGAACGGAATCCAAACCAGAGAGCACAGCGGCAGGAGGAGTGGTAGATGAAGGCTCAGGTGAAGAAGACCACTGGATAGGTACTGTGTCAGTGCAATCTATGCGCGGATCGTGGAGCTGCAGCCAAGGCAATCCTAGAATGACCTGAACGGTGGGAGAATGGAAGACATCAAAAACTATTACCTCCTTATGGCCATCTGCCGTGGTCAACGTAAGAGGAATGGACTCCCAGATGATGAAAGCTGGCTGAAGTGGGCGTCCGTCAATAGCTTCAAGTCCAATGGGCGCTTTTCTCTTGACCAGAGGGATTTGATTCTCAGAGGCGAAGGTGTGATCCAGGAAGTTGCCGCCAGAACCGGAGTCAATGAAAGCTTTTACTTCTAATAGAAGATTAGGGCCCGTCAGTGTTACAGGAAGCAAGAGTTTCTTTGGGAGGTCCTTAGGGAGAGAGTGGCAAGAAGAGATTGTACCCAGCAAAAGCCCCTCTACCTTTACTGGGTGTTCCCGTTTCCCGGCTTCAGGGGACAGTTCTGGAGCCGATGTTCTGGGGAACCACAATAGAAACAGAGGCCCTTCTGACGACGTCTCATTCTCTCCGCAGCCTGTAGTTGTTGGCTACCGATTTGCATCGGTTCAGGAGCGTCCAAAGCCAGGAAAGGCGAAGCAGGAGACCTATGAGAGACAGACGAGGGGGGAAGAGAACGGGAACAGTGTCGCTTATGACGTCGTTCTTGGGTACGTTGATCCATACGTATGCTGAGAGTAATCAGTTGTTCCAGAGAGGACGGCCGGGCGTGAGTTGCGAGATCATCTTTTAACGTATCAGACAGACCGTGCCAGTATGCTGCAGCAAGTGCCTCGTCGTTCCATTGAGTCTCTGCGGCGAGAGTGCGGAACTCTATAGCATATTTAGCAGCAGATCTTCGTGCCTGTGAGATGTGAAACAAAGAAAAGGCGGCCAACTCCCGGTGTGCGGGAGTGTCAAACACTTGTTGGAATGCATGCCTAAACTTAGGGTAATGTTGAGTCAACTCAGGTTTGTGCTCCCAGAGGGGAGAAGCCCAAGCGAGGGCGTCGCCTGTTAGTAAGGCGTAAATGTAGGCCACCTTGGTACGGCCGGTAGGGAAAAGAGAGGGGGACTGTTACGCCGATGCTCGCCACAAACCGGGACCGGACCGCGGGGCTGAGGTGGGGTTATATAATCACTGACCTTGGTCCACGCAGACTGATCCGGAGTGCGCAGTTCGTAGTCGTACATCGCAGGGTCAGGATTGGAGAAGGCAGCATCGTCGTTAATGAAGCAGGAGTTCGGCAACAGGAAGTCAGGAGTGCCCCGCTTCAGCTTAGGAGCGTGAGCGCGGGGGTGGCTTCTGCGCGACGAGCGGCCTCGGCCCATGATGCCGATCTCAGCAAGAGGAGACAGCAGGCTGGCCGAAGTTCACCGCAGGGCAGCGTCGGGAAGAACCAACGCTTCAGCGCAGAAGTCCAAGGCAGGCCACTGCAAGAGGATCGCAGCAGACCGCAGGAAAGAAGGGTAGCCACTGCTAGGAGGGAATGCAGCAGTTACCAGTGCTGGCATCAACGCTTCAGCACAGATGTCCAGGGTAGGCCACTGCGAGGAGATAGCAGCAGGCCAG
Organism: Ascaphus truei; assembly: GCF_040206685.1. NCBI lineage: Eukaryota > Metazoa > Chordata > Amphibia > Anura > Ascaphidae > Ascaphus > Ascaphus truei. The sequence continues at coordinate 411,778,933 of NC_134483.1, read as the reverse complement.
TGCTGGCAACAACGCTTCAGCACAGACGTCCAGGACCAGGCCTCTGGATACTCAGGAACTTGGAAGGTAAGAACGCTAGGAGAGAGGCCTGGGGTGGTTTTGTGGCAGAGACAGTAACATGAGGTAGGAATAGTTATGCTCGGCACTGGTTCAGTGCCGACGCCTAGAATATAAAGGGCGGAGATCCAATCACAGGAGGAGGGTGTGTGAGAATTCCTCCAATGAAAGATCACAGGGCAGAAGCTGCAATGAGAGGCAGCACCTGTGCCATAGATTGCCAGAGGAAGCTTGCAACTGCACAGGTCTGCAAGGCTGCAGTCAAAGCCAGTAGTGGATTTCTTACAGTACCCCCCCCCCCCTTCAGGTGAGGCCTCCGGACGAACAAGATCCATCACAGATTTGGGGAACATGGAATTGTTCCTAAACCTCCTTAGGCGAGAGGTGGTGTTGAAAGCCCATAGTTTGTTGGGATTCCTTACAGTACCCCCACCACTGGGTGAGAAGCCTGGGTGAACAGAACCATTCATAGGTCTGGGAGACATTGAGTTGTTCCTGAAGTGTCTCCGGCGAGAATTAGGTCCACAATCCAGGTGTACATTGGCGAGTGCCATGAAAGACAGCGGTGGTACTGCAGTTCTTGGTACATGGACAATGGGACCTGAGGGCTCCGGAATGGGAACATCAGAAGGACAGTAGCCAGGTGTCCGGTGCATAGTAATAGTCCAAGAGTACGGGACACAGGACACAGATTGTCGGACAAAAATGGCAGAGGGACCTTCAGAGAAGGCAATGTCTTTGGTGAAATCAGCACGGAGGAAGTTGCGAGAGTCTTTAGCTTCCAAGTAATTCCGGGTGGTGGTTAGCAAGGGAATGGGGCGGGAGGGTTCACTACACACTATTGCAGCGGTACTTTTGATACCAAGCAGGGTTGCTATCCCCAGCAATTTGCGAGAGTCTGTAGCAGTCTGTATGCAACTCTTGGTAATGGTACTGGCAGTTGAAGGAGGATCCGCTTCCTTTGGTTTGTGATCTTTAGAGAGAATCAAATCCGAAATTGTGGCCTTGGCGAAGGACATAATAAGCATGTCTATACCCATAGTGGACCCATAGAGAACAGGGACTGACGCTTCAGGTAAAGCGACGAGGTCCAGTAAGGGTGTCTTCGTCTTAGGGAGAGGCCAATTGCCATACAGAAAGGGCACTTTGGGCACCGCACAGAGACCTGCGAGTAAGGAGTCTGTTTGAAAGGTGAGAAAACAGATTTTATCCAAAAAAAAAAGGCAGGCGGTTAAGCGGTGCATCAACCTTAGGGAAAAAAGTCTTGGGGTTAAAGCTGGGTGCCTCCAACACAGAGAAAGAAGACAGAGAACTAGAGCTTGGCTTCGGAGTGGAGGTCCCAGGTACCCAGGTCTCACATGATACTGTGGGAGAAGCAATGCAAATTGTTACTGTTTTAAACATAGGGTTTTTAACATCGGTAGCTCCAAGCACCTTTTTGAGAGGTAACCCTAGTTTTGGGACAGGACAGTCAATAGCAAGTACCCCAAGTATTGTGGAAGACACAGAGAAATATAAGTCCATTTTAAAGACGGGATCTTCTGAAAAAAGGGAAAGTTCCAAATGCGATACCCCTGAGTCCGTGGTAGTAGACATACAGTCAGTAGTGGATACCCCGAATACTGTGGGCGAATCAGCGGGAAACAGTATTATTGCAGGAATGGGCATCCCAGACTTAAAGTCATTTTTAATCATCCCGGAGGCTGTGGCATGATCCGTGAGAGAAACTGGGGTAAACTCTCCAACAGACACAAGGGACATCTTGCTTGTTTCAGAATTGGGTCCCTGAGAATCCCTAGTGAGGGCATCAGACTCCATGGGAAACTTAGTGACAGGGGTTTTGGAACTGATTAAAGGATTTGCAGGTATCACAGATTTAATAGGAGAAATACCTTGCAAAACAGAAATTTTAGTAAAGGTGATAGGCATCACAGATAGGACAGACAGAAGTAAGCTAGGCAAGGTTGCTTCTATAACAGAAGATTTGGCAGCGGCAAAGCTTAACTCAGCGGCTGCTGGAGAACTTTTAACTACAGTGAGAAGGGACTGCAGATTTACAAAGTCAGGGATAAAGGGAGTCTCAAACTTGAAAGCCTGATCCTTCAAAAAGAAGGGCCCTAACTTTAATTGTACTAAGGGAGCAACAGCAGATATGCTGACCTCAGAAGGGGTCACTTGGAAAGGAGCATAATATGTACTGTTCGCTTTAAACCCTAGGATTTGAGAAAAGAAGAACTCAGACAGTGCAAGTGGGGCAACCACGACTGTGCTGGTCTCTGAAGTGGGTATTGTGGAAAGAGTGTCTGGGACATCAGAAACGACAACAGATTCCACGAAAAGGGGTCTATGCTCAGAAGCAGGGGTCTCAGCTTTCTGAGTGACAGACGGGGTGAGCGAAATACCTAGGAGTAAGGATTCTGCGAACAGGTTTAGAGAAACAAACGGCTCCAGAATACTTTTTACTGGAGCCAGTATTATTGCCGAAAGTTCAGGGGGCATAGCCCCGAGAATTTTAGCCGAGTCAGAGGACGTAAGGGGTTGATCCTCTGAGGCTAAGGAGGTGTCCCTGACTGAGGAACTAAAGGGATCTACCATGGAAGGTTCATAGGGCTGACCTGCAGGGGTTAACATAGGAAAAACCTCAAGGGTTAAATTACTCTGTACCTGAGAATCAGAGAAATAGAAGCTAATCTCCGAGAGTGGGGTCATAGGGGGTTCTGCCTCTTGCCCTAGGGACCTATCATTAGACTGCGGAATACTAGGGTTAGCAGTAGGGACCTCACAGAGCAGACTAGCAAGGGTTAATACAGAAAAAACCTCGGAAACAGAGCTTAGAATTTTTGAGTTAGAAAAAGAAGGCAAACAGGATTCATTCTCTGGTGCTAGGGAAGACACACTGACCTGGGGAATGCAGGGATTTACAGTGGGGGACTCATAGGCCTGACTAGCAGGGGATAAGACCGAAATAATCTCAAGGACAGAATTTAGGGAGGTTAACTCAGGATTAGAGAGCGTGGCAGCTTCTTCCTTAGCGGGCAGCGACAGAGAAATGGTTTGACCATTCTTAGGAGAGAGAGGTACCCCCACAGGTTTAGCAACAGGACTGGCAGCATAGAGATTCTGCCAAGCAGCAGCGTATCTGGCAAGGAGGGGATCCTGTTCTATTATGTGAATATCTAGTGTTGAGGAAAGTACATGGAGTGTATCTTGAGACTGAGCCAACATGAGGAGGGTGCCCTGGTGTACTAGATGAATGTCCAGTGAAGAGGCCAGGAGGTAGAGTGCCTCTTGGGCGTCGGCCAGTTCCATAGGGTACACGTTATCCCAGGTTATAGGGGAATCAGGAGAGCGAATACAAGCGGCCAGAGACTGTTTTAAGTTCAGGATACAGTAAGCCTTAATAAAGAGATCACAACGGCATTGTCTTTGCAAAGGAGTTAAACCTTCATAGGTAAACATTTCATCAATCAGGGGTAGTACTTCACACAAATACTGGCCTTCATAGTGGGACTGATACGCAGGCCGGGACATAACTTCAGCTGGTAAATTGCCATCCCTCGCCACGGCGCGGTCCGGTTTTAATGGGCCGAGCATACTGTTACGCCGATGCTCGCCACAAACCGGGACCGGACCGCGGGGCTGAGGTGGGGTTATATAATCACCGACCTTAGTCCACGCAGACTGATCCGGAGTGCGCAGTTCGTAGTCGTACATCGCAGGGTCAGGATTGGAGAAGGCAGCATCGTCGTTAATGAAGCAGGAGTTCGGCAACAGGAAGTCAGGAGTGCCCCGCTTCAGCTTAGGAGCGTGAGCGCGGGGGTGGCTTCTGCGCGACGAGCGGCCTTGGCCCATGACGCCGATCTCAGCAGGAGGAGACAGCAGGCTGGCCGAAGTTCACCGCAGGGCAGCGTCGGGAAGAACCAACGCTTCAGTGCAGAAGTCCAAGGCAGGCCACTGCAAGAGGATCGCAGCAGGCCGCAGGAAAGGAAGGGTAGCCACTGCTAGGAGGGAATGCAGCAGTTACCAGTGCTGGCATCAACGCTTCAGCACAGACGTCCAGGGTAGGCCACTGCAAGGAGATAGCAGCAGGCCAGTGCTGGCATCAACGCTTCAGCACAGACGTCCAGGGCAGGCCACTGCAAGGAGATAGCAGCAGGCCGCAGGAAAGGAAGGGTAGCCACTGCTAGGAGGGAATGCAGCAGTTACCAGTGCTGGCATCAACGCTTCAGCACAGACGTCCAGGGTAGGCCACTGCGAGGAGATAGCAGCAGGCCAGTGCTGGCAACAACGCTTCAGCACAGACGTCCAGGACCAGGCCTCTGGATACTCAGGAACTTGGAAGGTAAGAATGCTAGGAGAGAGGCCTGGGGTGGTTTTGTGGCAGAGACAGTAACATGAGGTAGGAATAGTTATGCTCGGCACTGGTTCAGTGCCGACGCCTAGAATATAAAGGGCGGAGATCCAATCACAGGAGGAGGGTGTGTGAGAATTCCTCCAATGAAAAAGCACAGGGCAGAAGCTGCAATGAGAGGCAGCACCTGTGCCATAGATTGCCAGAGGAAGCTTGCAACTGCACAGGTCTGCAAGGCTGCAGTCAAAGCCAGTAGTGGATTCCTTACAGGGACATTTCAAATTGCACCTCGCATTGGTTTAGGAATCAACGGCAAGCGAGAGGGTCCCCATCATACCGGTTGGGAGGTGACGGAGCCACTGGTGTTTCCTGGAGAGACAGATTAGCAAGCTGTTGCGAAACAGTGGTTAATTGGCTACTGACAAATTGTAAATGTTCCAAGGAAACACCTTGGCCCACCTCAGGGGGTCTGCATTTATTGGGCTCTGCATAATGTAATACCTGTATGCCCGCAGACCTGGCCAGTCCCCAGTACTGAGGTGGGTAAGGTTATAACATGCACCCACAGCAGTGAGGGTGTGCCCGGAGTGTGGTAGTGCGTTGCCGGGCCTGTTGAGAAAAGGTTAACAGATACTTGCAATGTCCAGGATATCTGAGTTTGGGTAGTAATGTCCGTGTTCCAGAGTACAGGGGTAATAGAGAGCAGCGTGACCAAGTCCATCAGCCAGTGTTCGAGGATAGGAGAGGGCAGCATAAACGTATCCGAAAGCAGGGTCCAAGGGCAGGAGAAGGCAGGGTAATCCAAATCAAAGCAGAGTTCAAGCCAGGGAGATCCAAAGGTAAACAGGGACAGGAACCAGCGCTGAAAGAGACAGGAGAGCCAAGCATAGAGACTGCACACACAGAGGTCACAAGAAGCTATGCAGAGCAATGAGCTAGAGGACAGACAGGGATTATAAAGGAGGGAGCACCAATGGGAGAGAGAGAGGAGGAGCAGAGGGTAGAGTGAGGGGTTGCAGAGATAGGTCAGAAGGGATATGGCTTGCACACGATGAGGGGCGGAACCAGGGCTCAGGGAAGACCTACAAGTGGAGCATGTGCGTGCACCCTCTGTAAGGGTTGGATGCGCATGCACAGTGTGTGCCAGGGAGCGTGAGGAGCGTCGTGCCGCGGGGGCGCTCGCCAACGACGGCAAGGGGGCAGGAGGAGCGGCCGAAGGAGGTAGAGTAACAGGAGAGGGGATAGAGAGGCGCCGCGAGCAATGAGTGCCGCGGAGGGGATCGGGTGTTTGGGTATAAGCGCGCACCTTGCGGGGAACGCGCGTGACAGTGTGGCGTGTGTGCGGACAGGCCACAGAGGAATGGGTGCGGGAGGAGGAAGGGAGAGATGAACGAGGAGGTGGAGGGGAGAGGTTAGAGGCAGGGAGAACAGGGGTTATGGGGACACATTGGGAAGCAGGAATCCCCTGAACCGTCACAGTTTTCCCCTTCACCTTGGTACTGCACTTGAGTGACAGCAGGGGGTGGTACATCCTGTTGTAGCTGGGACAAAGGGGTTTCCACCTTCTGGCTGTACTTAAGGGCAGGACCGTCCTAAATTAGGTTGTTGTTCCCTACCACTGAGGAGGGCAGGTCACACCTCTGGGAGCCTGAGATTGGGGCCTACCCATGTGCTCTTCCCTGTGGGGAGGAGTGAGTGTGAACCCATACCTCTGCCTCCACTAGGGACGTGGGGAAGAGTTAGGGCGGGTGCCCTTGGCCTGTAGTGATGGCCCAGTGACCATCTCCAGTGATAGCTGATCTAAAAAGACTGTATCCGGCAGACGACTGCTACGTAGCTGTATTAATGCAAAGTGTGTAGTAATAAACCTTTCCTGTTTGCAATATAGCTCCGGCCTGGTGTGTTATCTAACTGGGGGGAGAGGTACAAGTTCTACCGTGGGAGATCATCTCCATATCCCTGGAGCCTATGGCAGATGGAGGTACTGCACTGTTGAAGCCTGTTCCTGTGTCCCAATGTCATTGCAGACGACTCAGCCCTCTTGTTACCAGCAGGTACAGTATGCACCACACACACCCTGTAATGGCCCCTATCTGCGATTGGGGGGGGGAGGGGCACCATTACAATTGTTTAGTAGAAATAACCTTTTTGTAAGATAAATTTTAAAAGGGATAAAGCAACATTAGGATAAAATGTAACGAGCAGAGACCCAGAACTGATTGTTAATTATTTTCTTAACTATAATTTTATTGAAAGCATTAAAAGGGAAAAGGATGGGAACACAAAATGAAAAGGGTGGGAGGAGAGATCAGGTATCCCATCAACAACATATGTCTCAGCAGGTTAAAAGTGTGTACATTAAGGATTTGCATTTTCTAATTACAGTTATCAAAAAAGTAACACATTATACTAAGTGATAATAAGATAATAAATATATAATTGAGTGAAGTATGATGTAGAGGTTTCAGAGAATCCATACTCAGAGGAGGTGCATTTTGGGGAAATTTGCATGCATAGGTTTACAGGGTAACCGCCTGTAGTTCCAAATATTTTAGGTATATATTTTTTTACACACCATTACTTAACTAAGTATGGTGAAACCTATCCAAAGCTTCATTTTGCAGAGCCAGTGTAACCAACCCCACACTGATGAGACCCATTAAGGTCGAAACAGCTGTCTGTGATTGGGTTTGCTGGCTATGCATCTTAACACAGGCTGTGCTCAAAAGCTGTGAAATGCAGCAAGCATAAGCTTTAGGGGACCATGTTATATGGGTTTGAAGCAACTGGTGGCTCTGTGTGCTCATTTGCATCTCATTTCCCAGAATCCCTTGCTGTAGTGGAAGTGCTGTGTGTTGGGTGATAATGGTGAAAGACAGGGCTGCTAACCTGTCTAAGACATGCAAATGAGCATACAGTAATATTTCCATTTTCTATATACTGTGTATATATATATATATATATATGGTAAAGAAAGTCAGTCAGCACTCCAATAGTAATTGATATTTGTAGGTGCAGGTCCCATACACAAAGATAAGGTAACGATACCGCGTTTGAATCCATGAAATCAGGAGACCGCACTCTGGGGTTTGAGAAATAAAGCTGTATTAACAAATCATGGCACAATACATCCAACGTTTCGGTCCCTGGAACGGGACCTTCCTCAGGGTGGTGCAGTGGAGAAGTGGCACTACATGCAGCCTTATATACCCTTAATCACCCTTGTGACACATCAATAAAGCAATTAAACCAAACATAACAGCTCTTAATCACTAGCAGCTGATGGACTCCAGCCTAAAGTACATTTTAATTAGTTGCGGTCGCCTTCTTGGATTGCAGAGATCCGACGGCACTAGAGACACTGTGGTGCGCCTGCGCACGCGCCTGCAACATGAGTAAATGTTTATGGTTGCATTGCAACGTGATCGCGCCTCCAGCGTCTAAGTCTGAACTGTATGCAGGTAACGGGTGTGCTCCGTGGCAGTGGCAGCATGCGCAAGCGCTTCCTGTGCTCCTGACTTAGGTCGCGTGAGAGAGCGTCCCTGGTTGCCAGGCAACAAAGCCGTTGTCAGATAAATGCATGAGCAGAGGCAGAAGCAGAGATGTGTTTCCTCGGGGAGTCCTGAGAATAGTGCTGTAGTGTGAAAAAACACATGCAAAACCCTTGGGCAGTGTGGGCAGTGGGCAGTCTTGGGCAGTGTGAATGGTTAAGTGACAGAGGTGAATGGGGGAGACATGTATGTATGGCTGTTCGGGGTCAGCGTAAGCCAAGATGGGTGCTTAGTCAGGCTCTTCTTGAGACCAACGAACGCCTTTTCACCGGCGGACATCCACTTGTCTTTGAAAGGTAGCCGCACGGAGGTGGTCTTTTTCAGAGAATCTGGGTATATATTCAGAAGGTTGTTGAGGACCTTGGCCTTGCTGGAGTATCATTCCATGAAGCAGCGGTAGTACCTGCAGAACCCCAGGAAGGGTTAATTGTGGTCAAGGGAGTGTCAGAGAGCCCTTGAGGACATAAAAAGGTGTCTATCAGAGGGTCCCGTCCTTAGAAACCCAGACTTCAACAGGCCTTTTGTAGTGCAAACCGATGCATCAGAGATAGGGTTATGGGCAGTGTTGTCACAACAGTTTGAGGGAGTGGAGCATCCAATCCTTTTTCTGAGTAGGAAATTGTTCCCGAGGGAAAAAAACTACTCAGTGATTGAGAAGGAGTGCCTCGCAGTAAAGTGGGCAATCGAGGCTTTGAGGCATTACCTGGCAGGAGTCCATTTTACTCTGGTGATGGACCATGCTCCATTGAAGTGGTTAAATAGTATGAAGGACTCCAATGCTAGATTGACAAGGTGGTATATGGCCCTCCAACCCTACTCATTTGAGATTCAGCACAGGCCTGGAAAAGAAAATGCAAATGCTGACTTCTTTACTAGAGAACGGGTGGATGGTCGGGCTTAAGCCATGCGTGGCCCCAGCCACACACTAACAGGGGAGGAATGTGACAGGGTGAATGAACGTCACCAGCAATATACCTGGCAAAAATATGTTTAGGCTTTGCAATGCAGCAGTGATGAGGTTAAGTTTCAGTTGAGAAGGGCTTCTTAATTAGTCTGACCCCAGCTGCATAATCAAGGTGTTTTAAAACCCCCAGGCTGTATACACATGCAAGCTAGCTGGTCAGGAGACAGGACTGAAATACTGAAGAGATTACTGCTATAAGGTCTGTTTTTCAAAGTACGTGTGATGAACTGTCTGTGTCCTGCATGCTGAAGAGAAGCTGCCTTGTTTTCTATGCTGAAGAGAAGCTATTTTGTTTTTGTCTGCTGAAGAGAAGCTATTTTGTTTTTGTCTGCTGAAGAGAAGCTATTTTGTTTTTGTCTGCTGAAGAGAAGCTATTTTGTTTTTGTGTGCTGTATATTTTTAAGGCTCAATAAAGAAGCCTTATCAAGAGAACCCGCGTGTGTGGTTGCATGTACCCTGCAACATGAAATAATTAGCAGGATTCAGAATGCAACTCCATGCACATCTTTCTACATGTATGTGCACTTGAAGCAGCTGTTCCTGAGCACCACTCCTTAGAAAAGACATTATGGAACTAGAGAGAGTGCAGAGAAGAGTCACCAAATTAATAAAGGGGATGAACAATCTAACTAGATCGAAATCTAGAAAGGCATCATCTATTCAAACAGATTATTTTCACAAAGATGAAATGGCACGAGCAGAGAGCCCCAGAGCGCCAACCCCGCAAGGGGGATCTGAATCTGATGAAGAACGCTCGCAGGAAAGACCTGAAAAACGGGACCAGCACTTAGTGATAAGGAGCGACATGAAAGAATTCTGTAGGGAAATAAAAACTTTTTTCCAATGAGAAATGGCTGATTTACAGTGGGGGCTAAACTAATTCTCAGGCGGCCTGCACCGCGGGTAATTTAAAACCCCGTGCAGACGCGGCCGTTTTTTTTCCTGGTGCCGCAGGTGCTTCCCATTGTTCAGCGCATTAGCGCTGAATGGGGAAACGGGCCCCGCGCGGCCGCAAGATGCAGCTGGCGCACGGGCAAGTTCGGCGCCAACTGAAAAAAGCCCTGAAAAATGACGGTATCTGTTAGAATGAAGCTGGCCGCAGCAGTAAAAAGGGACATAAATAATATAGGTGACAGGACAGATAACCTGGAGAAAAGACTTGATTCAGCAGTGAGAGTCCTCCAAAAATGAGAGCTAAAATCCCTGATATCGGACCTCACTGACAAGCAAGAGGATACCGAAAATCAGGATAAGCGCAATAATATTAGGTTGCGGGAGTTCATCATGGACCTGGAGGACTTTGTAACAAAATGGCTGGAGCATACCTTCCCAGACCGATCAGAAAATTAGTTACATCTAGATCGCTGTCACAGGGCTCTGCGATCTAAACCACAACAAGGAGACCCCCCTAGAGACATTATCCTGCACTTTCATTACTTCAGCGTGAAGGATGCGCTATGTCAGATAACAAATGTCATATTGAATTAGAGGGGTTTAAGCTTCAAGTCTATGTTGTACAGTTAGATGGAGAGACAGGTAGAAATAGGACCTATCACATAAATATGCTTAAAGAGTATTTTTCACCGACTGTGTCATCAGTGCTGGCTATTTGTAGCCCACCGATAGGGGACCCAGCGAGCAATGCTCTGCCCGACCTCCTAGGGGAATCTAGGCAGGGGGGCACCGTAGACAGGTTGAGATAGGGTCTCAGCTCAGTGTACAGCAGAAAGTACAGGAGAAGGCTATGTTAGATCAGCATAGGGTTCTGTTCACGGACAAGCCAGGCAGAACGCATATCACAGATCACCCAGTGTTCACCAGTGATCAGAGACCTGCATAAGCATGCATACCGGATATCAGCCGACATAAAGGGTAGCATAGAGAGGGAACTATAAGAGATGCTGGCCATAGGGGTAATTGTAACATCCCAGAGCCCTTGGGCTTGTCTGGTAGTCCTAGTGCCTAAGAAGGACAGGACCACCTGGTTCTGTGTGGACTAACGGCAGCTCAATACGAGAACGGTGTCAGATGCTTACCCCATACCCCGCGTGGACGAGCTGTTAGGTGAGCTTGCGGGGGCAAAATATCTGACTACCATGGATCTGTGCAAAGGGTATTGACAGATCCCTCTGACCCAGGAGGCTAGGGAGAAGTCAGCATTCATTACTCCGAGCGCCCTCTATGAGTTTTTGGTGATGCCATTCGGGATGAAGAATGCCCCGGCTACCTTCCAAGGCCTGGTCAATAGGTTACTAGAAGCGATGCAAAGTTTTGCTAGGGCATATCTTGATGGCATTGCTGTATTCAGTAATTCGTTGGACTCGCATTTAGTGCATGTAGCTGCGGTGCTGAATAGAATCAGGGAATCAGGGCTGACACTGAAGCCTACCAAGTGTCTAGTGGGTATGGCAGAAGAGCTGTATTTAGGACACAGGGTGGGGGGAGGGCACATCAAACTAGAACCAGCAAAGGTGGAATCTATAATGCTGTGGCCGGTACCTAGGACCAAGAAGCAGGTCATGGCTTTTTTAGGCACCGCAGGCTATTATAGGAATTTTGTGCCCCAGTATAGTGCCCTGTCTAAACCCCTGATGGACTTGACACAGAAGCGACCCAGTTCTGGTAGCCTGGTCTCCTGCCTGTGAAACAGCGTTTCAGGCACTGATCCCAGCGCTGACCAGTGCTCTGATCCTGGCTGCTCCAGACTACTCAAAAAAGTTTCTGGTGCAGACCGATACCTCCGACTTCAGTATCGGTGCTGTACTCAGCCAAGTGGGGGAGGAGGGAGAAGAGCATCCTGTGATGTACCTGAGCAGGAAATTGCTGCCCAGGGAAGTGGCTTATGCCACAATTGAGAAAGAATGTTTGGCTATAGTGTGGGCTCTACGCAAACTCCAGCCCTAATTGTATGGCTGGACATTTACAGCGATCACCGATCACAATCCTCTAAATTGGCTCCAAAGGGTGTCCAGAGAAAATGCAAAGCTGCTTCATTGGAGTCTTGCCCTGCAAGAGTTTGACTTTATCATCCAACACAAAAAAGGCAGCGGGCATGGAAATGCGGACGAACTTTCATGCCAGGACAGTTCCAGTGAACTACCAGCCTCAAGAGGTTTCATGCCAGTTAAACTGCCGGATGAGGCGCTCGTAACAAAGCCTTCATCTTGAGAGGGAGGTGTGATTGTGAGGGGGTAACCAAGCTCAATAATAAAGGTTCAGCACACTTGGTTACCCCTGACCCGTGTTTGGCGGTGACCCGAGTGTCAGCTCTTGGACCTGACTATCGTATATGCATCACTGTGACTGTGTGTAATTTATGCGACAATACGGTATTTTTGTGTTTCTGCCTTTCCAGGAGTGCTAGCCAAGTGCCAAGTAGAGATTGCGGGGCTGGGAGTTTCAGAGGGGGAGTTGCAGAGAAAAGCTTGTTGGATTTTGGCTATGTAGCTGGGTCCCAAGTTATGGGATACCCCAAAGATGTACCCAAGAATCAGGTAAAATTCTCGGACACATTGAAGCACAGTGCTCTTGTCAAAACCCTACCCTGGAAAAGTTCTTGCGAATCACCACCAGGGTCCCCTGCTTCAGCACAGGCCAGAAAGTTAAAAATGGGGCATAGGGAATCATGGTATCTCCCAGAATGTTACAGGGGTCCCTAGCATAAGGAGGGATGCCCAGTTCATGCCCAGTCAATCTGAACCTGGTACAGGGGTTCAGGGGGTGCTCAAGCTATGTAATAAAGCCGCAAGGTTTTAGTTGTGTGTAAAGAATAAAGTCGGGTTTTTACATTGTGGAAGGGATAAGGCTAGTGAGAGTAGGGAATACTTATTCTTATTTTATCCCTGACACCAGAAATGGAGACTTAGACATTTTTTAACACAAAGTACAGAGTCACAGTATATTTTATTAAAGGTTTATATTTGATAAGTGTATATATTTGTAGCCTGTGAATGAACTGTGGGATTTCCAAGCCCGGGAATCTGAGAGCCCAGATGGCCACCAAGCTTGATGCCACTGAGTCTGCTCAAATCCTGGAGTTGAAAGCCTCAGGGATGCCAAGGTGTTAGAATAGGCGGGGTACTGCAGTTATACTTGAGTACCCACGTCCTGGGTTAACAAAAGGTTACGCCTCAAAAGGAACTGTTCAAGGAGGGCAGATTATGTTGAACAAATTTTACCAATGAAAAACAAATTTCTGTAGGAAAAATATAAGAAGGAGACCATTAATAAAGAATTAAAGAAAGTCGAAGGCATAGAGAGAAAAAGTATGTTGGTCTATAAAGATAGAATTTCAGCACTTAAGACAGACGAGGAATTCATACCAATTATCACGTCATATAGTGATGAATTATATAAAATAACAGCAATTCTAAAAAAAACATTGGCACATCCTTCAGAAAGATGACCTATTGAAGACAGTCATAAAAGATAAACCTGATGTGATCTTTTCCAAAGCACACATTTTGAAACAAAAGTTAGTCCCAAGTTTCTTGAAGTGTAAAAAGCAGGAATGTTGGCTGAGCACTAATACTAAGGGCTTTTTTTAGATGCCTCGACTGTAGAGCATGTAAGAACAATAAAAATCAAGACTTAAAGTTGAGGGATTTTAGCTAATTTATTACAACTATTCAGTATAAGATCCAGTCCAACATATCATGTAATAGTAAAGGAGTTATATTCATGCTGGAATGTAGCTGCAAACGCCAGTACGTGGTCACGACTTTTCGGAAATTAAAAGCTAGACTGGGAGAACATGTAAGAAATATCACACAGTGTGTCTAATCACTATAAAATACAACATGGCCGTAATCCTAAATGTCTTAAATTCTATGGGATAGAACAGGTAACCCCATACTGAGAGGGGACAGGAGGGGGGTGACTTTATCCAAAGGATTTCCCAAAGGGAATCAAATTAAATTTTCACTCTCCAAACACTAGCTCCTGTTTTATTGAACTTAGACATGTATATTGCATCATGTCTTTAGGTTTGATTACATTGTTTCATTCCTTTTCTGTAAAACTAGGAAGGGTTAAAGAGTGAGGTTTTCACCATCTCCACACTGGCCCTCAATATGGTTCCTTTGTGTATCTGTTTCTGTAGGGTAAAAGAGCCATGGATACGGTTTTCATGACCCTTTTGAGGTTTAGGTTCCATATATTGTATGCTACTGTACTATGGTAAGAATGACATTTGGCATAAAATCAACCATTTGAGCTTTTTTTGCATTAGCACAACAGAGATTAACATTTATATATAGTTATGTTTTTGTATTTATAATTTTAGAGTACTACTTTTAGTCGATAACTTACAAGATTGAATAGTTAATAAAGATTTTTAACCACATTTACAATTTTTAAACTATCCTATAGTGTGATCAATATCATATTTAATACTGACCTTGACTATAGTCTGCAATTTAATATGATGATGATATAATCATATGTGAGTTAGTGGATTATAACTATGTTTAAAGACATTATTTTAAACTAAAGGGTCTGATTTGATGCCACCTATGGATTTGAGCAAGTTTGCTTTTTATGTATTTAATGTAGTTATATTTTAAAGTAAGTTGGAATGTATCTTTATCATGTTTTAATATTATTTAAATCCTGTAATGGTTAGATAAATTAAGGCACATACATTGTTTAGTAACCAGCTGTACAGGGAGGTGTTAAACTTACCAATCCGATGCAAAGACTTTCAAGCAAAGAGTATTTAAACCAACAATGCATTACCATGAGCCATATATCTGATAAGGCAGTAGTGAAACGCGTTAAATTTGGACTTGCAAGCCACCGTAGCTCCCTGTGACTAGTGATATATGGTGTGGATTCCCCTCTGCTGAAGTTGCCGGCTGTTTGATCCTGTGGATACCCATATGTGGATACGGACGCCGCTGAGATACCGCTGTAACATCTCCTCTCGACACTCCTGACTGTGCGCAAGGCACAGGGGAGCAGGAGAGGTGCAGTATCTCCCCTCATTTAAAGATCTGAGGTGACGGACAAAGCAGACACATCACGAGAGGGGGGTTGGAGACTCCGCAAGATCTGGTGTGAGCAGGACTATCACCATAGCGGAGAGCCGACTACCACACGCTGGGAAGCTATCCAAAACGCTGTTTTAATATATACTGGCTGTAAGTGCAATATTGCTCTAACCAATCTCTTGTTAATAAATGTATTGTGCCATGATCTTTTCTCTTTTTTCCATTATACACTCTGAATACATTGGAGATCTAGCCTTGCCTGATCAACCCCTGCTGGTCAGGATAGGGAGGAAATATCATCAAAAAACTATGTAGTCATGCCATCTGTGGCTACTTGCTTGTTTCCCTCCTGGAAGCAAGTCCTGGTATTAGCAGGCCTTGCCAGTAGTCATCATGGGGTTTTCCCCTTCACCTTTGGTGCTGCCTTTTAGTGACAGCAGTGGGTGGTACATCCTGTAGTAGCTTTGACAATGGGGTGCCCGCCTTCTGGCTGTACTTAAGGGCAGGACCACCCTAAAGTTAGTGTTGTTGTTCCTTCCCTCTGAGGAAGGCAGGTCACACGTCTGGGAGCCTGAGATTGGGGCCTACCCATGTGCTCTTCCCTACGGAGAGGAGTGAGTGTGGAGCAATACCTCTGCCTCCGCTAGGGAGGTGGGGAAGATTTAGGATGGCTGCGGGTACCCTTGGCCTGTAGTGATGGTCCAGGGACCATCTCCAGTGAGAGATGATCTAAGGAGACTGTATCCGGCAGAAGACTGCGTAACTGTATTGTTACTGCAAAGTGTGTAGTAATAAACCGTTCCTGTTTGCAATATACCTCCGGCCTGGTGTGTGATCTAACTGGGGGGAGAGGTACAAGTTCTACTGTGGGAGATCATCTCCATATCCCTGGAGCCTATGGCAGATGGAGGTGCTGTACTGCTAAGGATTATGAGGGGTATGGACCACAAAAGCCTGATCCTGTGTCCCTAAGTCATCGCGGACGACTCAGCCCTCTTGTTACCAGCAGGTATGCAACACACACACCACACTGCAATGGCCCATATCTGCGATTGGGCGGGGGAAACATTGCTACAGCTACATTTAATTTCCTTGCTTGATTAACCCCTGCTACTCTGGATAGGAAGAAAACTAACAGTATAAGCCATATTTAATTTGTAAGTGCATGTACTTTACTATAAGCGCTGCAACTGGTTTATAACCTTTACTGATATATTGCTGTCTTCTTCTGTTTTTGATCTGGATAATCCCTAACAACTATACCAGAGACAACACGCCGGGACATATTTTTTCTTTACTGCTTATATTTGGAGGGATTGGAATCCCCTCCTGGACTCTGGTGGCTGGACTTAAGTATACATATTGGACTCTTTATCTTCCTCCTTCTACACATTTGTGTTGCATTTATAATTGATTTATATTGTTTATTTAAGCATATTAGTATAGGGTTTAGCGCTACTTTGTGGTGATCAGGAGCATTTTGATCCGCAGGGAAGTTCTAATTTGCAGGAGACATCCTGGGTAAGATTGCTTTGGCAGTGCCCAGCACCTAGTTAACCCCTGTTAACCCTATAGTTGCTGTAACTGATGGTGGTGAATGTTTTACAGTATTTGTCTGTGTTTTAACTGTGTACCTAAAGTATACTTTTGATGTTCCCTGTTGGCTCTTGCCAGAATAAACCTCTGTTTATTTATTCCCTTACTCTGCCTTGTGCGGTGATCCCTGTGTAAGTCATCTGCTCTCCTGTGACGCTGAGTTACAGGTGGTATTTTTTTACTTGGTACAGTATACCTTTGGGGGTGTGCTTTCTTATAATGATATTTTGTATAGGAAGTTTGTTAATACAATTTTAAACACAATAGTTTATGGAAATGTATCACTAAATCTATTGTCTGTGAACCCTTTATAATGGACTAATACAATTTTACATTGACAAGCTTTTGGGAGTCAACTTTCTCCCTTCATTGCATGAGTTGTAATGAGCATATAGATGTGTATATTCTCATTATGATTGCCCTGGTCAAGGAAGGTCAGCTCTCAAAAGAGTGTCATTGTAAAATAGTTTTAGTCCATTATCAAGGGATAACAAACAACAGAGGTAATGATACATTCCCCTCTACCTTTTTGATTGGAATAATACTTTGCCGATGTTATTTTGTTCAAACACGATAATGTAAGTGTAAGGGGATTCGAGAGAGATGATCTCCTCTATCAAAGATGCATGAAAGACATTGGAAGGCAACACATAGCAGGACTGTTTGGCAGCAAATGGGTTAATATGCCAGATATCTAGTAACCCATACAGTATATGCTCACTCGGACTGAGGAAAGAAATGTACAAACTAATGCTACTCTATCTATATATTCCCTGGTTGAACAGAACAGGTTATGAATATTCTACAAGCAGCAAGAAGAAAAAACAAATGGCGCACAGCCAGGGAGCCAGGTGGATAAAAATAGTTTAAAAGACTGTGTCAAAAAAGGCCCCCGTTTTGTTTATCGTAAAGCGAAAACCATCGCTACTTATGTGTCACCTAGTTATGTTGCTTCCTCACCTCCCTCCATTAGAAAATTTGTAACGAAAGGTTCATATTGATGTGGAGGTTGTAAAATCTGTCACTTCATGGTTCCATCCCGGCATTTTAGGGGTTCTATGTCCAATCAGGAATTCCCTATCAAATCTTTCATAAATTGTGACACACAATATGTGATCTATCTCCTAACATGTGGGTGTGGAATTAATTATGTAGGGAGGACAACGAGATCTCTCAAGAATAGGATACTCGAACATGTCAGATTAATTAAAAAGGGAGATGTATCCCACCCGGTCTCCAAACATTTTTCAAATTGCCCCAAAGGTGGTATAAAGGGGTTTAAAGTACAAGGAATTGAAAAGGTTTTTGTGAGAGAAAGAGGGGGGGGATTTGCTTAACCTTTTGGACCGCAGGGAGGCTTACTGGATCTTTATGCTCCAGACCAGAAATCCCTGCGGTCTAAATATGGAATGGAATTTGGGCCATTTCTTAAAATCTTAGCATGTTAACCCTGCTAGAATATTGCAAAACTATTTTCTGACTTTGCTTCTATTGTTGCTTTTGTTGTTGCTTTTGCGTTATACTTGGTATGCTTTAGAGCACCCATGGTTTTGAGTATTTAAAATGATGTCCTATAATGCATATCAGACATGTTGGTAATTATTAGGTTAATACATACTGTATCTATCACTCTGAACGACCAAAGTTGCTAAAAATTATTGCTAAAAATTAAAGCCAAAAATTGCTGCTAAAAAATATTGCTAAAAATTATCTAAATTTATTGTTAATTATCTGTATTATTAATCAGCTTTGAGAATTATGGATATTAGCAATTTCACTTTGTCTAACAGACTTAGATATGTTGATTCATCGATGTCTTCTCCCCTTGGAGGAAAATTCTTAAAGACTTACAATAAGAAGGTCTCAAGATTGTTTAACTTTGTTTTTAATTTTCTATTGGTGTTTTTAAGGTAGACATTGTATGTTATTTTTTGATTATGATGTCTTATATTGGTGTGGACCTAAAAATAAGGTCGTGTTTTATAATTATGTTATATGTCTTTGTACAGTTGGGATTTGGAGCGAGGAGGTACTATGATACTATTGGGAGTTTTTATAAATTTGCTCTTGATACAAATTTGCTCTTGATATATGTTATATCTTGTAGTTCATTATTACTAAGTATTCTGCGGATCATTGCGCCCTATTGTGTATGTTAGCTGGGGCGTTTCTGATTGGTAGCCGCATCATCTACTCATCATGTTCATTGGTGGTATAGCGGTGCGTCTTAGCCTATCTGAGACCCGCAGTGACGTCACGATGGGCGGAACTGTTAGCAGAGACCAGGGATAGTACTCCTGTTGATATGCCATATGTGGGCGTGCGCGGACTGGAACAGGGGGTGGTCCGTACCCATAAGCCCCAGGGCTGGTGTATCGGCGCTCCGTGTGATGTCACGCGCATGCGCAATGGGTATCCTCGCGCGACGGTGCGCAGATTTGCCTAATTATCCTAATGGCAACACAGGTATATAAGGTAGCCTATCCCTCCATATCCCAGACTCCTTGATAAAGGACCTAGCGGTCCGAAACGCGTAGGAGGTGTTTGTTTTTGTCCCCCAAGGGGTGAATATGTCTTCAGCCATGCACTGAATTAAAGGTAACTATTTTTATCCACCTGGCTCCCTGGCTGTGCGCCATTTGTTTTTTCTTCTTGCTGCTTCTGGACTTCCCTGTTTGGTTGGCACGCCAGCAATCACTCCTGGAGATGACGTGAGTGGGCTTAGAGACTTTAAGACTGCAATAGTTGAGTACTGCTACATATGTATTTTAAGTGACTCACAGGTCTATTGTTTATTCCCACTCCCACTCCCACATGTCTTCAGGGATTGTATTATATTGTTATAACTGGATGAAGTTATCTGGGGTTTGAGCACCCTAATTTCTCTTACCTATGAATATTCTACCCAGGTTTTTTAATTTTTAGAATTATGTATACTTTTCTCTTGTCTTTTTAATACTTGTAAAAAATAATTAATTCTACTATAGGCTTTTTAAAATTGTGACGAAGCACGCAGTGGGAAACGCGTAGAGGTCACGTGAGGCTGTATGGCGCACGCTCCCATAGACTGGTGCAGCATAACCAGAAAGTTCGGGCTGGCGGTCCATCAGCTGTCGGAGAGTGTAGTCTGGACTCAACAACAACTCATCTCGGCAATACCTGGTTAGCACACACCCCTTTTGTGGGTTTTCTTACTATTATGTACATTAGCTTGATATATTGTATGCACTTCTTATTCTCTGTATTTTTCATGTGTTTATGTTAGTTTGTTTTTGTAATAAGTATTTAGCTTATTAATTTCGTTTATTGATTTTTTATAAAGATAGTATGTCTTTGTGTTTTTAATTGGTTTATTGTACTGTATGTATTTGGATACTTACGTATCTAAGTCCTTTGTTGGTTACAGTGGACCTTTATCTTCACATATTAAATATATTACATTTATATGATTACTTTTTCACCTTTGTATAATATGGTAAGTAGACATAACATACAGTACTGTATGCTGTTAAAGTAATCTGCTTCTTCACATCCAAGTGCTTGTGCTGTTTAGTGAATCTAGCCGACAAAGATATAATTATACAATTATTGCAGCACAAATTTATAAGCTGCAATGTGATTAAGTCGTGTTCATATGAGTAATAAAATATAAATTAGATTTTCTTTATTTTAATGGGACTTGTATGAACAGTCAAATGTGACAGCATTAACATTGCAAACTATTAGCACAAATTAATATTTGATTGCTTCCATTTTTTTTCCAATACCTATTTTCTTACATTCAAAATGTTTTTATTGTTATGGAATGATTTGATAATGTACTGCACCGACACACTTTATTCGAGCAAATACCCAGTATGTACCTGGCAGATACCTGGAATGCGCCGCTCCTCACCTCTGACAAGCCCCGTTGTGTTTGCCTTCCCAGCCTGGGTTCATGCCTGGCTGACAGGCGGCTGATCTGTTAAATGATAATGATTAGGATTTAATAGGCTGCAATGCTTCGCGTGTCTACCAGATGGCATAAATTCATGAATTGTAATGCAGTATATATATATATACTGTGCAGTATTGCAGCCAGCGGGAATAAAATGCTTCAATCCCTGCTTGGAAAATACCTCAATGCACTCGGGCAGAAAACAGTCACAAACCTCAATACACCCGGGTATACCCGAATTCGTGGGACTAGCCCAGCTCGAATAAAGTGTGTCGCCAGTGTATAGCACATTACACCTGATTACTATCAATGTATATATATATATATATATATATATATATATATATATATATTGTACATTTTTTTATATATATATATATATATATGGCTGTGAGCAACATCTTAAAGTGTAACATTAAAAGTGTGGAGATAATTTTGGTGATTAATCTTTAATCATGGATGCTCTCTGAAAATCTGGACTAATACTCTGATTTATTCAAACAGGTATGACTGGGGTGATTTCCATCTAACAATTGAAGGAACTTTAATCAAATTAACATCTAACTGGTATGAGCTGAATAGACAGACCCCTCCCTTAATTGTTAGACAAGTGAATGTGTTCAAATATATAAGGCAGGCTCTTTTAGCTGTGAGCCATATGGCTGTGTGTAACATCTTAAAGCATAACATTGAAAGTGTGGAGATAATGTTGGAGATTAATTTGGTGGTGAAGATTGGAGGAAGATCTTGACTCTGCACAACAACAACAACAACAACAACAACAACAACTCTGCAGCTGTGAGAACCTGATTTTCTAAATGCTCTGATTCTTTGTAATCTTTCTATCCTCCAATACCTGGCCTTTCTCTCCTCCTGCATCTCACTATGCCCTCCCTATTTCTTTTTCTGTTTAATGTTTCCTAACTCCTTTGTGAACATCTCTGTTCTCTCCAACTTCCCCACTCCCCACTGCACCTTTATTTATACATCTCTCTCCCAACAACGTATTTTCCCCTCAATAAAAAACACCCACACAAATCCTCTATTCACACCCTCTATCTACTCCTTCCTGCTGCTGGGGATCTCCCCTAAGCCTGAACCCAGACATACACACCTGAACTCAGCCATGCATCCCTGACATCTATTCCCCTGTAAATGGTGTTAACCTTCTGATCTAATACTCACTAACCTTAAAACTCACCCCATAAGTTAAGTATCCTAACAGTCTGCACTCATGGTTACTATCCCACACTCGGCCACTCCTACCACCCATTGTGGCCAAGCATTGCCATACACAGCACTTATTCCCTCACCTGCTGTCTCTGTAAGTCTCCCATCAAACATCTGAGATTGTAAGTTCTTCGGGGCAGGGATTTCCTTTCCTATTGTCTGATTTTGCTGCACTTACTGTATTATTATAATTCCCTGTACTGTATTCTTTGTGAAGCGCTGAGTACACTTTTGGCGCTATATAAATAAAGACATACAATATATATATATAACACTTCTTTACACAATATCAGATTATCTTTCTTTAAACATTGAAAAGTGACCACATAATGTGCAGTTTTACTTTCAATGGATATAATAAACTATAATCAGATTCTTCGGTGAATGACTGTTATATGTTACATCAGGAAAAAAAGGCTAAAAATCTTCAACTTCTCCCCAAACTTAGTTAAATGTCAAGGATTTTAAAGGCCTAGTTAGCAAGTATATTAGATGAGATATGTCAGTTTTCCAATTTACAACTCTGACTTGTCTCTTGTGATTCCTTATAGCCTCCAGCCATTCTCCTCTTACCTGAGGCATTCTCTGGCAAATACCTGATGCTTCCAGTCATTCTGCATTCTTGTGTTTCTTCAAAAAAATAATTGGACAGGCATCTTTCCATAAACAATCATCATTATCTGTATAGCGTGCACAGATAGAGAATGCCACACAAATAACTTCTGATTGTTTTCCCAAGTCTTACACCACAACAGTAGCAGTTTGGTCTGCTTATTTAAATGTGATTGACAGGGCATTAATGTAATTAGCGGTTTCCCAAGATGCAGCAGGAATCAGTGCCATCAAATGAAGGAAGTCCCGCTTCACAGAAAGTGTCACAGTCATTGACCAGTGTGCTTGTTGCTGCTTCCAAACCTCCTCCATTTCCAGGCTGCATGATTAAAGTCTTTATATGAACTGTCACAAGGGGAATATGAAAACTTGTCAGGAGACGTAGTGATGTATTGGCATTTTTAAGGAGCTTAAATACTGGAGTTTTTCGAATACTTTGTATAGCCTTTTGTCATAAGTAAGACTTTTCACCCCATTTATATATATATATATATATAAAAAAAAGATCTTCATAAAATAAAATTGTTTCCCAATCTGGCAATAAAATCTATTTTTTTTCTTTCCGTTTAGATAATTGTGTTACTGTGCTGATATGATTACAACGGAGGTCAATCATGAGATAGCTTCAGGTTCTCATGAATATAAATACTCCACACATCTCTCAAAAAACATTCTGCTCCTTGGAATACTAATGCTTTGTTAGCAATTAAAGTACATTAATAATTATGGCAGATAAGATTAATTGATTTCTTTATAATTACTTAAGTTTTTCAATGGAAGGATGAACTGCAATGAACCTTATTTTAGTATTCATTATTTAAAAATAATGACTTTAACATTTTTTGTTTCAAAATCGAGGTTAAGAAAATGTTAGATATAATTAAAATAGCGGCATGTTAAATGATTTAAATGATGTTACAGTGAACCCAAATATATTTAAATCAGGTGCTCCTGCTGACGTTTTCTTACAGATTTTGACTGTCTCTGATACTCTCATTCATGTGAAGTAAAGACCTCAGAATGTAACGGTCAGATGGATTCATGGCAGGAAATATGTCAGCTGTTAAATCCATACAGTATGTTGCTAGTGGTTTGTTCATGAAATTATATTTTTAGTAGAAGTTTAAAGCAAGTATAGCCAGGTTACGTGATATCTCCTCTGAACTATATAGTAGCTTTACATTTACATAAAACTACGTTTGAAATTGCCCCCCCCTTCCCCAGAAACATTTATAACACTGTATTTATACAGATGTTATCATCTTTGCATACAGACCCAAACCCACAAAAGGGTGCTAAGCTTTAGCATGACTTTAGTCCTTGTCATGATAAGGCCTTGAACATATTCAGTATTCTAATAAACTGGCACACAAACCGTTAACTTGATTTACCAGTTACAGCTTAAAAATATATGTATTTTTTTTTTATTGAAGTCACTGACCTGGTCTGGTTTTCTGTGTTTATGTAGAAGTTAGGTTATCTGGGGCCAAAGCCTGGTTTAGAAAGTGGGGTGATTGAAACCTGGAACCACAACTCTTTCTGGTAGTAGAAATATGCAAAAAACCCTTCAATATAACTTTTAAAGGAATTCTTCCTTGTTCTGGGAAACGCCAGAGGGTGTGGCCAGGAAGACAATCCATGTCTGTGTAAGTTTGCTAAATATACAATATTGTGGATCTGACATGATTCACAAGAATTACAAATATATATTTGTAACATTTGTGATTGGACTAATTAAATGAGGCTAAACATTCCATGATTGTGAGGGTACAAAGGTCAGATATTAATTTGTCTCAGATTTAGCATTAACCATATCAAAATAAAACGTACATGTGAAAGTATATTTTGATTACTCGAACACATTAATACAAGTCACGTTATTCTACAAGTTTCGGAGATGAAGTTATGAGGTATTTTCTATATTCAATAGACAATATTTAGAAAACAGAGCACTGCTCACACCGGAATGGAGAGAAAAATACATTCTAAGAGAGTACGTACATCTTTGCATACAGACCCAAACCCACAAAAGGGTTCTAAGCTTTAGTCATAATGTGCATATCAGGGGGGACTCCATTTTGATTGCTATATAACCATTTCTCTATAACCATTATGTACTAACATTTTAGATTTCAGGAACTAACTAAATGCCTAATGTCATACGTAATTGTCTTCTCAAGTCAGATGTGAGAAAGTGACCTCTCACCCACTTAATGCCAAATTGAACTCTGTTTGTTCAGACTTATTTAGGCCTGTAGAAACAGGAACTGTCCCCAGCCATGTTGAACATGAGTTACACAAGAATGTCTTACACAAGCTACTGTCCTGAAGAATAACATTTCCTTCAACGGCCTCCAAGCTCGGTACCCAAGCCACTTCCCAGATCGTAAACTGTCTAACTGTCATTTGCTGAGGTAGACAGACTATGACTTAAAGGGGAAGTAAATTACTCGTATCTGTGTTTTTTCTATGTTCAAGATGGCTATATAAACTGACTGTAAACCCTTTAATAAACGAGAGAACAGTTTTTGACAAAGCTTCACTGGTTGTCTGACTCAATTACTGCCCTCTCCCGAGCTCGTCCGCCATTTTGTTTTTCCAGACATCAGCGCTTTAAGAGTGGGTTAAAGCCTCCGGAGGTGAAGTCATTTCGAGTGGCAGCAGGAGTGGTCTCACGCAGCGACGTTAGAGAATAGGATACTTTCATTTAGCATGACTTTAGTCCTTGTCATGATAAGGCCTTGAACATATTCAGTATCTAATAAACTGGCACACAAACCGTTAACTTGATTTACCAGTTACAGCTTATAAATATATGTATTTTTTGAAGTGAAACTTCTTTAGTGGCACCTCTGATGGGATAAAACTGGATGGATGTGGGGCGAAATGTGAAACGGAAGTGACGTCACATAATGGACGCCGCTCCGCTCACACCGCCCCTGTCACATGTTGCGGCGGCGGCGATAGCCGCCGGCGCCGCTCCTAATTGCTCCTAATCACCCCCCACACCCTCCCCCGAGCCCCACAATCAGTGCAAATAGCTAATACAGGGGATGTGTGCCGAGCACGCGCATTCTGTCAAATTTATTTGCGTTTTGTCAATGAAATTGTATTTTGATTTTTAATTAAAACATCACCAACACAAATACAATTTCTGTGACAAAAGTCAAAGAAGTTTCACTTACTATGCGCGTGCACAGCACACACAGCTTTTTTTTTTAGAATAACAGATGTGTTCCTTTTCTCACCACACGACTCTCTTTATATACCTCATTCTACCGTGATAACACTTTTTTTTATTGAAGTCACTGACCTGGTCTGGTTTTCTGTGTTTATGTAGAAGTTAGGTTATCTGGGGCCAAAGCCTGGTTTGGAAAGTGGGGTGATTGAAACCTGGAACCAAAACTCTTTCTGGTAGTAGAAATATGCAAAAACCCCTTCAATATAACTTTTAAAGGAATTCTTCCTTGTTCTGGGAAACGCCAGAGGGTGTGGCCAGGAAGACAGTCCATGTCTGTGTAAGTTTGCTAAATATACAATATTGTGGATCTGACATGATTCACAAGAATTACAAATATATATTTGTAACATTTGTGATTGGACTAATTAAATGAGGCTAAACATTCCATGATTGTGAGGGTACAAAGGTCAGATATTAATTTGTCTCAGATTTAGCATTAACCATATCAAAATAAAACGTACATGTGAAAGTATATTTTGATTACTCGAACACATTAATACAAGTCACGTTATTCTACAAGTTTCGGAGATGAAGTTATGAGGTATTTTCTATATTCAACAGACAATATTTAGAAAACAGAGCACTGCTCACACCGGAATGGAGAGAAAAATACATTCTAAGAGAGTACGTACCCATACAAAAATGACGATTTATTGGATCCAAAGCAAAAAGCTACATAACGGGACACAAAATCCCCACCAAAGTGTTTAGAGCTTGAGCTCTTTCTCAAGGTGACTAATGATCAATACTCACCGGGTTATTTAAGTACTCGTTGTTTGCACCATCATCGCCCCCCTCGTTCACTTCCTTAAAGCGTCTGGAGCGATGAGGGGATGGTGACGTCAGCGCGCACCAATGTACCTTCAAAATGACAAAACTTTAAATGTTGTGTATTTTAAGCTTTTCATTGACACTTGCGGGAATTATGTCTGTCTCCCTGGTCTGGCATAATACAGTACTTTAAAAGTTGTGTCATTTTGAAGGTACGTTGGTGCACGCTGACGTCACCATCCCCTCGTCGCTCCAGACGCTTTCAGGAAGTGAACGAGGGGGGCGATGATGGCGCGAACAACGATTACTTAATTGACACGGTGAGTATTGATCATTAGTCACCTTGAGAAAAAGCTCACGCTCAAAATATGTTGGTGGGGGTTTTGTGCCCCGTTATTTAGCTTTTTGCTGAGGATCCAATAAATCGTAATTTTTGTATGGGTACGTACTCTCTTAGAATGTATTTTTCTCTCCATTCCGGTGTGAGCAGTGCTCTGTTTTCTAAATATTGTCTGTTGTGTATGCTGTGGAAAACGGAGGCACACCCTATCTGAGGACAGAAGAAAATATCCAGAAGACCAACCAAATGTGAGTTTATTACTCCTCTCATTTACACCACTTACTATCTATCCACTTTGATGTGTATATGTCTGGACACAAGTGTGTGGGGATTCTTACTACATTGTTTGTGGAACCCTTGCCAGCTATTCGACTTATAATGGAGTAATTGTGTTAATATCATTGGAAGTGTTGGTACATTATAAAAGATACCCAAGGGTAATACACCGAAAAAGTACAAAAGGATTATATTATGCTTATGTACGCTATTGAGCCTATAGCTAGAGCACCACACAGATTTTTAAAATATTTTCTATATATATTCAGACAGCTTTTGATTAAAAAGAAAAGTTATTTTGCTCCTCAAGCCATAAAGGTGTCACTGGAGATTAATGAGGTCGAGGTTTAAGGACACACCCAGAAGGTGGGCTTAGTCTGTTCAAAATGTGGAATATGAAATGAGAATTTAACAAGAGGTGTGTTCTGATGCTAGACATCTGAATTCTCATCTTTCATGCTCCATGGACCTCTTTTGGAAGGAATCAGATATTGTTATGTGGTAACATATAGGAAACCTGCTTTTACCCTTTATTTTTTATGAAACGTTCTCCATTTATTGAACTGTGTTTCTTGTAACATTCTTTTGTCTGTAAATTAAACACTATACTATTTTTGTATATTACATCTAAAGTTTAATAAGTACTGCTTTGGGCTGTGCACACTTTGAAAAATAATTACATTTTTGGACACATTTTGCTGCAATAGATTTTGTGTGCCAATTACATATTTTTGTTAGTAAACAGAGACCAAAGACTGAAAGTACATCTTGATATATCTTTGGTGGTGGCAGCATTTAAGGTATATTTGTGACGGCTTGAGGGGAGATATTAACTCTTTTAGGGACCCTGTGAGAGATAAATGTGCAGCTAGATATATGTATATACAGTATCACATATACAAGTCACATGTTCACAGCTGTGTCGTTTGTGACACTCCTATTCATATCAATGGGATTTAGGTGTGCTAAATATTAGCATCCTTTTTTCATCTGGGCCACAGTGTTTTAAAACATAGCATAATTCATTTAAAATGTATGGCATGGTACAAAAAGATGAGATGTGTTATGCATTATTTCTAACATTACTTATTTTAAAGAGAAAGAAAACAGAGGAAAAACATATTTGAAGGAGTAGGCAGAGTATTTGGATAATCTACTAACTGTAGGCATTGGGGATTACTGTGTATGTGTTTATTCATTTTAATTTTCAACTGGTATCAGTTGATTGGAGGTTAGTTGCCCCTCCTGTCAGGGTTTAAGATCACCCCACCCACTTTTTAAGTAGTAGATACCAAATGCTACATCCATAACTTAAAACGTGATGGTAAACCCTACAGCCTTGAAAATTGCAAAGCCAGCAGTACAACCAACTTCACACTGATGATACCCATTAAGGTTGAAACATGTCTGTGTATGGTTTCTCTGGCTTTGCATCTGATTCCCATGCTGTGCTTTAAAGCTGTGTTAGCAGCGTGCATTAGCTTATATGGGCTCCATGTAACAATGGTTTTTCAGGCAAAAGGTGACACGGTGTACTTATTTGCATGTCATTTCCCAGAATCCCTTGCTGCAGTGGAAACACTATGCTGGGTGATAATGGTAAAAGGCAGGGTTGCAGACCTGCCTAATGCAATATGGTGGCGGTTTCTTATTGCCTTTTTCACCTACCATAACTTAAAATGTGATAGTAAACCCTACAGCCTTGAAAATTCCCCTGCTTCATACCCATTTAAAAAATAAATACTTGGAATGCTCCTTTCATTTTGCTTACTTTTGCTTTCGAAATTCAAAGATAATATATATATATATATATATATATATATATATATATATATATATATATGGTAAACCCCATCCTTTAGCTTCTTTGCATAGCCAGTTAATGAACCCCACACTGATGAGAACCATTAAGTTCGAAAGAGCTGTCTGTAGGTGGGTTTTCTGGCTATGCACCTTAACCCTGGCTGTGTCAAAGCTGTGACCATGCAGCAAGCTTAAGCCTATAGGGAAAATGTTAAAAAATGGTTTTTGAAGCAAAAGTGGCACTGTGTGCTCATTTGCATGTCATTTCTCAGAATCCCTTGCTGCAGTGGAAGTGCTGTGTGCTGGGTGATAATGGGGAAAGGCGGGGTTGCAGACCTGCCTAAGACATGCAGATGAGCATACAGTTGTATTTACATATATATATATATATATATATATATATATATATATATATATATACTGCTGCGGCCAAGTTTATTCGAGCATTTGCCCGTTCTTGGCCGCAGCAGTAGCCTGGCGCGCGCCCGAGGGTGACGGGCACGCGCCGAAGCAGCGGAAGAGCGCCCTCCGATCGGGGCGCTCTCCCTACCGCTGCCGGGTCCGCCGGGTCCCCCGGAACCCCCTGCCGCCGTCCCGCGATCGCGGGACACCAGGGCTCCCTCGGGGAGCCCTGGACGCGCGTGCAGGGGGCGCAGGCTCCCGAAGACGCGTGACCGCGCGTCTATGACGCTCGGCACGCCGAGGGGCGGCCACTAGCAAGCCGGGAAATCTCCCGGCTTGCGGATCTGGCCAATGCGCAATAAAGCGTGTCGGCAGTGTATGTGTGTGTGTGTGTGTGTGTGTTTATATGTTTTAAAACTGCAGGGCTGTTATTTTGCCACTTTAAACAAGCGATGCATTGAATTCTGCACAATTTGGCCAGTTTCACTAGAACCTTTAAGTTCTATCGAAACTGACCAAATTGACCTTCAAAAGTTTGATGAACCTTCCAGAGGAGCAAATGTTGACAGTTTCGCACATCTCTAGTTAAACGTAAAGACTAGGGAAATATGTTTTGTTTTATTTCAATGTCCTTTTTTTCTTTCTTTTGTTTCTATTTTATTTCTCATTATTGCTGGGTAATGTTTGTAACTGTTTTAACACCCTGATATTGTTACATTTATTGCTGACAATCTGTGAGATGTTCAATAAAATAGAAATAAAACCTCTCCATTGCTTTCAGGGGCAGATTTGGGAAAGCCATCAGCCCGGGCCTCCATCACCTGCAGCGTTGCCATGACAACGCGATACCAAGTAACCTCCCGTTGTCATGGCAGTGCATTGCCAAAAGAGGCCGCAATGCTGCAGGAGGAGGTATTAGACCGTTACAGAGGCTTTGCTCTCTCCCCCGGCAATCAGTTTAATTGTTATGGGGTAGAGCGCAGGGCCTCTGTCACAGCAGCCCCGGCCCATCGGGGCAAGCCCAAACACCCGATTGGGCAATCTGCACCTGATTGCTTTACTTTGACACTGTATAAGTGAGTGAATGGTTTTTATGGCACTCTTACATGCTTCTTTTCTTCCTATGTGAGCAATATTTTGAATAGTCTTTTGTCATAAATAACACTTTTCCCTACACTTCTAAAACAAATATAGGTACTTTCCTGTTATCCGGAGCCATATTCAAAAACCATATTCCAAAACGACGAATCTACTGTACACAATAACTGCACTGTACACAATAACTGCACTGTACACAATAACTGCACTGTACACAATAACTGCACTGTACACAATAACTGCACTGTACACAATAACTGCACTGTACACAATAACTGCACTGTACACAATAACTGCACTGTACACGATAACTGCACTGTTCACGAATCTACTTTACACAATAATAACTTCACTGTACTTCACGAATCTACTGTAATTTTGACAAATGAGAATGAACGTCTTCAGTTTACCTCGTACCGAAGAAGAAGCAGTGGCGTTCTTTCAAGAGAAAGGTTACTGACAGCTGGTCTAGTATGTAAAAATGGTCACGAAATGAAGCTGTACTTTGGCTCCAGTATTTTCTGGGATTACAGGAAGTATACTTGCCGGAAGAAGGTCAACATCTGCACCGGAAATTGGTTCACAAATAGTCGTCTACCCTTTGTGACAGGCATTCGTTTCTTCTATTGCTGGGCCAAGGAAATGACTTCGGGAGAACCGCAAGTGCTTCTTGGTCGAAGTTAGCGACGTATTTGAGTCACTGTTGAAAGCACAGAATTTTTTTTGGCCTCCGTAATCTCAAATATAATTGTTATAAATAAATAAATAAATAAGTTGTTTTTAATAATAAATAAATAAGTTGTTTTTAATAATAAAGAAGTTCTTTTGAATATGGCTCCGGATAACAGGTAAATACCCAAATATATATATATTTTTTACAATCTGGCAATAAAAGCTTTAGATGTTTTTTTTTTTTTTTTTAAATCTTTCTCTAATATTGACTTACCATTTCTATATTTATAATTTTTTCTAAAGATGACGGCACACGTCAACAACTTCATATAAACAAAAGATCTGATGGAAATACTCTTTTTATGGAAACTCGCCAAAACGAACTAATTAAAGCTATTCCAAAAAGGACAATATATGTGGTTACAGAGGAACTTTAAAACAGATGAATTATATGACAAAAAAAGACCAAGGAATTCATTTATGAGTAATTTGGTTTAATTGAGAATAATTTGAACAGAATACAAACACAAAGAACATTTTTAAAGAAGAATATGGCACGACAATAAATAAGGGATTAATGTTTACATAAATACAAATCAATATAGAAACAAATACATTGCATTTGAATATGTTGAACAGGAAACTTAACTCAACTGGAATTAGAAATGGTGCATATCGCTATGTATTGAGGGCTAATAATCAGGAACAGTTATTTACAATATTGTTGTAATAATGAAGAAGAGAGGGCTAAATATATTTGGCAAAGCTTTACTATATATAGTGTTAGATCTCAGTGGCTCAGTATTTAGGAAAGTAGTTAGTAGGAATCATTTAACCATTCACATTTGAGAAAACAAAATCTTGATTAAGACACCAAATTTTAGTATTTTTGAGGGAATAAAGAAACACACGTGTGCATGTAGACTATATACAAATAGAATACTGCCTTGTTATGCTGAGAAACATGGCCTGGCTGAGGTTTGTGACAAGTGAACTGAAAAACACTGTTATAAAACAATTTATACCTTAAAATAGTTTTCATGCAGCCTGAGTAATATACAGTATGGAGCTACCGTTGTGATTTCTATGCTTGGTAAGCATTAACATGTATAGTAAAGGCAAATAATGTGTTTTGAAGTAAATCATAAAATCTCATTATACAAGGGAAAAACCCCAGCACTCAATGATCACACTGTTAGGTGATTTTTTTTTAGAAAGCAATGTTTTACTAAGGCAATATTAAGGTATACAAGAACACACGCAGCAACTGTTGCACCATTGGGTGAAAAAACACCCCTGTAGTACTAAATACTGCAAACATATGCGGTCACGTATAGCAAACGCAAACAGCACAGATTAAAAAAAAAAATGCAGAAAATGTCAATTGATCTAAAGAGATGTAAAACAGCACAAAAAGAGATTGTGGGATTTGGCAAAGATAATAATAGTCTCTGAAGGTACTATGTACAGTGCAGAAAAAATGTGCCTGTATCCACCCTGTCTGCTACCCCAGGAGTCGACAACTAGTTGTACCCAAGCAAAGATAACAAGCCCTGTTATCAATGAGAAAATCTGTTGGCACCATATGAAGGAATAAGGTACTCTTCTAGCATTATAATATATTATTTATTTATTTATTTATAAAATATTTTACCAGGAAGTAATACATTGAGAGTTACCTCTCGTTTTCAAGTATGTCCTGGGCACAGAGTAAAACAAATAATACTTGGTTACAAATAGAGTTACATAAATGAACAGGGTATACATTATATACAAGACATTGCGTGCACAGTTAAAGAAAATATATATTATGGGCGTATGAAACAGTTACAGACCAGATTAAAATGTGAGACAGCCTTAGATTTGAAAGAACTTAAACTGGTGCTGGATGTGAGAGTCTCTGGTAGGTTGTTCCAGTTTTGGGGTGCACGGTAGGAGAAGGAGGAACGTCCGGATACTTTGTTGAGCCTTGGGACCATGAACAGTCTTTTGGAGTCTGATCTCAGGTGAAAAGTGCTGCATGTGGTAGGGGTGAGGAGCTTGTTCAGATAGCTGGGTAGCTTGCCCATGAAGAATTTAAAGGCAAGACAGGAAAGGTGAACTTTGCGCCTAGACTCCAGTGTTGACCAATCTAGTTCTTTGAGCATTTCGCAGTGATGTGTGTTGTAGTTGCATTGGAGAACAAAACGACAAATTGAATTGTAGAGGGTGTCAAGTTTGCTAAGGTGGGTTTGAGGTGCCGAGCCATATACTATGTCACCATAGTCAATAATTGGCAATAGCATCTGCTGTGCCATACGCTTTCTGACCAGGAGACTTAGGGAGGATTTGTTCCTATAAAGTACCCCTAGTTTGACATACACTACCGACACGTTTAATTCGAGCACGGCTAGCACCGCAAGCCGGGGGATGCCCCGGCGTGCTAGCCGCACTCCCTCAGCGTGCCGCGCATCACCGATGCGTGGTCACGCGTCATCGGGTGCCAGCGCCCCCTGCACGCGCGTCCAGGGCTCCCCGAGGGAGCCCTGGTGTCCCGCGATGTGGGGGACGGCGGCAGGGGGTTCCGGGGGACCCGGCGGACCCGGCAGCGGGAGGGAGAGCGCCCCGATCGGAGGGCGCTCTTCCGCTGCTTCGGCGCGCGCCCGGCACCCTCTGGCGCGCGCCAGGTTACTGCTGCGGCCGAGAACGGGCAAATGCTCGAATAAACTCGGCCGCAGCAGTAGGTCTTGGTTGTCAGGGTATCAATGTGCATCCTGAATGTTAAGTGGGAGTCAAACCATATGCCCAGGTATTTAAAACTAGTGTCAGGAGTTAGGGTGGTGTTAGCGTTGGTTCTGATCAGGAGCTCAGTCACTGGAAGCTTTAAAAAATTAGTCTTGGTCCCAAATACCATTGTTACAGTCTTGTCAGTGTTTAAAAACAGTTTGTTTTGGGAAATCCAGTTTTCGAGTCTCAAAAAGTCAGACTGAAGTATGTGTTGAAGGTCAGAGAGGCTATGGCTGTGTGCATATATGATTGTGTTGTCTGCATACATGTGTATTGAGGCTTCCTTACAAGCTGTGGGAAGATCATTAATGAACACTGAGAAGAGTAGGGGCCCCAGAACAGAGCCTTGCGGGACACCACAGGTGATATCCAGGGGGTTGGAGTTAGAGCCTGAGATGGACACATGTTGGGATCTTCCTGATAGGTGGGACTGAAACCAGTTTAAAGCATGCTTCCCTATTCCAGAGCTCTGGAGTTTATTAAGCAGGATAGAATGATCAACTGTGTCAAAAGCCTTTGCAAAATCTAGGAATACTGCACCAGTGAGTTGTCACCGTTCCATTCCACACTGGATTTCATTGCAAACTTTTAGCAGGGTAGTTACGGTGGAGTGTTTGGGACGAAACCCAGATTGGAATTGGCTAGGGAAATTTGTCTTGGTATAGAAATCGCTTAATTGGGAGTGGACACATTTTCCCATGACTGTGGATAGAATTGGGAGAAGTGAGATTGGCCTGTAGTTTGAGACAGTGATTTTGTCCCCACTTTTGAAGATTGGGACAACTCTGACAGTTTTCCAGGTCTTAGGGATATGGCCTGCAGACAGGATAGAGTTGACTATGGACGCAATTGGTTTGGCAATTGCTGGGGCACCAAGTCGTAGGAACCTAGATTGTAGTAAGTCAGGTCCACATTGGCTGCTTAGTTTTAGTTTGAGGAGCGCTTGTATAATCTCCTCTTCAGATACTGGGCCAAATTGAAAATTGTGGGCAGTGTTGGGAGGGGGTGGGACTATAGGGGTACTCCCCGGATGAGATTCAGGTTTGTGGTTTGGGCTGCGTTTTGCTAATAAGTTAGTGGCGCACCCTACAAAGTAATCATTGAATGCATTTGCAATTTCAGTGGGGTTTGTCAGAGTAATATCCCCCTTAGTGATATTACTTGGTTGTTGATGGTTAGGAGGCTGGAATATATTGTTGATAACCTTCCAGAAGTTAGCTGGGTTTGATGTATTTTGGTGGAGATTGTCAGAGTAATATTGTGCTTTTGCATGCCTTGTTTATCTTGTGCACATGTTTCGCATGCATCTGTAGTGATTGAGATCCTTGGTAGTGCCAGTTACTTTGTAGCTTTTCCACAAGGTATCCCTGAGCTGGTAGAGTGCAATAAGGTCAGTTGTAACCCATGGAAGGTGGGCCCCCCGGACCCTTATTTTGCGTAGTGAAGCATGGGTATCGCAGAGTTTTAAGAACTCTGATTGGAAATAGTCGAGTGCAGAATCAGGGTCGGGAATTAAATCGATTCTGTGCCATGGGCAGTTGGTAAGGTCATCCAGAAACTGTTGTGGGTTAAAGTTTTTAAATGTTCTAGTGAGGAGAACTTTAGGGCTTGATTGGGGCGTTTTAATTTTCCTTACACAGTACACTATTGCATGGTCACTGAAAATGTCAGGAAGGATGCCAGAGGATTGGATTCTGATGGGGTTTGAGGAGAGAATCAAGTCTAGCAAGGAATGATTATGCGAGTTCAGGTTTATCCGTGTGGGTTGGGAAATGAACTGCGATAGGGTAAGTGACTTGAGTTGTATCTGGATTTTGTGGTTTTTAGGGTCAAGCCAATTGAAGTTGAAATCCCCAAGAACTAGCAGTTCACTCTTCTCATTCAGAGAGGAAATGGAGCCAAGAAATTGGGTGATATCAGTCAGGGATTGTAGAGGGGCTTTAGGGGGGCGGTAGATGCCAGCAAGCAAGATTGGCTTAGAAAAGGGGAGGCAGATTTTGCCAACTAGAATTTCAAAAGAGGATGGACTTGGTGGGCAATTTAACAGTGTAAATTGTAAGGTGTCTGCAATATAAAATAACACCCCTCCTCCTCTCTTTGACATATCTCTCCTAAAAATGGAGTATCCCTGAATGGCGATATTTGCATCAGGGGTTTTAGGGGATAGCCATGTTTCTGTAAGAATGATCGCTTTGGGTTTATGCATAAGGCACCATGCCCTTAGTTCGTCCAGTTTGGGCAGCAGGCTCCGGATATTTATATGGGCGACAGATAGCCCTTTTTGGAATTTGAAGGGGGTATTCTCAGGGGTGTGGGACAGAGTTGAAATGGGGGGACCTGGGTTAGGTTCAATATCACCTGCTAAAGAGAGTAACAGTACAAGTAGGAATTTGGGTAGTTGTTTGTAGGTTGTAAATTTGTGGTGTTTGCTATTAGAGTGAGCAGTGGTTGGTGTGCTGCTTTTTAGAGTTCTCCACCAACATTCAGTAGATAGTGCAAGGCTTTTGAGTAGTCCAGGGTGTATGGTGATGTTGGGTGTGGGCCAGGATGGAGGAGTTTGTAGTGTATAGAGGGAGTAACCTCTCCATGAGGCCAGGAGAAAGAAAAAAGTTACGATACATAGCAGGTTCATTATGCCAGAGGTAGGCAGTGCTGCAAGGAGCTGTTGTGAGCAAAGTGAGTGTGTGCAGACTAAACAGCAGGGGTGTGCCTGGTCCTTGTCAAATGTTTTTTGGTGCATTGCAATGCTAGAGTCAGTTCAGGGTTTCAATGCATTGTGCAGTCAGTTTTGGGAGAGGCTGCAGTGAAATAAGTTGTAAAGGGGTGGGGGGTTAAAATATGCAGGTTAGCAAGCATGGGATCATAGTGTGATCTGAATAGCTTACCGTTTGTTGTCGTGAGTAAAAGAGTTTGCAGAAAGATGCAGTCCCCAGTCACCTCTAGTCAAACTATAGTCTAACTATAACTTCTCACTTAAAAAGCTCACTTTAAATGGCTCACTATATCATGGCAATGCAGTTCCTGCAAATGCAGGAGGGTCTTAGTTATATACAGCTAAAGCAGTCACATGACCCTCCCCCTCCCCAATAAATCAGCTTGTTCAAGTTGGTCAATTAGCAGCACAGAGTTAATAGGGGAAAAAAAAATACACCTTTTGATTTTCAAACATACTAACTTATATCAATGCTAGAGGCCAGAGTCAATCTTTACACAAGTCTTGCACATCAAACATATGTCCTCCGCATTCATAAGTAAAGAAACGTTAAAGACACTAGGATTAATCAATTTGGTGATAATTTACTGCTCATTAGGTAAAACATGGTAGAACAACCTACTAACAAGACTAAGCTGCACAAAGAGTAATAGCACCATGGAAAACAGGTATCTTATAAAAAATGTTTTTTCTTCCAAGAACACAAGGTAAATGAGATGTCCAGAGAAGGGAAAGAATAGAGGGGGAAAAAGTAAGCAGGAGTTGGAAAATCCATTGGCTGTATGGTAGAAATGTAATCAATGACACCAATCAGTGGGGCACACATCTGAGTACTTTTTAACATGAAAAGATTGTACACGGGTACTAAGCAATCAGATTAACAGTAAAATGATGGGGGGCAACGTTTCAGGATACTTTCTGCTGGCTCGTTCCCATGCACAGTATAGTGAAAAAATGCAGTACTTAATTTATGTAGATGTGTCCCTCCTCAGAAAGTAGAGTAGTGGCAGACAGCCACTGAGTATATGTCCAGATATTACGTTCCCGTGTGCAGAATAATGCTACCGTCTGATCGACGCTAAAGTAACTGCAGAGCGCCTGACGTCACCCACAATCGACAGACACCATCACATGTCTACCGCAGCTGATGCATATCAAGGCAATTGAAGCTTTATGGTAATCCAATCTTGGTGGCATGGCGTCTCAGCTGCACAGCGGGTTGTCATGTTGACCGATACCCAGATGTCAACAGCCTCATTCGCATTCAGAGAGAACTCCATTCATGAACAAAGTAACCAAAGAAATGAAAATACAGGAGGCATTAATAGAGAGGAGTGAAAGAGATATCCAAACATGACCGTTTCATGAAATCTCTGTAGACTCCACATTATTACAAAAAGTCTTAATGAAAATAGATATTGATGAAAATAGAATAATATTAAAAAGCAGCTGATGATACAAAACAAATGAGACAGATCATAGAGAATAGCTCACATATGATCATGATGGAAGGCATCAGAACTGGACAATATGTGCAAAATCAGGAAAGTAGTCATGTGGGTGAGTAGAGGTGGGTGGAGGCCACATGTGTATAGAGGTTGGTGAAGGCCACATGTGGAACAGGAGAGAATCCCACAAACAGTCTCGAGACAAAGAAGAGAAGAAGAGAGCACTAGTTGTCCAAAAATGTTGGATAATATTAAATCAAAAAGAAAGACCAAGTTGATAAAATATAAATATAAAAAAATAAACAATACGCAATTATTCAACGACCAGATCCCAAGTCCAGCAGCCAACATCGTAAAGGAGGGGATTTTTACATCCCTCCCAACAAAAGAATCAAAACAAAAAAATTGGATGCAAACGGCGCTGGGGTCAGGTAGGTTTAAGGAGAGGAGAAACAACCACTAGCAAAATGTCCTTGGCAACACAGATTTGAGGGTTGATAATGTACTTAGCTTTACTTCGCTGTTGTCTATTCCGTCTTTTCTTGACGTACTTACTGCTTCTACTTTTCATCCAGAGGTCCACTGCATCTTAAACAATGAAGGATAAAAAAAGAGTACATGGCATAATACTGTTTAATATACATATAGAAAAAAGAACTACCTTCTCCTCACAAATGGCAATGTTTACGAGCAGCTGAATAAAATGCTTTCCAGCAATTTCTCTCTCCGAGCTCCGGTCACTCCATACTTAAAACGGGATGTTCACGCTGTTCCAGGGGCAAGGCAAGTACCCACGATAGATGTGCTGAGCTCCCTGTGTCTTCTTGGTTTGCTTCCCGGTCGTGTGCAGTCCTGCTTCGATGTTTTGTGCTGTCAGGTGAAATTTCAGTCTGTAAATGCACTTCTGAATTCATGTCATATTTTTTGAGGAGTACGGTGGCTCAAAGGGATCAACCTAACGCGTTTCACGAATCTCGCTTCGTCAGAGGTAGTGGTGAGGCTTATCCTGCACCATCTTATATAGCCGTATAACATATTGTATACAGCTAAAGGGGCAGACTTATTCACCACCAATTAGCAGGAATATGATTTCACAGAGACCAATTACTATAATAATTTAGTTCATTCTTTAATAGCACCATCAAAGGGAATTCTTTTGAACACAACTGCAAATGTTATGCATGTGTTATCAGAGAGACTTATATAAAATGTCCAATATTGAAAAATTCTAAAATATGCTTAATATATGACATACTTAGAACCCATTTCGAGATGCCTTTAAAAAATTTGCAAAATGTATGCAAAACAATCACTGGATACATGCATACAGATATTATATTACCTTGATAAAGGGCACACGGCCCAAAACGCGTAGGTGTGTTATCTGCTGCTGCTGTTGGGGCCTATGTCTGATCCTCTAATGGAATAAATTGTTTTTATGCTACCGTGAGCCTCCTCCTGTTTCTTAGGCAGTGCACTGCCTTTTTCACCTGTTTGTATTGTAACTGTATGTTTTTTGTAATACCTTTTTCTGTAATCTAAGCACTGTATTTGTATATATATTAAACATTTAATAAATAGTGCTTTGGGCTTTGAATGAACGGATTGCACGCTCTGGGGAGAGTAATTACGATTCGGAAACATTTTTTGCTACAACTGATTATGGTGTGTTAAAGTGCATACTTTTTTCAATAATAAACAGGGACCCGGGGCCCTGGCAAATATTAGTCTAATATCTTTTATCATATTTGCATACCCTCAGGTGGTGGCAGTGGATAGATATGATTTGCAATTGAGTAGGGGTTCATATTAACTCACTGGTTCCTAGAGGAGGAGAAAGGTGGGCTAGCTAGAGTAGCCGTGTGTATTAACCTAGGTTGCATATCTAAATTATGTGCTCACTTGTGTGCTGTTCGTGGCGGTTGTATATTGGGATGGATTGAGGAGATGTATAACTCATTTGAGGGACCTTTGTGAAGGTGAAGAGTGGGGCAGTTTGTGAGCTGTGTATTAATCCTGGATCCTGTAGAGGAGATATTGTCCAATTGACGGGCCTTTGT
Organism: Ascaphus truei; assembly: GCF_040206685.1. NCBI lineage: Eukaryota > Metazoa > Chordata > Amphibia > Anura > Ascaphidae > Ascaphus > Ascaphus truei. Next base: position 411,739,055 of record NC_134483.1, on the reverse strand, counting down.
GGAGGTGAAAAGTGGTAGCTCATTAATCCCTCAAGCACCAAAGGGGATTAAACGACCTAATAGCTCATGATATTATCATGACAGAGAATATCCCCTAAGGGGAATTCCAAAGAATGAAATGGAATTGTTCATGAAATGAAGATTACATAAAACATAATGCACCATTATAAGATACATTTCTAGAAAGAAAATACAAGAAAGAGAAAATAGACGATGCTGTTGAAAAAGTTGAAAATCTAGACAGGACAGCTATGCTAGAATATAGGAAACCATCTGAGACTAGCAACCAAGAATTTATACCACTCATTACCAGTTTCAGGGGACAATAACATAAGATTACAAAGGTTCTGTCTAAGCACTGGCATATTTTCCAGAAAGATGAATTGCTTAAAGCTATAATTCGATCAAAACCAAAATTTGTATTTTCTAGAGCGCCTAATTTGAAAAGACAACGAGTACTAAGTTTTTTAACAACAAAAACAGATTGTTGGTTAAATAAAGAAAGTTAGGGATTTTATAGGTGTCTAAATTGTAGGGCATGTACATGCAACACGCTACAAAACTCAAAGAATAAAGAAATCACCTACAATGTCTCCAAATTGAACTATACCATAAAAACAACATTCCTGCCACACTAAAGTAGTATACTTGTTGGAATGCAAGTGTAAATTACAGTACATTGGTAGAAGAACTAGACAACTGAAGGTTAGACTAGGAGAACACATTCGTAATATAGAAAAGGGTTTGGAGGCAAATAATGTCTCCAATCATTTAAAAACTACCACAATTGTGATCACAGTGGCCTTAAATTTTAGGGTATAGAATGTGTTCCCACAAATTGGAGAGGGGGAAATCATATTCAGAAAATTCAGAAAATCTCACAACGCGAATCCTTTTGGATTTATATGTTGAAGACTCTGGCATCTTTAGGCCTCCACTTAGATATAGATTTTGTTTCATTTTTATAATAATTACACTACTATGTTATGTACAGCTTTTTATTAAACCTTTAGACGTTTGTTAGATTAATATTAAACAATACAGACCGGCGCCGATTAGTCCAAAGGTGGAAATAAATGTCCAACACTGAAAGAGTCTCAAATAGTAGATAGCTGTAGAGGTATCTTCCCTGCTTGACTTCAGTAGGTGGACTCCGTCAACATAATGCAGAGAAGAAAAATAAACAAAAAGAACACATCATAGGGCAATATGCAAACACTAAACATGCAGGACCAACAAGACAAAACAAACACTACATATAACAAGCAAGGCTGACTATTACTAAAAGATAAATTTATTAAACACAATAACAATGAGGTAGCAGACGTGGGATCCAGTGGGTAAAACCGGAATCCTACTTACAGGACTGCCACAGATCATGAGCAGGGGTTTAATAGTGGTTGGTAACCGGCTGCAGCTCCGTTCAAACTTCTGACATCCAGGGCTCTCCTCCGCTCCGTGACCGGAAGCGCGTCACACCAAGCGACTCGTCGGCTCTCCTGGAACTGTCCGTCAAGCTGTCTCCGGAGACACACTCACAGGGGGCGGGTTAATTCGCCAAATTCCCTCTCTCTGAACTGAACAGCTACCGCAATGTTTGCAAGTCCTCTGCCACTCTCAACACGTATTAACAAATCGGCCCAACGCGTTTCGTGCGCATGCGCACTTCTTCAGGGGTACCTTATAACATCACAGCTCTCGAACCCAGAAATTATATATACCTATGATAGGAATATTATTTTAGATGACACATTCACATTTTAAGGAGATTTAGAATTGATTAAACATTCTAATTTCATGATTGTATTAATCCCCTTCTCTACCCAAAATTAATATAGAATATGAGATATTTTGATAATAATAATAATAATAATAATAATAATAATACAATTTTAATTAGATATTAAGTTTGATTGAAAAAATATTTTAAAAAATGTAATATAATATCTGTATGCATGTATCCAATGATTGTTTTGCATACATTTAGCTCTTTTTTAAGGCATCTCCAAATGGGTTCTAAGTATTTATGTCATATGTTGAGCATATTTTAGAATGTTTCAATATTAAACATTTTATATACAGTTTAAAAAAAATTGAATATAGAAATTATATTATAATTTTTTTATATTCAAATATTAACTATATTATTTAATTTAAATCTTTTTATTTTATAATTAAAAAGCTTTTTATCATTATTTATAAATTATGCATATGGATATTTGTTCTGTTTCTCCCTTTTGTGGAAGTAGTCTCTTTGTCCCAAACAAATGATCCAATTAATAAGTCTAACTCTGATAATACATGCATAACATTTGCAGTTGTGTTCAAAAGAATTCCCTTTGATGGTGCTATTAAAGAATGAACTAAATTATTATAGTTATTGGTCTCTGTGAAATCATATTGCTGCTAATTGGTTGTGTATAAGTCTGCCCCTTCAGCTGTATACAATACGTTGTTACAGCTGACAGGCTATATAAGATGGTGCAGGATAAGCCTCACCACTAACTCTGACGAAGCGAGATTCGCGAAATGCGTTAGATTGATCCCTTTGAGCCACCGTACTCCTCCAAAAATATGGCATGAATTCAGAAGTGCCTTTACTATACCGGCAAGTGGACTGAAATTTCACCTGACAGCATAAAACATCGGAGCAAGATTGCACACGACTGGGAAGCAAGCCAAGAAGCCACGGGGAGCTCAGCACATCTATTATGGGTACTTGTCTTGCCCCTGGAACAGCGTGAACATCCCGTTTAATGTACGGAGTGACCGGAGCTTGGAGAGAGACATTGCTGGAGAGTATTTTATTCAACCGCTCGGAAACATTGCCATTTGTGAGTGTAATGTAGTTCTTTTTTCTATATGTATATTAAAAAGTATTACAGTCGCGGCCGCCTTTAACCTAATGCGGCTTTCTCCGATGATTTTTTTTAAACGCAGCGGCGCGCGACTTTTTTTATTTTAGTTTTTCCGCGCCGTGGGCGCTTTCAGTGATAAGCGCCATTAGCGCTTATCTGTTGAAGCGGCCGCCGCGCGGGAAACTCCGTTCAAATCGGAGAAAAGACCCACATTTATCCCGGCAAGCTTTAGAATAAAGCTGGCCTGTACTGTATGCTATGCATTCTTTTTTATCCTTCTTTGATTAAGATGCAGTGGACCTCTGGATGAAAAGCAGAAGCAGTAAGTGCGTCATGTAAAGCTGGAATAGACAACAGCTGAAGTAAAGCTAAGTACATTATCAACCCTCAAATCTGTGTTGCCAAGACCATTTTGCTAGTGGTTGTTTCTCCTCTCCTTAAACCTGCCTGCCCCAGCTTTGTTTGCATCCAATTTTTCTGTCAAGGCAAAGAGGAATGCAATAAAATGCATGTGTGTACCAGCATAGTTCAGGGTCCGCCAGCGTGGGGTAGAGAGCATCAGGGAGTCCTGTACTCCCAAAGGCAGTACAAAGGACTCGGAGGAATCCGTAAAGGTTGGAGGAAAGGAGATTTCACCAGCAACCAAGGAAAGGGTTCTTTACAGTAAGGGACAGTTAAAATGTGAAATTTATTACCCATGGTGACTGTGATGGCAGATACAATAGATTTGTTCAAAAAAAGGTTGCACATCTTTTTAGAAAGGAAAGGTATACAGGGATATTCCAAATAAGTAAACATGGGAAGGATGTTGATCCAGGGAGAAATCTGATTGCCAATTCTTGGAGTCAGGAAGGAATTTATTTTTCCCCTTATGAGATATCATTGGATGATATGACACTGTTTTTTTTTGTTTGCCTTCCTCTGGAAAGTATATGTTGTCTAAATTTAGCATAGGTTGAACTCGATGGATGTATGTCTTTTTTCAACCTCATCTACTAGGTAACTATGTAACTTTGATAGAGACAACTGAGGATGACACCAACTGTATCAGATACACCAAGACTTATAGTTATAGTACACAGACCCAAGATATTTCAATGCCCCATTTCCATGGGTAATTGATGCCACCTGGACTGACACAGTAATATACAGATTCAGTCTGAGCCTACTGTCCCCCTCTGAGGTCTCTCTGCCCTTTTCTACGACCTGAGCTACCGGCATCTCCAAATTACCCCTCCTTGTGACTGCCTTGTGTTGGCCAATCCTCTCCTGAACCATTTGAGTGGTCTCACCCACATATCCAAGCCCACAAGAACATTTAATCCAATATATGACATGTTTTGAAAGACAAAAATAATCATTTTTGATGTTATATATACGTCCTGTCTGTGGGTGAGTGAAAGAGCAACCTTACACTGCGCATAGGAGCAACATCTGTATGTCCCAAGTTTAGAGAGTCTAAGATCAGTTTGTAGGAGAGTTTTACCATCCAAGTCAGGCCTTAATACTGAATCCCTCAGAGTTTTTCCCATTTTATTAGAAAAAAGGGGGAGAGGAGCTTTGAACATAGTACCCAGAGTGTCATCCTGGGATAATAACGACCAATGGGCAGTGATAGTATTTCTAATTCTCCCACTCGGTGCCTATCTGGATGGGCTGATAGTGGTTGTCTGCTACTGATTTGTCTGAATTTCAGATGAGGGACACAACTCAAGGGAAGTACTGCTTTTTGTTTTCAAACATGTGTGGAAAGGGGCCAGAAGAAAGGATACAATTCCTGAAACGTTTGCCCGTTCTTGACTTTTTTGTTTTACTTATTTGACTAATTTTTTTTATGGAAACAGTTTGTTTTTTATATGTACCCCAACCGTTCATTATATTGGATCTATTTTTTGCATACTGCCTATTGATTTTTCCTCCTCGTGTTTATTAGTTTATTTTCCTAATTTTCTGATATATGGACATTTTGCTTTCATCACATAGTGCTGTTAAGAAATAAACACCTGGGAGATACCTGTTTTCCATGTTGTTTTTATATTTTTAGTCTTGTCAGTAGTTTTTTTTTTTTTGCTTCTATGAATTTTTCTACTTACTGTATGAGCAATAAAACATATTTACTCATCATCATGTCTTGTGATATTTTTCACGTGAGTATAGATGTAATATACTGTATTTGTTAGATGATTTACAGGGATCCTCCCTGTCAGCTGCACCTAGTTAGTAGGTAGAGCATATTTGTTTAGCTATTGGTGGTGCTGGCGGTCATTCTTTAACAATAGGTGCTCTGAGCACCTTTGGGATTAAGGATAAAGTCTTTGGGGCCTATGCTATAAGCCTAGATAAGCCACTTATATAGGCCTTTTCGCCAAAAAGGCCTACTGCTATTCAGTAAGCCTCGATAAGTGGCTGATAAAAGGCTTTTTCTGCATTCTTTTTTCTCCAAAAAAATAAATTAAAAAATTGCCAGTCGAGCCACGATAAGCCACTTATCGGCAGATTTTCAAATTCGTGCAATTCTAGTAGCCTCGAGTAGGTTATCTGGGTTAATCAAGGCTCTAGAATGGCGATTTTCTCTGAAAATCCTCCCGCCAGGAAAAGTTGGCATGAAGGTGGTGAGAACCTGCCGATAAGGCGACCAGAGAGGACTTAGAAAAAAAATGCATTTTTCCTGCCTCGGATTGATGTGGCGAGTCTACGGAGCTGATACCCATTAATATCAGCACTGGAGGCCCCCGGCATGAATCCCATGCAATAAAAATGCATTTACAGGCAACTTCATTACCTTAGCGGCTAACCGCTAAGGTAATGAAGGGGATAACTACCTGTGCCAGGTTTATTGTGGATAGCGGGGTTGGGTGAAGATGGTATTTGACCATTGGTGGGTGTTTAGGTCTTGCAGGGAGGGGACGAGGGTGGAGTCAACCTCTTCATTACCTTAGCGGTTAATACCACCCGGTAGGCCTAAATATCCATCCTTATCCTTGGGGCTACTACCCCCTTCACCCAATCCCTCTACCCACAATAAATAAAAATACACAAAACAGCCCTACTACCCATCTCCTCTACCCCCAACAACCTCCCCCCCAACACATACAGTACAGTAATGGGAAAAATTACTATTATCCAGATATGGATTAGTGCATTTGCCCATTATAAAATCAAACATTAGTCAGCCAGCATTAATAAAGTAAATAAAACGTTCAACTTACCCCTGCCACCATGAAGGGTGTCCTCGTCTGCATACTCCAGGTCCATGTCCTCTGATACCAGCAACAATACAATCTAATGGCCCCTAACCCCTTAATCACCTTAGTAATAACCGCTATAGTAATGAAGGGGTTAACACACCCTCCCTAGGTCACATTAGTTCAAAAGGATGTGACGTCATCCCTTAAAGTGATTTTTTTCAGGTTTATTTATTGTATTTATTTATTTGTATGTATTTGCTTGCCTATTGACTGATAATGTATTACTTTGTGCCCCTTTAGGGAAAAAGGACTGAGTCTGTATTACCATGGAGCCCCATGGTTCAGAAAAGATTAATATCCAATGGACAGCATTGGGATATTAAAATGGGATATCTATGGGATATCTATTTACAAATCAATCAATAACTGTGGAATGTGGAGATACAATTCTGTATTGGCTCCTGGCAGAAAGCTGACAGGTAGCCATCTTGGAAGAGAGCAAATGCCTTGTTTTTTGTCTCCAAACCATGAGCTTCACCAGTGGAGAAGCCCAACATAAAAATACCATGACACAAAAATTGAGGCCACAGATTTTATTAATGAATACGTACAGGAGGTCTCCATCATCTCACCATAAACTCTTCATTGAGCACATGATCCTTCCCATCATGACTCGTAACCAAAGCCACAATGGCCTTCTTCCTGGGAAGATGTTCAACAACACCTAGGGTTGTGCATGACTGCTGTTCCTGGCCAGGCATGCCCCTATGACCACCAGGCATGAAACTGGGACTTCCCATGTGTATCCCAAACATTTAGCCTGTTTGATGGTGAGAATTAACGCCTACTTCACGCGATGTATACCTCAGTATACCCATGTCATGGCGTGGGATTTCTTCCAACCGTACCGCCTTAAGACGCGAGTGCAGGCGAGTGCATAAAATGGCATTTTAGTGTTCTGGCTCTTAAACACCTGAAATTGACACAGTAGTATAGTAGCACAGTACCGTACACATTACAATTCATTCATTTCATTGCATTTAATTGCACACAATCCATGAAATTCAAACAAAGCAACCACGATAAACATGTGCGCGTGGGGCTATTGGCGGCATTAATGCCGCGTGGAGTACAGCAGCGCACATAAAAACGGCACTGTGAGTTGTTCGAATAACGGCCACTGCATCTGTACAACTCCTATACATACCACCAAAGTCCAGGCCATTTAAAACCTTAAACTGGCCCCACAAAAACTTCGCCGCCATTTCCCAAACCACCTGCCATACCCAAATAAAAAATATTAATCCCTACCTCCAACAGATGCACCACATTGTCTAAATAACCCAATCCCTGCCTCTCTCCAATACATCCACTGCACAATCTCCGACCAAACCAACACTAAACCTGAAAAATGAAACCTCAAAAAAAATGAATTACCCCTAACTAACCTATTAGAATTTGTTTTTCTTAAATCATTCCCACCTGCATGTACCACCAGGGTATTCAGCCTTTGACTAACACCTGCCAACCCCAAAATCAGCCTTTGACTAACACCTGCCAACCCCAAAACCAGCGGGAATAAACCCTCACAACAAAAAAAAATCCTCTGTCCTTTCCAAAAATTCAAACCCTGTCCCTATCTACACCTTTTTACTGCTCCACAGCGATATATCTGACTGGACACTAGCTAGTGGGAGTTGTTACTTATCTTAGTGGAACTCCATCCAGGCCATCGTGTCATAGTGGAAGTAGGTGTCATATCCAATTAGGATTATTGGTCTATCATTTTCCTGATACTCCTAGGATCTTCACAGGTGGAGAAATTATGTAAAGGACTCTTTGTTGTTTTGATCTGTGTTTTTGAGCACCATACAGCATTTTTTACGTCCTATCTAAATGGAACAACTTCCACAAATGCCAAACTGCTGCTCTCCTCTCTGCCAAATAAACATGAGTCGTCAACAATACAAACCCCCCCTCTTCTCCCGTCCTGTATGAAGCAAACAAACAAAATGGTGTTTTGTTTTTTTATGAATCTACAAAACTTCAAACAACAAACCACTTTATTTCCTATCCAACCAACCTAACATAAATCCTAAACTTGTCTTAAATCCACCTCTCAATCCTTAAAGGTGTAAAATACGTGTATACAAGCGCTAGTGCAACAATTGTGAACAAACAGGAGAAACAAAACCTGAGATACAGTCCTAGAGGGTAGGTAGTCCTGGAGCTGCCGTAGAGGGTTAATCTGGGATCTTCCAACCAGATATGCAAGATATGGATAGAAAAACCTCTTATGGCGCTGAGGGTAGGTGGCTGGAACAAGAGTCTTGTGCTGAGGTTTCTATTGGATAAGCTCAGAGAGGGAGAAAAGAGAAATACAAACAACACAATAGTGTATTATCCTTTAGACAATGTAAGACATGTAGATGGAAAATGGAGCATTTATTAGTTAAAACAATTGTGACTACAATTGAAGTAAAACATGAACTGTAAAATGAACAGTAGATGATCTTCTGTTAATAAAAGAAATAGGGGCTTCCCAGCACTTGGGCAGAAAGAAGCCTTGCTGCTCCACCAGAGGTAAAACTGAAATCCTACTCACCGTCCTGGAGTAGGACATGTGCATTGGTACGGGGTCTTTAGCCAGGGGTGGCCGTCTGCTGTGGGGTACCGGACGTCTGCTGGAAGCGTGCGGGGAGGGGAGATTTCAGGAATACTCGTGTAATCAACAACACCGCGTGGATTTCGCGCGTCTCCTCCGCTGACGTCACCGCCGAATTGACTCAGCTACGGTGTCCACCATGCTTCTTTTTTCCTGTCTTCAACAAGTAAGCATTTCCCTCATTTTTCAGTAAGTGAAATGTGATGATAGAACATAATTTACCAAACAAAAATAGTAAATCCACTCAAAGAGATGATATAATAATGTGTTATTTTTTGTATTTATTTTAAATTAGGGAGGCAGTAGCAAAATCTCTCCAATGTAGAAATGTTGTAGAATTCCATATGAGGAGTTTTGGTTACTCAAAGGATGAAATAAATCTAGGGAAAAGGGTGAGCTTGGTTGTGGAAGGATGAAGGAGACCTGATATAGAGCCTACAGTATGCCAATTGATTTATGGGGCCCAAAGGTATGAGCAGTAACTGTGCCCTCTCGTTGCGTGTGTGAGAGAACAAAGATTGGTGTTAGATAGGATATACAGCACAAGGAGGTGTATAAACTGAGATTCAATGAGGAGCAGGGGAGTTTTAAAGAAGCTGAGGTGAATATAGTAAATATTGCTGAGCATTGTAATTTAAGACCTGGATTGCTGTTCCTTTTCTGAGAAATGTAGAAGGGTACAGTTAGACCTGTCTTTTCAGCCTCCTCTACTTCAACCAGCTCTTTTGGAAAGCGTGGTAGAGTTTGAAACTGGGAAACTAACTTTAGCTGGAGGCAGGTCATTTAAATGATCTGATCTAGAGTAAAATATAAAACCCAAGTATTTTATTGTATTCTAATGATGTCCTAGTGTGGAAATGCCTGGACAAATTCTGAAATCGTTGATTTTAAATTAATTCCCAGGGCCTATAACACACAAACATACGCACACAATTATGTTGTATTGAGTAGCATGCTGAAGAAAAAAATGGAAAATAAAAATAAGATATATAGAACTTAATAGTTTACAATTTATACCAACATTTGTTTATACAGATGTAGGAAGACTTACTGCAGCTGCGGAGACGGTGTGCACCGTGGTCTCACTGCGGGGTTTCTTCATCCGGATCCCCCACAGCATTAACCTTCCGGTGCTCGGGCCACCGCGGTATGGAGGTCTCACATGGCCCAGGTGCCAGAAACAATAAGCTTTGCTACATCTGTACATTTTCTCAGTCCTTTGCTATGTCTTGAGTTCATCATTAAGAATATTTGTATTATTAGGAAATATATTAGATGTGGCTTCTATTTTACTCCCACTCAGTATGATCAAAAAAATCTCATGCATCATAGTGAGAAACTTTACACACTAAATGAGGCATTACCCATTCCACTAGGCTACAAATCAAAGAGTATCTCTTAGGCTTCTTAAAAATTCATTTTAAAATCTGATCCTGATTGTACTTTTATGGTAATTTCATGCCATCAATCATCCTTTTACCTTTAGTCTCTGGGTTCACTGCTCTCCCCACAGAGATTATTCATTTCCCTTCATTATAATTCTTGAGGTGAAAAAACAAAGGTGTGCAAGAGGAAAGACAGGCATAGTAAGAAGCTTAACTAAAAAAGTGTTAATTTTTTTTTTTTGTTTAAATTTCATTAATGATGCGAAAAAGCTAGTTGGTCTATTTAACTGGAAATCCGTTTACAGAGTACTAATTAACTTACAAAATGTCAGGGATAAACACGTTAAATGAGCAATAATGTATGTATGTATGTATGTCTTTATTTATATATCGCCATTAGTGTACATAGCGCTTCACATAACACCATATTACTTTGGTCATTAGTTAATAGCGGTGGGCACTTTCACTGGAGTTTTGGTTTTACTAGGGCTAGATTGATTTTGGATTTTTTCAATATTTTTGGGCAAAAACTCAATATAAACAGGAATTTTTTTTTTTTTGCAATTTAAACTTTTGTGCAAACGTTTGTGAGTTTTTCCCATACATCAATAGAAACGTTTACCTAGTTCATTAAATATGAATTAAAGGAACCAATGAAAAAGAATCCGAGGATTAGCATCTCAGGTTTTGGTTTGAATTTTGGAAAATTAGTTCTGGAAGTGTTTGTTATAGAGAGGTACGATGCAGTAGTCTGCAGCCGTTTATGAAGAGTAGGTTTTAGAGGGCCGCTCAATATTCGTGTGTACACAAAAGCATCTTGATAGTTGAAGAAATGATCCAAAAATAGGAACACTGTATAAAATCCATAGGCTCAAATATATATCATAATCATATAAGGGGGGGGGGGGCAAAAATAAAGACCTAGCGGTCAGTCTGCACGACTACCGCAGAAATTGTCAAAAATGCACACCACTCTTAAAGCATAGACATCCCCATTAAGGGTCAAAGGTAGTAAGATGAAGGCTATTGCCCATTACCTGCCCTGGGGGTATACTGAAGTCCAGAATGCTAATACAGGATAGTAGTTCCTCCTGAAGTGTAGAAGCAATAGTAGTAGAGTGGAGCAAAGGTGCACTGCAACTGGAGAAAATCTTGAAAAAAATAATTTCACGGGCAAACTCCAAGGTAAAATTGAGGATATTTAATGAGTAAACTCACAAGGAGATAAACATGACAACCGCACCAACGCATTTCATCCTGTAGGACTTTATAAAGGTGTATAATAAAACACATACCTTCTGCTAGATATTGCCGTCATTTCGCGCCAAAAGTCCGCAGCGCCGTGCCGCGCATGCGCACCAGTGCCGCGTCGCACAGTCATGACAGCACACCATGCCCATCCAATCTGCCTCGGACATGGAGTGACGTCACAAGTGCGCGCTCGCATCCATGCTGGAACGCATGCCCGCACCGTCAGTGATGATTTATGAGCTAGCGGTCATGTTTATTTTCATTAGCTACAACAAGCTATCATTTATTATTTATGAAGGTATTTGGCAGTTCAGAATAGAGATGGGAAAACTTGTCAAAATCCGAACCGCAAACCGAAATTTCGAAGGCGGATTGGGCACTAAACAAATGTGGGTGGATACATCCTAATCTGCCATTGGATCTGCTCTGCCTGGGTTTTGTGAAATTGTCATTTAATTTTATATTAAATCTACTTGTGGATTTTGAAAAATCTAATTGCCCAGACCCTGAAATATGGGTTGAGGGGGAAAGAGGTAGGAGACCTATTTTAGTAGAGTCTCAAGTTATATATTTTTATATATATATATATATATATCAAATGGAAATATTACTGTATGCTCATTTGCATGACTTAGACAGGTCTGCAACCCCACCTTTCACCATTATCACCCAGCACACAGCACTTCCACTGCAGTAAGGGATTCTGGGGAATAGCATCAAATATATATATATACAGTTAGGTCCGGAAATAATTGGACACTGACACAATTTTCATCATTTTGGCTCTGTATGCCACCACAATGGATTTGAAATGAAACAACTGAGATGCAATAGAAGTGCAGAATTTCAGCTTTAATTCAAGGGGTTGAACAAAAATATCGTATGAAATGTTTAGGAATTGCAACCATTTTCATACACAATCCCCTTATTTTAGGGGCTCAAATGTAATTGGACAAATTTACACAATCATAAATAAAATGTTCATTTTTAATACTTTATCAAGAATCCTTTACAGGCAATGACTGCTTGAAGCCTGGAACGCATGGACATCACCAAACGCTGGGTTTCCTCCTCTGTGATGCTTTGCAAGGCCTTTACTGCAGCTGTCTTCAGTTGTTTGTGGGTCTTTCTGCCTTAAGTTTTGTCTTCAGCAAGTGAAATGCATGCTCGATCGGGTTGAGATCAGGTGATTGACTTGGCCATTGCAGAATATTCCACTTCTTTGCCTTAAAAAACTCCTGGGTTGCTTTCGCGGTATGTTTTGGGACATTGTCTATCTGTAAAGTGAAGCGCCGCCTATCAACTTCGCTGAATTTGGCTGAATCTGAGCAGACAATATATCCCTATACACTTCAGAATTCATCTGGCTGCTTCTGTCTTCTGTCACATCTTCAATAAACAGTAGTGACCCAGTGCCATTGTAAGCCATGCATGCCCATGCCAGCACACTGCCTCCACCGTGTTTTACAGATGATGTGGTATGCTTCGGATCATGAGCCGTTGCAAGCCTTCTCCATACTTTTTTCTTCCCATCATTCTGGTACAGGTTGATCTTGGTTTCATCTGTCCAAAGAATGCTGTTCCAGAACTGGGCTGGCTTTTTAAGACATTGTTTGGCAAAGTTTAATCTGGCCTTTCTATTCTTGAGGCATATGAATGGTTTGCACCTTGTGGTGAACCCTCTGTATTTGCTCTTGTGAAGTCTTCTCTTTATGGTAGACTTGGATAATGATATGCCTACCTCCTGGAGAGTGTTCTTGTGAGGATTCGGGGATTGCGTCCCTTGCGGCGCGGTTCCTCCTCTCTACATAACAGTACTGCAGCGACTGCTGCCTCCGATCTGCCCCCCGCTGGTGCGCGCACCCCCGCTCTGTTTACAGAGCGCGTGCGCACCCGCTCCTCTTCTACCAGGTCACAGACCTTAGCTCCACCCCCTCGTTCACGCCGCGCCTCCGCTGCGCGCGGCGTGCACGCGTGACATCGCGCAAAGAGCCCCAGCTGCGAGTCAAGATTGCTGTGAGCCCTTGTCTCCTGCAGCCTATCCTTTGCATCTGCAGAGGCTCCGCCTCCACTCCGCCCCTTCTCTTACTGATTCCTGTCTCCTATAAGAAACTTCCTCTTCCTGTCATACCTTGCTGAACATAACCTTGTGTAGCCTTTGCGTGTGCCTGTCTTGTCCAGCCCAGTCTTGTCTTGTTCTCTGCAGTTAACCTCTCGTGTACCGACCTGGCTTTGCATTTGGATTCTCTCTGGCTCTCGACCCCTGGCATACGGATAACGACTACGAGTACCTCTCCAACCCCAGACCACAGGCTTACGGACTCCAACTATGTGTACCTCTACAGCCCATGGACCCCGGCAAGTATTGGATTAACCCTTTCTACATACCTAGGCCCAGCAATGCTACAAACCACCTTCTGGGCTTGCCCCTGCTACTGTGGGTGTGTGGCACAGTCCTTCCCACCTCAGTCCCGGGGTCAGGGCTTGTTTGTGGGCTCGCGCAAGCGTTACAGTTCTTCACTTGGCTGGATGTTGTGAAGGGGTTTTTCTTTACCATGGAAAGGATCCTACGATCATCCACCACTGTTGTCTTCCGTGGACGTCCAGGTCTTTTTGTGTTGCAGAGTTCACCAGTGCATTTTTTTCTTTCCGAATGTACCAAACTGTTGATTTGGCCACTCCTAATGTTCCTGCTATCTCTCTGATGGATTTTCTTTTTTTTTTGCAGCCTAAGGATGCCCTGTTTCACTTGCATTGAGAGCTCCTTTGACTGCATGTTGTGAGTTGACCGCAACAGCTTCCAAATGTGAATGCCACACCTGGAATGAACTCCAGACCTTTTACCTGCTTAATTGATGATGAAATAACGAAGGAATAGCCCACACTTTTCCATGAAACAGCCTTTGAGTCAATTGTCCAATTACTTTTGGTCCCTTGAAAAAGAGGGGGCTACATATTAAAGAGATGTAATTCCTAAACCCTTCCTCCAATTTGGATGTGAATACCCTCAAATTAAAGCTGATAGACTACACTTTAAGCCCATATTCATTATTTAACTGTAACTTGAATTTATTTTGGTACACAGTCGAAATAACAAAACTTGTATCAGTGTCCAATTATTTCCGGACCTAACTGTGTGTGTGTATATATACAGTATATATATATATATATATATATATATATATATATATATATATATACAGTGTTCGACAAACCTATATATTTGCACACCCCAGGTGAGTGGATTTAACATCGTGGCGAGCTCCTATTGGCCCAAGCAGCACACGTGTGGTACTAGGTGGCGAGTAGATTTTTTTGTTCGGCGAGTAGATTTTTTGGTGATTTGTCGACCACTGTGTTAAATCCACTGTGTATATATATATATATATATATATATATATATATATATATATATATATATATATATATATGTACACCCTCATTGAATTCTATGATTTTACATATCAGGACATAATAACAATCATCTGTTCCTTAGCAGGAATCTATAAAAGAACAGTAGGTCTCACTCAGCTCTTCGCCTAATACAGGGGAAAAAACTGCTTGCTTGCGATTTTGAGAGCACTGAGAACGTGGAGCAGCGCAATCGCTTCAGTGTTTCTTCCAGTTCACCTGAGGTGTGTCCGACATCCCCCACCTGCAATTAGATCTGGACCGGGCCATAAGGGAAGGGCATTACGGGTGCAGGAAAAGAACACTGGTGAAGTTTCATCAGACCTCTATCTGCAACCTGGGATCTCAGTTCAAGAACTTCCTGCTGACCCCTACCTGTGATCATGTTATCCATTGCCATGTATTCTACCTACACTTGTGAGTGCGATTTTGATGTAGCCTTCCCTAATTATTTTTTATTAAATTGAATTAAAATATTTCTCTCATAATAAAAAAATCCACGAAACGTGAATTGTCTGTACTTACGGTATGCATCATGCAAGATAAGAACACAGTTCCTAAAAAGTTCAATTGGATGTACCTAAAACTTTTTTCTCCCTATAGTTGAGCAAGTGGGACATTTTGCTGATAACGTTGATCTGCTTGTACAGAGTTTTATGCCATAATATTTATTTATTTATAAAATATTTTACCACAAAGAAATATATTGAGTTACCTCTCATTTTCAAGTATGTCCTGGGCATAGAGTTATGATGACTGTCAGGGTCGCCTAGACCTCCTGCCTAGCCATAGCTTCTTTGTCTACTGGGTGTGCTGCTGCCTTCTGTTTGCTCTGGGTTCCTCTGTCTGTCTTCTTGTTGCTCCTCTCTCTGTCTTATAGTTCGGTTTCCTGTCTGTTTCCCTTGCCTTTGTTTCAAGTCAGACTCCTATGCACATGCCTCTGTCTTTGATCCTGATGTATTCCTGTACCTGTACCTGTATTTGAGTCTGTTCACAGTAAAGGCCCTTGCTGGTATCTGGCTTGTCCCTGTTTGTTCCTTGCTCCCCGTTCTCAGTCCCTGCTCCCCGTTCTCAGTCCCTGCTCCCCGGTCTCAGTCCCTTCTCCCCGGTCTCAGTCCCTGCTCCCCGGTCTCAGTCCCTGCTCCCCGACCTGTTCCTGCATCCCTGTCCTGTTCCAGTCTCCTCGTTGCCGACCTCTGCTTGTTGCCTGACTTCGCTATCTGCCGCCTGCCTCGGACCCCTGCTTGTTGCCCGACTTCACTATCTGCCGCTTGCCTTGGACCTCTGATTGTGACCCCTACTACGCTCCTGCTGTTCCAGCCACCGAGTTCCAACCCGCCACAGGAGTCTCCCGTGACAGAAAACAAAGGCCACTTCTGGACCTCGCTGGAACAGATTCTTCTTCTGCCTGCTGCAGCAGACTACATCCGCATGGTTGAAGATAAGTACTTTCGTTTCTTTTATGGAAATCCCAGTTGGGATCTTGAAGGTTTTTTTTGTTGTTGCTGCTAAGTGTTCTGCAAGAATTATTGCGTTCATAAAGAAAAAACATTTTTGCTGAGACTAGAACTGTTGCTGCAGAGACAAGTGCACCTTTCTTTGAGGTTTTTTTCTTTTGTGCAGTGCCTCGGTTACCCTTGCAGTACCTGTTGCCACCTTTTTAGACTCTGACTTTTCATTCCCTGGACAAGGCTTGTCTCTGCATCCCTGGTTGGACCACTGCTGTTCACAGGGTTCCCATTTCAAAAGACAAGAGTGCTTCCATTATTTTGTTACTGCATGCTGTGATTTTTCCTGCAATCTGTAGTTCTTCCTATGATTGATATCTAAAGTTTCAGATTTAACTGCAGGTTTCTCTGTATGATATCCCTACGCCTGATATCTAAAGTTCCAGATTTAACTGCAGGTTTCTCTGTATGATATCCCTACGCCTGATATCTAAAGTTTCAGATTTAACTGCAAGGTTCTCTGCCTGATATTCCTATGTCTGATGTCAAAAGTTTCAGATCTAACTGCAAGTTTTCTCTGTAGTAGTTTCCTGCTGTCTATGATATTTCTATGCTTGATTTCTAAAGTTTCAGATTTAACTGCAGGTTTTCTTTGTCTATATGATATCCCTACACCTGATGTCTAAAGATTCAGATTTAACTGCAGGTTCTCTCTGTCTGTATGATATCCCTACACCTGATTTCTAAAGTTTCAGATATAACTACAGGTTTCTCTGTCTATGTTTTTTCCTTGCATTTATAAATCTCCGTGACTGATGCTAAAGTCTCAAAAGGTCAGCTCTCCTATCTTGTCTCTCTGTGTCTAATATTCCTGTTGTTCATTCTAATGCTTCTGCTTTAAAGACACATTTTCTGCATTACTGGTTTCTTGGGAAGTTTGGTTTCCCTACAGTATGTCTGAAGTTATAGCTCCCACTCTGAAAACAGTCTTGAGCAGTAAATGTGAACACAGTACCACTGATTCTTCAGAACTTCTCAAAGCAAGGAAGAAGAAGAAAAAGAAGGAAGGTATTACTGTGGAAGTTGAAACTAAGGATGAACCTTTAACCCCAGAGTCTGCATTCGATGAAAGAGATATGCTGCAGCTTAAGGCAACTCACAGATTTATCCCAAGAATAGTGGAAAAAAAGAACGATGTATTTAATCCAAGAAAAGATGCCCTAACTCAGGCACTTCAATCTGCACGAAAAGAGATTGATTGTCTTCATGGACGTTTAGATAAAGCGCAAGAAGCCAAGGCTGCACTACAGAGCTGTCTATCCTCAGCAATTGCTAAGTGAGTTCACCAGGAAAAAGAAAAGCACCAGTTGGAGAGTGACCTGGATGTCACGTCAGGTGAGCTGGAGAAGGCATATGCTGATGCTGCTGAGAATCGGCGCCTCGCTTCTAAAAGTAACGAATTCCTGGAAATCTCTATGAAGGAAATTGACAGGCTTAATACAGAGCTTAAAGTCTCCCAGGAGGAGATTTGCTACTTCAAAAAAGAGATGGAAGTCGTTCGAGAGGAGAGATGCTACTTGAAAACAGAGATACGTTCTATGAGAGACGCCTCCGAAGAGTTAAATAGTAGGTTTGAAACTATAAACCAAATGAGTAAGAACTTCTCTGTCCAAGCCAGTGAAGGAGATAAAAGACTCCATGAATCAGAAGAGGAGTCTATTGATAGAAGAAAAGTCAAGGATGCAATTAGCGCTGGATAAAGCAGAGGGTGACTGGGAAAAAGAAAAATATCAGTTGGAGAATGACAGGGTGATCTTGTCAAGTAAGCTGGAGAAGGCCTACGCTGATTCTGCCCAGTACCAGGCTTTCATGGCTCAAGTTGACGCAGCACTGGAAGCATCTCATAAAGAGGTTCACAGGCTTACTACAGAGCTGGAAGCCTCTAAGGAGAAGAGTTGCCACTTCAACACAGAACTATGCTCATTGAGAGAAATCTTCGAAGGGTTAAATATCAGTTTTGAAACTGTAACCCAAGAGTGCAAGAATCTCTATGTCCAAGTCAGTGAAGGAGATAAGAAACTCCATGAATTAGGAGAGGAGAAGAAACAGTTGGCCCGGGAAAAAATAGACGTGCAGACAGCACTGCAGGATGCAGAGAGAGTGCTGCAAGAAGAACGTGTCTCCCTGGAGCAGCGCACACAAGCAGAAAATATGCTACAGAGTCAGCTGCAAGAACTGCATCCCCACTGCAGGACATGAAAGAGAAATGGGTGAATGCTGAGGAAAAGCAACGAGTTCTGCAGGAAGAAAGTTTCCAGACTGCCTACAAGTTAAAAATGCTGCAAGAGTATTTAAGTACCCAGTGTGTCCCCAAAGAGCAGCATGAGGAGCTGAAGGCCACACTGAGCATAACCAGAGCCTCTCTGGAGGAGGAGCTTAGAGCCCAGGTAACCCTGTATGAGAGGGAGCACAAGGCGGTCCAGGCACTAAAGCAAGACTTAGAGGAGCAAAGACTAACACTAAACTCCATCCCTAACAGCCAGTACACCCAAGAGAAAGAGACCTGGAAAAGACAAGCTGCTGAGACCATAGCAAAGGAATTTGCAGAGCTCCAAGACGTGATAAGGGATGCATGGAAGCGAGCTCAACATGATCACAGTGAAGAGATGAAAGCCCTGAGAAGAGAATTGCAGGATGCACTTAACCAGGGATCTCTCACTGAGGAGTGGAAATTGCAACAACACAAACAAATGAAAGAGCTAAAGCTGACAGCTGAACACACATCACAGTATCACACAGTGCTGCAGGCGCAGATCGCTGTGCTCAAGACACAGCTTGCCAAAAAAGAGAAGGAGGAGGTGTCTGTCCGTCAAGTGGCTGGCCTGACACTGCGCTGTGAGGTCAAGATGACTGATGCCTGCAAAGTGTTGAATCACACAGCCCATGAGAAGGCCCGGCTGCAGCTTGACAAAGTCTGTGAGGAGTACCGGCAGCTACAGGTCAGAAATAAAGAAAAAGAAACCCATTTAAGCCTTGTTCCAAGTCAGCTGGGAGAGATGGAGTTGCGACTCAACTCCAAAGAAGCTGAACTGACAACTGCTTTGAGTGGGAAAAGAAGTGCAGAAGGACAGCTTCAAGAGCTAAAACTCAAATAGCTGGTCTTTCATTGGGTGATGCCACGAAACGGCAGTCGCAAGAGGAGACCATGGAGAGCGAACTCTGTGTCCCCACTGACTCATGTGGAAAGGCTGCAGCCGTCCTTGATGCCCACATTCCTGATGTCTCTGCCTCTGCTTTTGGGTTGAACGCACCCATTTGGAGGTTCCTTGCAGCAACCAATGTACCTGTGGAGTACACTCTGCCCGCTGACAAACCACCAGAGGTGGGTTACCTTGAGTCCACTTTTCATCAAGTCCTCCGGGAAGAGCCTGGAGGATCGTCCGGAGAACGATCTCGAGAGGGGGGAGTAATGTCAGGGTCGCCTAGACCTCCTGCCTAGCCATAGCTTCTTTGTCCACTGGGTGTGCTGCTGCCTTCTGTTTGCTCTGGGTTCCTCTGTCTGTCTTCTTGTTGCTCCTCTCTCTGTCTTATATTTTGGTTTCCTGTCTGTTTCCCTTGCCTTTGTTTCAAGTCAGACTCCTATGCACATGCCTCTGTCTTTGATCCTGATCTGTTCCTGTACCTGTACCTGTATTTGAGTCTGTTCGCAGTAAAGGCCCTTGCTGGTATCTGGCTTGTCCCTGTTTGTTCCTTGCTCCCCGTTCTCAGTCCCTGCTCCCCGTTCTCAGTCCCTGCTCCCCGGTCTCAGTCCCTGCTCCCCGGTCTCAGTCCCTGCTCCCCGGTCTCAGTCCCTGCTCCCCGACCTGTTCCTGCACCCCTGTCTTGTTCCAGTCTCCTCGTTGCCGACCTCTGCTTGTTGCCCGACTTCGCTATCTGCCGCCTGCCTCGGACCCCTGCTTGTTGCCCGACTTTGCTATCTGCCGCCTGCCTTGGACCTCTGATTGTGACCCCTACTACGCTTCTGCTGTTCCAGCCACCGAGATCCTACCCGCCACAGGAGTCTCCCGTGACAATGAGAAATAATATATGGTTACAAATACATGGTTACAAATACATAGTTACATAAGTGAACAGGGTATACATTATATACAAGACATTGCATGCACAGTTAAAAATAATATATATTATAGGCGTATGTAACAGTTACAGACCAGATTAAAATGAGACAGCTTTATTTTTTTAAGAACTTAGACTGGTGGTGGCAGTGTGAGTCTCCCCTAGACAGTTTTGAGGAGCGGCCGGACACTTTGCTGAACCTTGGGACCATGAACAGTCTTTTGGAGTCAGATTTCAGATGATAAGTGCTGCATGTGGTAGGGGTGAGGAGCTTGTTCAGTAGACGGGTAGATTGCACAGAAAGTATTTATAGGCAAGACAGGAAAGATCATCTTTGCGCCTAGTCTGAAGTGATGACCAATCTAGTTCTTTAAGCATTTCACAGTGATGTGTGTTTTAGTTGCATTGGAGAACAAAAAGGCATATTGAATTGTACAGGGTATCAATTTTGCTAAGGTAGGTTTGGGGTGCCGAGCCGTAAACTATGTCCTGAGTCGATAATTGGCATTAGCATCTGCTGTGCGATATGCTTTCTGACCAGCAGACTTTGGAGGATTTGTTCCTACAAAGTATTAGCATACATTTGTGAATTGTGAATTGGTGAAGGGGAAGAAAAGTGCATATGCAAAATGTGATACATTGAAATATCTAAAAATGTCTTCAAATCCTAGACAAAGCAATGGAAGTAAAAAATAAACCCACAAGAGGTTGATACTGTACATTGATAGTGAGATATGCATATTTACAATGCATCTGTCATCGCCAATGTTATGGCAAGATGGGAATTGATACATACAGTAGATCCATAGGAATTTATGTCACTAACGCAGTGGGTACATTCTGTTAAAGCTCACTTTGCTGACAAATCTCTGCCAAAAGAAAACATATTTCTAACAGCACAAGCAGAGGATAATACACTCTTTAATGCATATTCTATACAGGGAGGTTGTAATGGAAAACATTGAGTTTTATCCACAAGGGAATAAGACTGCTTTATTAATGCAAGAGGGCCAAGCTCCACTAAAGTAATGTGTTTAAAAACTTCCTGTTATAAACTAGTAAGAGCAATAATCCTTCCAAAATTGGCTGTTACTTGCACATAGTGACTGATTTTTCAGTTAATTGCTCAAGGGGAAGGAAATATTCACTTTTTCTCTCCTGGTATTTAGCGTGATAAATTGAATTTCCATAGTTTTTACAAGTTTGTGCCCAAAATAGAAACACCTTGGAAATCACCAATGATTATATCAATATGGTTCTAGAACTGAAACTAAATAAGACATCTGGAAAGACTATTGTTGAGTGAATAAAGCCAAGAATTAAAACAATGTGTGCTACAATAAAGGCTCAAAAAACATTATTTGCAACAGGCAAGCCGAATACTCTCTGCGTGAAATGTGTCAACCATCATAATTTAGGAAATGAGTAAAATTAAAAAAATGTTTCTCACCAGAAGGCAATTACATTTAATAAAGGCGGTGTTATCTTTTCAGTAAAAGAGTGGAGCTTGAATAAATTCAATCAAACAGGACTTCTAGAAATGAATAGTACTTTGGTAGTTTGGTAGTAATATAGTCTTCATGGTACTCCAGACCATATCAACATATCATGACCAAACATCTAAGTACTTATTACCAAAACTTGGTTTTGAGTGTGTCTTTGAGCTAACAGGACATATATGTTGCTCTTTGAGGTATAATGATAAGATCCAATAGTTACAGTACTTGTATCCATATGTAACTTGACTGCTAGGGACCATAATTTGAAGATATTCATTATGGGTTTTCATTTACAGTAGGATATTTCTGTTTATGTCTCGCTCATATAGTGGTAACCTTTATAATAACATACAGTTACATCTGTCTTGTGTGTTTATTTGTAATCTTATCTCTGGAATAATTCCTCTCATGATTAGATTTTTCCGTGAGACCTCAAATCAGCTGCTCTGCCTCCTCCCTACTTACTCACGATTGGTGCAGTATCAAGCCGATCCGGTTTAAATAACTGACTGTACATACTTCGTCAAACCCCCAAGAAGGAGCTACGAACCCAGCAAAACGTACGTCGGGATGGTTCTGTTCTTAAATGTGCTAAGGTAACCCCCATCTGACTGTCCTGCTCGGCTCCCTTAAAACGCATGGGATTTGCATGTTTACAATAACCCACTGACTCCTGCGGTGCCTGTGCACTATGAGAGGAGAGGATCCGGCGTGTTCAAACATTTTTTCTTGCACTCATACAGATGGACTGGCATACTGCTGAAATTTATTTATTTTTAAAATGTTTTACCAGGAAGTAATACATTCAGAGTTACCTCTCGTTTTCAAGTATGTCCTGGGCATAGTTAATATGACAAATAATACATGGTTACAAATACAGTTACATAAATGAACAGGGTATACATTATATACAATACATTGCATGCACAGTTAGAGAAGATGTATATTATAGGCTTATGTAACAGTTATAGAGCAGATTAAAATGTGAGACAGCCTTAGTTTTGAAAGAACTTAAACTGGTTGAGGATCTGAGAGTCTCCGGTAGGTTGTTCCAGTTTTGGGGTGCACGGCAAGAGAAGGAGGAACGTCCGGATACTTTGTTGAGCCTTGGGACCATGAACAGTCTTTTGGAGTCAGATCTCAGATGATAAGTGCTGCATGTGGTAGGGGTGAGGAGCTTGTTCAGATAGGTGGGTAGTTCGCTCAGAAAGTATTTTAATGCAAGACTGGAAAGATTAACTTTGCGCCTATACTCAAGTGATGACCAATCTAGTTCTTTGAGCATTTCGCAGTGATGTGTGTTGTAGTTGCATTGGAGAACAAAATGACAAATTGAATTGTAGAGGGTGTCAAGTTTGCCAAGGTGGGTTTGGGGTGCCGAGCCATATACTATGTCTCCATAGTCGATAATTGGCATTAGCATCTGCTGTGCAATACGCTTTCTGACCAGCAGGCTTAGGGAGGATTTGTTCCTGTAAAGTTCACCTAGTTTGGCATAGGTTTTGGATGTCAGGGTATCAATGTGCATTCCGAATGTTAAGTGGGAGTCAAACCATATGCCCAGGTATTTAAAACTAGTAACAGGAGTTAGGGTGGTGTGATAGGTAGGACTGAAACCAGTTTAAAGCATGCTTCCCTATTCCAGAGCTCTGGAGTTTGTTAAGCCGTATAGCATGATCAACAGTATCAAAAGCCTTTGCAAAATCTAGGAATATTGCACCAGTGAGTTGTCCCCGTTCCATTCCACACTGGATTTCATTGCAAACTTTTAGCAGGGTAGTTACTGTGGAGTGTTTGGGGCGAAAGCCATATTGGAATTGGCTAGGAAAATTTGTCTTGTTATAGTAATCGGTTAATTGGGAGTGAACACATTTTTCCATGACTTTGGATAGGATTGGGAGAAGGGAGATTGGCCTGTAGTTTGAGACAGCGTTTTTGCCCCCACTTTTGAAGATTGGGACAACTTTGGCAGTTTTCCAGGTCTTAGGGATATGGCCTTCAGATAGGATAGAGTTGGCTATGGAAGCAATTGGTTTGGCAATTGCTGGGGCACCAAGTTTTAGGAACCTAGATTGTAGTAGGTCAGGTCCACATTAGCCTTAGTTTTAATTAGAAGAGCGCTTGTGTAATCTCCTCTTCGGATACTGGGCCAAATTGAAATTTGTGGGCAGTGTTGGGAGGGGGTGGGGCTATATGGGTACTCCCAGGATGAGATTCAGGTTTGTGGTTTGGGTTGCGTTTCGCTAATAAGTTAGTAGCACACCCCACAAAGTAATCATTGAATGCATTTGCAATGTCGGTGGGGTTTGTCAGGGTAATATCCCCCTTAGTGATATTACTTGGCTGTTGATGGTTAGAAGGCTGGAATATGTTGTTGATAACCTTCCAGAAGTTAACTGGTTTGATGAATTCTGGAGGAGATTGTCAGAGTAATATTGTGCTTTTGCATGCCCTGTTTGCCTTGTGCACATGTTCCGCAGGCATCTGTAGTGATTGAGATCCTTGGTAGTGCCAGTTACTTTGTAGCTTTTCCACAAGGCATCCCTGAACTGGTAGAGTGCTATAAGGTCAGGTGTAACCCATGGAAGGTTGGCACCCCGTACCCTTATTCTGCATAGTGGAGCATGGGTATCACAGAGTTTTAAGAACTCGGACTGGAAATAGTCGAGCACAGAATCAGGGTCGGGAATTAAATTGATTCTGTGCCAAGGGCAGTTGGTAAGGTCATCCAGAAACTGTTGTGGGTTAAATGTTCTAGTGAGGAGAACTTTAGGGCTTGATTGGGGCGGGTTAATTTTCCTTACACAGTACACAGTACACTATGCATGGTCACTGAAAATGTCAGGAAGGATGCCAGAAGATTGGATTATGCAGGGACTTGAGGAGAGAATCCAGTCAAGCAAGGAATGGTTGTGCGATTTCAGGTTTGTCCGTGTGGGTTGGGAAATGAGTTGCGATAGGTTAAGCGATTTGATTTGTATCTGGATTTTGTGGTTTTTAGGGTCGAGGCAATTGAAGTTAAAATCCCCAAGAACTAGCAGATCACTCTTCTCATTCAGAGAGGAAATGGAGCCAAGAAACTGGGTGATATCACACAGGGATTGTAGAAAGCCACTGGAATTGATTTATATTTCGGTGAGTACTTCTGGACTCTCAAACTACCCAGGATCCTGATAAGTATCTGCTTTTTACTGCCAACCCTGGGTGGAGCTTCGTGGACTTTTATGGAACTCTCACTCTCATTTATATGGGGCTATGTATTTATTAATCTCAGCTTGTGTCTCCCCTCAATATTTGCTTTAACTAGCATTTGACCCACATACAGTACATATAGCCTTATACTTACATTGGTTATATTATACTGTACATCAGTGATGTATATTATTATTATTATTATTCAGGGGATGTCTTGCCTACCACAGAGTTTCTTACACCGGCATGTGTCTTTAGGGGGAAGGGTGAATTACATTTTCACCTGAAACCGCTTTGGTAGCTGTGTTACTATCTATGCATTAGTTTAGTGAATCATTTTTCTGTATACCTTGGTTATATCGTTAGGTATCTTGATCTTCAACTACATAATTCAGGCAGTTAGCTTAGGTATTTGGGGTTCTCAGACTACAGAGGCGGCACATTTTATTTGAGTGCGGCTAGCTCCGCAAGCCTGGGGATGCCCCGGCATGCTAGCCGCACTCCCTCGGTGTGCGCGTGGTCACGCGTCATCGGGTGCCTGCGCCCCCTGCATGCGCGTCCAGGGCTCCCCGAGGGAGCCCTGGTGTCCCGCGATGTGAGGGACGGCGGCAGGGGGTTCTGGGGGACCCGGCGGACCCGGCAGCGGGAGGGAGAAAACCCCGATCGGAGGGCGCTCCTCCGTGTCTTCGGCGCGCGCCTGGCACCCTCTGGCGCGCGCCAGGTTACTGCTGCGGCCGAGAACGGGCAAATGCTCGAATAAACTCGGCCGCAGCAGTATTTTTAATATTTTTTTTGTGCATTAGATATTGCTTATGTAGCCCCGGTATCCCTCAGGGGATTGTCACATGCCGCAGCTTAGCCAATAGGGCGACTGCCATTAGATAGATAGGAGTATAGCAGCTTCAGAGGCTGCAGTTTACATGTTGCTAGGCAACCAGTGAATCTGTGAGATGATGACAGTTAAGACATTTTTGAAGAGTGACAGTTAGAGCTGGAGCAGGTTAAGGGAGATTGTAGGTGCAGGGAGCAGTAGCCCCCCTGCACTAGGTCAGTTTACCCCCCCATAGGCCCCAGATAGTTCCACCATTACCCCCAGACTGTGGTTGCTTTAGGGACAGGCCTTAGATAAGTGTCTTGCCCCTTTAGCTATTTGCTGTGATCAGGGAACAGCTCATCTGCTGCGCAGCCCTGATCATTGTGTCTGGGCTCAGACACCACTCAGGATAGAGACTGTCCTCACGGAGGATCACGCCACGCTGTGACGGCGGACTGGGGACGGACCAGCCCCAGGTATATAGGGTACAGTGATTTTATCCACGCCGGAATTCACCCCACGCGTTGGCAGACGATACGTTGGATCAGACGGATCCCTTTCTGTTATTCTGTGATACCCGGGTGCAGGAGCCCCGGACAGGTACCTAATACAGTGCACTGACATTACAGGGACAGCGCTATCTCCAACACTTTGGGTGGACCCAGACATAGGGAAAGGGACATCAGGGAATTGATTCCCAAGGTACATTGGAGACATTCATATTTGTATCCAGTGGGGTGGATTTATATTTATGTGTGTGTGTATTACTGTGTGGTACAGAGTACCAAGGTTATATTCTGTAGTAAAGGTTGCTAGCATATATAGTGCGTGTGTGCATTATTATTATTATTGTTCCTGTAAGAGTACCATCCCACTCAGTGGGATCCCTTACAGGTGGAGGCGCTGTAAACCAAGAATCGGGTATACCCCAGGCTCCCTGCGGCAGAGGTTTAGGCCTATCAGGTAAAGCACTACACACAGTAACACTGTGATTTCTGTACATGTTCCTTATCTGCGATTTGGGGGGGGGAGGGGAGGGGGGAAAGTGTGTTACACTTAATAAATGTAATACTTTGGATACGCTTTATTTAGGCATCTGTTTGTTTCTTGTTACTATATATTTTCTGCCTTTATGCACCGTCAGGGGCTATTAATTTATAGCCTAATATAAATTCTTCTCCTGACTATAGCATCTACTATACCAAGAGTCTGTTGCAGGTATTGTGTGTGTGTGTGTGTGTATGTATATATATATATATATATATATATATTGCGAGGGGTTAAATGCACTCGCCCCGGGTGATCGGGGGGTGCATTTGTCGAACACTGTATGTATATATATATATATATATATATATATATATATACATACAGTGTTCGACAAATGCACCCCCCGATCACCCGGGGCGAGTGCATTTAACCCCTGGCGAGTACATTTAACCTCCCTGTCGAGTGCCGCTGTTGTGCTGTGCTGTGGCTCATTTCAGGATGCCGGGAAGCGATCAAGCGGGTCACCTAGCAACGCGGGACGCCGGAAGAATAGCCCAGCCGCAGACATCCCTCGGAGGCACTGCAGTGACGATACGCCACGCACCAACGCAGGCGCATACAGGCACACTCTCCCGCACTAAGGATCTCCTAGCAACTGCTGTGATCAGAGGCGGAGAAAGGCCTGGAGATTGTGGCTGGATGTGTCTGCGGAGCGGCGCTGTGTGGCTGGAGGATGTTGCTGCTGCTGTTGCCTCCGTGTGTATCATGGGCGAGGCAGACGGAGGGGGCCCCCCAGGCTGGATTCACTCACTCTCATGGCAGGTAAGAGAGGGGGGGGGAGAGAGGGAGATGCAGCATACCACTCCAGTGAGCCGGCTTCAGCCTTAAGAGCAGCCAGCCCGGTCACTGCTGTATTTCATCTCCTGTCGGCACCACTGATAAGAGGGAGAGAGAGTAATTTGAGAGGGCGGACACTTGCTCTCGAAGAGGGAAGGGGAGGGGGTCTCTGCCTGTCTGTCTGTCTCTCTGTGTGTGTGTGTGTAAGTGGGAGAGTGTGTGTGTAAGTGGGAGAGTGTGTGTGTGTGTAAGTGGGAGTGTGTGTGTGTGTAAGTGGGAGTGTGTGTGTTTGTGTGTAAGTGGGAGAGTGTGTGCGTGTGTGTAAGTGGGAGTGTGTGTGTGTGTGTGTGTGTGTGTGTGTGTGTGTAAGTGGGAGAGTGTGAGTGTGTGTGTAAGTGGGAGAGTGTGAGTGTGTGTGTGTGTGTAAGTGGGAGAGTGTGTATGTGTGTGTGTGTGTGTGTGTGTGTGTGTAAGTGGGAGAGTGTGAGTGTGTGTAAGTGGGAGAGTGTGTGTGTGTGTGTAAGTGGGAGAGTGTGTGTTTGTAAGTGGGAGAGTGTGTGTGTGTGAGTGTCACCCACCCTGTCTCCCTGTCTCACTTTCTGTCACCCTCTGTCTCACTTTCTGTCACCCTCTGTCTCACTTTCTGTCACCCTCTGTCTCACTTTCTGTCACCCTCTGTCTCATTTTATGTCACCCTCTGTCTCACTTTCTGTCTCACTTTCTGTCACACACAGTCTCCCTGTCACCCTCTGTCTCACCCTGTCACCCTGTCTCAGCCTGTCACCATCTATCTCAGCCTGTCACCCTATATCTTAGCCTGTCACCCTCTATCTCACCCTGTCACCCTCTATCTCTCTCACGCACACACACACACACACACGCACGCACGCACGCACACACACACACACACACACACACACACACACACACACACTCTCTCTCTGTGTCTCACACTCTGAATCTGGATATCTTATTTACCCTATATACACTACCGACACACTTTATCACACTGCGGCCAGATCCGCAAGCCGGGAGATTTCCCGGCTTGCTAGTGGCCGCCCCTCGGCGTGCCGCGCGTCATAGACGCACGGTCACGCGTCTTCGGGAGCGTGCGCCCCCTGCACGCGCGTCCAGGGGCTCCCCGAGGGAGCCCTGATGTCCCGCGATCGCGGGACAGCGGCAGGGGGTTCCGGGGGACCCGGCGGACCCGGCAGCGGTAGGGAGAGCGCCCCGATCGGAGGGCGCTCTTCCGCTGCTTCGGCGCGTGCCCGTCACTCTCGGGCGCGCGCCAGGCTACTGCTGCGGCCAAGAACGGGCAAATGCTCGAATAAACTTGGCCGCAGCAGTATCTTAACTGGCCTATACCTACACCGAAATAACCTATGCTGCTTTCTTCCAGATCTGACTCTCAAGCTTCCCACGGGAGACATCGGAATCCCCCGTAGCCCAGAAGACAGGTAGGGAACACCTCCCCTACAACATATAACATTGCGGGAATGCGGGTAACATCTTTGATAAAGCGCCTCCACGGTGGGAAACGCGTCAGAGTTTTAATTCTGTGTGTCTGTCCTTTTGACTTATATGCCTAATAAAAAGTTATATTTTTTGCCCCAGCCCTTTGCTCATTTTTGGCAGTGCTCTACTTTCTACCTCTATCTATTTTGTACTACTCATCGGTATAGCAGCATGCTCCGGTATATGCAGACGCAGAGCAGCTGTTCCATTCCGAGGATTTTTTCAAGAGCTGCCTAGTGTATCCGGTTTCTAGCCAGTGTGAGGTCGGCGCTCCAGCCACCTACCTGTACACCAGGAGAGGAAAACAGCTGACGGAGACGACCATTGTGAAGGTGTGGATCGCCTTCCGGTTCCCCATCAGCCACCTCAACAGCTCTCGGCAGCAACATCACGGGAGGATCGGAAGGCACCCGGAAGGCGACGGGAGGCTCTGTTTACAGGTCTCTAGTACCATCAGCGTGCCCTTTGTTACCGGGTGACCGTCCCCGCAGCCCGAGTGTGGAGGGTTTACTCCCTCTGAGCCCCGTCCATTCGGGAGAGTGTACCATCGGATTGGCTTGAGGGCTATCCCTGCGGAGTACAGGTGAGGTGGTGGCTACGCCGGCCTCATACACACCATCGGCCATTATTCACGGGACACTTATTGCTTATATTCCTTATGCACACCGGCTTCTCAAATGTCATTTTATTTATAATATATGATACAGGACTTTGCATTATTTTGTAGCATCAGTTTGGGGGTTTCCCCTTTATTTCTCTTGCGGGAATGAGGGTACTTGGACATTGAGGGACTGCGGATCAGGTAAGATCCCAGGTGAGATTGCTGCTTTAGATATTGTGAAGCGGGGGCATCCAGACACTGGTTAAGGGGTTCAGGAAACTAGTCATTCACATCTGGCTTTTTTTTCTAGATCCGACATTTACACACACATATATACACACACACACAGACTTAACAAGGACTAATTGTAGTATAATGTAATACAATAAATAAACTTATGTCAAAAACAAATGTTGTTCTTACTAGGAATTTATTAAAAAAAAAATTGAGGCAGGACTAGGGCGGGGCTAGGTGGCGAATTGATTTTTTCTTCTGTATTTCATTGCCTCAAATAGATCTTTTATGAAATCTTTGTTATCTTAGAATCACCCGCCACATTTACAGATGTAATGGTGTTTCCCCCACCTGATCGGAGATATGGGCCATTACAGGGTGTGTGGTGCATATACCTGCTGGCAAAAGGAGGGCTGAGTTGTCCGCCGATGGTAGTGGGGACACAGGAACAAGCTTCTGGTGTTCATACCCCAGATATCTCTTTAGCAGTGCAGCGCCTCCATCTGCCGTAGTCTCCAGGTACTGAAGGTGATCTCCCACGGTAAAACTTATTACCTCTCCCCCCAGTAAGATCACGCACCAGGCAGGAGGTATATTGCAAACAGGAATTGATCTGCCCAATACAGTCTCTCAGGATGTTCCCTGGACCTCCACTACAGGCCAAGGACACCCGCAGCTGTCCTAGCTCTTCCCCACCTCCCTAGCGGAGGCATAGTTATGGTCCCCACTCACTCTCCCCCGGAGGGAAGAGCACATGGGAAGGTCCCAATCTCAGGCTCCCAGTTGTGTGACCTGCCTCCCTCAGAGGGGAAGGAACAACTAACATTAGTGCAGTCCTGCCCTTAAGTACAGCCAGAAGGCGGGCACCCCGTTGTCCCAGCTACAATAGGATTTACTTCCCTCTGCTGTCACTCAAGTGCAGTACCAAAAGGAAGGGGGAAACCCCATACCAACTACTGCCAACCTGATTGTAGCAGGGTTTACTTCTAGCCCAAGGGTAGAAGGGTAGCCATCAAGTGACCTGGCTACACTGGTATTGAAACTTTTCAGAGCCACACAGTACCCACTTCAGACCAATGCACTTAAGCAGATACATATCAAATAAATATTTCTATCATGTTTGTGTATAATTGGTGAATGTAGAACTAGTGTGGCATGGTTAAAAGAAAGGCAAGGTGGTAAACTAGATTGTAAATTAATTATGATATTTCCTACACCCTATCATTTTTGTTGTTTGCTTTTAATATACATCATGTATTTTTATTCTGGATGTGCCAGGATACAAATATTTACTTAATTTACTGTTCTCATTCAAAATCATTATTTCTGCCCAGATGATAATGAACCTACAGTATATATGCTGATGTAGCCAGGTCTCCTGTCAGTGCGCAACACCCCCCCTCCGGTTACTCACGGCAGCCGCTCGGGGTGAAGTGCGGGGGCGTGCGCTAGCATAGCACGCCTCTCCTATGGATGCGGCCGGTTGCTGGGGACGCTCGCGGCCCGTTGCTAGGGCTGCGGTCGCTTTGCTGAGGTCCCGGTGGCTCGCAGTGCAGGGCGCCGCCATTGTAGGGTGTGTTGTGCATGCGCAGTGATAGCGCGGCAACCCGGACCAATAGAAGAGGGCTCTTGGAAGGAACTACATATCCCATGAGCCTAGGAGTACCCACATGACCCCAGGGAGCCAATAGGGCGACAGCATCTCCCTGCAGGGGAGATTGGATACATTTCGCAGGCTTGGAGCACGTTAGGCAGTTGGTGACCGGAGCAGCTAGGGGAAGGAGGTAGGGTGCAGGAGTCAGTGACTCCCTGCACTAGGCCAGCAGCCCCCTAGGCCCCAGATAGCCCTGAGTCACCAGTAGCTGAGTGTTGTAGGGACAGGCCCCAGGATAGGGACCCGGCCCCTTATTATTATCCAGAGTCAGTTAGGGACACAGCGGACGCTGCATTTCCATCCAGAGGTTTGGGCTCAGACCTCCGCTGTGGCTGCAGCAGCCATCCGGGTGGGATCGCCCCGGAAGGTAGTTCCTGTATTCGACAACCTCCGGATCCTTTGTGAAGCTCCTTGGCAGGCCCGGGCACTGGAGTGCTCGGCAGGTAACCATCATCAAGTGCACCAACGATCCTATATTATTCATATAAGACATAGTGGCTGCGCAGTCACACATTTTTATCTCACTTGCTTGTGGAGGATATATTGTGTGGGGTTACTGGACACGGGGTGGGATCACCCGGTGAAAGGGGGATAGCATCCTGCGAGACGCAGTAGTTAGTGTCTCCTCTAGGGAGGGACACCTGTTGATGTTATATGCAAAAGTACGTTTCCTATGCTCACAAGTAAAGTTATTGGTTGTTTACATGCTGTTGTGTGATATCTATATATTGTCCTGCGAGGATCACTCCCCCTCTGGTGGGCGCCATCGCACGTGGAGGCGCTGCACCGAGTACGAGGTTACTCCTATTATTATTATACGTGTCCCCGGCTCCCCGTGGCGGAGGCTTAGGCCTCCTGTGAGCCTAACAGGTAAAGCACCACACCTGGTAACATTAGGTTCCCCGCACACATATACCATATGCTCTTGGGTGGGGGAATACCCGTTACACTTATGTGAGAGTATTTATTAATATATTTGTGTATGGGTATTTCTGAGCGTGTGTACTATACCAATCTCCAGACTCATTAAAGGAAACACAGTTGTTTGTGAATGCTAATTTCCATTTGTTTGCCCTACCTGTGTGTCCTGAGGAAGCAAACACTACTCACAATGGGATCTATTTGTTAAAGTCTCTATACACAAAACCAAAAAACTCAAAGCAAAAATCCACACCATGTTTAACAATGAAAAGGAGTTCAATTGAAAGAAATTTGAGTTTTCCCTTTAATAAAGTGGTGCAATTCTTTTGCACCTGTTTTCACCAGTTTTTCAGTCAGGAGACTTCAGCAAATAATTTCAACATGTGTTTGCAAGTCATATGACAGTACATTCGCCATCATCACTCCAGGAAATACAGAAATATACAATAAGGCATTGGCAAAATATCAGAGCTTATATAAAGTCTATTACAAAATAGAGAACATCACAATAAAGGGTCCAAGAATCAAAGCAGACAACCGGAATCTCGTTAGGACTCTAACAGAACATTAATCATGTTATCAGAAATATGATGTTTAACGATAAAACACAAAACCCCAGCAAGCTCTTTTTGGGAACCCCTGAGCCCCCACAAAATATATATATATATGTATATAAGTGTCAATATATAAGTATTTTACTGTGTATTTCTGTCATGTTGGATGTAGCATTGGGCTTCTCTGTCGTCTGTTGTATACATATGCCACGCTCAATAGCTCTCCTTTTTGACACATATACATATATATAATTATATATATATATATATATATATATATATATATATATTGTGGGGGCTCAGGGGTTCCCAAAAAGAGCTTGCTGGGGTTTTGTGTTTTGTTAACC
The DNA here is from genome assembly GCF_040206685.1 of Ascaphus truei. Lineage (NCBI taxonomy): Eukaryota > Metazoa > Chordata > Amphibia > Anura > Ascaphidae > Ascaphus > Ascaphus truei. The sequence goes on along the minus strand of NC_134483.1, from coordinate 411,705,575 downwards.
TATTCTCAGCTGTCTCAGCTGTTGGAGGTTAGTGGCTCCTCCTTCCCAGGTTTTAAGCCCGCCCCTCCCCACTTCCCAAGGGAGTAGGTCCTTTCATTCTGCTGGATATAGATCCAATGTGGTCTTTCTCCCTCCTAATAGAGGTAAATGAGAATTTTAATCCTAAAAGAGGTATATTAGTATTTTATCTGGTAGTGTTAGGACTTGCGAACGTGTGTCTGCCTTGTCGTGGCTCGCAGGCTTACAATGCTTTGGCCAAAGGGTTAAACTAAATTACCCTTTTTCAAGAGAATATATAAGTATTTTACTGTGTATTTCTGTCATGTTGGATGTAGCATTATGCTTCTCTGTCGTCTGTTTAACAATGAAATGCACCTTTTACTGAACATTATATATTTAGGCTTCTGGAATTATATTTTAATTAAGTTGTAATCAACATTGTCTGAAGTTTTAAAACAATCTTTTTATATTGCTCTTCAATAAGCCGAATTTATGCCGGAATTCCAAGCACAAACAGGCTCGTTAAAATGTGGTTTACTTCAGTTTTTGCAGAAAATCTTTCTTATGAATGAAACTGTAGAGAATGTCAAAATTGAAGTCACATTTTAAGAATGTATTCTTTTAGTGTATAAACAGGTTAATTGGCTTTTGCCTATGAGCACGTTAATAAGTTAAAATTACATTACTATCTTCACAGTAAAATAATGCCTTACAGTAGCTATTAATATTTGTATATTAAAAAAAAACTTCTTTAAAAATTTTTTTTAAACTAATGTAATGCTTAATATTTTTGTCCAATGTTATTGGGAACATTGGCAATCTTGCTTCTTTGTCAAATTAGAATTTCTGACTGTGATGAAAGAGTTCCTAAATTAGAAACCTTCTAAAATGAATGAAATCCTTCATAACCATGCTGTATCTCAAGCAGTGAAAAGTCAAAAACTAACTCAAAGCCCCAGTCACAAATGCAGTGCCAGAGGAGTTAATATTTTAGACAATCTTGTTCAGTCTCTACAGCCTCAAAAATGAAATTCCCAAAGTTTCATGATCCACACCTCAGATAAGAAAGGCAATGGAGACCCCTACACAATTATCCAGAATTCCTAAGGTATGTGTCTCTATAGGCAGATGCTGTAGATACTTTAAGAATACTGAATAAACTATCAATTTACTATGAAGAGTTTGGATTTGACGTCCCTATGTGGAAGAATAATATGTTCACATTATTTATATGCATAGCTATAACCAGGCTTTTGTTTTCCAAAGCTATAAAAAGAGTCATGCTTTGTGTTTCATCGGGTTACGGGTTAAGTGAAATTGTGTGTGTAACAATTTCTTTCCTTCAGGACGTTATTTGATGCTGAAACTGTAATTTCTTCTTTAAGCTGGGCATCTCGTGTTATCTTCTAACTCCCCCTTACAGTCAGATGTACAGTCAGATATATATATATATAATACTGAGTTAAGTTATGGTGAGTAAAAAAAGTGACAAAAACCCTCCACAGGAAAGCAAATATGCAAATACAACTGTATGCTCATCTGCATGTCTTAGGCAGGTCTGCAACCCCGCCTTTCCCCATTATTACCCAGCATACAGCACTTCCACTGCAGCAAGGGATTCTGGGAAATTTGCATGTCATTTCCCAGAATCCCTTGCTGCAGTGGAAGTGCTGTATGCTGGGTGATAATGGGGAAAGGCGGGGTTGCAGACCTGCCTAAGACATGCAGATGAGCATACAGTTGTATTTGTATATATATATATATATATATATATATATATATATATATATATATATTAAAATGTTGTATAACCAAGTAACCGCAAGAAAAACCAGATAAAGAAAAGTAAGATGTCCAATGAAGTCATATGAGCTGACATTGTGATATTAAATTCTCCCGCCCCTTTTTCTGATATAATATAGCTAACGTAGAGCCTATAGAGCAGTGCCTTTGTGTTAGGTCAGACAGCATGTCGTGAGTTAATGTTAATGTACTCTTGTAAGCTGCCGCTGCAATAAAGTTTCTCAACAGATTGCTTTTGTCTAAATAATAATACGTGTAGACTCATTTTTTTCCCATGACACCTACTTACTGTATATGATTTACTTGCACAATAAAAAAATGACAGCTCTGGTAACTTTTAACTACTTTTTCAACTCATTGTTCCAACATAGCTACTGTATGTCTGCAGAATTCTCTCTTGACTTCTAATGAGTCCATTAGAACATGTTCTGCCTTTTGTTGTGTATGTGTCATTGTGCGACTGTGGTTTACACTTTCAGGTACTGTAATAATTGATCGGGCTAGTAAGTATATCTTAAAATGATAAACATACATTACAAATGCTAGATGTGTCACCTGTACTAGTACTTTCACTTTTTTGAAACTTTAATATGCTTTGGTCAGTTGGATGTACAAAGAATGGCTGTGCATAACCTGAGCTACAGTACATACTGTACCTGGTTAATAAAGCAGAGATCTCTCAGAAGAAAAGTTATAGTGCACATGAGGACAGAGAAAAGTTTTTCATTGTTAACTCAAAAAGTAATAGTTTGCTGGGTGCTCAAGCATAAATCTGGACTCCAAGGAGACGTGACAAAAATAGAAAAAAAAGCAATGCTGCCAACACCAGTCTTGTTGCCACAAAGTTGTATTGATTAAGGATTCATAATAAAGAATTTCCAGAGTGCAGCGCTTTTCGGTTCCTGAGTATTATGTAGAGAAAATACAAACATAGGAATAGGCCAGAAGAAAGGGTCGGTACCCTGAAACATGAACGTTGCCCCACTTTTTTCCAATTTATTCATAAATTTCACATTTTTCTAATTTTGGACTTTGTTTTTTCACATATATTAGGCATTTTTGTCTTTACCTTTTCCCCATTTTGGGATTACTTTCACTCGTGCTGAGTTTGTTTTCATGTTTTTCCTTTTTGAGATGGGTTCTATTCCTGTGTATTTATATTTTTATAAGTAAAAAAATATATTCTTTACTGGTTCAACACAGTCATTATAATTTTTAGTGCGAGTGTGGATTGTGTTTATAGTATACTGTATGTAGGAATTTGCAGGGATTCCTTTTCTCCCCAGCACCCCTGCTTATAGTTTCCATATATAGATGATACATTGGTGGTGTTGTTTGCAACCTTGTACTGTATGTCCAGAAGGTAAAACATTACTCCTACTTAAGAAGATTCTTAGACATACTGGAATTGTTAAACATCTGTTAATTGGTTTTCAACATCCCAGTGCTACCTGGTTAGGAGTTTTACATTGTGGTGGACAATCCTCAATGATGTGCTGCTGTCATGACCCTTTGATTTTCCATAAAAATACTACCACACTTACACGTATGTGCTAATACTAAACTTGTTGTCTGCTAAAGTTAGGAGGTCAATGGTTGGGATCCACTAACCACTGTTAAAGTGGCGTAAATATTGCACTCGATAAAAAAACAAGAAAGTGCATTTTTATCACACGAATCACTAATCACTTAATCACTAAGAATGAGTTACTAATTTACAAGGTGCAATATTAAGTTGGTTTAGCTATGTGGTAAACAACATCACTGTTAAAATAATCGTTGTTTATCACTAGCGAGGAAATTGTTGGGGCTGGGAGGGATATAATAGGAAAAAACCTGGCGCTTACCTTAAGCTTAATATATGAGGTGTGCTTACAATGTGGCAGTAAGTTAGACCACGGCTCTATGACAGATGCTTTGAGCCAGCATGGAGTTCCCCTCTGCTGCAACCCCAGGGAAGGGTTAATCCGGAACCCTTTTAAAGATATAGAGACATACAAGCAATGGGGGAGCGTGGGATTAGAAAAACATTTGACAATAAAAAACAATAAAATACAATAAAATTAATGTGGTTACAACAATATTGCTGGGGGTTGGTGAAAATATTAAATACACTTACACGGCCATGTGCAAGCGGACACGGTAATGTGGTTTCTTTAAGCAATTCCAGTCACTCCCAACAACAGGTAATGGTGGTTTAGAGGGTTTTGAAATAAATATATAAATATATCTGTACTCACACGGCCATGTGTGAGTCCTTGCAGGAAATTGGTAACTTTGGGGTTAAATTAACCCATCTGCATCTCCCCCCAGTGTAGACTCTTCTTTGTTTGCAACCAACGTGGGATTCTAACTCCAGTCTTGGGCATCAGATGGGGACTCTCCCCAGTGGTGGTAGTAGGGGGGGGGAGTAGGTAGAGAAAGTGAGGCACGTTGTCAGTGGGGTTTAAAACACATTTATTAGTTTTAAAAGCAATTGGTACAACAAGACTCACATACATACATAGTGGTTGGACCCCTGGCCTCCTCGTGCAGTCCAGGATACAGTTTAAGCAGCCGTTATTGCCAATCACGCGTCCGTGATGCAGGAGGAAAAAAAAAAAAAAAAAACTTTTTCTCCTTATCTGCAATGGCTGCCTGGTTGAGCCTCATGAGCCTGAGGAAGTCGATGATTCGACGAAACGCGTAGCTCTAAAGTTCCTGCTGAATTTGGCCCAACGTGGCTCCCGTAGCCGGATCAACCAGGCAGCCATTGCTGATAAGGAGAAAACGTTTTTTTTTTTTTTTCCTCCTGCATCACGGACGCGTGATTGGCAATAACGGCTGCTTAAACTGTATCCTGGACTGCACGAGGAGGCCAGGGGTCCAACCACTATGTATGTATGTGAGTCTTGTTGTACCAATTGCTTTTAAAACTAATAAATGTGTTTTAAACCCCACTGACAACGTGCCTCACTTTCTCTACCTACTCCCCCCCCTACTACCACCACTGGGGAGAGTCCCCATCTGATGCCCAAGACTGGAGTTAGAATCCCACGTTGGTTGCAAACAAAGAAGAGTCTACACTGGGGGGAGATGCAGATGGGTTAATTTAACCCCAAAGTTACCAATTTCCTGCAAGGACTCACACATGGCCGTGTGAGTACAGATATATTTATATATTTATTTCAAAACCCTCTAAACCACCATTACCTGTTGTTGGGAGTGACTGGAATTGCTTAAAGAAACCACATTACCGTGTCCGCTTGCACATGGCCGTGTAAGTGTATTTAATATTTTCACCAACCCCCAGCAATATTGTTGTAACCACATTAATTTTATTGTATTTTATTGTTTTTTATTGTCAAATGTTTTTCTAATCCCACGCTCCCCCATTGCTTGTATGTCGCTGGGAGGGATATCACAATATTCTACCATTGGGTAGCGTAATAGGATTTTTTACAATACCCTATGACCAAAAATGATTTAACCCCTTTGATGCCTGTTACACATTATGGGTAAGTGCATTATAAAAAAGTATATGAAGCTCAATTATTATCACTGTGTGCTGAACTCATATAGTATAATGCAGCTAAAATTAGACAATTAGCTAATACTGAAGATTACTGTGAATATCACTAATATCCTTCTTTCTATAACAACTCTGAAATGTGGCTATTATAAACTAAATTGATAATGCCATAAAAACAAAACAAAAATGCAGTGTCCGTAAACGACCGGGTCGATCAATAGCGGTTCCTGTTAAATTCATGTTGTTTGGTACAGATGCTATACTGTAAGTAAAAAAAAATCACGAACCACGCTGAAACTAGATAAAAGGCACACAGGTAATCCCTCGCAGATTGAACACTATGTACAAAGGTTGGCTTTTAGCAGTTGGGATTCCTGTATTAAGTCACCTTGCAAGTTTCAGTCTTAATCAATAGTCTATTTGCTTGCTATAAATGCTTCAATAACTTAAATGAGTACTTACATATTGTTCATACAGCTAGTGTGGCAGCATCATCCTCATGACGGTGCCACACCAGCTGAATGAAAATGTAAACACTCAAGATGAGCAGCAAGTAATTGTATATTCACGAAGAACGTTACATCCACTTTGTATTACCGTCTATCATCAGTACAGAGACTTCATTAAGACAACCAGCTGTACTTGCACCACTAAGAGCAACGTGCACCGAAATGTTTTAGTTTATTTTTTTTTAAAAAGCCCGCACAAAAAAAAAAAAGAAAAAAAAAACAAATCTGAGGTTGAGTCTCTGTCGAGTTTTGGCTCAAATTTTTCTCAGATTCGAACCTTCATGACGAAGTTCAACCCAAACTTTAGAACGAACTTCAAAGTTCAGATTTGGAACTTGCAAACATACCAATCATGCACACATGCACAATACATCCATCCATGCGCACACACACAATACATACATCCATGCGCACACGCACAATACATCCATCCATGCGCACACGCACAATACATCCATCCATGCGCACACACACAATACATCCATCCATGTGCACACGCACAATACATCCATCCATGCGCACACACACAATACATCCATCCATGTGCACACGCACAATACATCCATCCATGCGCACACACCCTACATACATCCATGCGCACACACACAATACATACATCCATGCACACATGCACAATAAATCCATCCATGCGCACACACACAATATATCCATCCATGCGCACGCACAATACATCCATCCATGCGCACACACCCTACATACATCCATGCGCACACGCACAATACATCCATCCATACGCACACGCACAATACATACATCCATACGCACACGCACAATACATCCATCCATGTGCATACGCACAATACATCCATCCATGCGCACACACCCTACATACATCCATGCGCACACGCACAATACATATATCCATGCGCACACGCACAATACATATGTCCATACGCACACGCACAATACATCCATCCATATACTGTATACACTGTGGTCAGAAAACGTGCCCCCTTTTATTTTTTGGCATATCTTGCAGAAAAATTATACCATTTTCATGGAAATTTGAGCAATTATAAGTCTGTCACATTAGATCATTACATTTAACAATGATTTGATAACCGAATAAATATTCTTTGGAACTGGTGACATCATGATGACCTCATCAAGTCCATATTTACAAAATGGTGTTTAGCGTAGAAGATAAGCACGTTGGAAAGTGCTTGAAACAGAGCAAGAATTATGGTTCAAAACGCTTACATAAAATGTTTCCTGGTAAAAGATGGTCCCTAGGAGGACTGAAAAAATTAATTGGCAAAAACAAAGTATAATTCAGGAGTAGGAGCAGCAGGATTAACTAGTTATCAATTATGCAATCACACAGTGGCATTCTCGACTTTGGGCGTGTATTTCAGCAGAAGGACATTTTGAACACACACTTTGAACCTTTACAGTAATTTTAGTGTTTCAGATTACATGGCAACAGTTTAACACATTTACATGCTACAAAGGAAAAACTCCTATTTCTCGTTTAATGAACATGAACCTAACGCAGTGTATCTCCTATTTGTTGACATAATACAGTGACATCAATGTAGTTAACCTCAGTTGATTATCTACATTGTGCTTCTTATACAGTGTTAATCTATATAACAGACCTACAATTGTGCACATTTTCATGGGGATTGAACAAGAAATATATAAGATATGATGATTATGATTTTTTCCTGAACACAGTGCATATATGCAGTGTATACTCACACACGCACACACACAGTTTGCTATATTAATGTATTTATTTATGGTTAGTAAAAACAAATGCTATGTTCATTGTCCCTTTTTTGATCACAAGAAAGAAGTCGGCATCTTCACGATACACCCATGAAGTCGATTCAATTGACCCGTAATTGCCATTGACTCAGTGTTTTGCCTTATAAAGAAGAATGAGACTCACTGGAGAATGTTACAATGGGTTTTAACATTAAATAACTGGTCAATCTGTAACTCATGCGGTTATAATATATTGGGTGATTGAAACTGGTGACAATAAAATAGAGGAGCAACAAGAGATTGGATCGGCACTGAAAGAATATATATTAAAGAATATAAAAGATAAAGCAAAAAAGAAAAAACAAAACTTACAGTATCAATGTAGCTATGTGGAGGCCAACTCCAGTCCTCATGGGCCACCAACAGGCCAGGTATTAGGGATATCCCTGCTTCAGTACATCCTGACTGAGCCACCTGTGCTGAAGCAGGGATATCCTTAAAACCTGACCTGTTGTTGGCTCTTGAGGACTGGAGTTTGCCTCCCCTGGTGCAGCTCGACTAAACTCACTTATTGCAGAATCCGTTTTGGATTTTATTTTAGTAAAGTAAAAAATATATTTAGACTTAATCTAGACATCTACTGCTCCCTATCACAAAAATCCCGATGTTTCAGGGCCCATAGCCCCTTCTTCAGGCTTAGTATAGGTAACGTGCCCCCTGGTTTAAATACCCACATTGGGTCTACGTGGAGACTAGCGTTCCGCCAGTGAGTGCAAGTGCTTTTTGTTTTGTACAATAAAAATAGAGACATAAAACAACTTGAAGGATGTAAAATTCTTGCTGGTGCAGCAGCTAGGAACACATTGGGGGCAGAATATGTGCAAAGAGGAAATCTCCTTGACAAGCAGCTGCAGTTGATGACAGGAGATAAACCCGAAGCAAAGTTTTATCGTTTTAAGTAAAAATCGGGATTGATTAAAAAAAGTGAAAGGGAATTAATGTTGCCACATTTGTAAAATACATTTTGCAAAAGGAAAATAAAAACCTCTGCCGTCTTGTATCCCATTGCTGCTGGACAGGCAAAAAGCATATTGAACAGCATACACTTCTGGTCTGTTTGGCAGTGAAGTGAAGTGCAAAATACATATTAATGGGTAGGACAACATCTGTCCAATGCATTCATTATGATTTCTTTCACTGAATGTGTAATAAGGTGAAACTTATTAGTGTTCATCAGCCTAGATAGAGGATATTGGCAGAAGCTTTTCTGCATCCCCCCTCTCCTCCCCAAGTCTCTTTTACCCCTCCTCTAACCCCCAAGTCTCTCTCATTACCCTCTCCCTTCCCAATGTCTATTTCACTCCCCTTCTCCCATCAAGTCTCTCTAACTCCCTCTCCTCAACTCTCTCTAACACCCCTTCTCCCCCCCAAATCTCTCACTCCCCCTCTACCCGCCAAGTCTCTCTCACTCCCCCTTTTCCCCAAAGTCTCTCTCACTCTCCCCTCAAGTCTCTCTCACTCCCACTCACCCCAAAGTCTCTCTCACTCAACCCCAAGTCTTTCCCACTCCCAATCCCCCCCAAACCTCTCACCCCCCACCTCAAGTCTCATTCACTCCAACTCCCCCAAGTCTCTCTCACTCCCATACTCCCCCCCCCCCCCCTCCAAAAGTCCCTAACCATGGAGCAGGTTGGTCTGTCCTGGCGGAAGACACAGAACATTTTGATTGACTTCCTGGTTGGACCACTGGGGTGAACCCCTGCCCTCGCCTACTGCCGCCATCGCACTCCCTCCTCTGCCACTCTCCTCAACATGCACGCCCTCCCCTGTCGTCGCTGACATCATGTTCTCTCCTCCTCCACTCTCTTCCAATGCCCTGCACCCCCTAAACTATTGCGCCCAGGACAGCTGACCTGCTCCCCCTGCCCTTGTTCCGCCTCTGCTAACACATTACATGACAACATAGTTAAGTGGTATGTCAGTGGTTAGCAGACATGACATAAAACTTATGAGATAATATCCTAATTCAACTTGACTTTGTATTCAATCAGGATTGAACTATTTTATGGTGTACAGTACCTCTCACTAAGTGCTGCAAATATAATGCCTGCCAGACTTGCCTGTAAAAACCTTTTAAATAGTGAAGTTCCACCTAGCAGCACAATGAGCAGATATGTTTAAGGTGTTAAATCGAGGGGATTGCTGGATTTGTTGTATTCACATAATATTTGTAACATAAAATTCATAATCCACAAAAAGAATTATTTGATATTATAAGCAACTGAATAAATAATAATAAATGTCAATTATATCCTGGTAAAGTTTTCTCAATATTTGGTTTGTGAAAGCCGAGGGTGATGGTAATCATTTTATATTTATTATTTTAATTATTTTATTTATTTGCTTATGTGTGTACTCAATAAATACTGCACCATTTTTTTTAACATTTTGTATATAAATGTATTTATATTTATTATTCTAAATAAGCATTTTTATATCCATATATTTTCTACACAATGCAGCTTTTAGTCTATAATTGTCTCATCTTTTAAATTGTCTATACATATTTTTTTATATATTTCCATTTTTTATATATTTTTATTTCACTTGTTATATATTTTTATATCAGTTTTTAACCTTACACAATTCCTCTTATTCAGAGTATTTTTGATCTATTTGCCTCATTATTTTCAATACCTATAAGAGACTCTGGCCGGGAGTCATTATCGCAGCCAAATCGGCGATGCCTGCCATTAAAGGACGTCATTTGATGCTGCAACATCGTGTGACATTACGTTGGTGACGTCAGCAGTGTCATTTGACTCTGCAGTTTAGAAGGAGAAGGAGGGCGGCAGCAAGGAGTGACAAATAATGATACTAAGCAACATAGTCGGGCCCTGTGCCCCCTTCCGGAAAGCCAGGCCCGGTAATTTGTACCGGCCCCCCCCCCCCCACTTCTCGTCGCCCTGATTTCGCGACTTACCCCGACAGCGAAAACAGTCTGGCTACATCTGCATGGGGTGTTTCACTGTTATTTTATTTGTACCTTCACTTTGCTTTCCCAGCTGCAATCATATATATGACAAGCATTCACAAGTATGTAATCTGGTAGAGCAAACAATTTTTTTTGTATATACATTTTCCAAATCTACTATAAGGGTATATCATTCAAACCGACAAGAAGTTCTCATAATGCATAATGTGTGTTTAGTGAATACAAATGATATTGTATTGAACAACCTGGCCTGGACATTCCCCTTTCAGTATACTTATTGTTATTTTGCGTATAGAATAATAATAAGAATGATAATTATACACTGTATTTGTGTAGGTGGTGGTCAAATCGTGATGGTATTGGGGGCATGGAGTACCATTACCTTTTAGTTTACAATCCCAAACTACTACTACTGTACTACTTTTTATAGTTCCTTTTTCTGCTCAAATTAAAAAATTATTTATTTTCTGAAGACTCTGCATTGCAAACTTAAATATTGTATAAATCTTTGTTAATATAATAAAAATAGCACTTACTGTACCAATTTTTTTTGAAGTGATAAAAAATACTACTCCTACTTAAAGCTACTTTGGCGATAGACTGAAAACTTTGATTGAGTTGACAGGGAGTCTTCAATCAGCCGCGTTGTGATCAACCATTTCTGCGGTTATTGAGCAATTAAAAATAAAAATATCACTTGTGAGCACATTCACGTCTCATAACAGGTCTGCAATCCTTATTTTCACCATTATCTCCTAACATGCAATGCTATCACTGCAGCAAGGGATTCTGGGAATATTGAATACGCCTCTAAATCTATCAATGCTTGTATTACTAGCTAGGTCTGTTCTTCAAACCCAGCAAAATAACACTTTTCTGTTGGGTTTAACGGTTTATAGAGCAGTATCACTTCACTCAAATGAAATTGTTTGGCAATAATAAGATGAAGTGGAAATGACTTTGCAATGAGGCAGAATGGCAATGCTATTTAACTACAAAATAGGTCATTTGTTTGCGTGCATTAAGTTAAATGACTCGGTTCTGATAATTTAAAACTTTATACACCATGCAATTTCCCATAGCCAAACCATGCAGTGTGTACCACCATTTAGTAACTTCCCTTGGTTTGTGTTCCTCTAGTTATATGTGTAGCGCTGCTGCCCACCCCCCTCCCCCTCCTGGGAGATCTTGCTATTGCTACAGGTGTGTATAGGAGAAAGGTACCCCAAATGTAGCACTCAAACTTAAGCTCTGATGTTTTATGTAATGGTTAAAATCTAATCTTTATTCATACAACAAACTAAAAATTGGGTGTTAAAATGACAAACTGGGGATATATCGGACCTAATAATTGAGTGCCGTGTATGCTCAGGATCCTAAAATAGGTAGTGGATGTAGAATAAGTAATAAAACTCCACTAAACAGTACTCCCTGAAAAGGGTCTGTAAGCTGAAATATTAGAAAGGGAATCCTCATGCATATGTAACCCTGCTTCCCCCCCTCCCCCAGACTCTACTTTGGTGTCTAGGGTGCATGAGGGCAGATTACATGCGGTGTGGTGCGTACCTGTGAGGAACAGGATGGCCTGAGCTTCCCGCGATGTTGTGGGGGAGCCAGGACCGGGCTTCTGAGGTGGTAGTCTCCATGATCTCTTAGTGGTGCAGCGCCTCCATCTTCTATACTCCCAGGAATATGGGAAAGGACCGGTATAGAAGAACAGCTGCAACACAATAGCCAGGACGGGTTATACGCCGCTCGCCTCCGCCCAGATAATTCCTCCTCTCCTTCCCTCCAAGTCACTCTTCCGGCAGGATGGTCTGAGCTAGGGCTTCAATACCCCGTGGCCCACCCCCGAGGTTAGCCTCGCGGTGGGTCTTGGATTCTCCCCATTACCCCTGGCAGTGGGGTGAGGGCATTGGTCCACCAAGTCTATAACTCTATCAGCTCTACTAAAGGACGCTGATTCTTTCTGCTCTGCTTTCGCCTGCACTCTGCGCAGGGGAAACTGTAGGCCCCTCCAAATCCTCGGACCGATCCGCAGGATTTCTTGACTCATGGCCTGTTAGCGGCACTGCATACTCCCGGCATAACTAACCGGCAACTCCAGACTCTGACTAATCTCGAACGAAGAACTACTCACCGGAGTTGGCTGCTAAATATAGAGCTAGCCCCGCCCCTCGTGGTGTCAACAGGACCTCCCCTCGTGCTCACGCCTGCAGCAGAGTCCAGGCCTGCGTCTATCATTCAGGATAGGGCTATTAAAACCCAGGATGATTACTGGTGCCTGATCTTAACAGGACTTACCACAGCAGAAGGAAGATAGGTATAGCCTGTGCTGTTTACAGGGGGCTACACATATAAGCAATGTAGATATACACTGTGGATCAAATTGGTGTACCATCAGTATCTGAATAATAAAATTGATTGCCAGAGTCTGTTGTGATGTCTATGGTACTATATTACTAGTGTGGAGAGTCAGTGCAGCCACTGGAACGGATGTGACCTCAAGTAACCTTCTGGGGTCAGAGAATATACAGTGAACCACCTAGTGCAGACAGAAATAATGTGCTTTTATAGTATAACATGCACACCTAGACTGCACTGGTGAGGTGTATTGTTTTGTATAAGTAGGTAAACTTTGAGTGATTACTGGCGAGGTGGCCCACAGTGTGATTAATTGGGCACTATCAGAGTGACCTACAGTAACCCTATGAGGTTAGCCCTCTTATTCAGTACCATTCAGAATAAGACATGTCTCACACATACACCTCACCAGTGCAGTCTAGGTGTGCATGTTATACTATAAAAGCACATTATTTCTGCCTGCACTAGGTAGTTCACTGTATATCCTCTGACCCCAGAAGGGGGGGGGACCCCACAGGACAGCCTGCCACTGCCTATATCTACCGGGACTTATGTGACAGGAGGCAGAAAGTATAATCTGGGCCAGCCATGGCTACATATGCAAACAGCTTAATGTAAAATGGATGCTCTTAGGATCATAGGGGCTTATTCTAGACCAGCAGAAGAGGCGATCAGGCCATTTTCAGATGAACTTCCTCATTTTAGTTGGTGGGGAATATTTTACTAAGGGGTCTCATGTTTATCCTTCATTTTTGGAACATGTTTGGCAAATTTTAGCTAATGTTAACTGGGTAAAAAAAAAAATACAAACTAAGTTTGTTTATTTTTTATTTTGTGAACGTCAAGCACAAAGTTTCTACAAACATTTCCCCATTTCCTACATTTCTAAAATAAATTACATGAACATTTGTAAGCCAAAATTAAACGTATTTCTAGTTACAATTACAATGCAAGGAACATTGAATGAGTGTAATAAGGATAAAGTCATGGATCTTGCAGGAGCATATGAGTATACAGAAGTGAACAGTATTGTTCAAGCAGGTATCATAGACTATTTCTTCAGCAAAACCCTAACATATACTTGTAACCCTTGTCCCCCCCCCCCCCCCCCCAGACACAAGTGCCATATCTAGGGTGTGAGAGGGCTGATTACACGGCTTGAGTGGTGCATTACCTGTAGGTAACAGGAGGGCCGGAGCTTCCCGCGATGTTGTTGTGGAGACAGGACCAGGCTTCTGGGGTGGTTGCCTCATTCTTTTAGAAAACAAATACAGACCGGCGCCTTAGAGTCCAAATACGTGATATATAAAAAGTTCAATAGATGGCTTGGGATATCCAATAAATGGTGATCTAGTCCAGTGGACAGCAGATTCCTCAGCAGCAAAAATGATATGACATGCAGGGAAGACAAGAGAACAAGATCATAGTGTAACAAAGTATGGTTAAAACATATAACATATAAACATGGACAAACAAACACAAACAACACTAAACAAGTAGGCTGACTAATATAATGAAGATTTAATAAACACAGTAAAATCCAGCAAGCTGGTGACGAGCAGGTTTAGGATCCGGTGTGTAAAACCGGAATCCTACTTACAGCAAGTCCACAGGATATAAGCAGGTGAATGGTGTAATGGTGGTCCGGCGACCGATGTTGGTGGACGCGTGCCACGTGTAGAGTCCTGCAGGTACCTCCTCGGATTGATGCCGATGCTGGCGACACTGCCTTCTGCTTCACAGGACGCCTTCCGTTTGCGCCCGGAACTGCGTCACAGCGGGCGGGACAACACACCGGATCTCACTGCAAATTTAGACTCCTATGCACCGCAACTCCAGGAACTGCTGTAACGGTCTGCTCCTCTACCAGTACAGCTGGTGAATAGCTCTCAAAGGCCCAACGCGTTTCGTGCGCATGCGCACAAAACGCTTTGGGCCTTTGAGAGCTATTCACCAGCTGTACTGGTAGAGGAGCAGACCGTTACAGCAGTTCCTGGAGTTGCGGTGCATAGGAGTCTAAATTTGCAGTGAGATCCGGTGTGTTGTCCCGCCCGCTGTGACGCAGTTCCGGGCGCAAACGGAAGGCATCCTGTTAAGCAGAAGGCAGTGTCGCCAGCATCGGCATCAATCCGAGGAGGTACTTGCAGGACTCTACACGTGGCACGCGTCCACCAACATCTGTCGCCGGACCACCATTACACCATTCACCTGCTTATATCCTGTGGACTTGCTGTAAGTAGGATTCCGGTTTTACACACCGGATCCTAAACCTGCTCGTCACCAGCTTGCTGGATTTTACTGTGTTTATTAAATCTTCATTATATTAGTCAGCCTACTTGTTTAGTGTTGTTTGTGTTTGTTTGTCCATGTTTATATGTTATATGTTTTAACCATACTTTGTTACACTATGATATTGTTCTCTTGTCTTCCCTGCATGTCATATAATTTTTGCTGCTGAGGAATCTGCTGTCCACTGGACTAGATCACCATTTATTGGATATCCCAAGCCATCTATTGGACTTTTTATATATCACGTATTTGGACTCTAAGGCGCCGGTCTGTATTTGTTTTCTTTGTGTTTCACTAACTGTGTTTGGGTTAGATATTCCTGGCAGCCTTGCCTAATTATTTAATATTATATTCACGTTGTTGTTAATGTTTATACTGTATTCACTCTTGTTTTTAGCGCTATACACACCACTCTTTTTTTCTTGCCTCATTCTTTTAGTGGTGGTGCAGCGCCTCCATCCTCTATACCTTCCCAGGTATGGGGTAGGACCAGTATAGAAGAAAAGGACCCTGGTCCCAGGGTGGATGCTCCAGAATCCCAACACAGTTTTTAGTGATTTGAAATGTCTCTCTTTATTGTCTCTGTTAGCCCACAGCAGCCTTGCAGCATGCAGCCGCAACAACAACAGCAATAGCAGCAGCACACACAGAAATCCCAAGGTGTATAGCCTTTCCTCCTCTCCTCTCCTTTCCTCCAAGAGGTACCCCGGCAGGGTGGTCTGTGAGGGGCCGCAATACCCCAGTGCCCACCTCAGAGGGTCCCCTCTAGGCGGGGGTAGATCTTCCCCATCACCCCCTCATCAGGGTGAGAGGCATTGGTCCAACCGGAGCTCTGCTCCTCGCCAACTATCATAGGCCAGAGTTCTATGGGTATATTTCTTCCATCTCCCAGGACAGACCTCCAGAGTAGACCCGGAGGAGAACTCACTGGAAGTAGACACCCTCGAAGTCGACAGAGTCCCTGGAATCGGGGCAGACTCCCTGGAAGTAGAGACACTTCACTCACAGGAGCTGGCAGCTAAATAGTCTCAGCTCCACCCCTCATGATGTCAGCAGGACCTCCCCTCTGTCTCATGCCTGCAGCAGAGTCATGGGCCTGCATCTATCACTCAGGGCAGGGCGTGAAGGGGGAAAACCCATGATTACTACTGGCGCCTGCCCTTAACAGGACTTACCACAGTAGGAAAGAGATATGTATAGCCTGTGCTGTTTACAGGGGGCTACATACTGTACTGTGTAAATTAGTAGATTTCCCGGCAACAAATTTGAATATTTCCCTAACGTGTGTTTGGTCATTTTCCAAGTTTTGATTCAGACTTAATTAATCTATCTCATAACTCCTTTGATTTGTAGACCACAGTCTTAGGTAATTGGTTAAAAAGTACAAAATCACATTGTTCTCCAAACACCGTTAATGACTACATTGCCCACACATAAATGTATTCAATATTTCATGTACTTACCCCAATTGATAACACTTGCTGTGTATGAGGAGTTGACGCTATGAATAAAGGTCTTATGAAAGATATTGAGATATACAGCCAAGAATGTATTTTTTTGTGCTTGTGTCCCAGCAAAGCATACGAATCTTGTTAAACAAGTTGCTTACATTATCTAAATCAGATGACGGAGGTTATTAAAGCATAGAAAATAGAAAAAACTGGTGGACTCAGGTGGCGAGTTTTATACATCTCATAATATTATTTGCGTCTGATAACTCCACCCTAACTTTAATAACCATCCATCACAAATTTAAGCTGATTATTCTGGATCCAGGGTCATGTCTAGGGTATGAATGAACCCAGCTAGCTTCAACTCAGCCCTCTTTCCAAACCACAACAAGTCCTGTATATTTTCTTCACTTTATTTAGGAAAGAAGCAATAAAAACAGGCACTTGTGGATAAGATGTTTGTGTTGGAAAGGTGTATCTCTGTGGGTGCTTTGTAGTAAGGGCAGGTGAAAAGAATTGGCCTTGCCATAGGGGTGTAACATGAATGTACTCACTCTGCCAATGTCAGGAAGTAAAGACAGTGGGTACTGCTTGTGACACAGGAATAGGGGTCAGGACATACTAACTGTCAGCAGGGACAGGGGGGAATGGGAAACCCATTAACTTGGAGGACTGGAGCTGTTGCCAGGGCAACCAGGGGTGTGACAGACTGGAAGGAAAAAAGGCAACATAATGTATCCATTCCATCTGCACTGGGAGTGAAACTGCAAGGAAAGTGACATCCAAATACAGCTAGCAGGCAGAACTGGGGAGGGGTGAAAGGGGGGAGGGGTGAAACAGAGAAGGCAGAAATGGGTATTTCTGTTCCATGACACTGATGTATACAGGGAAAAGCAGGTGAAAAACATGTTTAGGGATACAAATTCATAATGCCTCATTAAGCGTCACCTTTAACATTGCATTCCTTTATACCAAGTCCCCATTTGATATAACAGGTGTTTTATCTATTTCTTCCCAATAAATAGCATCTTCTATTTCAGCGTCTCCATGACTCTAGTCTCCATGCTAATTTATTGGGTTAATGTTAAGTTAAAATGTTATTACCCCCTCTGCTAAATAAACCAGTAACACACCGATAAAGTATGAGTAAAACTACAGGCTTCCATTTTTGGACTCCGTTTGCCACCCATAATCACTTTCTGTCTGCAGCTATATTTTCTGATTTTAGGGCTTGAATATAGACACATTTTGATTATAAATCCTGCAGATTCCAATAAAGTTAACGAGCTCGGAACATGAACAGGAATACTCACTAACATTCCAATCAGATAATTAGCTCATTTTGGTCGAGATTCTGTACTCGTCGGATGACAACCAGAGGTGCCTGTCATAAAATTCTACATTCACGGTTAAATTTCTTTTTTTATATTGTCCCTGTCAGATAGCAGCCTAAGGTTACTTTCCAGTTCACTGTCAGTGCTTTGATTTAAAACAACCATGGCCAGGTCCTTTTAGGTATCTGCTATCTCTTCTTCAGCTTTGTTCAAACCAGAGCTCTTTTCGTCTACTAATTAGCTCTTTGGAGATTTCCCTTTAAAAACTCGCCATCACAAAGGACAGGAGGCTGTTCAAAAGTTTCTAGCTTCATAGAAATTCCATATTCTTGCACATCCTGTACATTCGTCTTTTAAAATTAATAATGGCACGGCAGGCCAATTTAGGGTAAGTAAGGAATCGAAGCTCATAAAATAAAATCTCCTGCTTCTGCAAATAAATTATAGGTGAACAAGAGTGGGGCGTGATGGCAGTTTACTTTTGAAGTGCAGGTGTACGAATTAAAAAAAAAAATCTATAAATCAATGCAACAGGCACAATTTCTTCATGTTCTGGTGAGCAAATATTGTGCTAGCTGAATATAAAAGTAGCACAAGTTTAGGGTACAAAAAAAAACACACTGTAAAAACATCAAGAGTGGTCTTACATCAAGGAAGGCCCCGAGGATGTCTTTGTTGTCAACTTCAGAAGAAAAGATAGGAACAGAAGAGGAAACTGGCAGAAGGAATAGATGCCAGAGAGAACTCAAAGGATTAGGTCTGGGTGAGGTGATCGGTATTCGAAAGCAGTCTGGCTTCTGGCTCTGATCTGAGGGAATAGGCTGCCAGCAAAGCCAGAGGGCATAACAGCACAAACACACCTTCAGCACAGTGCTGGAGGCTTGCCTTCAGTACCTCACAATTGTGCTAGCAATTAGAAACAAAGGTATGTAAGAACAATAGGCAAAAGTACCATATTTATGAACAATCTTTTGCCTTTTTTTCTTGTAATGTTCACCCTGGTTGCAGTGCTTTATTTTTTCCTTTAAGTCTGCTTTTTGGGGGAGGGGGTTTAAAACAATAATGCAGTAAACAGGAGAGCTTTTGTGCATAGCTGCGCAGTGCTAATGCCTGGAAGAAGAAAGTCAAACCATGTTGAATATATATTAATGTTATCGCACAAATGTCTTACTTTTCAGTCTTGGCTACCAAAACGGTGTCGCTAATACGGATGCAGATTGTAATGGAAATAAGAAGAGATGCAAGCAGGATATATAGATTAAATAAAAAGGGGTCTCAAAGCTTACATTTGATTCATAGTCTAATCTCTGTACTTTTTGTGGAAGTAAAAAGTAACTATATGCACTGAATAATTTTTGTATCAGTCTACTTTGAAACTTCCCAACACTTTTTTTACATTTTTATATAGGATTGAGACCGGGGGGTCCGCACATTAAGAATAGGAAGGGAAAGGATGACAATAAAGATATAGTACTGGTGAGGCCATGGTATCATTTAGAGGCAATTTGATAAAGTGGAAATGAGCTGGCTGCCTTCTATTAATGATGCATAAAAATGTACATATCAATAGGGTGGTCAGGCACAGTATACCACCTATAGTGCCGTGTAAGTATCATAGGGATACAGTCAGCGTCAGAGTGCTAAAAAAAAAAGAAAGAAAAGTGCAGGAACTCTTTTTGAAGTGAAACTTCCTTAGTGGCACCTCATTCGAACTGGGGCAAAAATGAATTGTGGAGACAGAAATGAAACGGATGTGACGTCAGTGCTGGCTCAGCCCGACCCCAACACTGACATCACACCCGCTCCACAAATCGCCGCCGCCGCCGCTCCTAATGGCCCTCGCTCCCCCCACATGGCTGATGACATATGCGGCGGCGGCGGCCATTCCCCCCGCACATCCGCTGCCAAGCCGCGCATGCTCAGTAATCATGGGGACTGGAGGAAAGCCACGCATGCGCAGAAGCGGTTGGCAGCGGCGCCGTTCCCCGCCCGCTGCCACGGCTGTTTACATGTGTCCCCGTCTGCTGCCCAGGACAGCAGAGACCGCCCGACCGGGACAGCCCCCCACCCACCCTTTCCTTACCCGAATGGGACCTCCCTCCCAGCCCACACATGGGCCCGCCTAACTTCCACTACCGCTGCCATGCCGCGCATGCGCAGAAGCGGCTGGCAGCGGCGCCATTCAGCCCTCCAGTGACGCGGGCGTTTGCGGGCCCCCCCAGGAAGCGGTGGTACAAAAACCCGGGTGCAACCCGCGTGGACCCCCCCCCCGGACCCCCCACACACTGATGGACCCCCCCAGACCCCCCACACACTGACAGACCCCCCCACACACTGACTGACCCCCCCACACACTGACTGACCCCCCCCGGACCCCCCCACACACTGACTGACCCCCCCAGACCCCCACACACACTGACTGACCCCCCAGAGACCCACACACACTGACTGACCCCCCCAGACCCCCACACACACTGACTGACCCCCCCAGACTCCCACACACACTGACTGACCCCCCCAGACCCCCAAACACACTGACTGACCACCCCAGACCCCCACACACACTGACTGACCCCCCAGACACCCACACACACTGACTGACCCCCCCAGACACCCACACACACTGACTGACCCCCCCAGACCCCCACACACACTGCCTGACCCCCCAGAGCCCCACACACACTGACTGACCCCCCCAGACCCTCACACACTGACCCCCCCAGACCCCCACACACACTCACAGTCACACGCACACTCAGTCACACACACTCAGTCACACTCACACGCACACTCACAGTCACACGCACACTCAGTCACACTCAGTCACACGCACACTCAGTCACACTCACAGTCAGACGCACACTCAGTCACACTCACAGTCAGACGCACACGCAGTCAAACGCACACGCTCAGTCACACGCACACGCTCAGTCACACGCACACGCTCAGTCACACGCACACGCTCAGTCACACGCACACGCTCAGTCACACGCACACTCAGTCACACGCACACTCAGTCACACGCACACTCAGTCACACGCACACTCTCAGTCACACGCACACTCTCAGTCACACGCACACTCTCAGTCACACGCACACTCTCAGTCACACGCACACTCTCAGTCACACGCACACTCTCAGTCACACGCACACTCTCAGTCACACGCACACTCTCAGTCACACGCACACTCTCAGTCACACGCACACTCTCAGTCACACGCACACTCTCAGTCACACGCACACTCTCAGTCACACGCGCACACTCAGTCACACGCACACACTCAGTCACATGCACACTCTCAGTCACATGCACACTCTCACGCACACTCTCAGTCACACGCGCACTCTCAGTCACACACACTCTCAGTCACACGCACACTGTCACACGCGGAATTCACACTGCCTGACCCCCCCAGACCCCCACACACACTGACCCCCCCAGAGCCCCACACACACTGACTGACCCCCCCAGACCCCCACACACTGACCCCCCCAGACCCCCACACACAGTCACACGCACACTCAGTCACACACACTCAGTCACACTCACACGCACACTCACAGTCACACGTACACTCAGTCACACTCAGTCATACGCACACTCAGTCACACTCACAGTCAGACGCACACTCAGTCACACTCACAGTCAGACGCACACGCAGTCACACGCAGTCACACGCATAGTCACAAGCACAGTCAAACCCACACGCTCAGTCACACGCACACGCTCAGTCACACGCACACGCTCAGTCACACGCACACTCAGTCACACGCACACTCTCAGTCACACGCACACTCTCAGTCAAACGCACACTCTCAGTCACACGCACACTCTCAGTCACAAGCACACTCTCAGTCACAAGCACACTCTCAGTCACAAGCACACTCTCAGTCACACGCACACTCTCAGTCACACGCACACTCTCAGTCACACGCACACTCTCAGTCACACGCACACTCTCAGTCACACGCACACTATCAGTCACACGCACACTATCAGTCACACGCACACTCTCAGTCACACGCACACTCTCAGTCACACGCACACTCTCAGTCACACGCACACTCTCAGTCACACGCACACTCTCAGTCACACGCACACTCTCAGTCACACGCACACTCTCAGTCACACGCACACTGTCACACGCGGAATTCACACTTAGTGCAAATAGCTAATACAGGGGATGTGTGCCGAGCACGCGCATTCTAAGTCAAATTTATTTGCGTTTTGTCATTGAGATTGTATTTTGATTTTTAATTAAAACATCACCAACACCAACACAAATACAATTTCTGTGACAAAAGTCAAAGAAGTTTCACTTACTATGCGCGTGCACAGCACACACAGCTTTATTTTTCCCACACCACCATCCAAACACCGCACTGGTATGACAGTCATAGTACAGTATGTACGTGTTCCTTCTTAATATTTTTTTGTCAGCAAATTACACAGACTCAATGAACATATCAAGGGAAAGTGCACTTTGATAACTTTATTTATTAAAAACTTGCTACGTAATAGTGCAACACTGAAAGCTTTTCTAAACAGGATTGCCCTTTTAATCGAAAGCAAATGTATTCTCACCTGGCAGCCACACACCTAGTGACAGACATACACACAAACACAGTGACAGACACAAACACACACAGGGATTACTAACAGGTGAACACACAAGGGGATTACTGACATTTGACAGGAACGGACACAACAATTACTGATGGGCACACAGCTGGGGGGTACTACTGACAGGTGCACACAATACGGGTGAGAGTACTGACAAACGCACACATTGGAATTACTACAGGAAGTGTTACTGAAAGGGACACAAATATGAGGCAGTGTCGTGTACTGTGAGCACGTGACAAGGGTTAATATCCAGCCGATTCACTTTTCTCAACGCATGGATCCTCAAATGAATAATATCTCCCCTGAGTCAACAGAGTCTCTTTTGCCTGGCAGCCATGTGCACTACACTTACTCAAAATAAAAAGATAGCAAAAGAAAAACACGAGAAGGGAGGAAACAAAACTGCCTGCTTGTGTGTCTCATAAACATAGCACTGAGTAATATTGTGGGGTTCTGAGCTGTAATCTCTCGCAAGACTCCCACAGGTCAGTCACTTTTTAGTGTTTCCTTTGTCCCGCAAGCATAAACATAAACCACTAAAAAGCTCTGATATGAACAAAAATTTAAATTGGTATCCCACCCCTATGCTACCATTT
Source organism: Ascaphus truei (assembly GCF_040206685.1). Taxonomy (NCBI): domain Eukaryota; kingdom Metazoa; phylum Chordata; class Amphibia; order Anura; family Ascaphidae; genus Ascaphus; species Ascaphus truei. The sequence continues at coordinate 411,682,365 of NC_134483.1, read as the reverse complement.
GTCATGTACAGTATGGCACACCTGCGAGCACGTGGTCTGTGTATGGGATAAGGGTTAATACACACAGCTATCCAGCTGATTCACTTTTCTCCACGCATGGACCGAAAAATGAATAATATCTTCCCTCAATCCATCCCAATATACCATCTGTCACAAACAGCACACGTTACCGTGTGACTTATGTACAGTATGCAACCAGGTTTAATACACACAGCCCATTCGCTGCCCCACCTTTCTCCTATGCTAGGTACTTCAAATGAGTTTATATTTACCCGTACTCTGTTACAATATATTATACCACTATTTCTGCTGCCACCACCAAATGTATTAACAGATCTACGGCGCCTCTGGTCTCGGTTTATTATGAAAAACTATACACTTAACACACACACAAATCTGTTGTAGCAAAATGTGCCAGAAAATGTAATTTTACTCTCTACAAAGCGTGCAACAGTTAAATCAGAGCCCAAAGTATTACTTGTTAAAGGTTAAGTTAATATATAAAAATACAGTGCTTAGGTTACAGAAAAGATCATTCCAAGAACATTGAGTTATAATAAATGCAGACAGGTTAATCAAAATAAGAGAATAAACAAAGAATCTAACTTACTTTATCGTCTAACATTGAGCAGATCTTTTCCCAAAGGGTGTTGAGTGGAGATTGAGATTTCATGTGTTCGAGCATGGATACCCCTTAGTTGAAATCAAACTCCTAATTAAAAATTAGGGCTATATATGCTAAATTCCCTTCATTGAGAATAACATAAGCCCATCCCTTTCATCAATCAACTGTGGCAGTTTTACGACTTGAAAGAAAAGAAAACCTTTATTTGGACTTTAAACGGTGGCCGAATATAAAAACACGATCCTAACTTTATTTCTAGAATACATGTGTAACACCCCTATCCCCTCCCTAAGGGAATCTGCAGGTACTATGGTATTATGGTGCTAACCTGTTTGGGCGACAGGAGGCTGAACCTCCGCTTATAGGGAGCTTGGGGTGCAGGGTGCAGTGCCTCCACCTGGGAGGATCCCACCTCAGGCGATATAGCACCTCACAGGAGCTTGTCCAGTAAATAAACACCACACAATAGCATTACAGTGTACACTTTTACCAACAGGGTATTATACAGCACATTGGAATAATGGCATACACAATAACAACAGTAACACAACCCCTTTCTCCAATCCCTTGGGCACCTAAGAGAATAAGATGTCCGCCAAGGTGATACCAAATTTGTGTGAGGGCACTGCTACCCTCCCCTGTGTATCGGTGGTGCACGAGGTACTGTACCTTCCTGGTTATATTTGTACAATGGGGAATCCTTCTCAGCAGAAAAAGCTGCATCCGTGATCCCACAATGCAGAGCCTTCCAATACAATGTCCCCTCTCTCTTTATTTCCGGCAGCCACATGGTCATTCCTCCAGGCCTGGGGAATCCTCCCCTGCAATCCGCCCGCTCCGCCACTCTGCTGGTGATCGGGCTTACAGGCAAAGTCCCTGACTTATGGCCGACCCTACAATACTCCTCTACGGTGGTTAGGGACTAACTCAGGCCTAAGGGGTTCCTCTGTCCTAGGCCTAGGCAGCCTGACTGGCTCACAGGACAGTACCTTCACCTCCGCGGGCTCAGGCAGCTCTGACCTTGCTCCTCACATTTCTAGAGGATATCCTGTCTCTAGAAGCGGATATCCTGTCTCCAGTTCCTGCCAGTCCCAACATGGCCACTGCACCTCTGCATAGCAGTCGGAGGAGCTGCATAAACTCCCACCAGAGGTGTGAATGACTACTCACTACACTTGGAATAGCATGATTCATATCAATAGGTTTGGAAAAGTTTGCCAAATGTATCAAGACTAATTTTGATCAGCTTGCTCCTAAGTTTGAACGATAAATGGATATCTGTCCCTTGCCACCTCATACATTGGGAGGGGTTGGCCTTATTTTATCTATCTCATTGCAACTGTTATTCTTGCAAATTGCTCCCAGGCCCATGATATCTTCATATATAATACATTTACTCTTTTTGGAATACCTTCTAAGCCATGCCCTCTGTTATTTGTAGATGCCCTTAAGAATGCATTTCAAGGTACATTTAAAAGGGTCCAGTTTATTCTAGTGTCAGAGAATCCTGTGGCTGTCATAGGACTTTGGTCCTTAACCCAGGTGGGCACAGTTAAAAATTGTTCATAAACTACAGTAGGAGATCCAACAACCCTGCAAAGCTTCTAATTTCCAGCCCCCCAACCCATTGCTTGCACAAAGATATCATATGCCCCACCAGCTTAGAAAAGCCAGTGGTAGAACTGCGCTGAAGGGCACTGAACCTTTGCCGGTAGATTTCAGGGGTGATATTGAAATAGTGCAGCAATACAGCTTTTATAGCCTCATAATCGTGGTTGATGTATGCATGAAGATAAGGGGAAGATGTGCATGGCTCTTTCATTCAACCTGGGTATTCGATTCATTGTCTACTGATCACGTGGCAACTCATGCTACCTGCAGGTTTTTTCTAAACCACGCAAGAAAATGTCCAGGTCCCCATCTTTTTCCAGGCTTGGGAATTGCTCTATACAGCGGCTGGAATGGCTTGAATATGCTGCTTGGTGCTGCCAGTGCCCTCTTGAGCTTGACAAGCTCCAGCTGGTGCCTTAGGACCACAGCATGTCTCGCATCCTTGTGTTCTGCTGCATACCTTGTATCCACAGCTGCTTGTCTTTCCATTTCAGCTACACATTCTGCAACATATCTCGCAGCTTATCTTTCTCTCTCAGCCTCACATTCTTGGAACTGGGTGATGAGCTGCAACTGTATGACATGATCTAACTATTCCAGGTGTTTGAGAGAAGTTTGCAGGTACACATCCAGGGCACTAGCAGGGTAAGAACAGTTCTGGATTCCCTGACCCATAGTAAATCTCCAGGGTTAAGCCACCCTCGGTGCTTTGGTCGTCCTGGCCTCAGCGTAGCATCCTGCTCTCAACATAGCATCCTGCACCTCCTCCACCTCCTCCAGAAAGCTGTGCCTCCTCCCCCTCCTGCCAGCCACGTCTCCTTTCCCTTCTCCTCCCAAGACAGCCAGACCTCCCTTCCTCCTCCTGCTCCTCCTGCCAGCCCCACCACCTCTGCCTCCTGCTCTTCCAGACAGTTGTACCTCCTCCTCCTGCTACTCCTGTCAGTGACACCTCCCTCCTCTCCTCCTCTCACTCCTCCTGACAGCCAATATTCCCTCCCCTCCTCCAACCATGAAAATCATGCCTCCCTCTTTATCTCCCGAGAGCCACAGCTCTCTCCCCTCATCCTTTCCTGGGCAGCCACACCTCCCTCTCCTCAGCCTACCCTGACAGCTACACCTCCCTCCCCTCATCCTCCCCTTACGGCCACACCTCCCTCCACATCTCCTCCCCGACAGCCATTCCTCCCTCCCCTCATTCTCCACCTGATAGCCCCAACTCTCTCCCCTCATTCTCTCCAACAGCTGCACCTCCTTCTCCTCCTCCTACCCCTGACAACAATGCCACCCTTCCTTCCTCCTACCCCTTTTCCTGACAGCCACATCTCCCTCCCATCCTCCCCTACCTAACAGCTGCGCCTACCTCCCTTTCTGCCACCAGCTGCGCCTCCCTCCCCATCTCTTCCCCTGGCTCTTGATGGCCTCCCCTCATCCTGACAGCCACTCCTCCCCTTCTCCTCCTTACACGATGCAGCCTCACAGATCAGAAAGGGGTAGGGGGAAGGAAGAGAGAGCACCAGACAGATACTTTCCCCCCAATAACTTTATTATAACATGGGTAGTGAACAGTAAAGCAGCCCAGCGACAAACAATCAACTGGACATTGGGGCTATCCTGCGCCTGAAATTAAAACTGGCGAAGCAAGCCATACAATCTGTTCCCCCCTTTCTCTTCTTATCACCTCATGTATCTGCTTAGTTCCCATCATAGTTTTCTCACATGCTGAGTGCTTTATTTACTATTAGACATGTCTCCTACTCATTCTGGCCTGAAATCCTAATTGTCCTATTTACCTTTCATTGATTACCCACTTCCTTAACTCTGGCATGGGTTAATAAATGCACCCAAACTGTGCTTCTCATCCCCCAACACATGCTTACATACATGTTCCTAAAGGCAGAGCTCGGAGGAGGATGTGGGGAGCTAAAGCTGGATCAATAACACCAATTATCACCTCTACTGGAAAGAGAAATGAAAAAGTGTAAGAGTGTCACAGGCCACGCTAAAATGCTGTAGTATAATCTCTTGGGAGGTTTCAAATGCTACTCAACTTTTCTGCCATTCTGGGAGGCTGTGATCTAAGAAAAGGGTTGCTTGCCATTGAGGTATGAGCAACTTGTGCACTAATGCCATCCATTTAATTGACTCCAGCAGTGCAGTTCTATGGGATGGTTAAGCTCTAGTATAACTTTTTCATACTGCTATATACCTAAAATGTGTGTATGATGTTGAAATAATGAATATTTTTCTAGCGTGTCTTTTAAAAATTAGCATTCATCTAATGACTGATCCTCATATTATTAAAATAAATTGGACATGTTCTGAAATAATAAAAAATAATTAGAAGTCCATCTTGTACAGTAAAGCCATACTAATATTCTACCGTCATTAAATCAATTTTGGTAGTACCTGGTCCCTTTTGGCTGCAGCTGTTTGATCAGCTCCCTGTAGTCTCTATGGATTTTCTTATACAGGTTTAATTGAGAGATTCCATTCCTTTTATTTTTTTCACATTAAAAATGTATGACAGATGTCTTATAATGAACTTGGAAATGGTGAAATAATAATGTTGCAATTATATATATATTAAAAAAAAATCGCAGTTATGTCCATGTTTTTATAATACAGCATTATATAAGGGAAAATCCAGATTTCAACTATTTTTTATTATTATTACTTTTTTTTACTAAGCTTTTATTTTTCCAAAAGTGCAGGTCAAACAATACAGAAAGGAAAAAAAGGTGAAATATCTCAGGAGAGTTGTATACAGAACATTTAAGTGTTAACACCACAATGATAATAGGGAAACAAACAACAGGGAAAAAAGTTAAAGTTCCTGTGTACGTCCCAAAATCTACAGACTAGACACTATGGCTATTATAGCACTAATATTGTCCTATCAAAGCCAGCTCCACCTTCCCTCATAATCCAGGGGTTCCATGTTTTAAGGAATGCACTGGTGCTGTCATTCAAAATGCAGTTATTTTTTCGTACCGAATGATCTGCCATATTTTACACTGTACAGTATTTAGACATGGGATTGTCTTTTTCCAAGAGGCTGTGATGTAGCACCTAGTAGCTGAGAAAACGTAGGTAATTAGCTTTTTTTGTTGCTAGTGTGGTGTTTTCTATTGGGTGATTTAATTATGCTGACCCTAGTTCCATAGCTAATGGGATGTTACGAGTATGATTAATTAGTACAGGGGTCTGCAAACCTGTCCTCAAGAGCCACACACAGGCCAGCTTTTATGGATATCCCTGTTTCAGCACAGGTGGCCCAATCAGTGGCCCAGTCAAGCACTGACGCACTGATTGAGCCACCTGTGCTGAAACAGGGATATCCATAAAAGCTGGCCTGTGTGCGGCTCTTGAGGACAGGTTTGCAGACCCCTGAATTAGTAGGTACAAACTGTATGTTTCCATAGTGCAGCTACTACACTTCATGTCCACCAGATGTGTAAGAAAGTACCTATGTCTCTACCATGCCCTGATGTCCCATGTCGCCTCATTCCTGGGTTTTAGGTTCTTATAGAGTAGTGAAATGAGAACTTTACTTTTGGGATAATTTCTGCATACATGCCTGATTTGAATGCATCTGAACCTTTCTGATCTGGAGATTTACATAATTACGTAGTAGACAAGGTTGAAAAAAGACATATGTCCATCAAGTTCAACCTATGCTAAATTTAGATGACAGATATTTATCCTATATGTGTATTTGCAGTGTTTTGATCCAGAGGAATACAAACAAAAAAAACCCAGTGAAACATCATCCAATGCTGTCTCATAAAGTGAAAATTAAATTACTTCCTGACTCCAAAAATGTCAATCCGATTTCTCCCTGGATCACCATCCTTCCAACGTTTACTTATTTGGTATATCCCTGTATGCCTTTCTATTAAACATATAAAAAGATGTCCAACCTTTGTTTGAAGTTATCTATTGTATCTACCATCACTGTCTCCATGGGTAATGCATTCCACATTTTAACTGCAGTAAGCTGTAAAGAACCCTTTCCTTTGTTTGTTTTGCAAATCTTTCCTCCAACCTTAAGAGATAACCCTGTGTCATTTGTACTGCCCTTGAAATGAATAGTACTTTTGAAAGCTCCTTATATTGTCCCTGAATATATTTATACATACTAGTTAACATATGCCCTCTTTGATGCCTTTTTTCTAATGTAATCAAATCTAAATTAGCTAGCCTCTTCTCATACACCAGCATTTCTATCCCCTTTATTAATATGGTGGCTCTTCTCGGCACTTTTTCTAGTTCCATAATGTCTTTTTTATGGAGTGGCGCCCACAATTGTACTCCATATACAAGTACACGAAAGCTTTAAAGAGGGGCATAATTATGCTTACTTTCGTTCCATCCATTCCCTGCATATTGCAAGATAAGATTGTATTTGTCTTTGCAGCTACTGCATGACATTGGGCACTATTGCAAAACCTGCTGTCTACAACGCTCCTAAATCCTTATCCATCAAGGATTCACCTAATATATCCCCTGCCAATTTGTAAGTTGCCTGTTTATTCTTGTTTCCCAAAATCATAAGGTATAATACAGTGCATGTATCTGTATTAAACCTCATCTGCCATTTACCTGCCCAAGTTTCCAGTCTATTCAAGTCCTTCTGGAGAGAAATTACATCCTGCTCTGATTTTACTACCTTGCACATTTTAGTGTCAGCAGAAAAAATGGGTCCAAATAACCCTCATAATTTTTTCCTTTGTATTCTATTTGTAATTTTAAATGACTCATTCTTCATGTTGTCCTGTAGGGTCTCTTGCATTGGGTAATTGCGAAATATTCGTTCTTTTTACTATTTTCTTGGTAATTGCTGTTGTGGCAACAAAGTATCCGGACGTTCCTCCTTCTCCTTCTGTGCACCCCAAAACTGGAACAACCTACCAGAGACTCTCATATCCACCACCAGCTTAAGTTCTTTCAAATCTAAGGCTGTCTCACATTTTAACCTGGTCTGTAACTGTTTAATACGCTCTTAATATATATTTTCTTTAACTATGCATGCAATGTCTTGTATATAATGTATACCTTGTTCATTTATGTACTGTACTTGTAACCATGTATTATTTGTTTTACTCTGTGCCCAGGACATACTTGAAAACGAGAGGTAACTCTCAATGTATTACTTCCTGGTAAAATATTTTATAAATAAATAAATAAATTGTTTGACCTCCCGTCAGCTATTTGTGTTTTCTAAAACTTTTTTTTAGTTTATCCTCTCTGTCTATCACGGGATCTTATTGTTCCCTCGATATTGTGTTTATATCTGTCTTGAGTCTTAGTAAACGGTCTCAGATTATATCTGGATCCACTCTCCTCATAACAAGGTTGAGGTTGTACAGGAGTTTGTGTCCCCTGGGTGTTAAATCCTCGGGTCTTTTTCCCCCAAGCTCTTTTAAAATTTAATTCATGGTTCCATTGTGTATCTCTTTGTAAATGTGGTGTTTGATATTGATTAAATGATCCTCCCTGTGACCTTTGTGGTTTATTAAAATATCTTCCCCATTCGCTGTCACTTCTGTTGGGGTGTTAATGTTCTTTCTTTAGTTTTTTTCGTTTCTGCATTTTCTCCCATGAGGGTTTAACATACGAGACAATATGTAGCTTGTTTGACATATCTGATAACTTTTGTATCTTTGATACCATGTGCATCATTCAGACTTATCCTTATGTAAGAATATCTGGCTCCAGACCCCTTTGTACCATACTGAGTTTCTAACGCAATTATCTCATTATCATTCAGTTGTCTTTGAAACGGATTTGTCATTAATGTTTCAAGGTTTGCGACATTTGCAATAACCCGGTCAGCCATGATATTAGAAAATTGAACCTTCTCTATTTATACAAGAGGAATTTCTGCACGTGTATTTTAAGAAAGATGGGTAACATATATTTACTTTTACTATTTATAAAACTCTTGAGCAACACACTCTTGAGCAACGCCAATAATAATGGGGTCACACCTTTTCTCTCAGAATAGTGTCACGATAAAATTATACTCTCACGCTGAATGAGAGGCATAATATTGCGTTTTTATATCTGTAGAACATGGTCTTACATTCTTGTCACAAGAATCTCGTAAGTACAATTATGAAGGTATAAGGAAGCCGAGAGTAGTATAAAACAAAATCTATGATTTATTGTATACAATAATAATGAATAAAATAATAAATCCGTTACAAAAAGTAGAATATAGTTACCGTTAGATATGCTTGCTTATACATACGACCCAAAATAGTATGCCAAGAATCAGTCACGTCTTTCTCTGTCTCTCTCGTATAATACATAGCTTATATTCCTTCTCTCTTCATCATTTTGTGTAGTTAGCGGAATATACTTATTTTTTATCTTGCAAAACTTATTTCTACGTAGCAACTAGGCCTTTTACTCATCTCAGCAAATAGGCACCTGTTCGGCTTAGTTTCTGTTTCCTAAATTTCTTCCTGTTACTACCTAAAATAAATCAGCCAATCAGTGAGTCAGAAGTCACAATCCTCAGATGCTGATCAAAGGAAAAAACATCTTACATTACAAAATCTTGGTATATTGTATGCATAAGCAAAAATAATACAGAGTACAGGGATTATACACAGTGCTGTACTAACAGTATATATATATATATATATATATATATATATATATATATATATATATATATATATATATAAACCATACGATACCGTTTGAAGCACGAGATCAGGAGACAGCACTCTGGTAAGTTTGATCACAAGTTTTTGTATTGAAAAAGACACATAAACTGACGTTTCGGTCCCCCAGTGGGACCTTTCTCAAGGTGCACCACCTTGTGTCTTTTTCAATACAAAAACTTGTGATCAAACTTACCAGAGTGCTGTCTCCTGATCTCGTGCTTCAAACGGTATTGTATGGTTTATTATTGCTTTATGGGACAAGCACCCAATTTTTTCTACTTGCAAGTGGAGTGCCGGCTGCTTCTGTGGATTATATATATATATATATATATATATATATATATATATATATATATATATAGTGCAGAATAAATGAGTTCTTCAGTATTCGGTGATATCTTTTTTATTGGACTAACAATTTATGTCCAATTATGTTAGTCCAATAAAAAAGGTATCACCGAATACTGAAGAACTCATTTATTCTGCACTATCGCAACTGGACTAACACGGCTATTTTCTGCTTTATATATATATATATATATACATATATATATATATACATATATATATATATACAGTGTTCGACAAACCTATACATTTGCTCGCCCCGGGCGAGTGGATTTAACATCGTGGCGAGCTCCTATTGGCCCAAGCAGCACACGTTTGGTACTAGGTGGCGAGTAGATTTTTTGGTGATTTGTCGACAACTGTATATATATATATATATATATATATATATATACATATATATATATATATAAATATATATATATATATGTATGTACTGTATATATGTCTATATATGTAGATATTTTTGCTATATATACCTATTGCCCATTACAAAGGTACTTAAAGAACTTATTAGGGTTGATCTTATTTTTTGTTGCAACCCTTTTTTCATTATCCATTTTTGCTAATTTGATTGCCCTTTTGCAACTTTTGTTTCATTTTTTATAATTTTGATATGATTCCTCCATTCCTTCTTACAATAAGACTCTAAAAGCCGGCCCCTTCCTTTCCATTTCCTCCTCTACCTGTTTATTTAGCCACATTGGTTTAGACTTGTTTCTTTTACTAACCAAGGGTAAGTGTGCTTACCTAACAATGTTTTAAAGACTGCCCATTTATCTTCCACATTTTTCCCTGCTTTGGTATTTAAGTTTGAGTTCCTAAAAAATACTTACCCTAACTCAGGTTAGAAGCTCCCCTACTTATCTAATTCTATTTGTAACCACATCTTTCTTCTCTCGATATATTAAAGTATCTTTTGGATAAGAATACTTTATATATATGAGAAACACAGTGATTACACACCGGGACTCTCAAAATTGGAGGACCACACACAATACTTAAGACAATCATTTAGAAAAGATAAAAGGGTACGCCGCTGTGCAATTGTCCCTCAGCATCTCTTATTCAGTCCATAGTTGACCAGATGCTAAATAATGGGCCAATGTTGATGCCTGCACTGTGTCCAAGCACGTATGAAATGTATGTGTGTTAATACAGAAGGTGGAAGCGACATGGTACTGTACGTCACAAAGAATGGTGGTGTGTGATGAAAAGGATACTAAAGTGCTGTAGTGTCGATGCCTTGGATATGTTTCCACTTGATAAACGCACAGCTTCAGGACCCCCATTTTACATTGGTCCCTATACTTCGCTTGGTCATACCTGCTGCCTCTGGTACGTGCTGCTCTGTCAGTCTGAGAAAGCTCTGTCAATGCACTGTATCTCTCACCAGGCTCCTCGGGACAGTTCCCCTTATCTCTCTCTCTGCAGGTCTCCTCTCACTCACATGCTCCCCTCATGTAATATCTCTCTAAGTCCCTCCTTCCATGATGTCATCCTTCTTTGCTATCCTATCATCTCAGTCCTTTCCTTGGCTCATAGTCATTGGTCGGAGGGCATGTTCATCATTATATTTATGTGTGTTTATTGGGGTATTGTCCTACAAGGTAAAGGTTTTCCTATATATTCCCAGTGGGAATGAGGGGTTCTGAATGATTGGTAACATGTTTGAATCGATAGATGTCAGGCCTGATTTTAAAGCGTTGCCATCCAATAGCCTCAGGCAGTGTGTCACTGACTTGTCTCACCCTCGTCTGCGTCTGCGCACTGCTCCGTAGGTTAGCTCCACCCGTCGCATTTCATGACCTCTCAGGGTCACTTCCTCAGGGGTATTGGCTACTCACAGTACATTCCAGGTTAAAAATAGTCCCCCTCTGCAGATTGCTAATTGACTGTTAATGCAAATAACAGACTGGACTACAAACACCCCGGAAAAATGGAATACATTAACACTAATTGCTCTAAAACACATTATACTAAAAAAACACATGTCAAATACATCATAATCAATATCTATGTGTAACGGGTATTCCCCCACCCAATCGCAGATTATAGTGTGGGTGCGGAGTACATACAGTGTTACCTGCGTGTGGTGCTTAACCTGTTGGCTCACAGGAGGGCTGAGCTTCCGTCAATGGGAAACCTGGGGCATTTATGATACTATGAGTAACCACTTACTCGGTGCAGCGCCTCCACCTGCGATGGTTCCTAGCAGAGCAGGAATTGTTCCTCGCAGGACATCATACAATAACCATATACACGTATGTGAGATAACCAAATACCTTTTATTTTGTAGCATAAGAAACACATATATAATCACACTGAATATAACAGGTGTCCCTCTCTAGAGAAGACACTAACCACTGCGTCTCACACAACGCTAACACTATCTTGCGCCACGGCGGACGCCAACAATTTATGCGCCACGGCGGACGCTAACACTTTACGCGCCACGGCGGACGCTAACACTTCCACAGAATGATCCCACCCCGTGTCCAGTAACCCCAACCCAATGTTCCGCACTCCCAAGTCATATACAAGTGTGTGTGTGTGACTGCACAGCCATTATGTCTGGTGATAGGCATTGTTGGTGCACGTGAGGTTATGGGTTACCTGCCGAGCACTCTAGTGCTTGGACCTGCAGCGGACTTCACAAAGGATCAAGGCGAACTCCCGCACGATATCCATGATCCACCGCAGGATGATCCATCAGAGGCGATCTCTCTCTGATAATAGTCCAGCTCTCTCCCAGCCAGACACACAATGTTCGTTGCACTCTATAACAAATAGCTAATGGGGCAGAGTCCCTAACCTAGGGCCTGTCCCTACAACACTCCACTAGGGTGACTCAGGGCTATCTGGGGCCTAGGGGAATTGCTGGCCTAGTGCAGGGAGTCACTGACTCCTGCACCCTACCTCCTTCCCCTAGCTGCTCCGGTCAACAACTGCCAACGTGCCGACAACCCGCGAAAAGTATCTATTTGCTCCTGCAGAGAGTCACTGTGCCCTATTGGCTCCCTGGCATCACGTGGGCCGCGCAGAGGCTCATGGGACTCGTAGTCCCTGCCTAGAGCCTTCCCTGGTAGGCTAGGGTTTCGCGGGCTCCTATCTGCGCATGCGCGAGCTGTCTGGAGTTCTCCCGGCGCCTGCTCTGCTAGCCGCCGGGACCCTAACGACGTGACCGCAGCCTTAGCGACGGCCCGATCGCGTCCCCGGCAACCGGCCGCATGCACAAGAGCCCCCGCACTTCGCCACGAGTGGCTCTAACCCCCCTACCGCCCCGGTGAGTGTCTGGTGGTGCACCTGTAGGCAACAGGGCTCCTGAGTCTCCCGCTTGATGGTATTACGGGATGTCATCCAGACAGGCAGCTGAGGTAGTGTGTGCGAGTCCTACCTATATCCAGTGCAGCGCCTCCACCTCATCAGGAGCTGTGCTTCCGCAGGGAGATAGTCCTGGTGAGGAACTCCTTCTTGGTGGTGCCATCCACTGCTGAGTAACTTCACACTCACCCAGTGGAGATACAGTATATGCGAACAAGACATCTTTATTGGTGGCATGGGCAAGCTGCCCCTCACAGATAACAGATCAGCCGCTCATCTCTTTGCAGCACTCCATTAGGAAGGTCCCTTCTCCTCTAATAGATCTGTTTTCCACCTCTACTCTCAAAGAGATTCCCCAGCTTCTCTGTCTGTGGTAAGCTCCTCTCTCTACCTCCTTTGTCTCTCTCAGCTCCTCTAACTCAGCTGCGTATGCTCACTGACTCACAGCTAGCATGAAACACTGCAACACTGTTGCAGACCTTCACGTGCCTCTCACTGAACAGAGCCAGCACAACAACAGGAAACTGAACTCCTAACTTTAGGCAGTGCTGTGTCTTATATCACCCCCCAGAGAACAAACCTGCTCTGTATCACTAAGTGTGGACACAATGCATGTTGTCACTTCCTTTGCGATATATGACACCTCACCAGGGTTTGAGGGCAAACCTCATGATTGTTGCTGGTAATCCTGCATACTTACCAGGTTTACTGCCAGCATGAGAAAGAGATATGTACACCAATCTTTGACATGGCTACATATGTATTAAATAAAAAGATGTAAAATACACATGCATTATAATAAAAAACAGAAAAAAGAGACAGACAAAAAAAGGATTATTTGGGAAATTCATATATACAGCTCTATTGTGGTCCTAGAAAAGCCCCCAAATTAATGTCTATATTAAGACCATCAGGGGTAAGGGTCATAAGGTTATAGATCCAATAACTCTCTTTTTGTGATCTGATTTCACCTATTGCCCCCTCTCTAATTCAGTTAAGGGCAATCTATACCCATGCAAATTAGACCTTTAGGGTCCTGCCCATGTTTGAGTTTGAAATTATTGGAAACACTGTTGGTGGTAAGACCCCTCTTGATTTTATAGACGTGTCCCGCTAACCATTTCTTAAAGGGGTCTACCAGTCCTCCCTACATTTTGGAGACCACATGGGCACTCCAGCAAGTAGACAATCTAACTTCTCCTGCAGTTCATGAATGTATCCATTTCATACACTTTTTTGGTAATATTAGACCTGAAAGTGTTACACTTTGAACAGGTATCCTTTCAAATAATTCAAGCAATTACCGTATTTCCTCGATTCTAAGACACCATCAATTCTAAGATATCCCATTGATTTAATAAAAAATTTGGGGGAAAAAAGAAACACTACTTTAAATGTGCAGGAAAAAAATAATACCGATATATACTGTATACTGCACCGACACACTTTATTCGAGCAAATACCCGGTATGTACCTGGCAGATACCTGGAATGCGCCACTCCTAACCTCTGACAAGCCCCGTTGCATTTGCCTTCCCAGCCTGGGTTCATGCCTGGCTGATGGGCGGCTGATCTGTTAAATGATAATGATTAGGATTTAATAGGCTGCAATGCTTCGCGTGTCTACCAGATGGCATAAATTCATGAATTGTAATGCAGTTTATATATATATACTGTGCAGTATTGCAGCCAGCGGGAATAAAATGCTTCAATCCCTGCTTGGAAAATAACTCAATGTACTCGGGCAGAAAACAGTCACAAACCTCAATACACCCGGGTATATCCGAATTCGTGGGACTAGCCAAGCTCGAATAAAGTGTGTCGCCAGTGTATATATAATATATATAAAAAACAGAGAATAGTAGCGCCAATGATATAGTAACAATAAATGATATAAATACAAAATAAAATCACTCAAAGATAAATATACCGGTAACACATATATATATATATATACCGGTATTATTTTTTTCCTGCACATTTAATGTAGTGTTTCTTTTTCCCCAAATTTTTTTAATATATATACAAATATAGGACAACAAGGTGAGAGGTGAGAGTTCGGCTGTTCAACCAATAAAAATGCGCAACACATAGAGACGGGGAGGCGCGTCCAACCAAAAAGCGCAGAGGAAAAAACCCGGCAGCAGCGCAGCCAACCAGGTTCTGGGAGATAAATAGTAGAAGGCCTGAAAGCATGGCATTAGCGGCCATATTAGTACAGAAACCAGTTACAAATACCGATACCTATTTTTCAAAGACATCAATTCTAAGACACATCCCAATTTTAGACATGTTAAAATGTGAAAAGGGTGCTTCTTAGAATCGAGGAAATAGGGTAATTCGCTTAGAGATTGTAGAATATTATAACTTCAGACTCTTGCTTAGTACAGAAGTGGATTATGGGTAAGAGAGGCCTTTACCACAATAATGAATGTATTTCAATATGCTGGTTAACCATAGAAACTGCTATATTATAAGTTTGCTTATCTAATTATCAACTGTTTTTTTCTTTACGGCTGCATTTCTGGTAATCGCTCTTTTCTGACTATAAGGAGGAAGGGAGCAGGAAGCTGCCAGGCAGGGCATTTGCCCTTGGAAGTAGAATACACATTTTCTCCTGTTTAATTTTTTATTTGTATTTAGCTCATCTTTCATATGCCAATTTGTTTAGCGAATAACAGTTTAATTGCTGGAACACAAAGTATACGCCCCATGTTGTAAGACATTGTGAAATCATGCATGCACGCCTCCTTGCTTAGGTTATAAAGAAGATCTTTTAAGAATGAAGTTTCAGTCCCCTTTTTATTCAGACTCAGGTTTGACTATTATATATACTTTTGTTGTAGCTACGCAATATGTAATAAAAGTCTTCTGATAGACTGTTACCCTAAAGTATTGCGAGTGGGGTTTCATTTCTTCCAAAAGATCTTATTACTGATGGCTATGGGCCCGGGAAAGTTTGAAATTCTGTACCCTTTTAAACACTATTTGCAGCCTCTACGGTTAAACAGTTTGTAAAGCCATGTCAACTTGCAAATCCCTCAATGTTTATTATTGATTTGTTTGATTTTTGAGGCCATTGCATTGTAATTGGTGATAATAGGAATGAATTCCTCTTGTTTTTTTTTTGCTTTTTTATTTTTATCAAATTATTACATTTTATTAATTCATCCCTATTGGTGTTTCTAGCTTTGGTGGCAGCAGTTACAATATCTCCTTTTGTTATAATTCCTGTCAAGGAATTTGTTTGTTAGATCTTTGGCTTGGTCATCAAACACCTCAATCTGAGAACAATTTTCTCCTTAGCCAAATAAATTGACCACGTAGTATATTTCGTATCCACCTCTGGTTGTGGTGGTCAAAAGATATGTATTGGCATCACAGGTTTATAAAACCTTTTAGTTTGTACAGAATTGTCTTCAATGGAAAGCACAAGATCTAAAATATCTATTTGGCTGCTGTCACTCTTGAAAATGAACCTAAGGTTCATAGTGTTGGAATTAAGAAGTTTTTTTGAAACCACTAGAACCTCTTGGCTCCCCCCCACCAACCAAATGAACAGCACATCATTGATTTAACGCCTCCAGAGTACCATACCCGCCCCAAATGGGTTGCCTGAACAAATTTGGTCCTGCTCCCAAACGCCCATAAATAAATTGCCATAACTTGGTGTGGACCTGGTACCCATCGCTGTGCTGCACGTCTGGATCAAGAACTGCCACTGAAACAAAAATAATTATGAGTCAGAGTGAACTGGATCCCATACAAGAGGAAGTTTCTAAGGGGTTAGTTAAAAGTGCCATCCAGCTTCAACACTTTTTTACCCGCTAATAACTCCAAGTGATGATCGATGACAGTGTATCATGATACTGCCACTTTAAATTGTTGACTGTCTCTAAAACATGTGTTGTGTCTCTCAGTAAGGAAGGTAAAAGAACCACATACTTCTGAAGGAAAAATTTAGGAATTGCGACAAATTAGACATAAGGAATTTTGGGGGGTGTGGGGGGAACACACAACATAAGAACCTTATGTATTTTAAGAATACAATAGAATATTGGGCTATGTGGCTGATCATCTTTCAAAAACACAAATTATCCCTTGTTGATGACTTCATTATTGTAACCCTTTAGGAGTAGATTTTGCATCTCCTATTTGAACTCTTCAGTAGGGATATAATGAAGCCTTTTATATGTAACTGTATCACTCGGTATTCTATTGGACTCAGCTATGTAATAGGTGGTGTCCTTAACCACAATCCCTTTGTCTTTGTCAGCTGCTTTAATGACGATATCATCATCTGTTTCATAAAGTTTAACAGCTGATTTTTCTTTACGATTTAGATTTGAATGATTGATTTTAAATTCACTTGTTGATTTCTCTAAATCTGCAATAACGAATTCTGTGAAGGTTTCGATAAAATTACCTCTCACAGCTATTGGATAAAAAGCAGAGGCTATTTTGAAATGTGTTAATGGACTAGAATAAGTTCTTTCATTTCTAGGGTTCACTCTATTTTTTTGGAGTACTGACTTGCTTACTGCATAATTGCTGAAATATTTAATGTAATTTTGCGCACAAATTTATGTACGTATTAAACATGTTAGGGCCACAAGTAGGTGCAAACGATTGCCCTTTTCTCAAGACATCTTTCTCAATGTCTGCGAGTACATGTTTTCTAGTATTAAATGTTGCACACTTTCCCCCACCCCCTTGGAGGATGTGTGGCTATGGTGTGTGATGCAATACCTGCGGCTCACAGGAGGTCTAAGCCTCCGCTGCAGGGAGCCGGGGGTGTATACTGGTACAGTGTTCTTCAGCGCCTCCACCTATAACAGATTCTACTGTGTGGAATTACCCGTTACAAGACCTATATACATAGCTTATACAATAACCACACACAATGGTTGAAACATAAAGTAACAACTTTACTAGAGAACTATAGTATGACTACTGGTTACAGCCTACCCACCAGGCCTCACATGGCCGTAACCACCTGCCCTGTGTCCCACACACTTGTTCACAGTCCTCATAGGACCTGACGGGGTCCTTGGGCACCCAACTACTCTAGTGTCACCCTTATATGTGGTCAGCGCTGCCACTATAGTGTATGTTGGTGCACTTGTGCATGGGGTTCCTGCCGTGTGCGTCCGCACCCGGGTGCGCTGCGTCCTGCGATGGGGTACACAGACCCAATGATGATCCGTGACTCCAGGGGCTTCCTCGTGGGGTGGTCCCTGCATTAGATGTCCACCTCAAGGACAGTCTCTTCTGTGGGAAGGTCTGGTCCCAGACCAGCAAGGGCCAGGATGCTGCTGTGTCCTGGCTGAGTCCCTCACTACAAGCTACAGGGGCAGTATCCCTATCTGTGGGCCTGTCCCTGTAGCAGCCACAAACTGAGGGGAGATGAGCCGAGCTGGGGCCTATCAGGGGTCTCTGGCCTAGTGCAGATGCCACAGGCACCTGCATACTCACACCCTACCCCTTCAGTGTCCAGCTTCCAACTCCTAACTTCCTAGACTAATGTTCCAATCTCCCCTCAGGAGATTCTTGCAGCACTATTGGTTGCCTCGCAACATGTGGTGTGCAGCCTGAAGGTAAGAGGGAGACCTGGCTACATAAAGATATTATTAACAGCTAATGACAGTTTTCTCTTTGCTCTGGTCTTTTTCTTTCTCTTTCCTCCTCTTTTCCCTTTTCCCCTTTTCATTCTCCCTGTTGGTATAGTGTTGTTGTTTTCTATCAAACTGTCCTTCCTTTCTTTTGGAAAAGGATCCGCCCTTTCCGGACGTCGGTTGAAAAAGGGGCAATTCTCCCTCCCACCCTGAAAGCCTCTGGCCTTCTGATTAGGTCTAGAATGTTCTATTTCATAATTCCCCCTATGTTGATAAGAATTATCTCTGTTCCTATAATAGCCACCATTTCATTTCTCTCGGGGACCTCTAGACTGCTGATCTTTCCTATTGTCTAAATTGTCATCAAACGGCCTATTGTGAATTTTTCTTTGGTTCTAAGGCATCACATTACACCCCATGTGTCTCCCTTTTCTATCATTAGGGTACCCTAAAGCTATGTGTGCTTCTCTGAGTTTACTCTGCAGCTACATCTGAGAAGCAGTAATAGGTGTTTATTGCATCAAGGACAACTACCATCAGGGATTGCCCTCATCATCAATCTGCCAGATAAGTTCTTTGGCACCAAGGAGAACTTATTTACTGCTAAGTACTTATCCTTTCTTTAAGAGGATGGCTTTGAATATTATTAACAATTTCAGAAATTGAAAGCACGCAGAACGCTCTGATTTTAGAAAAGGGAGGACTTTCATTAAAACATCCAATTTTAATTTATGTCTTTGAAACATCATTACTAGGATTTTAAGATTGAGATTCTAGATTGAGTTCTTGTTCATATATATTTGTCTCACATCTAGGCCCTTATTAAATAAACTACAGTATGAAGTCACTTTTGCATTCTAAAGAATATGCACAGCCTTTTCGGCTGCGCAAACCTTGGTAACTAATTTTCTTCAGAAATACATTGGTGCTATTTAAACTGTTGCCCACTGTTATGATGAAGTTAAACAAGATTGCGAAATGTTATTATCATATCTATCTTTTTTCAGCTTCGATAAAGAATATTATAATGATCAGTAAGTAAATCAGAAGAATAATTTTATAGAGCAGTAAAATTCTTTTTTTAAATTAATTAATTGTGTTTGAGGGGGTCAGAACACCAGCTAACATGCTCAAGTATTGACGGGCTTCCAGCAACCTTGTTTATTTGTTGCTATAAACAAAACAAAGTGCTAAATATTACATGAGAGCCAAGAAGAAAGCAGAAGCACTGGAGACATATCTAATGACGAAAGGTAATCTATAACAAACATAGTTGATAATATTTGCTTGAGAGAAGTGAAAGGAAATTGCAAACATTGTGTCATGTGCACCAAAATCACTTTTTTGATCCAATAAAAATGGACAATGACAACAGAAATTGTTCAGTAAAATTAAATAGTTACAAGTGCTTCTTCAAGGTGTATGCTAGACTAACATGCAGCTGTGGATTCCACAATGCATGAACTAGTTCAGCAAACAATGTCAGACTAAATAAAAAAGTACTGTAGGCTTGGCAAGCAGAACAGATTGGCGAATCCGCCCAAATTAGTTTCCTGGATTTTTTTTTTACATTTCCCCCCAAAAATCCATTTCACGGTGTAAAATCAGACAGGTTTGGTCGGATTTAATCCACGTGGATTCATCAAAATCCGTCATTGGATTCAATCCATTGACAGATTTATAGAATCCAATCCGCCAACAGATTGTTGAATCCACGGATTGGATTATGCAAATAATCCACGGGTTACGGAATTAGCAGAGTGTATTGGTAGTAACGTGGACCAAAGGAACCGGACGATCCGAAGCGGATCCAAATCCACCCCCAAAATTTGACCATCTCTAGTTAGCAGCAAAGGAATAGGCCCACTATGAATGAAAACACATTTAAATGTAATATTTTAGCCAAATGATCATTGGTTTACAGTACCTGAAATTGGTAAACTAATGGGAAAGTCTGCATTTGTCATATTAAGAGAGTTGTTCAAAATTCTACTTGCCTTATAAAGCCTGAAGAATTTAGATTTGTTAAAGGTTGTGATACTTTTAAATGAGCCAATAGGAAAGCTCTTTGTGCATGAAATGAAAATGTGTGTGAGCTCTATATGTCTCTTTTACAAGTGTGCTGTATGCTTCATAGTACACTAGAGAAAGTGACAGTACACTACAAGAAGAAGAGAATTGTCACATTCAGACCATAAACCAGTGTCATTTGCAATATCCTACATGATCAGTAGTAAGTGGAGACGAACGTTGCGAAACCCCACTAAATAATAATGCAAAATGTCTGAAAGCCTTCCATGCACCTAATTTGGATAGAAAGTGTAATTATTTACTCAAAAGGCAGTGAAAGAATTCAGTACTTAAATTTAACTTCATATAAGACAACATATACTGTAAGTTATGTCACTATGTATAGAGAATCTGTACATACTGTATCAAAGGAGAAAGGTATTGTCAGGGCTAACACCCAGTTGACACCATCCATTTATTTATTTATTTATAAAATATTTTACCAGGAAGTAATACATTGAGAGTTACCTCTCATTTTCAAGTAATTAAGGGCCTCATGCAGAGAGCATCGAATTTTCAAATTGGCGAATTTCATAAAAAGTAGCTTTTTTTGGAGAGTTTTATTCTCCATATGCAGAAAACTTCGAATTCTGCTATGTTTAACATGGATGCGTGTGGCGAGTTTAAATGGGAAAGATGCGCGCTTCAGAAATGTGTAAAGAAAAAATTGCGCATTTTTTGTCCCCTTTGCTATAGGTGGCGAGCGCCATCTTATTGCCAACTTTTCCTGGCGCGGCAAAAATGAGAAAATCGCGCCATTTTCCTGGCGCGAACAGCCGCTACATGCCGTTCGTACCTCTCTGCATTCGGAGAGTTGGAGGTTCTCGCCAGCCGCGAGGCGAGTTTTAGAAATAGAAAAAAAAAATTGGCGCGTTTTTCGTAACTCGCCATTTTCTGCCGTTTTCTGCGCGAAATTGTACAAAAAATGGCGAATTTTGAAATAACGATGCTCTCTGCATGAGGCCCTTAGTGTCTTTGTAACACAGGAGAGGACGGAAATCAGACTGCCTCTGGGATTCCACAAGTGTTAGGTTGCTCTGTTAGATTGCATTTGGCTGATATAAATATGAACTTTTATACTTTCTTTGTTTACAGTGCCCTCCTCTCTCAGCTAAGAGGAACAAATGAACATACAAAATTTACATAACGCTCTCCCCCTAAGCCAGCATCTGATAACCATCTAGCCCCAGCAACAGATCACTCTTATACAAATTGCCTGTTTATATAGCTAAATGGATAAGCATCCACAACATCATGTCACAGGGCTTTTCATATCAAGAATATCAAACGAGAATAAAAAAGGGTGTGTGTGCGGAGCACGCGCATTTTAAGTGAAACTTCTTTGTGTTTTGTTTTGTCACAGACATTGTATTTGTGATGGTGATGTTTTTAATTAAAAATCATAACAGAATTTCAGTGCCAAAACACCCCTTGTTTTACCTATTTCTACTTCTATATGTATAGTAACTGTGAATTCCTTGTGTTCATGTGTCTCTGTGTGTGTATGTGTCTCTGCCTCTTTGCGTCTGTGTGTGCGCGTCTGTGTGTGTTTCTGTGTCTCTGTGTGTCTGTGTGTGTGCGTCTCTGTGTGTGCATGTGTCTCTGTGTGTGTACGTCTCTGGATGTGTGTGTCTGTGTCTCTGTGTGTGTCTGTGTGTGTGCGTCTCTGTGTGGGTGCGTCTCTCTGTGTATGTACGTCTGTGTGTGTGTGCTTCTGTGTGTGTGTCTTTGTGTGTGTCCGTCTCTGTGTGTGCGCGTGTGTGTTTGTGTGTGTGTGTGAGTGTCTGTGTGTGTGTGTGTCTCTGTGTGTGTCTGTGTGTGTGACATGGGGATCCGTGTGTACGCGCAGAGTGCGTGAGGCCTCCGCATATGCGCCAGGTGCCATGCCTCTTCTGCCAGCAGTGACGTCACTTCCGGGACTACACTTCTGTCTCCAGCAAGGAGATTTACTCCAAGGAAAAATTTTCATGTGGTAGCCGCCAGCATAGAAGTTTCACTTCAAAAATTGTACCTGCAGAATTATAGCAAAATACAGATTTTAATTTTCCCGCCAAATTTGAAGTCATTACATTGACAATGTTATATACATTGGCAAGGCTATATTGTGTGAACTGTTTGTCAGAGCTAAAAATAGCCCTTGATGGAGTCGGAGCTCAATGAGAAAACATATGTAAACCAATCTTGGTAGCTGGAGTTCCTTAGTGAGCATAAATAAATAATGTCAGTAACTCATTTGAGTAGTACCACTCCTCGATCCCCTGTGAAGTATCAACATAAACTCTGTATCACAGCCTGGGAGCAACTGGCTAAACCATATAAGCACAATGTAGTTGCGTATATTACTCACGATTAGTCGCTTGCGGAGCAACTGAGGGGAGGAGGAGGGAGGGAGCTTAGTCAGCCCAGTGCCACCAAGCCGCATTCATAGCCGTACAGAGGAAAGAAGGTAAACAATAAGTCCTCTTCCGTGAGACCTCGGTAGTCGCGGGTACAGTTCAAACAGAGGCTCCGTCTGCATCCGCTGTCACGTGGTGCAAGAGTCGTCGTGGTGACTGGAACCTCCAGGTGAAGCAGCCGTGCGTCACATAGCTGGGCTCAAGCTGAAGTCCCTGCTCAATTCCTAGAGCGCAGAAGCAGGAACAGAAGAAAAAAGCATCCGATATTCTCCAGCACATCGAGCATCCAGGCGCAAGCTCAATAAATAGAAGAATGGTGAAAAAAACAGAGCACAACTTGGCCAAGAACTGGTATAGACAAGGACCAAAATTAAAGATTTATTGAATTAAAACATAACAAAAATGGTCCTGGCAGATCCTCTGACGCGTTTCACGCACTGGGCGCTTTGTCAAAGAGTGTATAGACTATATGTGAGTGTAAAGGCTATATTGTGGATTTATGGTATTTCTGGGATAATTTTTTATAGTACCCCAGCAGGATATTACTAAAAGTATATGCAACAGAGTACCCTACCTTGCCTCCGGTGCAGGGGACTGATAAGCTGTTTAGCTCGTAGAGCTCCGCGCGATCGGGAAGAGTGGAGGTGGCCATCTTGGCATTTCGGGACTTCATTTCCCAGAAGCCTTGGGTGTGTCACATGAGCCGTTTTAACCAATCAGGAACAAGCGGCCATTAGAGAGACTCCTGATATCCTCCGGGTGGCCGGAAACACGCGGCAGACTTGCAGGAGCTGGCAGAGAGGATGGACGCATCCAGGTAGCCAGTAAGCCTCTGGTCTAGGCCAGAACTCTGCCCAAAGGTCGCAGTTAGGCCCCGATCCCTCCAAAGAGTGGAGTGTTGTAGGGATGAACCTAAATAGGGACCCTCCCATCAGAATCGCAGCTGCACTACCGTTCCGGTGGACGGACATCCACACGGTAGGCTGTGGCCTGGGACCAGGCTGCACGTGGCAGCACAGGAGAAGGATCATCCGGCTGGAAATTGCACCACGGACCACTCCCTGGATAAGGTGTGAGGGGAGTTATTGTAGACCCCACTGCATGGAACCTAATGCAGCATCACCCTACCATCAATATTCCCTTGTCTGACCTGAGACTAGGAAGGTACCATCGTGCACCATTACATCACAAGGGGGGTAGCGCAACCTCACATTTGGGTGGGACTGCTTGTGTGGACACCGGGGTATAGGTGCCCAAGGCGCCCTCAGTACTTTGGGGGAAAACCATGCTGAGTGTTGTGTATTGTTATTGCATTATATCATATAGTATTGGTATATGTGGCATTAGTAAATACAAGTTATATATTACCTGGTGTGATACTGTTTATTACTGATTATACTGATTTCTATGAGGAGTCATCCCGTCAATGCTGGGATCCCTCATAGGTGGAGGCGCTGCACTAAGAGAGAGCTTACCCCAGGCTCCCAGAAGCGGAGGCTCAGGCCTGCTGTGAACGTACAGGTATTAGCAGCATGCGTAGTCGCCCACGGTTTCCCTTAGGCATAGGGAAAAGGGGCCGCTACATTTGAAGTCACTGCTGAGATTTCAGACATGGGGTGCTCAAATTTAGTACAACCAAATTATGTCAATGATCACGTCATTACCTCCCGGCGGGAGGTCTATAATGGGCCTTTAATAATAATAGCATGTTCTTGTATAGCGCTGCTAGTTTTATGTAGGGCGTTACAGAGACATTTTGCAGGCAGAGGTCCCTGCCCCGTGGAGCTTACAATCTATGTTTCTGGTGCCTGAGGCACAGGGAGATAAAGTGACTTGCCCAAGGTCACAAGGAGCTGACACCGAGAATTAAACCAGGTAGAAGCTACGTACCACCCCAACAGTTGCTCGCCATTTGGCAAGTCCCTATCGACACCTCCTCTTATGACATCTGTATAGTACTGGGGCAGTTCCTCGGCCTACAGGCCACGCATATCCTAGCCTGCCAAACAGACCCAGAAAAGTATGGTGCGCAGTGCTAGTTACAGGCAGGTATGACTTAACGAAAGAAGGAGGTCCTCCCATTTTATGGTTCCGTGGAGCACTC
Organism: Ascaphus truei; assembly: GCF_040206685.1. NCBI lineage: Eukaryota > Metazoa > Chordata > Amphibia > Anura > Ascaphidae > Ascaphus > Ascaphus truei. Next base: position 411,657,596 of record NC_134483.1, on the reverse strand, counting down.
GATAGCGGATGCCCTATAATCTATCCGGAAATACCCGTGAAGATGGAGTCCTCTAGTCTCGCCTCTGACATACAGGAGCTTCCGATGGTTATGTCTTCATCTTTCCCAGGAAGTCTTAACAGGAGTGAAGCCAATGTTGCGTCCTGCAGCAGCTGATGATCTGGTCGGAGCAGCCACAGTTCCGGCAGCTCAGATGGAGTTCAGATCCTCGCGGAAGCCATGCAGCAGTTGGCTAGGAACAGGGGAAAGTCATCTCAGGCACAGCATTATTGTAAGTTGAAAGCTTTTTCGGGGTATTGCCCACACCCGTCGGAGAAGAGGCATTTGAAGCCTAGAAGGACCATACCTTGCAAGTACTGGAGGAAGGGTCTTGCACCGAAGCTGTTAAGAGGCAGCAGATTATGGAGTGCCTAAAACCCCCGCCTCTACGATGGTGAGCATGCACCAAGAACAGGATACAGATGCTACGGCACAGAGGTTAGTGGACTTATTAACTCAGATCTACACCTAGAGGAGGACAAAAGCAAACTCTGGTCTAAGTTCTATAGTTTTAGACAGAAAGAAGGGGAAGAGCTGTCCTGGTTCATTCAACAAATACAGTTAGATTTATGGACTCTACGTTCCCATGATATAATTCCAGCCTCTGAAGTGGATGAATATCGCAGAAAACAGTTCTTAAGGGGATCTATACACACCCATCATATAGCCATCATGATTCGGTGCTCCTGCTAAAAGGAAGCCCTCCTACACTTGAGGGGCTATTGGGTCTGATGAAAGGGCATGAGGCCCATACACGGTTACACACCCCCAAGAAACATAAAGACTCCCACAAAGAAGAGACCAAAGAAACTACCTCCAAGAAGCCTAGTGTGAAGTCAAACCCTGAGGAGGACATCCCTCCGGAACCTCCATGCCAAACCCCCCGGACGCCTTGAAGCTCGGCCTCTAATTCTGGCTCCAGTGTGACCCGAGGTAACTGCTGCTTTACCTGCGACCAAGAAGGTCACTTTGCACTGTCAGAAGTCTACCACTCCCACCCCCGGAGCCATGGGCTTCACTGTTCATCCAGAGGAGCAGCTGTCCACGTCCTTGGATAGTGCCCCTGCGCCTTATCCCAGAAAGGAGCACCAACCGGATGCCTACAATCGAGTAGGACCTGCAGCCATACTATGAGTACTAGTGGAGGAAATAAACGCATCCGCTTTGCTGTACACTGGATCTCACGTGACCATTATTTATTATCGGCCCTTTAATGCTCTGCACCTTTGGTATCTGCCTATGCACTCGGCAGAAAAAATGAAGTTATGGGGCCTTAGTCGTGAAGATTACCAGCAGCTTAATACCAACAAAACTCACCCCATGGAAGTGGAAGCCTTGGTATGTCTCAAACCTCGGGAACATCCAAATTCCCCCATCATATTGGGGACCAACACTGATGTGGTGCAACCCCTGTCTGGGCCTACCTTCAAGAAGCCGGAGAATTACCTATATGGTCCCTGCGGATTCATCTGGTCTTCAAGGACGTGCTACCGAATCTCTGCTCAAGAAGGGTTTGGACAATTCTTCCACCTTGAGAAGGGGTTGACAGAGATTCCAACCAGGGGGAGTTAGACACATGGCCGCTGTACCTAACTACCTGGGCCGTGATGAAACAGAGTGGTATTTTTCACTAGAAACCACACCCGAAGAGGACGTGAAGAGAAGGTTCAAAGTGGGGCCAGAAATTAAGAAGTGGACGTCCTCTCTTACTCGTCGGTTCACAGTATCCATACAGAACATCTTGCCTCCGCCTATACGGTTTGATGTCGGTCAAGCAGTGGGTCAATTATACCCAGTTGTTTAAGTAGAATCCCTAGCGCATGTAAATGCAGCTACCGTGCGGGAAGCACCTCCCGGATTGCCATTCGTCTTCGGGGAATTGTCCTTACCACCAGAGTGGAAGAAGCGACTGAGTGACAAGCTGGCGGAGCACCAAGAGGTGTTCTCCACCAGTGAAATGGGTGTAGGCTGCAGCAAAGTGCCTGAAACATTGGGACACATTTCTGGGCTTAAGGCCCCATTGGATGCTGCCCAGGACACTGATATGGGTTTCATGATGATGCCATTAGGTACCTTACAGTCGATTCACTTGAATGGGCCATAAGGGGCTCTATGATTTAGAACCACTTAGTAAACATGGCACTTTGTCAAAGAAGTGTTGATTTGCCAATTTGTAAAGGTTGCAGAAGTTTAACATGGCCCTAGGTTAACTACACAGAAGGATTAGGCACATGGATGGTTTTACAGACACACAAGGGAATCCAGAAATAGAAGAGTTCAGTTCTTATTTCAGCAAAGCTAAAAAAAAAATTAAACCCTTTGAGAGTCCAAAGACATAGCCCCTCCATCACAGGGTCTGGCACTCCAGGGGCCCCATGACTTAGTTGCTACATCATGCCCGCAGAGTGCTCGTTTTCTAGGGGAGATCGAGACTTAATCTGCAGTGCAGGGAAATGGAAGAAGAGGACTCCTCTTCCGTTTCCGGGATAAGCGGCACCGTGAACCCGTGACTCCTCTAAAGACATTCAGTGCTGCGTAAATACTGGGGAAATCAATGACTGCTTTTGGTGGAGTCCCTTAACTTAGACTGTTAATATGGTTGCACAACAAAGTAAATACATGAAATATGGGATGATTTTAACCATTAAATCAATCAAGTAGCATTCCAAAGAAAGGGGAAGGCAGCTCAAATATACTTCCAGAACCATTGGAATTTATAACACAGTTGGATATAATGTCTACATCTAGGAGCTGACAGAATGAAGCTAACTGATTTGGGGGGGGAAAAAAACACTTCTGAAATACCAGTTGTCTAAACCTATTGATAAGCATGGATACATTATTAATCGAGCCTGCAGCTTGCATAGTGTTTCTCAGATGGTTTAAGCATTTAGCAGGAAATATTACTGTGAAATGCTGCACAGAAAAATAACAGTGTCTATCTTAAATCAAACAAATGACTGAAGCAAGCTCGTGGGAGACTCAGAGCAAGCCCATGCTTTCGAAGCAAAAAGATGACCCCCCCCCTCCCTACTGTAGATGTGCATGCAGTAGCAGAGCACTAAAGACTTAGGGCTTATTCTTTAAGCTCCGTTAGCGCTGTACCTTGCGATCTGCACGGATCATTGACTTGAATGGGGCTTTCCGTGCAGATCACACACTACAGCGCTAACAGAGTTTAATGAATAAGCCCCATAATCCTTAACCATTAGAGATGGGCAAAACTGTCCAAAATGCACTAGCTACATTTTATACTCCCTCCCCCCCAACCTCCCCCAATTCAAAACATTTCCGCAAGCCTCAAAGGGCTAATACTGTTGCCAAAGTAGCAAGCTTTAGCAAAATAATGCCAGACAGGGAGTGAAACATGGTGTGCGTGCCTCATTTATAGTCTTAGCACTACGCAATTCTTCTGATATTAATTAATTTTGCAATCAAAGAAGGGTGGATAGCTGTGTTGGTCCTTTCTTCCATGTAGTAATAAAGGAGGGAGAGGGAGTAGGTGGTATGGTACCTTTTATTGGACAAAGAAGTAATTAAATTGTTACAAGCTTTCAAACCTATCAGGGTCCTTCTTTGGGTATGGCAGAAATACAGAAACACAATATAATACATCGTTTGTGTAAGAAGGATTTAAAACCAAAAATTTAGATATTAGCAAAACTATTGAGTTGGGTGGTACACAGTCTGAAAATTGAAAAAAATTATCAAAATCAATCAAAATCACCCACAGCATAGGGGCCAAACATGATGGCAGTAAATATACTATATAGCTACAGCGTCACAGGCAAATACTCATTTTTTTGTAATTATAAACATCCTAAATAGTAACAGCATATCATAGGTCCCTTTCTACTCATCAAATAGTACAACATAACAGAATCCCATTAAGTTTCAGAAGGTAGACAATCTGGAATGACAATTTCATGGGCAATACTCACTGTACCCTTCTCCAGTTATGGGTATTTAATGTCTGTACCCAACATATTTACAGTAATTGTATCTGGCTCAAGGATTCACTGCAAACCAGACTAAAAAAGTGATGGGTCCCAGCCCCAAGTCCCACTGCAGAACATGAACTCTGTGGGTGACTCAATCTCCAAGGATAGAAGTCAGTGTCCCAATAGAAGATAGCGGAAAAATAGGAGTATGCTGACTCAATATGAGCGTCTCCACTTGTACACCACTGACCCACACAATGTGGAAGTGTCACTCCTCTGACGTCACCCTACATGCGTTTCACACTAGATGCTTCTTATGGGGTGTTGTTTGCTGCTGGACCGGGAATCTTATATAATAATAATAACAGCATGTTCTTGTATAGCGCTGCTAGTTTTACGTAGCGCTTTACAGAGACATTTTGCAGGCACAGGTCCCTGCCCCATAGAGCTTACAATCTATGTTTTTGGTGCCTGAGACACAGGGAGATAAAGTGAGTTGCCCAAGATCCCAAGGAGCCGACACTGGGAATTGAACTAGGTTCCCCTGCTTCAAGCTCTGTGCCAGTCAGTGTCGTTACTCACTGAGCCACTCCTCCCAAGAAAATAATAATAGCATGTTCTTGTATAGCGCTGCTAGATTTACGTAGCGCTTTACAGAGACATTTTGTAGACACAGGTCCCTGCCCTGAGGAGCTTATAATCTATGTTTTTGGTGCTTATATATTATATTCATGGTACACCCGGATGTCAAACCTCAAAATTAAAATAAATTAAATACAATGCTAGGCAATACATAAACTATTAAAATATTAGTATAAAAGTACAGCGTATGCGAACCCTTCATTGAGACCACTAAGAACTTCTGTTCCCAGTCTATACACTATATCCACATAGCCTCACATTGTAATAATCCATTGTACAGATTTCCTTGTCTGGCTGCTAAGTGAACGTGATCTATACCAATGACTGACATACTTTTATGATCACCTCTATGTAATCTGTACACATGTCTGGAGATGGGTGTATTGTTTCCTTTTATAATGTCTCTTATGTGCTCTAGAACCCTCATCCTAAATTCATGTCCAGTGTTCCCTACATATAACTTGCCACAGCAGCAAGTCAGCAAGTATATTACAGTGCTGGTGCGGCAGTTTAAATACCTATAGTGATAAATGTTGAATTGTTTGGAACAATCATGATTAATAAAAGTAGCGCTTCTCTGAACATAAGAACATGCCTTACAATGCCCGCATTTGAAGGAACCCACAAATGTATCTTTAACCAAGGAGTATCTTATGCACCAGGATATCCCTCAAATTCTCAGACCTTCTACAGGTCAACAATGGAGACAGTCCAATAAAAGGTCTCAAATCCTTATCTTGATAAAGAACCAACCAATGTCTGGATAGTATACTCTGTAATTGGGTCCATTGAGCATTGTAAGTTGTTCGGATTTGGTGAGTAGGATGATGTCTGGTAACCTGTAAGAGACTATTTGTTGCAGTCTCTTTGCAATATATTGTAGATGACAAGTTGCAATTTGCTTCATGGTAAATTGTCAAATCTAGACAATGAATAGAATTAAAGTCAAATTCCTTCATGAGATTCAAATGAATCTCTTTGGAGTTGAGAATTTATATAAACTCATTCAGGTACTGTACATCACTGTCCCAAATCATAAGAATGTCATTGATGTATCTGACCCATAATGATGTCAGTGTACATCAATAACCTTTTGCCAAATACCATCGTTTTCTCCCACCACCCAAGGAAGAGACACTGCCCCCATCGCCGTTGCAAATAATACTTCCCGTTGAATATGAAATAGTTGTGGGTTAGGAGAAATTCTAGTATTTAAAATTTAAATAAATTATGTGGTGAGAATTGGGACCACTTGGTGGTCAAATAAGAATTGACTGCCTGAATACCAGAATGATGTAATATACTTGTATACAATGATTCTACATCCATAGATACCAGTAGGCTATTCTTACACAAATGAATATCATACATTATTTTCAAAACATCCGTTGTGTCTTGTACATATGATGGTAGTGTAATGACACATTGTTGGAGAACTTGGTCAATATAACGATTTATGGGCTCAGTAAGTCCACCAATACCTGAGACTATAGGTCTCCCTTGTGGTTGGGCATTGTTCTTATGCTATAAAACGTTGCTATCTTTGGCATCTTAACAGTGAGAAAAACAAATTCTTGTTTTGAAAGAAGTTTAGCATCAAAGCTTCAATCAATATTGTATCAAGTTGTTTCCTGTATTTATCTATGGGATTTACACTTAACACTTTGTAGCAATTCACTTCCCCCAATAGTTTTAAGTTCTCTTTCACATAGAGCCCTTTGAACATCAAAACTATATCACCCCCTTTATCGGAGGGCTTAATCACTATATCCTTCCTACTTTGTAGATTTATCAAAGCCTGGCATTTTTTCCCATTGTATGTACTCCCTGTGTATGTACTTTCAATTGCAAAATACCCCTTGTTACAAGTCTTGTAAACATCTGTATGTTTGGACTGATACATATTAGGGACACATTTAGAGATAGATTTGAATTGAATCTGAGGTATTAAGAAGGCTTGTCTATCATTGACATCACTTACATGGCTTTCCATATGTAAACTCTCCATGACTCACAGACACTCATTTTCTCTAGTTGTTAATTCAGAAGTGCTATTGGGGATGATGTCCTTATCCTTTTTTTTTAAACAATTCGATCAACAATAATTTGTGATCCTTTACCCAGTCAAATTCCCAAAAGTTCTTAGCGGGCAAAAATGTCAATCCTCTCTTAAGCACATTCATCTGATGTTCATCTAAATCCATTGCAGCTAAGTTAATTATATGGGATTTATACTCAAACTCATGATCTGCCATCGGTATATACACTAATGACATCGCCCTCGATAAGCCCATCTGTTTCTGTCCCGGACGCTCCAAGTTCTTCCTGCGACCTCCCTGGATTTTCCTCTTTGGTCCCATTTGTTTGGGCCTGTGACAGGGTGAAGTCAGGTACTGATAATTATGCCTGGGAAACATACTGTACATCTGAGTCCTTCATCCAGCACTCAGAAAGTTAACCCAGTAAGAATAGTCGGGCAATCAAGAAGTAAGCTGAGACAGCTAACAACCAGCTTGATAAGGAGGCTAATGCTTGTAGTAGGTGGCTGTCTCAGACTACAGAGCTGTTCTGTGTAAGCGCTTATCCAGAAAGATTTCCTAACTGCTCTCTAGGGACAGAGATTACCAACCAAAGATACAGTAAGGACTTTCATATTGTTTCATAAGCATTGTGATATATGTTTAGGGGTTTGGAACTGGACAAAGCCAGCCAGTCCGATAGATAAGGCCTGGAGAGTTTAGTAAGATCTCCCTATGGGAAGTAGGTGTTCTTTTTATGAGTTTGTTTTGCCTTAAAGGGACGTTGTGCCAAAATGTTTATTTGTGTTGTGGAGAAATAAAACCACTCAACATTTGGTTTACCCTGAAATTGCACGTGTGGACTATTGTCTGACCTCGCCTACAGACCGTCCTGCCACAGGGCCCCAGGCCACAAAAGGAGGAGTGTGATTGCCCTGTCTCAATGTACTAGGGAACAAACTTTGTGACGGTTGAGCGTTAGCATAATCACTATTGTAACTATTCTGTGCCTGTATCATCTTTCCTGATGTAGTTCTGTTCTTTATAATTTGTTTTCCTGATAATCTTTCAGATCTCTTATCTTTACGTAAAGTTATTTTTGTTGGAATTTTTCCATATCACGTTTTAAGTTGTTTTCATACATATCATAATTAGCCATGTCTTTCAATTTTTTTTATTTCATCCACAAATACAGAGATTTGTTTCTCAACAGACATCATTGATTATTTTTCATATTCAATTAAACCTGACATAAGCTCCAGAGAGCACTTGCTCAAAGTGTCATTCCATTTTTTCAGAAATATCTCTTCCACAACATAATGGGAGGGTTATAACTTAATCCTAAACCCCTGTGGGATCATTTCCTTTTTAAAATAGCTTTCCAAGTTGGAAATGTCCCACCACAATCTCATGCTAGTTTTATATAACAAAAGAGAAAAAAATGCGCACAGTCCCACTAAAACCCATTGGTATCCAATGTAGGTGGTATCCCTCTGCTGCTTCCTCTCTCCCATGGTCAGCGGGGTTAAACCGGAACATACATAAAAAAGGAAGCGCAAAAAGAGAAAACACACAATAAGTCAAAATTCATTACAACTTTTACAAATTGATTAAATAAAACTTACATAATAACCCACGGCTCAAAAGATGGAAAAATGTCCAATGATGTTGCTTGATGGTCACAGCTTACACTGCTTCGAGACCACACCTCGTACAGAGCTGGGGGATGACCGCAGCTGCCAGGGCTCACGTTGCCACATGTGCTCTCTGCTACGTGATGACGTCATCTCTACGTGTTTCGCGCCATATGACGCTTCTTCAGGAGGCATGTCTAACTAATCCTATGGCTGCTTGAAATAGCTAGTGTACAGCAGCCAAATTAAAAATAGAACTATAATGATAAAGGTCGTACCCAGATGATATGACCCCTGAATTACATAATTAATGTACTCTACATATACATTCATATAAAACAAACAAATGAAAACGTATAATAGACAAATCGAAAAATAAAAAATGAACACAAAACAATGATGTGTTAGCTACATACTGTAGCCTAAAACATATAAATGAACACATAGAGCTCAACTATGAAAGTGCACTTCCACTGCAGCAAGGGATTCTAGGAAATTACATGCAAATGAGCACACAGTGCACCTTTTGCTTCAAAACCATAAACATGGTCCCCTGTAGGCTGCATGATCACAGCTTTGAGCACAGCCAGGGTTAAGCAAAAGGTGGCACTGTGCATTTGCATGTCATTTCCCAGAATACCTTGCTGCAGTGGAAGTGCTGTGTGCTGGTTGATAATGGTGAAAGGTGGGGTTGCAGACCTGTCTAAGACATGCAAATGAGCATACAGTAATATTTCCATTTGCTATATGCTTTGATGTGGAGGGTTTATGTCGCTTTTTTTTACCCACCATAACTTAACTAAGTATAAATTTAGTTAAGTTATGGTGGGTAAAAAAAAGTGACAAAAACCCTCCACAGCAAAGCACATAGCAAATGGAAACATTACTGTATGCTCATTTGCATGTCTTAAACAGGTCTGTATATATATATATACACTCCGTGCTGATCCGTGGTGGTGATATATATATATATACACAATGCTTTTATATCATCTCTGTTTGTGAGTGAGCTTGTTTCCCTCTCCTCATCATTTTTTATTACATTTATATATATATATTTTTTTTTTAAAACAGAGAATAGTAGCGCCAATGATATAGTAACAATACATTATATAAATACAAAATAAAATCACTCAAAGATAAATATAAATAACAACAGAAGATGTGGAAAAATAGTGTATACTAATCCACTCCTGTAATGTCCAATCCGGTGGTTGTGCTTTTATGGGTTGAGGGCAGCTTTCAGGTGTAGAACCACATCCAGATAAATCTATAGAAACAAAAGAGAAAGCGCACAGCCCATAGCGTAAAAAGCGTAAGAAATGTAATAAAAAATGATGTGGAGAGGGAAACAAGCTCACTCACAAACAGAGATGATATAAAAGCATTGTGTGTATATATATATATATCACCACCACGGATCAGCACGGAGTCTCCCCCACAGCAAAGATGATAATAGCTGCCAGCTGTTAGTCCAAGAGTTCAGACCTCGTGGTAGGCAATAAGAGGATTCATGTGGGAGTCCTTGGTAGTAAGCCCTTCCAAAACAGGTTGTTTGCCGTCCTCAACCAACACTGAGGCTCCTTGCAGCAGGAACAGGAGCTCACCAAGTGTGTGCCGTGTATTCCGTCCCAGGGTGATGATGTAATGCCATCGCGGCTATCTGACTTTCTCAAAGGATAATGAATCAGTAGACCGCCGTATAGGTATATATACAGAAACGGGTTGCTATGCAACCAATAATCAGTTAAAAATGACCCGTTATAGATTAAATAGCTACCCTAATAAAAAGTATAGCTTGGAGACGCATGTAGAAGCTAATAAGAAAAGAAAACAAACATAAGTCAAGCTGTAAAATATCAGTTGATATCTATTTACCATATAGCCTAACAAAGGGACATACCCATGTATATTTTATATATAGTTAATTTAAATGTCTAAACAAAGTGACATAGTAGTAATATAACTATGTATTTTGAACAAATATGTTCTCTATACATGACCTCTATGCATATTCAATACAGATCAATAATTATATGTATCTATAATTACCATCAAGATACATATAATTATTTTTATATGTTGTCCATCCAATGTGAGAGCAGCCGAAGACCCCCATATCAGCATCAATCATCTATTATATTCATGGACTAATTTCAAGGACTGGTTGGACTCTTTACTTTTCTTTTTACACTGTTTCACTTACACATTGTTTATTCTGCTAAGTTTATTGTGATATGTATTTTTGTAAATGTTGATATACAATTTAGATTAGTTACACGTAGACTATTCACACAATTTAGCTTTATATATCACTTTAGTCACTATTAAGGTTTATTATTAGTTATACTCTGGCGCTACTACCTTTGTTCCCATATATATATATATATATATATATATATATATATATATATATATATATATATATATACACATATGTAGAGGTATCAGTGTTAGCCGAGCTTCAATAATAAAAAAATAAATAGATGATACCGTTCTGTGGCTAACGAAATGCTTTTATTTGTGCGAGCTTTCGAGATACACTGATCTCTTCTTCCGGCGATGTAACATGGTTTAATGGTTTTTGAGGCAAGTATATATATATATATTTGAGAGAGAGAGAAATAAACAAGAGAGAGTTTTTTGTTTTTGTATTATTTTGGTTTGACATTTTTTTTAATAATGGGTGGTGGCAGCCAGGACAGGAGGGGCTCTGCTTGTAGCCCTCTTGTGAAACTGAGGAATTTCCCTTTGAGGCTCAGTTGGCAGTGAGGGCAGAACATCAATGGCAGTGGTTGATGTACTGTACCAGTGGATCTTTCTGGTGTTGTCTATACAACAGAATTTAAGGCTATAGTACTTACAGTTGCTAAGTATATAAAAGATCATTCTTAGTGCTCCTTTCCTCAAAATCCCATTAGGAGAAGTCAGAAATCTTTCTCTCTTCCAATTATAGCAGCTAGGTTAAATAATGCTGCCTGAACAGGTGATGTCTCTACACTGAGCTAGGATTCACGTGACTATTAATTAAATAGACAACGTGTGCTAGACAAGGAATGTGTGTCAATCAAAATATGTTGCTTAGTTTCACTGCTACACCAAGTTAAAACTGTTATCCCCACCACATACCCAGCCTCTAGTGAACTGGGACTGGGAGATAAAGCAGTTGCTATCACATTATGTAATTTTTGTAATAACATATCCAGAGCTGTATGGGCTTTTTCCCCCCTCAAAACTATGCATGCATACATTTTCATGGCTATGGAACGTGTTGCTGCTGCAGATGCAGTTTTGTTTTACAGTACACATGGATGTTATGTAATTGGGGGGTGGCTGCCAGGTGTCAATTGGCAATTCTGAGAGAGATGTTAAGGACGGGTGTAGCCCTGCCTGACACAGGACAGACGGCATTTAAGGGGCTGCCTTGTTTTGGACACAAAACAACAACATAACAATATTCCACTGTTTTGGTTTCAAATACCTCAATTATGGGATTAAAGGTGCAACTTGAAATACACTGTAAAAATTAACGGTCCCACTTGGCTCATTATTAAAGCAGCTTGCATTTGCCATAAAGAATCATGCCAATAATTCTAGCTGTGCCTTATTCATAGATCTCTAGTTGGTTTACATTTTTACAGTAAAATGCACGTGTTTTCAGTGTTTCTTTGTTGTACAGAAATGGTTTGTGTTGCTAAAATTGACACTGTGCACTGTTGCTATGGCTCTTCTAGTTTAACCCTTGCTTTGCAATGTTTATTGTCTTATAACTGTGTTATTTGTATATAGTTGTAAGGTTTGTTTTTGTTTGTCACAGTTGAATAAATATACTACATCTCACCATGTCTATCACCTCATTTAATAAACAGTTTCACAATATTTCTAGGTGTCTATTGTAAATAAATGTGTCAGTTACCAAGATTTAACACTGCCACTGAATTATTTTTGTCCTAGGATGGACTGCATCCTTAGAGGCACGTGGGTCAAAAATGGTCTTGTTACCGCTCCTTGAACTTTTTAACTTGTTCTCAACCAACTCCCTGTTGAAGGAATCACCCTCACTGTAAAACGTAGTGTCATCAGAGTTCAAATCTGACAGCAATTAGCTGATAATCATGATGACCATGGAAAACTAACAGGCTTGTTTTTATAGGGGAGGCACTCTAGGGGGCCCATGATGTGATAGCTACTGGGGCCGAGACACCACAGACACCTTTTTCTCTCTAGAAACCACCCCTGAAGACGATCTCAAGAGAGGGTACAAGATGGTACCGCAAATTAGGGAATGGACCTCGACTATTCCTGAGAAAATCACGGTGTCCATTCAAAACATCTCCCCACATCTGGTGCTGTTTGAATTCGGACAGATACTGGGCAGGATATACCCGGTCACAACCGTGGAGACAGTCGTGCATGTCAAGACTGCTACCGCACAAGAAGAGCCCGAGGGGTTACAGTTTGATTTGGTGGATTCGACCCTGTCTGAAGACTGGAAGAAGCGGCTAAGTACGCAGCTGGAGGAACGCCGAGAAGTGTTCTCTACTAGCGAGGTGGATGTGGGATGTAGCAGTAACGCCTACCACACGATCCGATTGAACGATGCCACTCCATTCCGAGAGCGATCCAGGCGTATTGCGCCTATGGATGTGGACGACGTGAGGAATGTCATCAATGAGATGGAAACAGCCGGCATAGTTACTGAGTCACAAAGTCCCTACGCCTCTCCCATAGTAATAGTGAGGAAGAAGAATGGGTCCATCTGCCAGTGTGTTGATTATCGTACCCTGAATCAACTGTCCATGCCCGATCAGTACACCCTACCCCGGATCGAGGAGATCCTCAATGTGCTGTCAGGAAGCCAGTAGTTCAGCGTATCGGACCTGCGCTCAGGCTACTATCAAGTCCCCATGAGCGCGCAAGATAAAGAAAAAACGGCATTCATCTGCCCTCTCGGTTTCTACCAGTTTACCCGAATGCCTGAAGGTATTTGTGGTGCCCCTGCAACGTTCCAGAGGCTGATGGAGAAGATGAATGGGGACATGAACCCGCTCAAGTGTCTGGTCTATCTGGATGATATAATCGTGTTTGAAAAGACCCTTGAGGAACACGAGGCCCGCCTATTGAAGGTGTTTGATAGATTGGGCAAAGAAGGCCTGAAGCTATCCCTGGATAAGTGCCGGTTCTGCCGAACCTCCATCACCTATGTGGGCCACATAGTGTCTGCAGAAGGAGTGGCCACCGATACAGCCAAGGTAGAAGCAGTGGTTAACTGGCCAAGACCCGACAATGTAATGGAATTATGATCCTTCTTAGGATGCTGTGGCTATTACTGTCGATACGTCGAAGGATACTCCTGCAAAGCCAAGGCTCTCACTAATCTTCTCAAGGTCTAGGAACCTCGGCAGAAAAGTACGTCTCCAAGAACACCCTTTGGTGATAAATGGACATCCGACTGTGAAAAGGCTTTCATTGGACTGAAGAAAAGTCTGACGGAAGCTCCTGTGCTGGCCTATGCTGACCCCGAAAAACCCTATGTGTTGCACGTGGATGCTAGTGTCAATGGGCTGGGAGCGGTGCTACATCAGAAGTACCCTGCTGGTCTGCGTCCAGTGGCATATGTGAAGAGAAGCTTAACTCCTAGTAAGAAGAACTATCCGGTTCACAAATTGGAATTTCTCACCCTCAAGTGGGCGGTAGTGGAAAAGCTCCACGACTATCTGTATGGGGTCTACTTTGAAGTGAGAACAGATAGCAACCCATTGACCTACATCCTAACAACTGCCAAACTGGATGCCACTGGTCACAGGTGGTTGGCCACCTTATCCAACTACCAGTTCACATTAAAATACAAACCCGGGCCTCTGAACATAGGAGCGGATGCACTATCTCGAAGACTGGGTCTGATTACTATGTCTGATGATGGGCGGTGGGAAGAGATTCCTGGACCAAGAATGAAGGCAATGTGCTCTACCGCAGTGATAGTGGAAGATAAGCTGACGTTCTCAGAGTTGCGAGTAGTTGATTCATTAGGATGCCGACCCCAGGCCCTTCCGGATGCATACTGCCACCCTGATGGCATGGGTCTTAATCAAAATGTCATCGTCACTTGGAAGGAAATGGTACTAGCCCAGATAAGTGATCCAGTGGCTAACGTGATCCGTGAGACTCTCCATAAAAATGACCCCTCTATGGTGTAACAGGTCCTACCATCCTACCGTCCTAAGGGAGATGCGCTCCCTGAAAGATTAAATCGGACATTGCTAGATATGCTAGGCACTTTTAAAGATTCCTAAAAGGGAGAATGGAGCAAACATGTCGAGGCCTTGGTGCATGCATACAATTGCACTCGGCATAAGTCCACAGGGTACACGCCGTATTTCATGATGTTTGGGAGAGAAGCCAGATTGCCGGTAGACATCCGCCTGAGGGTATCTACCGATGGGGTACCCAATATGGCTCATTACCGATATGTGAAAGGACTCCAAGATTGTTTACACTGTGCCATCAGCTAGCAGAAAGAGCCACAGCTAAATTAAATGCCAATAACAAAAGGAGGTACGACCACAAAGTATGCTTTCGGGAGCTCCGACCTGGAGACGCAGTTTTCCTACGCAACTTGGGGATTCCCGGCAAGCACAAGCTGGCTGATCGCTGGAGAGAGGGACCTTTCCAAGTACAGTCCCAAATGCCGGGCCTCCCTGTCTATCGCATATGCGATGTGAATGGCAGGGTAAAGGTCTGGCACAGAAACCACTTGTTGCCTATCCCACAACTGGGAGAAAGTGATCCAGAACCTGAAACTGTAATAACCAATAGTGGGCCTGAAGAGTCTACAGAGACTCCCGCCTCAATAACTGAGACGATTCAAGCTCCTCTGGAGGGAACTTCCAACAGAGATTGGTGGGCACCTCCCGAAGGAGCAACGGGTAATAGGCCTGCGCCTCAAGTACCATCAACAGCCGATTCACCAAGTCATCAGATCAATCCCAATAGTCCGAGTTTTGTGCCACACAGAGACAATGTTCAGCTAAGCAGAGACTTTGACCAAACTGGTTCACCCTCTACACGAAAGTCCAGGCCTCAAGCCTGTGATGGTCTCTCCCAAGATGAAGAGTGGGAGACTGAGACTCGCAGAAGACAGCGAGTAAAACGCCCTCCCACTAGATTGGCTTATGATTCACTAGGGGCACCTCACTATGAGTCTCAGCAGCCAGCTTAAGCTAAACTAGCTTCAGTGATAAATATGTTTATAGAAATGTATAATCTTGTTTAGAGTTAATCGTTAAGTTATACACAGAAACTGCATTTTTATTATATAACGATGTGTGTATATATGTTGTTCCCAAGCGGTGGGCGTTGGATTTTCCAGCAGGGGGAGGATATAGCCAGGTCCCCTCCGGTCCCCCCGCTCTCCCGCTTCCCTCTCTTACCCTCGTTGCAGTGGGGGCTGTTGCGGGTTGCGACAGGTTCGCCCGCGGCTCCCTCTGTAGGGCGCCACCATTGTTGTATGCGTGCGCACCCGCAAGGGTTCGCACATGCGCTGATGCGAGTTCTGCGTTAGTATAGGGCCTTTCCGGTTCGCACATGTGCAAATGAGAGTGCGGCAGCCACTATAGTGTCGCGCATGCTCAGCACGCCATGCGCACGCGATCCCAATGATAAGTGGGCTCAAAGAGAACTACAACTACCATGCTGCATAGGGAGAGGCTGCCACGTGACTCACCACAACGAATGGAATGGCTGGGTAGCTGCTGGAAGGGAGAAAAGACTATTGCATGCTGGGACAGGAAGCTGTCAGTGAAGACCGGGGCCTGAATGGTGCAGATAGTGTCCACGGAGCTGTGCTCCAGGGACTACGCATAGTTTCAGTACCTAGGGGGTACAAGGGCTACATACACTTATGTAGCCAGGTCTCCCCAGCCTGTCAGCACCCCCCTCACCTTAATGACGATCGCGGGTGCAGCCGAGTCAAATGGCGGCACCGCGCGGCGATCTCAGGGGTGAGGGCGGTCAGGCCCCGGCTCGGGGGTTGCCAGGGATGCGTGCGGCCGGTTGCCAAGGCCGCACGCGCGTTACAGGGCTCCCGGCGCTCTCGGAGCAGGGTTGTAAGGGCGCCGCCATGTTGCGCTGGTTCGCGCATGCGCAGTAGGTCCCAGGTGGCCCCGATAGCTCGCGCATGCGCAGGGAGGCTGCGAGAGGCAGGGACCAGTTGCGTGATGGCAGGGAAAGCGCAGGAGAGTCGCGCGAGAGTAGGGATGGTTGGTGAGAGGTTGTGGCGGCCATTGGGGGTTAGTGTAGGCAGAGGGAGGGCGCGCACGTGGCCCCAATGTAAGTACAGCCTCCACGGGACTACAATTCCCATGAGGCTTAGGGCCAAACACATCAGGTGCTTCATAGGAGCCAATAGGGCTGCAGGACTGCCCTGGATAGATTGGATACATTTCGCGGGCAGAGAGCTTCGTGTTCAGTCAGAGCAAAGTCAGAGGAAGGGGCAGACAAGGGAAGGAGGTAGGGTACCAGAGAGAGGGACCCTGTACTAGGCCAGCACCCCCTTGGCCCCAGATAAGGCCCTAGTTAGCCCTGATTCCCCAGTAGTGTGAGTGTTGCCAGAGATAGTCTCAGGTTAGGGACCCTGTCACTCATGGTAGTCAGAGCTGGGGAATAGCCAGGGATTGAGGGGGCTGAGGTTAGTCTGCAGACGCATTGCGGCAGGCTTTCGGTGAATTAGTGGCACGAGACAGCTGGGGGGTTCATAGCGGTAACCAGTCCGGGGAGCCATAGCCCAGGGTTCGTGTTGCGAGTGGCGAGGCGCTGGGGGGGTTCATAGCGGTAACCAATCCGGGGAGCCATTGCCCAGGCCGGCGTTGCGCGTAGTACGAGGCAACTGGGGGGGGGGGTTCATAGCGGTAACCAATCCGGGGAGCCATGGCCCAGGGCCCGTATTATGAGTAGGGTGGGTACAAGACCTACCTATATAGGATAGGCAACCCCGAATGCCCTAGGAGATTGACCCTTAAGCCACTTAAGGATGCTGTGTTATAGGGACGGCCTATAGTGGAGTATGTGTCATGTTGCTATTGTGTTAGTGAGGAACTCAGCGGATGCTGCGGTTCCAGTGACGGAGTTCGGACCCACGTTGGGGTCACAGAGAATATCGGCAGGATAGGATCAGACGGGTTCATCGCACGTCTGACCCTTTGTGAAGCGTTGCTGATCCGAGCACCGGAGTGCTCGGCAGGTATCTACAGTTCTAAGTGCACCAACGGGCCCTTAGTGTAACTGTGACTGCGCAGTCACCCACTGACTCTCTGCAAGAGTGAGGGACATTGGGTGGGGGTTCTTTGGACACTGGGTGGGATCACCTGGTGTTGGGGAAGCGTCCTGCGCGACGCAGTAGGTGTCTCCTCTAGAGAGGGACACAGGTTATATAAAGGTATTGCAGTGATATGTTATATTGCTTGTTAGTAAATCCATTAGTTATTATACCCACGGTGTATGTGATTATTTGTGATTGTCCTGCGAGGAACAACTCCCCCTCTGGTGGGAGCCATTGCAGGTGGAGGCGCTGTACCGAGAAGATGTTGTAAGTGATCACCCCTAGTATAATTACCCCAGGTTCCCCGTGGCGGAAGCTCAGCCCTCCTGTGAGCCAACAGGTAACGCACCACACCTGAGTAACCTTGTATGTTCCTGCACCCACACAGTGTAATCTGCGATTGGGGGGGGGGGGGAAACCCGTTACACTTAGAGGTTATAAAAACAGAAAAAATACTGTGCGCTACTACCTAACTACTAGAATTTATAATATATAAATGTACACAGTGCAGTGACTAAATCATAAAATATGTGATAAAGGATTATACCACAGCTCCCACAGTGAGATATATAAAAAATAAATAAATTATATCACATAACCGTGTTGAGGATACAGGCGTCTGCTGCTATAAACACAGGGGGTGGCTCAGCACCCCACACACACTAAGAAAATGGAAACAAAAGAAAACAGCGCACAACGCCAAATGGTGAAGCAAGTTCAACAATATAATTCAAATTAAAGGGGTAATATATCTGCGTACATAATAAAGGTTGGTAAAGTGCATTTAGTGTGTATCACACTGTTTACCACTCGGCAGCTGTTGTCAGGAGAGTCAGGTGCTTGCTTCTCTCAGCTAGTGCCACTCCGTTGGTTCTGGGGCAGGACGTCAATCTTTTGCTCCCAAGGAGGTTTCCCTTCATGTAGCCAGGTTCAGCTGAAGGTATTGGTGCTCAGTGAGGTCACTCCGGCTTCCAGGCCGTCTGGAGCAGCTCCTATACCTCAGCAGGTTGATCCTCTGCACGGAGGTTAGACCGCAGCTTGCAGGGGCACACTCGGCGTGCCACGATGCTGCTCCGTCGCGGGATGCTGTGTGATGACGTCACTGTCTCCACAGCAGTGGTGGAATCGGCAGGGAGGTGATACAGTCTCTGAGAGTCTCTCACAAAAGCCCAAAACAGCACACAGGATTGGTAAAATCAGGGCAAAGCCAATGAATAGGCAATAGCCAATATAAGCAGATATAAGGCAATAGAAAATAACATCCAACGCGTTTCGAAGAAGTAGTTAATTCTACGCGACCTTCCACCTGCCCTGACCTTTGCTTGTTGCCTGGACTCTGCACCTCTGCCGCCTGCCCTGACCACTGCTTGCTTACTGACTACGGATACTCTAACAGGACTCTGTCCAGTTATTCTGCATTCCCACCTCAGCCCTGCGGGTCCGCTTCCTGCTTTGAGATGAGCACCGTCACAGGTGCACCTTCAATCCCTGGCGTAAAAATTGCAGACAAATTGTCTGCTCCCCAGAGACAAAAGTTCAAGGAGTTTGTTGTGCGCAATGTCCGAGTTTTTGTTCCCATACCCAGAAGAACCTTGGTCATTGAGCATAATATAACTACAAAGCCTGGAAAGGTTGTCAGTGTTAAGCCCTATTGTTTACAGGAGGCTAGGTGACAGTCAGTTAATGAGGAGGTAAATAAAATGTTTGACCTTGGCATGATGAGTCGTAAAGTAACTGGTCTAGTCCCATTGTGTTGATTCCTAAGCCGCATGGCTTAATTAGGTTCTGTAATGACTTCAGGAAGCTTCATTCTGTTTCTGAATTTGATACCTACCCAATAAATTGATAGACAGATTGGGGGATGATCGGTATTTAACCACCCTCGACTTAACCCATGGTTATTGGCAGGTGCCACTAGCAAAGGCGGCTAAGGAAAGAACTGTTTTTTTGGCACCGTCTGGGATTTTCCAGTATAAGATCCTACTCTTCAGCCTGCATGGGGCTCCAGCAACCTATCAGAGGTCAATCGAATGGGTTCTAAAACCTCACAGGGAATATTTTACAAGTTATCTGGAAGATGTTATCATCCATAGTAGTGATTGGGATTCGCACCTTAAAAAGGTCCAAGCACTGCTAGATTCAATTGAGGGGGCGGGTTTGATGACGAACCCTAGTAAGTGTGCTATAGTTTTGGAAGAGACCATGTATATAGACTATACAGTTGGCAGAGGGTTGGTAAAGCCCCATGTCTCAAAGATCAAGGCTATTAAGGAATGGAAAGGAAAGAAAAATTTAACCGGGCGCTTCTTTGGCTGCTGGGTTCTTCTTATGTAACGGTGTTTCTCCTGTCTCTAGAATAGTCTGCCATTACAGCGTGTGTGGTGCATGCTACCTGTTGGTAAGCAGGAGGGCTGAGTCATTTGCCGATGGTTTTGGGGACCCAGGAGAGGCTTCTGGGGTACATACCCAACATAGATCTCTAGTGGTACAGCGCCTCCATCTGCCGCATGCTCCAGATGTATGAGGCAATATCCTATGGTAAAACACAATTCTCTCTCCTTCCCCGGAAGGATTACTCACCAGGCAGGAAGTATAATATAATAACTGGAATAGATTATTCTGTTCAGCTCAATACAGTCACAACAGACTTCTGCCCAAAACAGTCTCTGGGGTTGTATCCAGCTGCAGGATGGTCCCTGGACCTTCACTACGGGTCAAGGGCCCCCTCAGCAGTCCTTGCTCTTCCCTGATCCTCTATCATGATCAGGGGAAAGGTACACACTCACTCTCCCCCAAGGGGAAGAGGAACAGGGAAGGCAAGTATTCAGTGTGACCTGCCTCTCTCAAGTGGGGAGAGGCACTGACTAAATTTGGATGGCAATTCCCTAAAGTACAGTCAGGAGGAGGGCACCAGGTCTGACCCAGGATTGAGTAGAACCCAGGCCTGGTACCACCTCCTCACCTGCCACTCAAGAGTACTGCTGGGAGTGAGGAAAACCCATGATAGGTACTGCTCTTACCAGGACTTACTGCTATGGAGGGCAGACTGGTAGTTAAGAACCAGCCCTGGCTACACTTACATAGTTACACACATAGTTACATAGTAGATGAGGTTGAAAAAAGACATAGGTCCATCAAGTTCAACCTATGCTAAATTTAGACAACAGATACTTTATCCTATATCTATACTTACTTATTGATCCAGAGGAAGGCAAACAAAAAACCCCAGTACAAAACTGTATAGTGCAAACAAGTGTTGTTACCCAAATATATACAGTAGTGTACCAAAGTACAGTGAAATTACTTAAATGTAGATACCTCAAATTTAATAATGTGACTATAACCTTCACTAAAGAAATGGGAAAAAACAACAATACAGTAGTAATAATATTATGTGAGGTGAAAAGAAAGCAGCTCTAAACCCTTGAGATGGACCGTCCTATGGTCCCAAAGTAGTATATCGTCTTCCAGGTAAGGGGAGCGCTTGTTGATCACGTGGTGAAATATATGAAATCTAAAAATACAAATAATGGTGCAACCAATAATAAAAGTGTACTTCTATCTAAAAATGATGTGTTGGTCTCACTCATACTCACTCACTCACTGACATTCTTTTTGCACATATTCCATTTTGCACTAATACTGCACTTCTTAAACATACTGTATTTGATGAATATAGTTCATTGTATATTATGTACTTACATTTTTAATAAGCAACTAAAGTGTTTTTCCCTTTCACCTTTTAGAGTTGCATCAAGCGTCATGTAATTTTAACTAATTAGTTATATAACAAAGTATATTATAGTATGTTTATTTATTATTGTGATATGGAATTATATGTTGACCCATTTTAATATATATGTATAGTTAATATAGGATGATTAGAGCAGTTACTGTGTTTTTTTTTCTACATATACTTCAATCATATTGAATTACTGATGTTTTACTATGTCCTTCCTTTTTTTGACTAGTCGTTATGTGCTGATGGCAAAGTATACAATAGGTCTGAATCATTAGCAACGTCTGTATTTAGCAATAGATAACGAAATTATTGATTGGTAAATTAATTAATGGCAAGCAGAGCAAGCCATCCAAAAGTTAAAAGTTGCATTGGTTGTACACAACTCATCTTGTGACTAAGGCTGCCAACAGGGCGGGACAGCCGGTGTTGGCATCCCGGGCCCTGTGAGTCAGGGGTCCTGGCCGCCCGGGCCCCCTGCGCGACCGTGCCCGTTTCATTAAAAAAAAAAGGTCCTGGTGCGCATGGTCAGGGAAAGCAGGGTGTCCGGTCTGTGCCTGTGGGCCCACTCCCACTGCTCCCATGTGGGACGGAGGGGAAGCGCCATGGCGGGCCCGCGCATGCCAACCCAGCTGCCCCTGCGTGGGCCAACCCAGCTTCCCCTGCACGCCCGCCTCCAGCTGCGGAATCTGCAGTCTTGCCCCCCTAGCCTCCCACCTCCCGTGCCCCCCCCAGCCACCCACCTCCCGTGCCCCTCCCCAGCCGCCCACCTTCCACGCCCGCTACCCCCGAGCCTACCTCCCGCCCTGGGCAGGAGCCGTGGGGATATCGGGGGCAGAGGGGGAAGCATCTGGCGGGGCAGGAAGCAGCACTCACCCGGTCAAGGTCAGTCACCCACCCAGGCAGTCACTCAAGGCAGTCACCCACCCAGTCACTCACCCATCTAGCCAGTCACTCACTCACCCAGTCACTCAAGTCACCCACCCAGTCACTCACCCACCCACCCACTCAGTCACCCACCCAGTCACTCACCCACCCACCCAGTCACTCACTCACCCACCCTGTCACTCAGTCACCCACCCACCCAGTTACTCACCCACCCACCTCACCACCTAGTCCCTCAGTCACTCACCCATCCAGTCACTCAACCCACCCAGTCACTCAGTCACTCAACCCACCCACCCAGTCACTCAGTCACCCACCCAGTCACTCAGTCACCCACCCAGTCACTCACTCACTCATCCACCCACCCTGTCACTCACTCACTCACCCATCCACCCACCCTGTCACTCACTCACCCAGTTACTCACTCACCCACCTCTCCACCCAGTCCCTCAGTCACCTAGTCACTCAGTCACTCATCCACCCAGTCACTCAGTCACTCACCCACCCACCCAGTTACTCAGTCACTCACCAAGTCACTCAGTCAAACCCACCCAGTCACTCACTCACTCACTCACTCACCCTTTCACTCACTCACCAACACACCCAGTTACTCACTCACCTACCCACCCAGTCCCTCAGTCACCCAGTCACTCACTCACCCACCCACCCAGTTACTCAGTCACTCAAAGTCACTCATTTACCCACCCACCCACTCGGTCACCCACTCAGTCACCCACCCAGTCATTCAGTAACCCACCCAACCACCCACTCAGTCACCCACCCACCCAGTCACTCAGTCACCCCCCCACCCAGTCACTCAGTCACCAACCCACCCACTCACTCAGTCAACCCAGTCACTCAGTCACCCACCCAGTCACTCAGTCAAACCCACTCACTCAGTCACCCATCCAGTCACTCACCCACCCACCCACTCAGCCAAGTCACCCACCCACCCACTCAGCCAAGTCACCCACCCAGTCACTCCCCAGCCACTCACTCACCCAGTCACTCACTCACTCACCCAGTCACTAAATCACCCAGTCACTCAGTCACCCACCCAGTCACTCACCCACCCACCCAGTCACTCACTCACCCAGTCACTCAGTCACATACCCACCCAGTCACTCAGTCACCCACCCAGTCACTCAGTCACCCACCCACCCACCCACCCAGGAAGTCAGTCACCCACCCACCCAGGCAGTCAGTCAAGGCAGGCAGTTACCTGTCTTTTGTTGAAAATATAAAAATAAACAGATTGCATTGTAATGTTTTTTTCCGTATTACAATAAGAAGAAAACATTTAAGTATAAGCTGCGCGCTAAAAAATATTTTTCCATGGTTGGTACGCTATGGGTTCAGGGGGCGGGGGGGGGGGGTCGGCATGTTTCATTTGTCCTAGGCTCCATGATTTCTGTTGACGGCCCTGCAAGTTGTGACTCAAGGCTTTACCAAGAAATTCCAGGTCTAATGTGACACCTCTAATGTAAGGATAGGTGTTTTCCTCTAATAGGTTGTCAGAGAGGAAGAGAACCCAGTGCTGTACAGAATAATAGCAGAAAGTTAAACCCCCATGACAAAAAATATGTCATTGTAGAAAAAGAAGGCTTGACAATTAAATTCGCTCTGGAATTCCTAAAATACTACTTGCTAGGTAGAAAGTTTACACTTGTAATGGATCATGCTCCACTGAAGTACACGGAACAGAATAGAGAAAGGAATTTCCAGGTGACTCACTGAATTCTAAGTCTACAAATGTTTAATTTTACCGTAGAAAATATAGCTGGCTCCAAACAGGGAAATGCATACGCATTATCTTGAGTGTACGGGCTCATCTGTGCCTGTTACTTGTACACTAACTAGCTACAGTATAGTGTTTCCTTTAGTACATGCCCATCAAACTCAGACTAGCTTGGGGACCGATTCTTAAAGCTGACAGCAAGACTATGGCTGCACCAGATTATTTTTTTAATTAACAGTCACTATAACCTATGCATACACTTTTTCTCTTGCATTTTGCTTATTAAAAATACTTAAATGTCACTGGTATCTCTATCCCTTCCCCTCTCGCCCCCATCCCTTTTCTTACCCCATCCCACCTCTATCTCCCTCTCTCTCCCCATCCCACCTCATCTCCCTTTCTGCCCCATCCCTTCTCTCTCCATCCCTTCTCTCTATCTCTCCCATACCTTCTCTCTATCTCTCTTCCCAAGCCCTTCTCTCTCCCCCCAATCCCGTCTCTCGCTCTCTCCCCTCATAACTCTTTCCCCCTCTCTCGCTCTCCCCCACCTCTTGCTCACTCCCCCACCATACACCATACACCAGTGATTCCCACCCCTGGGGGTGTTTTTTTTTTTGGTATGTATTTTGTAGGGTGGATTGAGTGGGAGTGGGATAATTGACAGAAGGTAGGGGTGAGAGTGAGAGAAGAGAGGGGCAGGAGGGAGTGAGTGAGGAAAAGAGGGAGTAAGAGTGAGGCGCAAGGGATAAATACCTGCAAAGCGGGAGGGGGGAGAGTTAGTGAGAAGGATGGGAAAGAAATACATGGGTAGAGGGTGGGAAATAGAGGTGGCTCGTGAGGTATGAAATGTTGTGACTGACCCCTGTCGAACCTAATATGTGTCAGCCAGATAGGGGTTCCCCGAGATTTTTCGAGGGTTCCTCCAAACAAAAAAGGTTGGAAATCACTGCCATACACACACACAAAATAACCCCCCTCCCCAACAATACATACACACACAATACTCCCCCACCCCAACAATATACATACACCCCGGCTCCATAATACACACACACAATACCCCCGCACCCCACAATAAACACACATACACACAATACCCCTCTTCCCCACAATACATCCACACACAATACCCCCTCCCCCATAGTACACACACACATTACCCCCATAATACTCCACCCCCACAATGGCACTACCTCCCTCACAATAGCCCCACAATACCCCCTTCCCCCACCCAATATCCCCACACTGCCCCCCCCGCCTCCACAATAGCCCCACACCAGGCCCCCTCCCCCACACATTTATGTGGGGGTGATGCAGAGGTGAGAGCGACGGGTCATCGGGGGGTGGGTGGGATTGGTGCTAAGGGGTCTCCTTCTCTCAGTACTAGAACTAAATCATCAGTATGTTTCATAATAGTGTAATAGTGAGTTATTGTAATAAAGGCTGATTTTGTTGATTTTACATATTTGAGACACACTCCAACATCTAATTCTAAAAATCTAAAAGTCTCCAAAGGATGTTGTAAACCTTGTAAGTAAAAATGTTCTATAAAAGAAAAAAGAAAAAAACAATACTGCTGTAACTCATTTATAAAGCATTTGGGAACTCCTGGTGTGAAGGCTATTGTTAAAAGTGCACCTATATGTTATAAGTACTGTTTAATGAAATGGCTGAGCTACTCACTTTATTAAATATTTTGTGGGCCCATAGGGAAGTTCGGCATTTCACATACAATAAATAATTCATTTGCAGTTTAAAGGAGAATAGACATGTTTTTCATTACATCTAAATAAAAAAATATATTAGTAAACCAAAAAATATCTGTGGAAGAATTGTTTAATAATCATATTACACCTGTTCAAAACAAATGGCAGGGATTAGGAAAATACACTGGCGACACACTTTATTCGAGCTTGGCTAGTCCCACGAATTCGGGTATACCCGGGTGTATTGAGGTTTGTGACTGTTTTCTGCCCGAGTACATTGAGTTATTTTCCAAGCAGGGATTGAAGCATTTTATTCCCGCTGGCTGCAATACTGCACAGTATATATATATAAACTGCATTACAATTCATGAATTTATGCCATCTGGTAGACACGCGAAGCATTGCAGCCTATTAAATCCTAATCATTATCATTTAACAGATCAGCCGCCCATCAGCCAGGCATGAACCCAGGCTGGGAAGGCAAATGCAACGGGGCTTGTCAGAGGTTTGTAGTGGCTTATTCCAGGTATCTGCCAGGTACATACCGGGTATTTGCTCGAATAAAGTGTGTCGGTGCAGTATAAAGCATTACATTCAAATGTGCAAATCATTTGACATTGTAGTACAAAAGGACAAATATTTTATTACTATAGCTTTTCAAAACCACCTACTTGGAGTTGTAGTCGTAAACCATAAAAAAAACTCCTCTATATAAATACACATTTGTTAAACAAAAATGTTTAATATATATAAAGCTTAAAAGGATATATTGGTGTGTACTTTGTTTGACAAAGCAGTGTAAATGATCTTTGTACGACATCTGTAGCAAGACTTAGGGCCTCATGCAGTAAGCGCCGATAAGCTGTTTATCGCCCTTTTTTCGGCAAATTTGCCCTCCCGATTCAGTAAGCGCCGATAAGTGGGAATTATCGGCAAGTTTTGTTGCCGATAAAAACTTATCGGCAGCCGGGTGCCGATAAGCCACTTATCGGCACTTTTTCAACTGAGCTGAATTCAAGTAGCCCCGATCAGCTTTTTGCTGCTGATCGGCACTCCACAATGGAGAGTTTTTCGGCAATCCAGCCCGCCAACTAAAGTTGGCAAGTTGGTGGAGGAGAAGCATCGGCAAGGTCGACACTTAGAAAAAATCAGGCCTTTTTCCTGCCTGGGATTGATGCCGGGGGTCTCCGGAGCTGATACCCATTAATACCAGCACCGGAGACCCCCGGCATGCATCCGAGGCAGGAAAAATGCATGTACAGCCCACTTCATTACCTTAGCGGCTAACCGCTAAGGCAATGAAGGGGTTAACCCGCTGTGCCAGGTTTATTGTGGGTAGCGGGAGTGGGTGAAGGGGGTAATTGGCCCTTGTTGTTTGTTTATGGCTTGCGGGGGGGTTGCGGGTGCACTTAACCCCTTCACGACCGTAGCAGTTAATACCGCTACGGTCATGAAGGGGTTAAGGCCTCCCGCTACCCACCCGCAAGCCCTAAACAAACACCGTTGGGCTAATACCCCCTTCACCCAAACCCGCTACACATACCGGGGCCTGTAACTCGGGAAGCAGGGTATCTATGGTCCACAAAGTAACGCGGTTCAGCTCAGGGGACCCCCTGCTCACATTTTTAAAAATACATTCATGCTGCTTCGTTACCGTAGTACATAGCCGCAAAGGTCAGGAACGAGTGTTTATTTATATATGTGTTTTACTCATAATGTAGATGTGCAGAGGGTCTCCGGAGCTGAACCGCTTTGGTTTTAGGTTCGGGGACCCCCTGCTTCCCGAGATACAGGCCCCTGTATCTCGGGAAGCAGGGGGTCCCCGGACCTTAAACCAATGCGGTTCAGCCCTGGAGACCCTCTGCACATCTACACTCCCTCCTTTTCCCCCACAAATGCCCTCCTCACACACGCTGACACTGAGACACACACACACACCACCCCCTACCTTGTGTAGGAAGCTGTCTGACAGCTCCCGCTCCCGCCCCCGCCGCTGATAGGCTCATCAGCACACCACGTGACGCGTCACCACTCGGGATCACAATTTTCTTGCATCCCCTGGCGGCTGACGCGTCACAGTGCGTAGTGAGCCGTGTAGCGAGGGGGGACTGGGACCGGCTCACAAGGATTCCCCTGCTGGTGGGGAACGCTCACGCGGCCGCCCGCGCCGCCGGGCGCAGCGGGTCCCAGCCCTTAGACCCCGATCAGACAGGATGCTACGTGACATGCGCACACTTACATGTGCGCGCACGTTCGTCACTCTTTCGGTTTGTTCTGTGGGAGTTTTCAAACTGGAAACGACTCCCGGCGGCGAAGTGCAGAGTTGACGCGGCTGCACTTGAAGGAGACAACTGAAGTTGTATTTTCAAGCGACAGCCGTGTCACGTGTATTTCGCCAGCCAATTACAAACACACACACACTTTGTTTCTTTTTAAAAAATTAAATGGATGACGTAAGTCCCGCCTCCAAGTCCCGTCATTCTGTCTGCTGGACATGAGCACACATCGCCCAGCAGAGGCTCACAGACGCATACGCACGGATGCACAGTAGTGTAGCAGCCTGTCTGAGCTCAGCCTTACTGGTCCGGTGACTGCACAAAACCAGGTGCAATTCCCCAGCTCTTTATTGCCCGTTGCAGCTTAATCATAGAAGGTCTAGTGTGTCTTTAACCTATATTCAATGCACAGTATTCCAAGCCTATTGCTACAGTAATGCACGTTTTGTACTGTTCTGTGTAACGGAATCCACCCCTTATTACCATACACCCTTTCAATGCTTGGAAACTTAAGGTATCAAACACAGTCTTTATAAATTATGACATATCTATTAAAGTAAATTAGAGAAACATGTATTGTATTGTACATCAGTTTAAGATTTATGAAAATATGTATTGCTTTATACAATAACAAAAATAGCATAGACTTTAGAAAAACAATACAATCTTCTTCCACCAGCATGCCCTGGCTGTCTCTTGTACAGTTTCACCTGTAAGATAATTAAGTTGAGATACATGCATTCATTAAACACTGTGCTATTTTGCTGGAACACCTTTGCACATGCGTGCTCTACGTAGATGGCATGAACGCATAAGTATAGTGAGATTGTATGAAAAAATGAAAATGGTTACAGTGGTAAGATACAGTAGGCACCTACAAAATAAAAATGAGTTCAAAGCAATGGGTCATAAACCGTGTATCCATGAAAGGCCACAAATCATTGCGTCACTGTCCGATCAGGATCATCAAGGTGGGTGTGGGTTGCAGGGACCATCCGCCTTGGACAAAGGGGTGGGCGCCAGATGAGGAGATCCTCTGCAGGAGATGTCTGGGCCTCTGTCAGATGGGTCTAATGTGTTCCGCTGGAAACCACAGTGGTGTTGCTGCTTGACCAGACAGAAAGAGTGACTCAGCAACTGAATGGAATGCATGCGCACTGTAAACCTGCTGGATGGAACACATACTGTTTCATCTAATTAATGTGCATGCATGCCGGAGCTTCAATGCAAAGAGATGCCAGAAAGGCAACTGCTTTCTTAATTATCCAATTTTGATGTTCTGTCGCTGGATGTGGTTTCTACCTGAACAAGGAGTTGACATTGAGAAACGTTGAGAATCTGCCAAACAAGGGTGAAATCAAGGATTAAAACAATGGCATCAGTGGAACATTGCATGAAATCAACAACATTATTTAAAAAGAGCAACCCAAACTACTCCACTTGAACACTGTTGAGTTGTAATGGCTCTATACAATGTATTTACTCAGTGTATTGCAAGAATGTATTGAAACCTTTTGTTTCACACAGAGAGCAATTCACACCCAGCCCAAGCAGGGACGCAGGCATTCCCATGCTTCATGCAACTGCGGTGTCTGGTGAGTGAGTGCTTGATTGAAGGGGGCACAAGAAAGACTGAGGTCAATATTCTAATTTACTGAAATCTATAGAGGTGTGTGGATTTTTGGTCTGTTCAAATGCAGTATTTAAAGCTGCTGTTCTGTAAATTCTGTAATGCAAGTTATGTGCAACTTGACCAACCAAGCCACCATTTTGAAAGGCCAGCTTCATCTCAAACCCATACTTTTTGTTTTTTGCATTAAGCAACAGCTGTGGCTCGGTACTACGAAGCACAATACAGTGGGTGGGGGTAGGGTAGAGTTGGACAACGTTGGCTGAAAAGGGGAAGGGTGGCCCACTGAGAGAAAGGCATTGCTGTTTTGTTTGGGTTATTAACGTGTTTTTGGTGCCGACTAATACCGTAGTGTTAGCAATATAGTAATATATAGAATGTGCATGAGCATGTACAGAACATTATGGCTCAAGTGGAATGCAAATGCAACCACTTGTTATTCATTCTCGTTCCGGAGGAATACGGGTGATCGAGAGTGAGTGTTCCCTTAAAGCACTCAAGGCGTTTGAAATCTGGAAGAATGTGAGTGTGTCCTTTCCCCATTTCATTTGATCTGCATGTGCAATAAACTGTGTCACGCTATGTCCTCTTTATGTATTTCTTAAGAGAGAGTTAGAACGTTACCAGCTATTCTCCTGTCACCATACATGTGAGTGATTTGTTCACTACATCACATGAGCACATTTTTCTCTGGGTATCACTGGTATATAATTTGTGTGGTTAGCACTCTATTGCGCTTTATTTTTTCACCATTATTCATTGTACTTTGTTTACTAGCGACTGTTTATTTAAAGCTGCACAGAGTGACCTAACGCGTATTTATTGCTGTTGTTATTTTGCGCTTCTATTATTCACAATAGGGATCTTTCCAGAACTGCTGAAGGAAGCAGTTATCAGATCTCTTTGATAAAAGCCTTTATTAGACATGGATTACATGGCTAATTACAGGCCTGTATCAATCAAACTTTACTTTCCTAGGGAAGGCAATGGAGAAAATGGTGGCAACCCAAATTGAAACTAGTCTATCTACCCATTAATTTTATGACCCATTCCAGTCAGGATTCAGAAGATGGTATAGTACTGAAACAGCTCTTGTTCGTGTGCTAAATGATCTCCGGGTGGCGAGATACAGAGGTGCCTGTTTGATCCTAGTACGACTTCACCTCCCTGCAGCATTTGATGGCAAGAACCATAGAATCTTAACAAAGTCCCCAAATGATTTTTGTGGATCTGGTTGTACAGTTCTCCGCTGGTTCAGATATTTTCTCAATTGCAGGTCACAGAGAGTATCTTCAAGAGGGTATTGCTCTGCACACATGCCCCTGTCATGTGGAGTGCCACAGGGTTCTATCCTATCACCTATGTTGTTCACAGTGTACTTGCTGTTAGGTGACAATCAGACAGCATGAGTAGAAAGAAAAACTCAGAGCACACCGAAGATCAGTAAGCATATACAGTATATATATTAGGAAATATAAAAAGTGTATGCACTCTTGCAATTAAGATAGCATGGATGGATAAAAAGTGACTATCTCCAGGAATGGGGTCCTGAAGTCACAGGTAAGTGTTCTATCCAGTGCTCCATGCGCTGGAGCCTTTGCTGCATGTGAGGACATCCAACACTTCCTGGTTGTGTTTTTCTCAGGGTGCATGCGTACATTCACCAGATCCTGGCTTTGTGAAACAACCGAATGTGGTGCCAAGAAAGATTATAACGTGACTGCTGCGCATTTCGCACAGCTGGGCTCATTCACAATTTCGTGTGTCTCTTAAATACCCCTTCGGGCAAATAAAGTGAGATTAATTAGTAGTCAATTTCATAGGTTTAACAACACACAAATAATGACACATAAGTAGATATATTAAACAACAGATGTAAAATATGTTGATAGCACCGTTATCTAAATTGTATTGCATTAATGCATGTAATGAATTGTGTAAAAAGTATATAAAAAAAAACAAACTAAAACAAATATATATACATTATCAACCCTTCCATTATATATATATTTATAATGGAAGGGTTGATAATGTAAATAAAAAAACGGAGCGGGGTTGAGGGGAAAAAAACATAGAAGGAGTTGATGAGGAGGAACAATATTGTGGGAACTATTAGTTGATTGGATATATGCGAAAACTATGGATAACATGTGGGTATGTGGTAATATCTCCATTACAATGATAATACATTTGATGGAATTTGTTAATACTCAGGCAGCATGGCATGAGTTATCACTGCTATGCAGATGATACTCAAATCTACTTGTCCTTTGCACCACGTACGTTATCAGACTTGAATATATGTTTATCTGAGCTCCTAGAGTGAATGAGTGCAAGTTGGTTCAGGTTGAATTCTGATAAGACAGAAGTGCTTGTGGTGGATGCTCACCGTTGGAAGACAAGACTGCAGCTAGGTCAACCAACTCGCCTTAAGCTTGAGGGTTCCCAGTTGCTCAACTTTGTCCATGTGTGGAATTTTGGTGTCGTCCTTGACTGTGACTTGACCCTTAAACATCATGTGTCAGCCGTGATCAAATCTTCATTCTTCCACCTAAAGAACATAGCCAGGATTAAGCCCTTGATCCCCCCAGAGGATCTTAATTCACTTGTCCATGCCTTTGTGTCCTCGTGCCTGGACTGCTGCAATGCACTCTCCTTGCGTCTTTTGGAAAAAAAGCTGTGCCGCCCGCAGCTGGTGCAGAATGCCATGGCCAGTTTGTTACCTAATAAGACCCGTTCTTGCCACATGACACCTGTTCTCTGTTCTCTGCACATGCTGCCTGCAAAATAGCTTGTTGACATTCAAAGCACTTCATGACCAGGGTCCCAGCTTTCTGAAAGAACTTCTAGTTCCCTACATTCCCATTCGCTCACTTTGATCTGCAGATTCAGGTCTCCAGTTCACAGCATCTCCTTGACTTCTTTTGGGGCCTGAGCTTTTAGCCACACCGCTCCCACTCTTTGGAACAGTCTGCTCATACAGATCAAGAGACCCCCTCTCTGAAAATCTATAAAATCAGTTGCAAGACCTACTGTACCGGTTTACCCAGGCATATAATTAATGAAGCGCATCCTGGACGGCATTTAATAGCTACAGTACCGTCCCATCCTGTATTGTATCTTTGTGTTTTGTCTCTTTTACAACCTTAAATGTTTTCTTCTTTTTCCCTTTTTGTAACTGTGAAGTGCTTTGAGTCCCATTGGGAGAAAAACGCTATATAAATAAAGCTATTATTATCAATAAATAGGAGAACATTTCTGAACATTTTCTATTAAACAATAAGAAAAAAAGAGAAGAGACATGGACATGCAATAGTAGCCAGGGAGAAGATGGTCTGCCCTGTCTAGGCTGGTTGCCTCAATTGGAAAATCCAAGTCAGTGTGAAGAAGAGTTCACTTAGCAGCAGTATCAAAGAGAGAGAACTTCTCGATCGCAGTGCGCCAAACTGGATACGTGAGACTGCTGTGTCCCATAATGCCCTACACGTTTTGTGGAGCCGGTCTTCCTCAGGGGTATATCCCATTGCCAGATAGTTTGTTTCTTAAATAGCACCAGGGACAAAACCATTGGTCAAATTGGAAGTGAATTGGCTCAACAAAAAGTGAACTCTTTCTTCACTGCCACCAACAATCTGTTACATTTTGTATTTTGCATTTTGCATCCTGTATTTCTTTGCTGCCTATCTCATAATAAAAATTGCTAAATCATATTGTCTTATTTCTTGCCCTAATGCCACTTAATAAATATCTCTACTTCAGATGGAAATGTTAAAGCTGAATATATTGCAGTTGGCATGGATAACAGATTCATCATATTTTCAGACACAGCAAAACAGTTTAACTAAACAGGTTTCAGAAAAAACTGCAATTAAAACACATTTATCAAAGTCTTTCGGCTGCAAATAGATGTGTCAGTGCAACAAAACTATAAACAATTTATTTCCCATTGCTTTAAATAGGAGTTCTTTTTAGCAATTCATCTGGTATTGCTTTGTGAAAAAGAAAAAATGTGAACAAGCGCTAAAGACTAAAACACCAGTGTGACAAGTACAAAATATATATATATAAAGGCTGCCTAGTAATACTGTCAGTACTAACAGAAAAAGTGAAAACAAAGAAAAACCTGGCGCCAAAAGTTCATTGGATAATCCTGTACTCCTCAGGGGATCAGCACACTTGCTTGACAGGCCATGTAGGGGAAAAAACACAAACAGACACAGATCATAGTGCAACACTGTAGGGTTAAAACAGGTCTACACTAATACACACACTGCACATATAACATAGAGACTCCTAGTGACTATAAAAACTATTTATTAAATAAAAAGAACTATGCCATAAAATGGTATGGACAAATGAGAACACTGCTGGTCATCCAGATGGGAAAAATCAGAGCCCTACTTACAAGCAGCAAGGCAAATACAGGCAATGCAACAAAGAGTCCTCCAGGTGCTGCTGATGTCTTTGCAGAGATGTGATTCCTGCTGCACTGTGACTCTCGTGCTGACCCTCCCTCCAGGGGTTAACAGGAACAGTGGCAGTGTTGGAGGCCCGCTCCAAGCAGCAAGGCAAATGCAGGCAATGCAACAAAGAGTCCTCCAGGTGCTGCTGATGTCTTTGCAGAGATGTGATTCCTGCTGCACTGTGACTCTCGTGCTGACCCTCCCTCCAGGGGTTAACAGGAACAGTGGCAGTGTTGGAGGCCCGCTCGTGGGGCTCACAGCTCTACTCCATGTGAGGCTACTCTCCTCACTTCCTCCTCCGGTTACACAGGCTGTCTCAGAGAGTGCCCGTGCCCTTAAAGGGACAGTACAAGCATCCTGTATGCCAAGAACTAACGGCTGCAATGGGGCTCAAATGTGACCAAGTGTCCCAAAAAGTCCAATACCAAGCTCAAAGTGACTGTGTCACCTGCCCTACGCGTTTCGTGGATGTTACTTCCCTGAGGAAGTGGAGTAAACTTGTACAAACTTGTACAAACTTTTGCTGCCAGAAAGTCTTGCAATGCAACAAATTGGTTAAGGTTTGAAGGTTTGAAACACAGCTACCGTAGTTCACCTGTCGAGAAAGGGTTGGACTAGATTCATTGTTATCATGTAACTTCTCGACTGGGGCATCAACCTAAGTATTGCAATATATAATAACAATAAGAAGCCGTGGTGGAACCACATACCATACTGTATGTGCAGCCGATTACCACTAGAATGCTGTTCCAGCACTGGGTTTAGCAGTTGGAACAGTGTTCTGGCATTTCTAAAAAAAAAAAAAAAACTCTCCCCCGAGGCCTTACCTGCAGCGCATAGAAGTTGGGGCTCAACAGTAGTCGGTCCCAACTTCCGCAATCACCGTCTGGGTTGGGCCCCGGGAGGAGATGGGGGCCTGTTTTTAAACTTGCACCAGGACCTTGTTTTACTACTGAATTGCCTGGGATAAAGGATTAAATTGATGACACAGTCCTTGCCATTAACAACATCAAGTATTACAGAAGCCATTTTACAATAATGAAAATGACCATCATTCGTTTAATTAATGAAGCAGTTTCTTATCCACAAATCAACCCCTGGTTGCAGATTTTAGACAAATTAATGCTGTGTAGTACAATTGGGTTAAATTCTTTGTGAATAGTGCCCCTCCAAAAACACACACATTCAATTAATTATCTGATATTATGAAAATATATTTATAAACCCCCTAAAGATATCACAAAATATGTTTTCTATATTGTATTGCAATTAAAATGTGTGACAGAACAACAATGACATCTATTGGCCATTTTAGGGAAGAGAAAAGTTTAGAAAAGACATTGGGTCCAGATATTGTAAAGTGCACTAACGTGGAAACCGACAGCTTTCCCGGGGCCCAGGACTAAAGTCACCCAGCCCCCGTGTTGGTGGCCCTGCGAGTCCCACTACATCTCTTATACGCTCACTCTCCCCCTCACTTTTTACTCTCTCCACCATTGCTCTTACTCCCCCTCACTCCTCTCTCTCATTTTGCTCGCACTGTTCCCATCTCTTTTTTACTCCTCTTCCCACCCCCCGTCCCCCGTCCCCATAAATTTCTCACTTAATTAGATTTTTAGGGGGCATCAGGCTTTGAATACTTTGTTAGTTTTTTTTCGTATTTGGACTAACATTTTTTTTTGGGGTGGGCGGAACAGGGACTTATCACTGTTGAAAAAAACTTGCCTCTAATCCAGCAGTGTGCTGGTTAATTGCACACCAGCAACCAACCAGACTCCACCTGGCTGATTAGGACTGTCAGAAAAAGCCTGTTCGGAGAAACAGGAAGCAGATTTATTAGCCCACAATAGAGTTGACCAAGGAAAAGAAAGACTGCAGAAATTTCCTTACCCCACAATGGGGCTGACCTAAGGAAAAGAGGGCCTTGATTGCATTCACAAGACAAGGGGACAATACCTTTATACATGGACACAGAAAGTGCAAAGATGCTGACCCATGGGAACAGAAAGAGCTTCCCCTACAGAAACCCCCAGATACAGATAAGAGACTTTCTTTTTGGACTGTTGGGTGTGTGTGTGTGTGTGTGTATATATATATATATATATATATATATATATTCCTTTCCTGTAACGTGTATATATATATATATATATATATATATATATATATATATATATATATATATATATATACTTAGTTAAGTTATGGTGGGTAAAAAAAAGTGACAAAAACCCTCCACAGTAAAGCATATAGCAAATGGAAATATTACTGTATGCTCATTTGCATGTCTCAGACATGTCTGCAACCCTGCATTTCATCATTATCACCCAGCATACAGTGCTTCCACTGCAGCAAGGCCAGTATAACCAACCCCACAATGATGAAACCCATTAAGGTCAAAACGGCTATCTGTGGGTGGGTTTACTGGCTATGCATCTTAACCCAGGCTGTGCTCAAAGCTGTGAAATGCAGCAAGCCTAAGCTTACAGGGGACCATGTTATGTGGTTTTGAAGCAAAAGGTGGCACTGTGTGCTCATTTGCATGTCATTTCCCAGAATCCCTTGCTGCAATGGAAGCACTGTGTGCTGGGTGATAATGTTGAAAGGCAGGGTTGCAGACCTGTCTAAGACATGCAAATGAGCATACAGTAATATTTTCATTTGTTATATATATATATATTTGGGATGGTAAGCAGCTTAGCTACCCACCCAGTTAGATAGGGCTGGAGTAAAATGTGTAGTGATTTCTCAAAAGTGGAGTAGGTTTATCTTTTATGTTTGTGTTTGCAATATTTAAAGGAACAGGTGCAATAAAGCCTTATTTTAATTTCACCTTTAAAACGATCTCCATTGTATTGTATTATATGTCTTTATTTATATAGCGCCATTAATGTACATAGCGCTTCACAGTAGTAATACATGTGGTAATCAAATAAATAACAGATAATATAAATAACAGATCATGGGAATAAGTGCTTCAGACATAAAAGTAACATTAAGGAAGAGGAGTCCCTGCTCCAAGGAGCTTACAGTCTAATTGGTAGGTAGAGAGAACGTACAGAGACAGTAGGAGGGAGTTCTGGTAAGTTCATTGCATACCTCTGCACACATCTCTTACATGGGGTTTTGAGTGGGTTTTTTTTGTTAGCCACCTGGCTTAGATTGTTTTTTTTTGTTATTGTTTGGCCATTGGCCCTTTTTGGATTTTTTTCCTGGTGGTTTCAGCCATGAAGATGACAACCTTCAGCCCGCCGGAGGTAAGTAATCACATTTTCTTTAAGGTAAACATTCATTGCCAATGTGGCTATCTAGGTCACAATTGAAGGCCTAGGTAGCCACAGTGACAATCAATGGATTTAAAGTCTTTTTTTTAATATTTTGGTTGTTTTTTAAAATATATATTCTAATAAATATTTGTATACCTTATTTGTTATTACTTTTAAATCTCCAAAAGCCCTATTTGTCCAATAGGGCTATTAGCCATTAGTTTAGTGGGGGTGGAGGTTTGTTGGAGGGTTGGGGGTATAGGGATAGGTGATGGGGATAGGTGATCGGGATAGTTGCTCTGGGGTGGGTGGTTAGAACTTCCAGGGGGGAAGGGGAGCAGGGAGTTGAAGGAATTAACCATTTACTTACCTTAGCACTAAGGTGGCCAAAGGGAGTAGGTAGTCCAGTTTAATTTTGATATTAATCTCTTTGTTGTCAGCTAGTCATGGAACCCGAGACTAGTTGACCACTTGGACTACTAAAGGGTTTATATTTATTATAATGTATTTAAAGTTAAATTTTATCACTGCATTTTTTCTGCCGTTAATCACGTTCCCATAAATATCAAAACAGGATGTATGGCATGAAAATACCAAAAAAATGCAACATTAGTCATTTTTTGTAACAGATTCGATATCTTTTACGGATCCAATAAAAAATATGTAATTTTTAGCAGTGCAACGTTGATGTATTACACTATAAAAATACATTTTTGGGGTATATTTTGAGTACCACAGCTTGATGTATCTGGGCCATAGTATCCAAGTGTCATAAAAATAAAACTAATACAACTATACTAACTATTCTAATTAGAGATAAGAGACGGATGATTAGAAATTCAGTTTATTAATTTAAGTAGTTACACTTTCACACTATTTCTGAAGAACAGCAGGGCTTATTGAATATATAGAGTAAGTACACTCATCCAGGGCTGTAATATCAAAGGTATAAACTTTCTGTTCTGTTTGTTGACAACCTAATTCCCAGTAGGGGGCACTGCTGCTTTACAATATAAGGAGCCGAGTGAAATCACTACAATACCTCTAATCAGAGCAATACAAAGTAACAGGGAACTCTTGAAGAAAAATACAGGATCACATTATATCTGTATTTTATGCCTCTTGCATTTAGATTAGAAACCACCTCTTGATATGTATGTATCTTACTTACAGATAAAATACTCCGGTAATGTGCAGTTAATATAAATCAACATGTACAATTCAGTACTGCAGAACAGAGTGAAAAAATGTACGTGTGTATACATGCTCTCTCGAATATCATAATAGAAATCAATAACATATTTGTAATCAAATATTTCTGGCTACTAATCTTATATGTTAGTCCAGTACAGTTCTCTTTAGTGTTGCCTCTTTCCAAGACATAACAAGGCTCTGTAGTACCTAAGGACTTCCTTTCCTGTAACATCAGACTCTCTTCACATCTCCTCACTCTTCACATGTTTAAAGGTAACCTGGAAACTCACTAGGAAGCCTACATGACACCTTTCTGATATCAACAGGCCTCTTTCTCTAGTCCTGACTTTACCCGTGCCTGACCGTTTTTATGGGAAACTGGACAAATTTCAAGTTTTCTTTAACTAGTGCGAAATCCATTTTCGTTTTCTTCAGACCATTTTTCTGGCCAATCATGCTAAAATGGAGCAAAGTATCCGGCCGCACCTCTTTCTCTTACCGTGCACCCCAAAACTGGAACAACCTACACAGTTACCAAAACTGGACACTCACAGTGTACAAAACTGGACACTCACAGCTACCACCAGTGAAAGTTCTGTAACTGTTGCATACGCCTATAATATATACTATCTCTAACTGTCCATGCAATCTCTTGTATATAATGTATACCCTGTTCACTTACAGTATGTAACTATGTATTTGTAATCATGCATTATTTGTCATCTTAACTCTATGCCCAGGACATACTTGAAAACGTGAGGTAACTCTCAATGTATTACTTCCTGGTAAAACCTAGAACAAGCTCACCCCACCTCAGAACCAGCGCAGCCCTCCAAGGAACGAGCTCCAGTTTAACTGTTTCTGGTGCCTTGTTCAGGGATAACACGGCATTAACAAGTCTTTTATTTTTTTACAATTGTGATGCTAGACCTGCCACTGATCATGGAGCAGAGACTAGAATTAATGAACAAAAAAATTGATCTTGTGTAAAAGAGGATGGACCATTTGGCGAGGATGGTCTCTATGCGCTTGTGGCTAAACTGCTGCAAGAGTGATCACGACATCTGGTGGAAGCCTGTTCTATACCAAACATATGCACAGACTCAGTGGATGCATATACGTTCCATATAGTAGATAGTACTGTATATATAGAGCACGCAAAGCAGCACAGTCTTCAATTAATGCATATATTTCTTCTCCATTATCTCAGGCCTGGGACATAGTGCCTCTCAAACGTGCTGAGGCGCGCTGAGGCTCAGGGAAAGCGGTGCTTTCCCTGGCCTTACACAACGCGCCATCAGGGGGCGGGCCGGGGGCGGGCCAGTGACATCACGGAGCTGGTTCGCCCTCATTGGGCGAACCGCTCACATGACCGGCCCTGCGCTCCGTCAAGCGGGGAAATTTCAAAACGCCGTCAGACACACGCTTCCCCAAGCGTGCGGACGCGTGCGTGAGCCCCTGCTAAAGCCGCTCTCAGCACGGGTCATCGCATAAGCGCTGACCATGTCCCAGGCCTTACATGTGAAACAGTACAAGAGACAGCCAGCATGCTGGTGGAAGACGATTGTATTGGAAGAAGATTGTATTATTTTGTCAAGCCTTTCTTATTTTTGGTATTGAACAAAGCTGTAAATGTTTTTATAAATCTTACACCATAGTACAATCCATATTTCTCTAATTTAATTGAATAAATATGTCATCATTTACAAAGACTGGCCGTGTCTGTTATCTGAAGTTTCCTAGTATTGAAAGGGTGGATGGGAATAAGGGTTGGGCTACATTACACAGAACAGTAGAAAAGGGGCATTACTGTAGCAATAGCCTGGAAATACTGTGCATTGAATGTAGATTAAAGACACACTAGCACCTCTTAGCGTTACTGCAAAGTACGTACTATGACAGCCGCAAAACACCCTTTGGCAGCCGCGGTCATGGGCCCGCAACAGGCAAATAAACGCCGGGGAGTTGCACTTGGTTCTCCGGGGTAACAGATTACTATATCTGTACAATGTTTACGTCTGTCCTGGAGAGCTTGCAAGCTACTTTTTGAATCTGGAGCAGAGACATTACTACAGTACTCTACTACTCTTCAACTGCTATTTGTGTTTGTCTGTAAGGAAATAATATATTGTTACTGATTTGGGGTCAGGAGCAGTGTGTGTATGAGTTAGTGAAACGTGTTTACTTATGAGGAAAGAGCTTACTTTGAGGTTTACAAAGAAACTCAAGATTACATTTGCATATCAAACACACACACACACACATATCCTTTTCCTTCCCTTAAATGTACTTTATTCATCCCATTGTCATATCTCAGATAGCGGCTAAACTGCTGGCAAGAATTGAAGGAAATTAAATACAAGTAAACACACTGAGCGTGTCACTCTTTACCTTCATATACATTTTTAAAATGTCAGCAGTGGCTAAAATAATCCTATTTATAATATAACCCACCAGGCCTTGAACAAATCCAAGCAAATTGTTATTTATCCTAAAACTCATGTATTTTTTGAGCCGTAATATTTTAGTTCCATAACCTTCCAAAGCTATATATAACTGTGGGATATCAACTTTTGTTCTGTTCTGACAGAACCTCATTTACCGAGAAACTTGCCAGCTGGATTACTAGATGTTATGCTGCCAGAAGTGATGGGTACAGTATCTACAAGAGAAAAGACACTGTGAACTAAGAAATAAAAGTAGTGACTATAATAAAACATGTGACAACCATGAATCAGAGAACGTTCCCAAACAAAGGCGTGGGTATGGCTCACTGTTGGACAGCTTACACATTACAATAATGTTAGTTTTCCTTTTTCTGCTTCTATACCTACTTCAATACTTAGTTTTTTCTTAACTAGCAGTATTCAAGGAGAGTACATTGACAAAATAGTTTATATCCTCTTTCTTCCATTGTATGTTTTTGTTATACAACAGGGCATATTGAATATGTAGAATAAGTTATTCAGAGCTGTAATATCTAAGGTATACAGCCAGTGCCGTCTTAACGCATTGGCACGCTGGGCACGCTGGGCAGTTTCCCAGGGGCCCCACGAGCATAAGGGCCCCATGCTAATCTATGCACAGACATTCAAATCTCTCGCTAACCCGGTAGAAGGAGAAAAATTACGACCTGTAGCGGAGAGTTGGCAGGGCCCAGTGCACTGCTTTCCCCGGGAGCCTATAATGCTGTTAAGAACGGCCCTGTGTTCAGCACACAGCCATATTGTATATATAAACCTACAGAGTCTTGACGCTTCCTCAATCCTTTTAAAGTAGTATAACTTTAAAAAAAACATAACGTTACACAATAAAAAATAAAGGAAAAAAAACACTTGCTTGGAACTGGAGGTTAGTAGCCTGTTTTAACCACTTCACCCATAGCAGTTCATTGGTTTGCTGGAGGAACTTGCCACACATGGCAAAGTAAGGAAATGTGCAATTAGAGAACCTCCTAGTGTTGAGGGGATTCATGAACACTTCCTTATAACATGCTCACATTACAGGGCGTACCCTCCTTGGTCACTATCATTGGGTCTTTATCATTTGCACCTAATCAAGGTAGTGGTGCCATCTCCTATTTACCATTAAAAAGCTTGCAATTTAGGCTCAAAGTCTAAGTTACCATTGCTGCTAGAAGATGACTAATTGAACTTGTGCAGGCAAAGAAAGATAGTCAGACAGCAGGCAGCAGCACATCATATCAGAGAAAGATTATTCTGGAAGATGTCATCAGAAAGACTTGTGGAAATGATAGCAGCTTGTATGCTTTTCCATAAGGCGTGGTTTGATGTCACTAAGAGGGTTTAGTAATTGCAGCTGAATGCAGGGCCGGTGCAAGAGTATTAGGCGCCCAAGGTGAACCTTCAACCTTGCTGTCACGGTAGCTTATGACAAGATATAATGACCACCAAATATCTGGGTTGAACTGAACGAGGCTTAGATATAATAAAATGTCATTTTTTCCTTAAAAAAGGTGAACACAGCAATATAGTACAATTAACAGACAAGAAGGTAACACTTACTTAGGGTTGGGGGATGGAGAAGTATCAGCTAGCAATTCTCCAGCAATCCGGTGACATCTCAGGTGGAATCAGAAGAACAACTCCAACTGTAGGGTTAACACAGTTTATATACCTGTGTAACCCTATTCTTAACATTGAATACAGACTATTGGTGAACAATTATCTGTATCCAATCCCTAACGTGGAGACACAGATTAACCCATGCCCCCCAGCTAATTAGCCCATGTGTACTGGGACTCTGAGGGTCTTATTTCTGTAGCCCCATAATTAAATCAGGGGCAACGACCAGTCTACCAAATGAAGTATCTGATAGGATCTTCATTGTTTGTAGGTGTAGACATAACACTTACAAACCACTCCAGTTTGAGTGGCAGAGTCTGTTGATTAGTACTTAGGCTCAATCATCCGGCTGCCCTTCCTGACCTATTTAGCATAGCAGATGGAGTCTGCATTTTTCAGAGCAGATCCAAAATACCATATATATACTCTTTAATATCTACACATATTAATAAGTTCCATTCTGGTGGGCTCAGTGGGTCGAAATTTGCCAGTTTTTCATGCCTACAGTGACTCCACATATTGGCCAAATATCAACTCTCTGTGTCCTCCAGAACTTGCACCCTCCCCAAAAAATTGCCTGGACAAACACAATTACCTATCTCCCTCACACACATGTCCCCCCTCTCTCCTTCACAAACATTCTCAGCCCTACCTCAGTTGCTCTCCCTCAACTCAACCCCATCCCCCTCCCCCTCATAATCCCTCCCTCCTTCTCATTCTCCACCCCCTCCCTGTTATTATTCTCC
Organism: Ascaphus truei; assembly: GCF_040206685.1. Lineage (NCBI taxonomy): Eukaryota > Metazoa > Chordata > Amphibia > Anura > Ascaphidae > Ascaphus > Ascaphus truei. The sequence continues at coordinate 411,614,278 of NC_134483.1, read as the reverse complement.
CCATCCCTCTCATTCTCCCTCCCTCACATTCTCAACCCCTCCTTCCCTCTCTTTCTCTACCCCTCCCTTCTTCCTTTCTCCCCCTCCCTCTCATGCTCCCTCTCCTCCCTCATTCTCATTCTCCCCCATCCTCCCGCTCATTCTCTCCCCCTTCTCATCCTCTCTCCCCTCCTTCTCATCCTCCCCCTTTCTGCCTCTCATCTTCCCCCCTCTCTCCTTCACATTCTCTCCCCCTCTCCCTCCCTCATTCTTTCTCCCTCTCCCTCCCTCATTCTCTTCCCCTCCCTCCCTCTCATTCTTCCTCCTTCCTCCCAGTTCCCCTCCTTCTCTTTCTCCCCCCTCGGATTTTCTCCTCCACCTCCCTCCCTCTAATTCTCCTCCCTCTCCCTCTAATTCTCCTCCATCTCCCTCTCATTCTCCTCCCCCTCTCTCATTTTCCTCGCCGCTCCTTCCTCTCTTTCCTGCCCCCCTTCCTCCCTATCACCTTCTCTCATTCTCCTCACCCTTCCCTCCCTTTCTCATTCTCCTCACCCTTGCCCCTCTCATTGTTCTTCACCCTCCCTCCCTTTCTCAGTTTTCTCCCTCCCTCCCTCTCATTCTCCCCCCCCTCACCTCTCATTCTCCCCCTTTCCCCCCGCTAATTAACCCTCCCTCTCATTCTTGCCCCTCCCTCTCATTTTCCCTCTCCCTCTAATTCTCCTACTCTTATTTTCCTTCCCCTTCCAACCTCCCATTCTTCTTGCTCCCTCCCTCCCTCTAATTCTACCTCCTCCCCCCTCCTCTCCCTCTCATCCCATTCTCCCTCATTTACTCCCTCTCCTTCATTCTCCCCCCTCTTCTCCTCCCTCATTCTCCCTCACTCCCTCCCTCTCATTCTCCCTCCTTCCTCTCATTCTCCTCCCCCTTCCTCCCTCCCTTTCATTCTCCTCCCCTCCCTCCCTCCCTCTCATTGTCCCCCTCTCATTCCCCCCTACCTTTTTCATCCCTCCCTCTCTCCCTCCCTCCCTCACACCCTCTAATTCTCCCTCTCCCTCATTCTCTCCCTCTCTCTAATTCTCCGCCTCACATTGCCCCCTCTCTCCCTCATTCTCCCCCTCTTCCTCATTCCCCCTCCCTCTCTTATTCACCCCATCTCAATCACCCCTACCTGTTTCATTCACCAACCCCCTCCCTCCCTCGCTCATTCTCCCCCTCCCTAACTACCTCCCTCATTTTCCCCATCCCCCCCTTATTCTCAACCCTCCCTCATCCCCCCCAGTATCCACCCTTATCCTCCCTTATTCTCCCATCACTCCATCTACTATTCTCCCTTCCCTCCCTTATTCTACCTTCCCTCCCTTGTTCTCTCCTCCTCCCTTATTCTCCCCTCCCTCCCTTATTCTCCACTCCTCCCTTATTCTCTCCTCCCTCCCTTATTCTCCACTCCCCCCCTCATTCTTCCCTCCCCCCTCATTCTTCCCTCCCCCTCATTCTTCCCTCCCCCTTCCTTCTTCCCTCCCCCCTCATTCTCCCCTCCCCCCCATTCTCCCCTCCCCCCTCATTCTCCCCTCCCCCCTCATTCTCCCCTCCCCCTCCTTCATCCCTCCCTCCTTCATTCTGCCGTCCCCTCCATCTCCCCTCTCTCTCATTCTCCCTCCTCTCTCCCTTATTCTCCCCCCACCTCATTTCCCCCCCCTTCTCTTTTTCTACTCCCTCCCTCATTCTCCCTACCTCCATCCCCCCTTATTCTCCCATCCTCCCTCTCATTCTCTCCCTTCCTCTCATTCTCTTTCCCTCTCCTGCTCATTCTCTCTTACCCCCCACCCCCACCCTCAAAGTCTATCTCTCCCCATCTCCCTTTTCTCTATCTCTTCCCCCTCCCCCTCAATCTTATTCTCTATACATTACCCCCTACAAGGCAGCCACAGAAGACACACACTAGCAGCAGCCCTGCTTTGGGAGTTCGGCGAAATCCCCCGCCGGTTAGGAAAACGCATTAAGTAAACTAAGTGACCGCTGCCCCCAAGCTTTTCCACCCTAGGTGGCTGCCTAGTTTGCCTAATGGTTAAAACAACCCTGGCTGATTGGCATCTGTCATATCACACCACGTGATCTGGTCATACCATGCAATAAGTACACATTCTAAGTAGCCCCACTTAGTAACCTGCCCTAGAGTGTTCAATATAATTTGTGATACATACTGGTAAGGTTAGTTAGTTAGTTAGTTAGTTAGTTAAAACCAGAAACAGAACATGAAACACAGACAGAGCTCAGTGCACATCCAGTGAAACTTATACACGGTACAGTGCCTAAATATATATGTATAAATATCTATTAAATAAAATGGTCTTTTAGTTTAACATTTTGGCCAAAGTGTTGTAAGCCCCTGAGCCACTGCACGGCAGACCACATCTCAAGGGTCCCTAACACTAATATAAATTCTTAATAACCTGTGCATTACCAAAAACAATGATTTATAATAAATCTGTAAAAATGAGTTGCATAGTTCTAAGTCTGATTGAAGCTTTTATTAACCTGTACATTACCAGGAAAAGCACTCTGTGTTAGATTTGTCACAATCACAATGTTGTGGTTATTTTGGGGGTTCAATATGAACTTGTAGGTGTCCTATATGTTTTAGTTAGTTAGTTAGTTAGTTACAAAGGAAAAGGGAATAGTGCGCTACAAACTAGTGGTCAATTGTCAATGATACAGTATATGTAAAAAATTAGGGAATACATTATCCAACAGTGAATACTAAATCAGCATATACACACAATAGCCAAATAAAAATTGCATCAGTGCAAAAAAAGACAAAACTGTAATATGGAAAAAGTTAATATGTGTAAAAAGCTATGTTAGTTATGAATACCTAACTTTCCAACACCCCTTTATTACCTTCACGTCGAGGAATAAATAGGTTTCTATGTGCATGTCCCTCCAAAAGAGCACCGATAATGGACAGAGTTAGATATGTTTTAGAAAAAACTGAAATAAATGTTAAAATGACCATACAGTAATGAAAAAATAGCTGCAACATACCCTTATATATTAAAACATACAGACTCCATACATTATACTAACAATCTTTCACTACAGTATATTATACCACTAATCCTACCACTGAAACAATGCAAATCATGTTTTTTTGTTCCATGTAATGGGCAACACATGCTTAAGATAGATTTGAAATGACCTTGACGCTGTAACTCAGACAGAGATATAGCAAGAAGATGTGGGGATCCAGAAAATGTCCTTTGCCTTTGATGTGATAAGAAACGCAGTAGACAGTGCTGGCTCCATAATGCGGAGCAAAATCCAAAGTTAAGCCAATGCAGGTGATCCACATTAGATGCTATTACAGTGCATTAAACAGAGTCTGGTTTACTAAAAAAAACTATTATAATTGTGTATAAGTTTAATTTGTTTTGATTGTTTGATTTTAAAAATGAAAACTGTGGGAATGTGTTAGTTTACCATACTACAGTAACTATGCTTAAGTATGTGTGTTGTTCAAAAATGTATTGTACTTTAACATGTGAATTTTTTTAAAATTACACAGCACATACTGTAAGCATGTAAACACTCTAAAGACATTCGGAAAAACAATTTGCTGCCCATAAATTGAATGAGAGTGAATACAGCCAGGCAAGATGTAGAAAATAGAGGAGGAGAAAGGCAAATCTGATATTATACTGTAATTTAAGTATGCCAATGAGAAGCTAAAATCTGTATAATAGATGACACACTGGCATCAGAAAACCCTCCAATCTGTAATGTGCCTATCAGATTAAAGGAGTGTAGCCAGGTCCCCCTCTTACCTCCTGGGCATCATGAGGGGGACGGCTGCGGGAGCGCTCGGGTGCCGCTGGTGCGGTATGTGTGTCCTTTAGGGGCTGCTGACGGTCAGTGGGGTGACCGAGTCACCGGAGCTCCGCCGCAGACGTCAGGACAGGGCGCTGCCATCTTGCCAATACTGGCACATGCACATTAGAGCATATGTGCATGTGCAGTGCCCCATTAGTTGTGGCGGTCATTAGGCAGGCTCCGCAAGGGACTACAAGTTGCAGCAGCCTCTGGGGCTGCTAACAGGTTATGCGCAGTAGCCAATAGTGCTGCAGAATTCTCGTAGGCACCACATAGATACATTTGGCGCATTGTAAAGACCATGCCAGTCAGAGCAGGGATCAGTAGTGGGATCACTACTCTCCAAACCCTGAACCTGGCTACGCACCTCGACAATCCGCAACTCTCCTCTCCTGAATCCGGCAAGTACCTCACTAATCTCACATCTCCAATCCTGACCTGGCCTGAACGACTACTCTACATTCTAGGCGCGCCCGCGTGGCTGTGGGTCAGCGTTACTCAATTCTCTGCCTCAGCACCGCTGTCGCGCTTCATTTGTGGTGACCTACACGTTACACCCAGAGGAACCCAGGCAGAAGATCGCCACCCCACGGACACGATTCTGCAACAAGTGGACGTCCGCATGCGAACAGGAATTCACCGGCTTATGCCGACCCTGAGAAGCCATATATTCTGCACATGGATGCCTGTTTCAAAAGATTGGGAGCTGTACTGCATCAAAAGTACCCTGCTGGTCCCCGCCCAGTGGCTTGTGTGAGCCAGAGCTTGACACCATCTGAGCAGAACTACCCAGTCCACAAACTGGAGTTCATCGCAATCAAGTGGGCGGAAGTCGACAAACTCCATGACTACTTATACAGAGTTTCCTTTGAGGTACGGACAGACAACAACCCGTTGACTTACAGGTGCGCCGACGAGTATTCTAAAACTTGCCTTGGAAAATCTGGGGCTATCACCAACAAGATCCAGGTACATGCTGGGTACATGCTGCAACATTTCAGTGACATTTCTGCAGACAGACTAATGTCCCATCGGATTAACACAGCAGGAGTCACTGGCAGTCCCATTCAGTTTGAATGGGACTGCCATGGACCCCCCCGCGGTTAATCCGATGGGCCATTAGTCTGTCTGCAGAAATGTCACTTAAATGTTGCAGCATGTACTCAGCATGTACCTGGGTCTTGTTGGTGATTGCCCCAGATTTGTTTTATAATACTCGTCGGCACTACAGTATATCATAACATCTGCCAAACGGGATGCGACCAGCCACAGGTGGCTGGCGGCCCTCTCAAATTACCAGTTTACTCTGAAGTACAAACCGTGTCTTTAAACATTGGAGCCGATGCCCAGTGCCAAAGACCTGGACTAAGTACTATGCCATAGGATGGGCCTTGGGAAGAAATCCCTGGACCTGGGATTCGGGCAATGTGCTCGACTGCTGCCTTAGTGGTGGACAAGGTGGCATTCTCTGAACTGGGTTAGCTGATTCGCTGGGATGTCAGTCCAAGGCACTCCTTGCCGCCTACTGCCATCCAGACGGCATGGCCATCACCCAAAACACCATCATGAGATGGAAGGAATTGATAGAACACCAGATGTGTGATCCGGTGGCTAGAGTGATCCGCCAGGCCATCCAACAAAAGAAACCCGCATTGGTGAAGTGTGCTCCCACTGACACAGTTGCCATCCTAATGAGGGAATGGGACAAGTTCCGCATAGAACGCATAGACTCTTCTACAGAATTGTCCCCTATCACAATCATCCCGACAGAAGACAATTAGGGCTGCCCAGAAGCCTGCAGTACCCTGTCCTACGGTCCCTACATGAGGACCACGGACACCTGGGTGTAGATAAGACCTTCGGACTAGTGAGGGACCTCTTCTTCTGGCCCAAAATGCGGTACTTAGTAGAGCGCCATTGTCTGAAGTTCCTGTGGTGTATCCAGCGAAAGACATTGCCAACACGCACAGCCCCAATGGGCCACTTAAAAAGCTCCGGTCCCATGGACCTAATCTACATAGACTTTCTTTGTATTGAAGCAGACTCAAAGGGCATCGGGAACATCCTGGTAGTGACCGATCACTACACCTGGTACGCTCAAGCGTTCCACAGTTGACACAAAAAGGGTTTTTTGGGGGGGCTCAAACCCCATATCACAAACAAGCCTATAAGGAAGCAAGCCTCAAGATTCTTCAACTACACAGGTTCACGTTCCCGGAGGAATTTGTCTGGGGACAGCTAGCACTCTTTCCTTGTCCAAAGTAAGGAAATTCTAGACTGTTCTTGTTGCACTGCCTTTGAATCAACTATCCTTGATAACCTGTGTAGCAGGGTATTCCTCCACAACTCTAGGGGCATTTTTACAGCTCCTCAGGCTGACTCTGAGGTGGCAGAGGCAGACTACAGAACTCGATGTCCTTGAACTGTGACACAGAGCAAGGGTTACATACACTGGGAAGTCAGTGCTGCCTGAGCACGCGAGGTGCAAGGACTGTCCCGGGAGCCAGTGAGGCTGTTTGGGATTAGATTAGTGTTATTCCTGGAGTACCCAGTTAGACCCCGGCCATGGTAGTCTGAGTGTTGTAGGGCTGCCCATAAGTTAGGGACCCTTCACAGTAGTGATATCAGCGGAGAAGCTGCGGAGAAAGACGAACTTCAGGAAGGAACTCCTCAGGCCCAGAGACCACGTGAGCGGCTGACGGTTGTAAGGAGCGAGGGGAGTTTATTTGGCGGCCCGCATCTTGGACACCGCACATGCCTTTCTCCTAAGAGGGAGGCTACTGTTGTTGAGCATCCAAAGGGAATTTACCCACCATGCACCAACGGGGGAGTAGCTCTACCTCACACACCCTATGTCTTTGCGGGGACATAGCTCTATCCCTAATATCCCTGAGATACTGGATCAGGAGGGAGGAGACGTATGATCATCCTACCTGTGAGAGGAGAGGGGATGGTGTCGGTATCACTGCTGTTACTTTTGCTGTGTTATTATGCATATGTGGTACCCTACTGGAATTCTATTGTTTATACTGTTGTGTGAGTGGTTATTCATGGGATATATATAGGTTCCTGTGAGGGGTCAAGAAAGAAAAACTTGGGCGCTAATCCTATATAGGAATATAATAGGAAAAAATTATGGAACAATATTACCGTAATGGGTTAGATCTTGCGACCCCGGAATGAGGGGGCGCGTTCTGGAATGCAGGCTCCTACTGCTCAAACCCCACTATGATTTATCCAAGATCCTTGGTACATGTGAACAAGAAGAAAATGGGGGAGCAAAGGACAAATCAACAATCTTTAATGGGATTAAGAGCTCAGTGCATATACACAGAGTGTAAATGCATCACAATCAAAAATCACTCAATAGACAATAACCAGAGTAGGAGGAAGGGGCATGGAAATGAGCTGATAAATGAACGGCCATGTGTAAGTAAAGATGTCTAGAAAGTTTTCTTTGCTGTAGCCTTCCTTCTGGTCTGCAGGGCTGTGTTTGATGTCTATCAATGGTGCTTTATTTGTAGATACCTTGGTGCCAATTGCACCTAACTATCACGTGGTCCTCCCATGGTTAAGTAGAGTATATGGAAAGCATATTAGGTAAAATGTCAAGCATTTATTTGCATAAAAATCATACACACACATATACGTAGGTCCGTTTCGCCGACAGCAGAGTCCGTATGCATTACCGCCCCCCTGCCTGCTCTCCCCCACTGCTCGCGCCCCCTTACCTTACAAATGATGCCGCAGGATCATTTGATGCCGCGTTGCCATGACGATATGTCACCCGAAGCCAAGATAAATGAGTTCTAGAGGCCTCGCACGCTCCCTGGCATATAAATTAAATGCTTTTGGGAAGATCACGGGGGCTCTATAACCCCCACCCCACCCCAAAAAAATCCTGCACTCCCCAGTCTGCGCACCCCTGCGCTAAGGTAATGAAGGGGTTAACCCCTTCCACAACCTTCCTGGTAGGCCTAACTATCCCCTTTACCCACCTCTCTACCTCCAAAAACCAGGTACTTTGGTTTAACCACTTCATTATGGTAATGTAGCTGCTTTTATTTTATTTTAATGACCTAGGATAGAAGCATGGGGTTTCCAAAGCTGAACCACATTCATTTCAGCCCTGAGGGCTTATGTTTCCCAAGACGCCAGCCCCGATATGGAGTGCTGATATCTCCTGCATGTATAATTCTCCCTCGTCACGTGATCGAGACATTTAAACCTGGTGGAGATACAGGCACTCCATACCGGAGCCTGTAACTCGGGAAGCAGGGGAACCCTAGGGATGAAATTAATGCAATTCACCTCCAGAGACCCCTTATTCAATACTATGCCAATTCCATCCACAGTACAGTAACATGTCAATAGTACATTGGAGATGAACCGGCAAGAGGGCAGTGCAAGTGTGTTGAATGCATCACACAGGGGGTTACATAGGTTTGAAACATTCCAAGATATTGTACTGAGAACTAAGACTATAATAAACACAATCATTTTGAGTAGTAGCAATATAGTAGATTTTATTAATTTCTTATGCTCTTTTATGAAAAATGTAACCCCTCTTTACTTTACCTCAGACTATTGAACCTGTTACTGAGGTGGGGGCATGAGTCCTATAAATTGGGTGGTACAAAGAGTGGGAGTCAGGAGTAATTAGACACAACAGAACTGTGAAGACATGACAAACTTTATATTTCTTTATCTATAACTTTGAACAGGGATTCCCACAGGATCACTAAACTCATGTGACCCCAATGATCAGGGACACCACATAACCACACAGTATTGCTACAATCCTACTAAAGATTCCTAACGCTGCACTTCTGATTTTATATATTACAGTCAGTGCAACTGAGATCACATACCCTGTTGATCATACAGGGTATTTGCACTTTCTATTATACAAAAAATAAGCGCTCTAAAAGTTCAAATAAGTGTCTAAACAAAACCGGAATTGATTTGGTGCTGCATGAAGAAAAAAGAGCTGTTCCTAGTTCTTTTGATTGAAGATTCACCCACGAGTACTTTCCCCAGATTGCGATCCTCGCCGCTTCTGTCGGCATCTTGCGTCACTTCCTGGGTTGCCGTGGAACTGAGTTACAGGAACCCAGAGACCAAACCGGAAGTGACGCAAGACACCGACAGCAGCGGCGAGGACTGCGATCTGGGGAAAGGACTCGTGGGTGTAACATCAGTACCTCTGCTTCATTTGTGGTGTATACCTGTACATCTTTTAGTAAATTGGTTTTACACTTACCAGAAAAGCTCCAGCTCATCTGTACACCCGCAAAGCTGTGAAAAGAAACCTTTACGTGCCTTGTCACCAGGCACTTAGAACTAAGTGCATATCTCACCATTTTTTATTTTTTCTCAATCAATAGAACGTACTTCACTATTTTTTGCTTTTTCTGTCTTTATTTCTTGGAGGTGCGCTGATTTTTTCCTGAGTGAAACAACAACACTTTCGTTGGCGCTCTTGATTAAACAAATACTAGATGCAGGCCTTTTCTTCTTACAGTTAATGTGATAATATAACCTTGTGTTCCAGTGCAAGGGAATCTCTTTCTTTCCTCTGGGCTGAGAGCACTCTGGGACTTTCCTCATGGGCTGTGTGACTCCTGATCCTTTTCCTCTGAGCCGGGCAGTGCTCACTAAGGTGGGTCACTGTTCTTTTATACTGGCCAGCAACTCCACCAGTCTCCTCACTCCATGGCTCTGTCAGACGCTTGCAGAGCACATTTTTTTTTTTTTACAATCTTTTTTCCTTTATTGGAAACAAACAGGGAACATATACAGGTACATTGCATTCGTATGCACATAACAAGTAAAGTACAGTCATTGAATCCAAAAAGGCATTTTCGTTTTTTTTGTTGGGGGGGGGGGGGGTGGACAAACAGGGGCGGGGGAGGTGTAGTGTGGTTGACGAACAGAGGGGATGGGGGAAAGGTTTGGGGGGTGAACTGTTGGGGGGGGTGAGACGACTCCTTTTTAAACCTTTTCTTGCTGGGGGGTCCGACTGGTTCGGGAACTTGTTTATGGGAGAGTTGGGCCTTTGCGGTCTAGCCATGGCCCCCAGATGTTGTAGAACTGGGGGATTTTCTGTGTGTGCATGGCCATAAGTTTTTCCAAAGTTATAACCGTAGTAATTCTTTTAGTGACCGTTTTTTTTTAGGGTGCTTTTACCTGCTTCCAAGCAGCTGCAATAGAGCACCTAGCAGCAGTTAGAAAGGCTGAGATAAGTTTAATTAGGGGAGTGGGAAGACCATCAACTTGTTTTCCCAACAGAAAGGTCAGAGGGTCCAGGGGAATTTCCAGCCCTGAGGTTTCACAGAGTAGTTTCTGGATTTTAGACCAGAACCCCTGGATCTCTGGGCATGACCACCAGATGTGGGCCATGTCTCCTCTTTGACCACATCCCCTCCAACACAGATCTGGCGTGCCGGGGAAGATCTGGCTCAGTCTACTCGGGGTTAGGTACCACTGGAATAGAATTTTATAAATATTTTCTTTTGTAATCGCGCAAATTGAGGTCTTGGAGGCTGCCTCCCAGACGTCCTTCCAATCATCCATATCTAGTTGTAGGTTAAGGTCTGCACACCACTTTTGCATATATGCGTGGCTTGGATTCTCCGATGTTGACTCTAACCCCCTATAGGTCTCTGAGATCAATCCCTTCCGATAAAAACCACTGATACAGAGGGACTCAAATTTGGTCGTTTTGGGGAATTTGGCGTTTTGGGAGAGCGCTATAAGAAAGTGCCTAATTTGAAGGAATTTAAACGGGTTGAGGTCTCGTACTTGATATTTAGCTTGGAGCTCTTGGAAGGACAGGATTTCTTCTTTCTTCAGCAAGTCTGCTACCCTCCTAATATTGAGGTCTTGGAATTGTTGAAATTGTCTCTGAGAGCACCTGGTGGGAAGTCCGGGTTATCAAAAATGGGGGTAAGTTGAGAGGGAGTGGTTGACAGGACGTACTTCCCTTTGTTTCTAAGCCAAATGCCCACGTACAACTCATTGCTCCCAGATCGTATTTTCTAGACCCTTTCTCCTTATCATTCTGAACCCACAGGATCGCCGATAGGGGTAAAGGCGCCGCATAGTGGGATTCTATCTCAAGCCAACATGACGTGGCCGGGTTGCTGTTCCAAGTCACCGCTTGGCGTAGCTGGCCTTTCTGGTAGTATTTAATCACGTCAGGGACCCCCAGTCCCCCACTCAGCTTGGGAGATAACAAGACCGACCTCGGAACTCTTGGTTTTCGATTATTCCATATAAATCAGAATATGTGGGCTTGTATATTTTTAAGTTCAGACATGGGAATGTCTATAGGGAGCGCTTGGAAAAAATATAGAAGTCTAGGGAGGATATTCATTTTGGTTGAGATAATCCTACCAAACCAGGAGATTTGGAGTTTATTCCAGGATTCTAGATCCTTTTTGATTTGGTTGAATAACGGGAGGCAGTTGACCTGGTATAGAGAGTTGTAGGAATTTGTTATTTTAACTCCAAGATATTTTATCTGGGAGGAGTTCCATCTATATTTATAGTTAGATTGGAGCATTTTCCAGGTCGGCTCTGAAAGGGAGAGATTTAGGGCTTCAGATTAGTTTGTGTTATTTTTGTAATCGGAGATTCGGCCAAATTGGCCCAAGAATCTTGGACGTTGGGGATGGTGGTATGGGGATCCGCGAATAGCGAGATTTTATGTTCAGTCTTGGCAATCTTAATGCCCTGTATTCTTGGGTCGTTTCTGATTTTGTCTGCCAAAGGCTCAATAGAGATCGCGAATAGTAAGGGCAATAGGGGGCAGCCTTGTCTGCAGAGTACATTTTCAAGCACCCTTACACTCCAAACTCCATTCAGCTCTGAGCATCACAAGATGGCTGTCTCTCCCAGATTCAATGTTTCACTCTCTCATTTGCTGATTCCAGTCACTTGTCAATTAGTTAGCATAACTGTTAAAAGGGGCAATGTCCTGTATAGCATAACAGTTAAAGGGGCAATGTCCTATACTGTTAGCAGGCACAGGGGGTTACAAACATATAGGAGATATGAGAATTAATATCACTTAATAATATAGTGTGGCACAAGGAATTTACCTATAAGAACAAATATGCTACATACACCAGTCTTAATAGACAATGGTGCCACCTTTTTGCTTCTTAAACCTTGCTCTCTGGTATATAATTATAATATAGTTATAGCCAAGTGCCCCTGGCTATAGCCTCTTACTGGCCACAACACTATAAATTCTGATTGGAACAGGCAATTTTGGTGTTAATCTCCATCGCAGGGCCTAGCCTGCAGTTGCAGCCTGGATGGGTACTATGTTGACAATACCCATGTAGTGGCCAGATCTTTCGTGGCAGTGGGGAACAGGTGTAGCGCTTTCTGTGTGATTTATAGCAGAAAGTGCAGACATAGTGTGGATGTGATCCGTTCCACAGATTCACAGTCATCATGGCTAGTAGATAAGAAATCCATACCAGACTGTATAGTGGTGGTTCAGGTTCCCCCTCACCTGCTCACCTAATTACAGGAACAGGGAGGCTGGGGGCATGCTGCTCCCCTGTATCCAGTTCGGGGAGGATGCCCCGTGTTGTGGTATCCGAAAAGACAGCATACAATCCCTTGGGACGCTGTCCTCCAACGAACAGTAGCTGCACAGCCTGCCTGCCTGCCCTACCAGGATGTGAGTATTTGCATATTTTTCAGGGGAACCTGCCAATGAGACTGATGGTGAGTGGGTTGCACCACACACACCACCTGTCTTCAGGAGGATAGTACCCATTATATGACACAATAGGTACTATATCAATTGTTAGTACCCTGGTACAGTGGTCTGGCTTATTATCATTTTGAGATATACCTGCATTTGAGCGCTTCAGCTATTTTCCACCTAGCCTGCAGTTCCAGCCTGGATGGGTACTATGTTGACAATACCCATGTAGTGGCCAGATCTTTCGTGGCAGTGGGGAACAGGTGTAGCGCTTTCTGTGTGATTTATAGCAGAAAGTGCAGACAGTGTGGATGTGATCCGTTCCACAGATTCACAGTCATCATGGCTAGTAGATAAGAAATCCATACCAGACTGTATAGTGGTGGTTCAGGTTCCCCCTCACCTGCTCACCTAATTACAGGAACAGGGAGGCTGGGGGCATGCTGCTCCCCTGTATCCAGTTCGGGGAGGATGCCCCTTGTTGTGGTATCCGAAAAGACAGCATACAATCCCTTGGGACGCTGTCCTCCAACGAACAGATAAGACTTAAACAAATGTTACTGTGTCTAAAGACTGTGGATATCAGTGTGTATATAGTTTCTCTAAGTGGGAGTGTGTTATTTAAAGCTGGGAACCAGGTTAGTTGGCCAACCAATCGTAGAGAGAGAGAGCTACTGTATAGTTAGTTTCCCTAAAAGGGATAGGCTTTATTTTTATGGTTTTGTTTTCTTAGAGACAGGCTGTGTGAAAAATGGTGTCACTGACATAAGAGCAAACTGCTGAAGGTCAATGGCTGAGTACCTCAGACATGTATCTGTTAAAGCTTCAGTCCCTTAGTGGGATGAAATAAAGCAGGCATAAGCCCGAATTAAGCAATGTAATGCTTCCTATTATCTGTTTGTCTCATTTATAACCCTAGAGGACCGTGTCGCGAAGAGCCCAGAAAGACATCAGCGCTACATAAGAGGGCTGTTTGTCACAATATATATATATATATATATATATATATATATATATATATACTGTATATAGGGGAAAGAAAAAACAAAAGGCGCAAACCACTGGTAACAATGTTTAAACTAATAAACACTGATTGGGATATATTGTGATGAAAGTCCAATCTGTAGAATCCGAGACTGAGTGAGACCTATAAATGAAAAAGATAACCAAATATGGTGAAGTAAGTATGTTTTAGTGACACACAGCGCAAGCACAGATTTTACTTATGAAGCGGAAGATGCATATCAGGATAAAATCCTAGTGTTTAACAGCAATAAAGGAACTGGTAGCCGCAGGATCCGTTGCACGATCACGAAGAAACGCCGTCTGCTATCCGACGCTTGCGCTCCAGGTCTCTTGCTCCTCGGTTGCAAAGTCATGTGGTATTTGCGCGATGACGATCAACTCCCACCTATAGTATATGGAGATGCTTCCGTTGCTGAAGTCGGCCCGAGAATGAGGATTAAAGTCCCAATTGCCTTCAATAAGGCATGCAGTAAAAAAGGCTAGTCAAATTTCGGCGACAAGACTACCGTAGCCCTGCGCGTTTCGTCTAAACAGACTTTTTCAAGGGGTATATTATCCCGAGGAGGAAGAGACCTGGAGCACAAGCATGTAAACGCCAAGGATGTTGTCCAACTAATGGCTAGAATGACAGTGGACATGTAATCTTCTTAATTCATATGTAAAATGCCCCATTGCATGTACCGGAGCAGGGACGGGGCAGTTAACAAGATATATGCTACTGTGTGGCAAAATTTGGTAACGCAAAATGACACACGAGGTCACAGATCTATATCGCTAGATAGTATGCGGCTAGGTAAATGGCAGAGCATAAAGTCCATATTACCAAAATAATCCGCTTGTCCGTACCTTGATTCGCACAGCAGCCCAGTCCACATAGCCACCGCTCACAATAGGGGAAGAAGATATCGGTCAGATGAGGCTGGACCCCCGCGAGAGACACTCCGATGGCCGTGATTGCTCTTGGGCGACAGTAGGAATTTGTAGTTTGCGTGCTGGCTGACGTCATCAGTCATGTGTTCAGGAGAGGCCAATCAGAACACTCCTGTAGTGATCACAATCTTCCTTAACTCCAAGAACTAATACTTGTAGAGAAAAAGAACCCCAGCGGAGAGCACTCAACAGTTTTGGAGTCTTAACTCAATTAAAATAAAGTGGACACTAAGTACCAGGGTGATATGTGCTAGTAGGCCAAAAAAGCGCAGCGAAAATAAAAGGCACCAGACTCGTGTGTTAAGTGTTGGCTCTACCCTTGATCATATATGCAGGGTAAAGTCAGGTGTTATGAACAGCCACAGGTATCTGCGTAATAAGTGTATAGATAACAGATAGAGCCCCTATCTACTTAGTTACATGAACCAAGTGAGTATATACCACAGTGGGTTAATGTTGGGATGAGCAGATCACTGCTTAAGTCCCTGAGTGGTGCTTCTTGTGTCAAGACACCATAGTTGTATAATGTCACACACACTCGCTATAGACTCCCCCCACGTCAGTCTCCTGGGGGGGGGGGGATAGTATATATTAATGGCAGAAAAAGGATTGCTGCAGACCTGTGAATAGAAAAAATGTAGATCACAAGTAGTGTCTACTAACACTTGAAAAAATAAAAAACAACACGAGGTACTGGTAGCATAAAAATGGCAGCAACCGCGACCAAATTGTATCAAACATACACACTTCTGCTGATGCCTGGTGTGTCACAGGTCTCCGCGGTTTCTGCCTATTCAAGTCAATATCGAGCTAATGCTCACATGTAACTCTCTGTAAGAGAGTGTTACTCTGGGTCAGGACCCGCTCCGATCACGAGCGTTGGTCCCGCCCCCTTGACGTTAACTCCAAGAACACAGACTATATATATATTTACTGGCTTTGCAATACAACCAACCTCACACTGGTGAGACCCAAACAGCTGTCTGTGAGTGGTTTCACTGGCTTTGCATCTAATCCCAAGCTGTGCTTAAAAGCTGTGTTAACAGCGAGCATTAGCTTATAAGGGTTCCATGGAGAAATATATTTCAGGCAAAAGGACACATGGTGTGCCTCGTTTGCATGCCATTTCCCAGAATCCCTTGCTGCAGTGGAAGCACTGTATGCTAGGTGATAATGGTGAATGGCAGGGTTGTCATTTTATTTGCTATACGGTGGAAGTTTCTTGTCGCCTTTTTCACCCACCATAACTGAAATAAAAAAATAAAATTTTATATATATATATATATATATATATATATATATATATATATAAAAAAAAAAAAATATATATATATATATTGTAGGTACGGGACGTCCTCCCTGCCATTAATCTTTTAAAAATGATTAAAGAAGGATGTGGCTAGAATTTGGCAAGGACTGGTAACATTTCGGCCTAGTGAGCTGCCTGTCCGTGTGTTGCAGAGGAACTTTGATAATTTGTGGGTTGTTGAGACATGCATGGATCTGTAGACACACAGTAGAAATCAATGCTGACAGCAAGGGAGGAGCTGTTGCCTCCGTGCTGAGGGCCAACTTGATTGCGACGCAGTCGGTACTACTGCACCAAGCCCCACATTTACAGAGGCCCGCTCTCTTCACCACAACAATTAAACTGATTGCTGAGGCAATCAAATAATATGTCTTTATAATAAAGTATGTAAAAAAAATCAATATACAGTATGTGTACAGTATGTATGTGGTGTAACCAACACCATGTAAAAAGTGAAAATGTGACTAGGACAAAAAAAGAGAACAAGTGAAAAAATTAAAATCATATAAAATGAATATCATAAAATATATATATATATACTTGTACTTTTTCCTTTTTATGTTTATTTTTTATATTGTCTAACAAATTATTCTAATTATTTATATTGTATTTCCCTCTTTTATAGGATCTATTGGGGAGATTCACTTCTGAGCTGCTACGATACAAGATATTTGACCCCAATCCGCCGTTAACTACAATCCAATGGCAGCTAACACCTGATCGGGATGCGATACCCCACATTAGTGTTTAGAGAGTTCTGACCTAAAACCCTTTGGATTTTTTATTGGTAAAATATTAACAATTTATTTTTAAGTGAGTATTTACTGTATTGAACAGTATTTGATCATTACATACATTTTTCTGTGTGTTGTTTTTATATAGGTCTGCATTCCTCATACGTTGGTCCTTTTATAGTTAGATGACATTTTTTAGATTGATTGTTTATTAAAGGATTCTGTTTTATATTGACCAGTGGGCTCAGTTTAGCCACTATACAGAGGACTAAGGAGAGGAAGTGAGTTATTGCCTTATGTCATTGTGGTCTTGCATGGACACTTCTGGGCTGCAGTGGGTCCTTCTTTGCTCCCCTTCCATACCGCACAAGATAAGTCACCATCAGATGACATCACAGAGCCATATTGTGCTCGGCAGCAACAGAGCTAGTTAACTCTAGAGCAGTGTAGCAGAAGGATGGACCCTAAAATGCAGGGTGTGGTGATACAGTGTGCCTTGACAGACATCTTTTATCCTGTAAGGGTATTATCTACTGTTTATTTATGTTATGTTCAGTGATTTAATACACTTTGATCTTCTTTTCCTTTTCTTTTATGTGGTTATTTACTACTGTACAATTACTTAACCTGTTTATGAACATATTTTCGTCCCCAGATACCAACACATATACTTTGTATAGCTTTTCCAATAGCAGACTTCCCCTAAATTGCTGATTTTTTTATGGGTAAACACTAATGGGGTCATTTATCACCGTTTACCAGGTGCAAAACTGGGACAAAAACTGCATTAAATGTATGAAAAACAAATATTCCCATTTCAGTGGGATTTTCTTTTATCTTTGATAAATCTGGTGCAGTACCTTTGCACCAGTTTTGCCCCAAGATGCAGCCTAGAAAATGCATCCGTGTTATAAAGGACAAAGGAAAAGTCTGTCCCAATTTTTTAAGGATATTGGGGGAGAATTCCTTTGGTTTTTGAACAACAATGTAAAATAGTTGAAAAATGAATTAATTTCTGTTATTGAAAAATACAAGCTAGAATTATTAAATAGGTATGAAGAGTTTTACAACAAACATAAAATTCAGCATTCTTGTGGATTTCATCTGCTGACAGACATTCAGTATTTCCATTGATATTAACCACATGCTATGAAATATCTGTCTACCTTTCTGTTTTTGAATCACTTTACTAAAAATGTTGGCAAAGACTAAGCATTCTTAGAACTGTCAACTCCGGCCCACTCTACTGCATTGACAACTCTGCTTAAGTCCTGTGTCCCAGGAAACCTGTTGATGACCCTGTTTGTTTGGTTGCTACTGAAAATATGCATGCATTTGATATGAAACCACTTTCTCAATAGGACTTTTAACATAGTGCAAATATACAGATATAATTTGCACATCAAAAGGGATTGCAAAGGTCACAACCCTATTACTAATGACAGCACATCCAAGAAGGGCTTTACGTAACACGGAAAGAATGAACATTAAGTGCTGGATGAAGTAACCGATAATTCTTTATGGATTGTATAGCAGATTACTTTAAAAATATACAGTCTACCAGAGTTGTGATCTCACATACTGTACTTTAGGCCCCAGTACTAGAGATGAGAGAACTTTTCTCTGGAATTCCAATTAATTCGTGGAAATTCAGTGGATCAGTCACAAAAGAAGCAGATACATGTACAATATTTTTTTTCTAACACTGCAAATCGGTTCTGCGGATTCCGGATTTGACAAATTCACAGAATGGATTCACAATTCAATTCCCTGAAATACAGCTTTTGCAGGGAGGAGGAGGCGGAAGACTTCAATTTAGTGGTATCTACAGTTGTATATATGCACAGTGTTCAGGAAAAAAGGTGCCCCTTATAATGAAAAAACAATCTTTAATATTTCTCGCTCAATCACCATGAAAATGTGCCCAATTGTAGGTCTGATGTAGATTAACACTATTTAAGAGGCACAATGTAGACAGTCAACTGATGTTAACTAAATTGATGTCGCTTTATTGTGTCAACAGGTCAAATATACAAAATAGGGGAAGGGGGAAGGGATAGAGACCCTCGCATCAGCCTATGATATAAGGTGTAAAATATAATTCACAACGGTGCAAAAAGGGGGGGAGGAGAACAAAATTAATACTAAGAGACAAGAACACCCTATTGACAGCACTCGTTGTGTATGATAATGTAATGATGAGTTACTTAAAACATAATACTTTATTAATATCAATTAAAATAAATGTCAAAACGTTGAAAACAAAAACAATTGACATTGGTGACAAAACACACAAAACAGACAAAAATACGCAATACTAAAACTGAAACCTAGGGGGAGGAAGGAGATCTAACCAATCTGCTGAATAGCAGAAAGAAGTTCACAAATACACAAGAGTTAACCCCCTAATTCAGCAATGATAAAGTTTAAAAAGCCTGTCTACTTTGAACAGGTAACGGAGGACTGACCATGCACATGTATATACATCAATGAAATGCAGGGTATATAACAGTTGAATGTAGACTCACTAGTGCACAAAATCGTGCAGACCAGAAAATATCATGTAATAAAAATGATCTGATATGTCTGAAGTTGCAGGACCCCTATAAGGAAATCTAGCATGCCAAAGATAGCTAAAAGCTAAACAAATCAATATAGATATCAGGAATATTAGTCGTGAATAACATGCATAAGCGCTCACAAAGTGTGATACCTGGCTCTGGGGCACGGATCTAGTCCGTATCCAGTTATAGCCCCCTAGTTCAATGTGCCATGTTAACACGCTAAATCAGAGGCAACAGACATAATAGTGAGAAAACAAACAGAGATGAAAGAGGGGAGGGGAGGGTTCGTCCGATGCAGCAGTTGTAATCAGCTGTTACAATGAAATACTCAGGGCAAAGTGATAGTACACACACGTGCGTCAGGTGGAAGGCGGCTACAGGACTGACGTCATGACGCTCACATGCCGGTGAGAGGCACCGCAAAGTGCCGGTTCGTTTGTAAGGGGATATCATGTATGCCTAATCGCTAGATATTATACTCATCGATGGTATTGTATGCTGGGCTATTGGTATCAAATCAGTTGCAGCGCTACCTTGTTTCTTCAGCCATGACGATGGCTCTGTAGATTTAATATATATTGCTGCAAAAGGGTATTGCTACTGTGTGTGAACATGCCAGTGTTTATTAATAATCTTATTTATATTACTTGCTTCTCTATTATATGTAGTTAAAAATGCTGTTTCAAAGATGTCAGTATTATTTTTCTCAATATTCTTTGCAACTAGAAGATCCTTTCTTTGTAATTGATTGGCCTTATCTAATGCTGTGTCCAATATCGTATTTCTATAGTTTTTTTCCCGGAACCGATTCTCTAAAATCTTGCATTGTTCCTTATAGACATTATCATCAGTACAATTCCGACGTAGTCTTCTGTACTGACTATACGGAACATTGTCCATCCATTGATGGTGATGACAACTGGAACGTAAAATAAAATTATTACTGTCTACGTTTTTAAAATGTGTTTTTGTTTTTATACAGCCTTCTTCTATATATATCACCAGATCCAAATATTCAACAGATGTTTTACTGGTATTGGATGTGAAATTAAGATTCATCGTATTAATATTTAAATTAGATATAAAATGATTTAGGCTATCCTGGTCGCCTTGCCAAATTAAAATAACATCATCAATGTAGCGCCGCCATAGGACCACACCCCCCCCCCCCAGCATGCCGTCAGACCAGATGGTATGGTCTTCCCAGAATCCCATGAAGAGATTGGCATAACTGGGGGCGAATTTCGTTCCCATGGCGGTGCCACATTTCTGAATGTAGAAGACATCATTGAATAGAAAAAAGTTTTTTTCCAAAATAAAAATAATGCTATCTAATAAAAATTGGACTTGTGTTTCATGTAGCTCCTCATCTTTCTCTAAAAAATATTTGACTGCTTTACATCCTAGATCATGAGCAATTGAAGTATAGAGGGAAGTAACGTCTATTGTTGCAAGGATATAGTCTTCCTTCCATTCAAAGGATTCTAATAAGAGTAAAATATCAGTGGTATCCTTGAGATATGATTTCAATGTCTTGACATATCCTTGAAGAAAACTATCAATGTATGCCGATAAGTTTGAGGTTAGGGAATTAATGCCCGAAATTATAGGCCTACCCGGTGGGTTCGTTAGAGATTTATGGATCTTTGGAAGTATATAAAATATAGGTATTTGGGGTGTTTTATTTAGTAGGAATTTATATTCTTTTTCTGTCAATATCCCTGCATCTCTCCCTTTGTCTAAATGTTTTAGAAGTTCAATACTGAAATTTTTTGTTGGGTTCTTAGTTAAAACCTCATAGGTATTAGAATCTCCTAAAAGGCGGTCACTTTCTTTTAAATAGCCTCAAAAGATAAAGGATGGCTGAAACCAATTGAGGGTTTCCACGGTTGCTCATTATGCAAGGCATGTGAATATAAACAAACAGACAAAAGAAGCTTTATTTGCAATAACACCAAAGAAACATTCAAAATTAAACAATATATGAACTGTTACACAAATTTTGTAATCTACATATTAGCATGCCCTTGCGGGCTACAATATGTGGGGAAGACCACAAGACCCATTCGAACGAGGATCTTGGAGCATTTGAGTAATATACGACGGGGAGTTTTGACACATAGTGTTTCTAAGCACTTTGCTGAACGCCATAATTCAAACCCCAAAGGCCTAAAATTTACTGCAATAGAAAATGTTCTACCACATTGGAGGGGAAGAAGTAGAGAGTTAGACCTAAGCAAGAGAGAAATGTTTTGGGTTCACAAATTGAACACACTGATCCCCAAAGGCTTAAATGCTGATTTTGAAATTATTCCATTTTTGATCTGATTTCTCTACTTCTTCCCCTCCACCTTTCCATTTTTACATACAGTGTGTTTTTTTACATACAGTGTTTTTTTACAGACAGTATTTTTGATAATCTTGTTCTATTCTTCTCTATTCCATTGGTGGCATTGCTATTCACTGTTTTGTGTGTTTTTTTGTGTGGTTTTTTTGTGTGTTTGCACTTAATGCATATTTTCTAATTTATATTCTATCCTGAATACACTTTATACATTGCATTTGCCTTCTTAATAACCTCTTACTAACTTTTAAAGATTTTTATAAGAACATATTTTTAAATCACATAATTTTAGGATATTGCTGTATAAACATTTATTAACCTGTTTGTTTTTTCTTTCTCTCTCTCCTCCATTCTTTTCCGTCGTTATTTGCCACAAGCATCAGTATATATTTTAAACACAAATATATTTCTTTATTAAACATTTTTTTTTTTTCTTTTTGATTAATATCCCCCTTTTTTAATATAACATTTTCTTCTTTTTTTAATATTTCTTTTTGTAATAAAATAAAATTTAATTCACCAATGTTATTTATATGTGTTTGCCCTTATTTTTGAACCACAGTGTGATGTGCCACTTGTGTGGCAACATGTGGGTTAACTTTGTGATCAATTAGTATACACACCCTGTCCTCCAATCAAATACCAATTAACTTGGGTATATAACAGCCACAATTCTCAATGGACACCATCTGCTCCTGAGGAAGCTGTTAGAGAACAGCGAAACGCGTTGAGCCAAGCCTTTAGTCCACCAGAGCCCTGCTGCAAGTGAAGACGTGTGAGGTGCCTGCTGCCTATACCAGCGATCGGCTGAGATTCATCTCCCCCGCTCTCCACCGGTTGTCATCCCCCGTGCCGCCGGAAGTGACGTCAGACGCCATACCGCGACGGGGAGGTGGAAGCGAAGGGAAGCTATCCAGCCAGCACACCATCGCCAAAAAGCCCTCTATTGTCTCACGAAACTGCTACGGGAATACCTTTCAAGTACTTATTGTAAGTACGTTTGTGCACCTTGCGTGATGAGATAAAAATCTGTACTTTATGGTCTATACTATAGTCCGTCTTTCTTTCATATTATCCTACGTGAACCTGAGCTGTTATACCTTGAGATTATCCCGCATGAAGTTAACTACTATCAAGTTCCCCTCTCTGTGTACACCCCACACCGACATCATCCTGACAGAGTCAGACCACTGCCTGTTTAAATCTTACATGCTGTAAGTAGGAATTGCATTAGAGCCAAGATTCACCCATTCTCCGCTTGTCTTAACATATTGCACTATCACTGTGTTTATATTTTTTATTTCTTGGTGTGTTCCTGAGAATACCGCTCCCTTCCCCCCCCCCTGTGGATCAAGGCTAAAAATATTCTACCCAGAACATGCTGAAACAAAAGAAAACAGTACAGTACACAAATAGCTAAGTGCTAAAAAAAACTGCTGTAATTAAATAAAAGATATTTTCTAAAAAAATTGTGTGGCGTTTCTGTTTCCAGAGGAACTTTCCTCAGGGTTAAAATATAAATGAACTAACATAAACCCAGAAGTACTGTAATAGTCCAAAAAGGAGTAAAAACAATGGCTATGTAACTCTGAAGCCCAGGAAACTGGTTGCTAGGAAACCAAATGTAAACACAATATAAGAAGGAAAAATAAATAGTAGGGAAAAAACGACGAACAATAGTCGTAATGATGAGAATAAATAAATAGTGTGACACATTGTGGCAGAGTATCAATCAAATCGGGAGAAACAAAAACAGCAGCAACAGTCATAAAGAAAAGAAATGTAATGAAAGAAAATTAAAGAATATTGTGGCACGACAGAAATAGAAGGAGGAGGACTGCTGTATATAAGTCATTCAGCATAGTAAATTCAGTATTGGTATCAATGTCATTTGGTCACAGCACTTACATGCAGGGCCGTCTTAACAGCATTATAGGCCCCCTGGCAAAGCAGTGCACTGGGCCCGGCCTACACAACCACTCACAGGAATAAAAATGTAAATTATCGATAAAATAAACTTATATATTTATTGTTACCTCCAACAAAATCAGTGTTTTGACATTAAAAAAAGAGATTTGAATGTTGAGGCGGGTGATCAGAAAATTAGTGTTAAATTCTGGTTTGTGCATAGATTAGCATGGGGCCCCTATACTCGTGGGGTCCCCGGGCAACTGCCCAGTGTGCCCATGCGTTAAGACGGCACTGCTTACATGGTTAAATCAGCAACTAACATCCCAAAATCCTGTCCAGAATTATATCGTAACTGGTTAAAAAGGAGTAGGTACATCTTGATCCAGTAAAGAAATGAATTCTAAAAGATGTTGTACAGTATACGTTACATATCAAAGTCATATCAAAATATCAACGTCCAGTGTTCTGCACTTTTAGGTAATGAATATCAACAAGATATTACAAGAAGATAGACTCACTTAAATATCGTACTTGTGGGCAGTCATAAAAGCACTGATAAAGTTTCTTTCTCTATCTAGAAATTATAGTTACTTCTAAAACATCAACAAGACAAACAAAAATAGGGGCATTTTTGTAGCAAATAATGTATATTATTGTAGCCAGGTCATCCGACGGCTACTATTCTGCCCTTGGGCTGGCAGTAAACCCTGGTACAATCAGGTTGCCAGTAGTTGACATGGGTTTTTCCCCCTCCGAGGAGCTGCATTTGAGTGACAGCGGGAGGCGTGTCATCAGGCCTCGGCATGATCTATCATGAGCCAGACCTGGGGCCCTCCTCCTGGCAGTACTTAAAGGCAGGACTGCCATAACTTTGGAGGTTGCCTTTCTTTACTGAGGAAGGCAGGTCACACAGTGGAAAGGCTGAGATTGTGCCTTCTCCAGTCCTCTTCCCTCTGGGGGAGAGTGAGTGTGGACCATACCTCTGCCTCTGCTAGAGAGGTGGGAAAGAGCAAGGATGGCTGCGGGTGCCTTGGCCTGTAGTGGCCTGTAGTGACGGTCCAGGGACCACCCTTGAGTGAATAGCTGAGAGTACTGTATCGGGCAGAACCTGCCTTGTTTCTGTAACTGTACTGAAGAGTAATAAACCCGCTCTTGTTGTTATACCTCCTGCCTGGTGCGTGACCTTATTGGGGGGGAGAGGTAATAAGTTCTATCATGGGAGATCACCTTCAGCTCCTGGAGCCTACGGCAGATGGAGGCACTGCACAGCTAAAGAGATGTGTGGGGTATGAACCCCAGAAGCCTAGTCCTGTGTCCCCACTACCACCGGCAGACGACTCAGCCCTCCTGTTACCAGCAGGTATCATGCACCACACGACCAGTAATGGCCAAATCTCCCACCGGGTGGGGGAAACACTGTTACATTATTTGCATCTGGATATAATTTGACATTCTGTATAATAACATGGAAAACAAAAAAACTTTGCCTGTGAGTTGTTCAAGCTGCTCTGCCCGATTTTGGGGAAGATGTTAGCCACCCTGAGAAGGACTGCCTGGTATCCTCCTCTGGGTCCCCAGATTTGGAGCTTCCTCTGGAGCCAATGTTATACCGCTGCACTCTCTCTCCTGCTGTAGCGCTTGTCCTCTGGGTTGCTTTACTCAGGGGGTGTTGACTCCGGGGACCCAGAGGAGGATACCAGACAGTCCTTCTCAGGGTGACTAACATCATCCCCAAAATCGGGCAGAGCAGCTTGAACAACTCACAGACAAAGTTTTTTGTTTTCCGTGTTATTATACAGCATGTCAAATTATAGCCAGATATACATAATATACATTATTTGCTACAAAAGTACTCCTATTTTTGTTTGTCTTGTTGCTATTTTCACTATAGTATTGGTTATCCTTGATTTTGGGGCAGCTTTACACAGCAAATTATTTACTTTGGATTGGACAGACTATACAGCAGTACCCGAGCAAGTACTGCTATACTGGACACTGCAGGGCATACAAATAACCCCTGTTTCATCTATTGTGTCTTACGTATTTATCCATTTTTAAGAAACCACTGTATTAGACACATATTACCATAACATCGTATGGTTTATATGGTTCATGTCACACAGCCATTATTGTGTTGCGATAGAGCACTATTATCTAGGGTTTTACTCTAGGAATTGTTACTCAGCACCAAGGTATTGTATTTTATGTCTTTATTTATATAGCACCATTAACGTACATAGCGCTTCACAGTAGTAATACGTGACAATCATATAAATAACAGGTTGTGTTTAATACCCAAACCACATTTCAAAGTGTAACCCATCACCAAACCAGTGGATAGTTGCGGAGTGCACATCTTTTTTCATTGTTTCTGTGTGACTTCTAAAACATCACAGTAAACGATTGGAATAAATTGTATTCCACCGTGAGCCATGAAATTGTAGTCTTCTAGTAGAACCATCACAATGGACTACCAACCCACTTCAGTTTATGCTTCATTGTTACCTGATGGAGGAATTAAGCTGTGGAATAGATGCTACCACCTATTTGGAATCTACAAATCAAAATAGTAAGTGTTCAATACTGGAATTTCCCTATTAATTGAAGAGTAGCAGCATTGATATACATTAGGTTCCAACCAGGGAGCATGGAGTGGGTCTCCTAATTAAATATCTACTGTAAATTTATTTATTTATTTATTTATAAAATATTTTACCAGAAAGTAATACATTGAGAGTTACCTCTCGTTTTCAAGTATGTCCTGTAAATGGAGTGCAACCCCTCTTCATGGACGTTATATGGTTAGGGACAAGCATATACACTTGTGTAACCAGGCAAGCATGAACACAGACACAAACAATACATGACCAACATATATCCATCCGCCTACTTGGATATACAGTATGTCTAATGGGAGAAAAGTTTATTCTGGTTGTGTTTTATGGCAATGTTTTCCCAATAAGGAAGATGTTTTTACTGTGGAAATGTAAACAATTTGAGTGATATCTTTTAAAAGTGGTGCAAAAAAACAGCAAACAGATCAAGCAAAGAAGTAAATCCTATTTAAATCAATAGAAAGTGTTATTATTGCCTCAGATGTGGAAGTACTGTATAAGCCCTATGTTTTGTTTTTTTTTTTTGTACGGGTCTATGTAAATGGTAAATTTTGGAGCACTTTTATTTTTCAAGTAGAATTTAATTGCATTTCTATTCTCACTCTCCAAAAATGTACCCCTTTAATGCATTAATAAATCTGTATTATGGCATTAAAGCATGTAAAGTGTAAGTGTAAAGTTTAAAAACGTATAGTATATTATAACAGAAGAGAAAAATATAATTAAGAATGCAAGATCATTTCTACTGTGTCCAAAACCTAAGCATTAATACCCTCCTACTATAAATGTGTTTAATAGATAAAACAAATCGAGTTATGAATGGAACATTTCTGGAAAAGACAGCTATTATTATTTATGTGTTCAATATTCCTAATATGACTGATGGATATTGTCTGTGAAATATTATATCACTAATAATAATTTGAAAAGATATGCAATAATTAGAATACATTTAATTGTACCATATGCAGTATTTGAAAATCTCCCTGTATGTAATTTTTATATATGTCTATTGATCATGGGTTGGGATGTTCAAGTTATGAATTAGTGTTTATATATTATATCTTTTAAGAAACAACATAAAAATAATATTGCAAGTTCCATATACAGTAATTGTAAAATATTTTTAAACCAGCAAGATTTGTATGATCTGTAATTCAAAAGCAGATGTTGGTAAACAACACAGATACATTAATAATGTAAGTCATTTTAAGGAAGGAGGTTGCTTTAAAAATTATTCTTTTTATAAACTGTTAGATTGAATGAGTCATTATTTAAAGAGAACTATACATTTGGGAAAGTTGGCTAACTTTAAGCCGAATAGGGACAAAAAGGAAGGAATTACTAATATCTCATCTATAGGTACCGATCATCTTGAGGGAACATTGTCTTCCCCCAATTGTATAAACACAGGTTTGTATGCACTCACAAAGACACTTATAATATACATTCTCACACATACAGTTCATACTGTCACATACATACAGGATCTTCACACATACAGTACACTGTGACACATAGAAGCACACATACATATGTAGCGCTGTGTCGCCCCCCCCCCCCTCCCCCGAGATCTTGCCTAAGCTACAGGTGTTGTGGTTCTGTTACCTGTGAGGGTCCAGGAGAGATGAGTGTCCGCGATGTTAAGGGGAACAGGACAGGCTTTTGGTGGTCCTTCATGTTCTTTCCGTGGTGTCTGTGCCTCCAGTCACAGCAGGCTCCAGGGTTCCTGGAGACAGTCCCCACCATGACAGACTTCTCTCATGCCCTATCCATTAGACCAGCGTTTCCCAAACTTTTTTTTTCGTGACCCGGTTATTTTTGAACTTCTCCTTCGTGACCCACTAAAAATGTTATCGCCTATAGGTAAAATAAAACAGTTATGAATGTCCATACAGATTTCATATATTCTCCCAATCCCCTCTATTCTCTCTCCCCCCTCTCCCATTCTCTCTCTGACCTGCACAGACGCACACAGACACTGACCTACAGACACTCACACAGACACTGACCTACAGACACTCACACAGACACTGACCTACAGACACTCACACAGACACTGACCACGCACAGACACAGCCACTGCTGCCCTGCACAGACACACACACACAGCCACTGATACACACACACACACACACACATGCAGCCACTGACACACACGCAGACAGACCAACACAGACACTGACTATGCACAGACACAGCCACTGCTGGCCTGCACAGACACACACACACACACAGCCACTGATACACACACACACACAGCCACTGACACATAAACACACACACACACACACACACACACACACACACACACGCAGCCACTGACACACACGCAGCCACTGACACACACACACACACACAGACACTGATACACACACACACACAGACACTGCTACACACACAGACACTGATACACACACAGCCACTGATACACACACACACACGCAGCCACTCACACACACGCAGCCACACCGAGACACTGCTACACATACACACACACTGATATACACGCAAACACACAGACATTAATAAACACACACACACACACACTGATACACATACACACAGAGAGACTGCTACAAACACACACACACACACACACACACACACACAGAGACACACATTGATACTGATACACACACACACAGACACACACTGATACTGATACACACACACACTGATACACACACACGCTGATACACACACAGATACACACAGACACTGATACACACACACACACACACACTGATACACACACACACACACACTGATACTGATACACACACCGACTGATACTGATACACACACACACAGACACTGATACACACAAACACACACTGATACACACACACACACTGATACACACACAGCCACTGATACACACACACACAGACACTGATACACACACACACACACACACACACACTGATATTGATACACACACACACAGCCACTGATACACACGCACACACTCTCCCCTATACACACACAGACACACACAGTGAATTACAGGCAGCGACGGATGTGAGTGACTGGGGGGGAGCGGGGGAGAGAGGAAAGGACGGCGATCCAAACAGGCGGCTCCACCGCCTCCCCCTGCCCGCCAGCTACCGCGCAGCCACCATTGCCCACCACCGCGGCCATCTCCCGCACCAACTGACTGGGTGGGTGGGAGACAGTGACTGGGTGACAGTGACTGGGTGGGTGGGAGACAGTGACATGGTTGGGGGGTAGACAGTGACTGGGTGGGAGACAGTGACTGGGTGACAGTGACTGGGTGGGTGACAGTGACTGGGTGGGAGACAGTGACTGGGTGGGAGACAGTGACTGGGTGGGAGACAGTGACTGGGTGGGTGGGAGACAGTGACTGGGTGGGTGGGAGACAGTGACTGAGTGGGAGACAGTGACTGGGTGGGAGACAGTGACTGGGTGGGAGACA
Source organism: Ascaphus truei (assembly GCF_040206685.1). NCBI lineage: Eukaryota > Metazoa > Chordata > Amphibia > Anura > Ascaphidae > Ascaphus > Ascaphus truei. The sequence continues at coordinate 411,584,835 of NC_134483.1, read as the reverse complement.
GTGACTGGGTGGGAGACAGTGACTGGGTGGGAGACAGTGACTGGGTGGGTGACAGTGACTGGGTGGGTGACAGTGACTGGGTGACAGTGACTGGGTGACAGTGACTGGGTGGGTGACAGTGACTGGGTGACAGTGATTGGGTGGGTGACAGTGACTGGGTGGGAGACAGTGACTGGGTGGGAGACAGTGACTGGGTGGGAGACAGTGACTGGGTGGGAGACAGTGACTGGGTGGGAGACAGTGACTGGGTGGGTGACAGTGACTGGGTGGGTGACAGTGACTGGGTGGGTGACAGTGACTGGGTGACAGTGACTGGGTGGGTGACAGTGACTGGGTGACAGTGACTGGGTGGGTGACAGTGACTGGGTGGGAGACAGTGACTGGGTGGGAGACAGTGACTGGGTGGGAGACAGTGACTGGGTGGGAGACAGTGACTGGGTGGGAGACAGTGACTGGGTGGGTGACAGTGACTGGGTGACAGTGACTGGGTGGGTGACAGTGACTGGGTGACAGTGACTGGGTGGGTGACAGTGACTGGGTGGGTGACAGTGACTGGGTGACAGTGACTGGGTGACAGTGACTGGGTGGGTGACAGTGACTGGGTGATAGTTACGGGAGGTGGGCTTGGGAGGGGGGGCCACGGGAGGTGAGCTTGGGGGGAGCGCGGGAAGCTGGCCGTGGGGGGAAGCGGGCCGCGGGGGGAAGCGGGCCGCAGTATGAGCTAGTACTTCCCCCTCCGTCCCACGTAATGTGCGGGCCGCAGAGGAGCTGGTACTTCCTCCTCCGTCCCACGTTGGGAGCGGGGGGGAGCCCCTGCTTGCCCTGCACATGCGCGGGGAGGATCGCAGCCATTTTTGTTTAACTTGATGGGGACACCGCGCGGCCAGCCTCGCTGAGACCCGGCAATTTTGGTTCCGTGGCCCGGTGCCGGGTCGCGACCCACCATTTGGGAAATGCTGCATTAGACTGTTACTTGGGCAGGGGTATATAAAAGGATTCTTTATTGAAGCAACCACTGCAGGTGGTATCACAGTGTATGCATCATATTTTAGAATGGGTTCCAGACCTCTGGATGGTGCTAGCCTTCTTGCAATATTGAGGCCTTGTGCTCTGCACAGATCTTGGGCTGCACTCAGGAGGAGCTGAAGGCATGTCTCAACCAGAGGAGGGGCTGAGCTGGACTGAATACAATTTGTAACACTTCCTCCCCAAGGCACAGAGGGGGAGGGCAGAGGGTCTGCACCATGATTGGCTGTACACAGACACAGTTTCACCTCCACCCAGAGAGGCACCTCCACTCAGAGAGACAGCATGTTGGGGGGTGGGGGGGTTAATCCACAGGATAGCCTGACACTGCTTGTAGCTACCAGGACTTATATGTCAGGAGGCAGAAAGTATAGTCTGGACCAGCCATGGCTACACATACACACACGTACAATGATAACAAGCTCACAACCACATAGTTGCAGAGACACTAGTTGAAGCATATTAATAAGCATATTAATACACAAACACACTGACACCCATAATTTAATGGACTGGACCAAATAGGAGAAAAACAGGGGGGAAAAGCCTTGTCATGGTGTAGTCTTGTCCAGAGAAATGTATAGTAGAAAAGGGACGGCTCTCAAAGGTGACAAGACACAGAAGCTTCAAGGGTTCTCTTTAACTCCATCCAGTAATCATTAACAGAGCTTCACTTCAAGGTACTGTCGTTGAGAGAATCAGCTTCCCCTGCAGTTATTAAAAAACTAAAACTTATGTTAAGCTATACAAAATACAAAATAAGTTCCATTATTACTATGATTATTACTATTATTATTACTATAAAAATATTATTAATAACAAATACATACCCATAACATGTTGAGGTGTCTCTAATTCTTAAAATAAAAATATAGACTGGGCTGAGCCTCTTCTAGCCATTCTGGGAGAAAAATGGTTATTAAATAATCTATCATGGACTTCCATGAAGGTTGTTGACTATGCTGGCCTTTTGTTGTTGGAGCCAGGGGCATAGCTATATCCCGGGCAGCCGGGCAAAGACCGGGGGCCTGCAATCTTGTGTCTGTGTCACATTGCAGGGCCTGAGATGCAGGAAGACAGCACAGAGAAATCCTTGCCTCTGCAGGTGGGCGGGGACTGGATCAAGGGGGTGGGGCTGGAGCTGCAGCCTGAGAGACAGGCTGGGAAAGGTGAGGGGGAGGGGCAGGGCCTCGGTCAGTGGGTGGGGCTGGAGTTGCAGCCTGAGAGACAGGCAGGAAAAGGCGAGAGGGAGGGAAGGGTTAAATAACAGGGGTAAAAACAGACATGAAAAGGAAAGGATAGAGGAAGGAAGAGACACAAAGAGAAAATGAAGTACAAGAGAGAAATACATAAGAGGGAAAAGAAAGAAAAGAGAGAGAGAAGAGAGATACATATATGAGGGGGCCCTGGTTTTATTTTTTTGCCTGGGGGCCTGCACATGTCTAGCTACACTACTGGTTAGAGCTCTGCAGCAGCCTGCAGTCAATCCTTGGACCTCAATTACATCATGGTAATTTTTTCCCCTATGCGTAAACGTAAGCTTTGAGCATCTGAAAACCAGAGAATAGACTTTGTTCCCCTCAGTAGAGGGTATTCATACAGTACCATTAAAAAAAAAGCTGTGTGTGCTGTGCACGCGCATAGTAAGTGAAACTTCTTTGACTTTTGTCACAGAAATTGTATTTGTATTGGTGATGTTTTAATTAAAAATCAAAATACAATTTCATTGACAAAACGCAAATAAATTTGACTTAGAACATGCGTACACATCCCTTGTATTTGCACTAAGCGTGAATTCCTCGTGTGTGCGTGACTGTGTGTGTGCGTGTGACTGTGTGACTGTGCGACTGTGCGTGTGACTGTGCGACTGTGCGTGTGACTGTGCGACTGACTGTGCGTGTTACTGTGTGACTGTGTGTGACTGTGCGCGTGACAGTGCGTGTACGCGTGACAGTGCACGTGACAGTGCGTGTGCACGCGACTGACTGTGCGCGCGACTGACTGTGCGTGTGACCGTGTGTGTGTGCGTGTGACTGTGTGTGTGTGCGTGACCATGTGCGTGTGTGTGTGACCGTGTGCGTGCGTGTGACCGTGTGACGTATGCGCAGCCCCCCTGCACCTCACACATCCCCCTAACCTATTCACAGTCAGTGTGTGTATGTCAGTCAGTGTGTGTGTATGTCAGTCAGTGTGTGTGTATGTGTCAGTGTGTGTGCATGTGTGTCAGTCAGTGTGTGTGTATGTGTCAGTGTGTGTGCATGTGTGTCAGTCAGTGTGTGTGTATGTGTGTCAGTCAGTGTGTGTGTGTGTGTATGTGTGTCAGTCAGTGTGTGTGTCTGTGTGTGTGTATATATGTATGTGTGTGTGTCTGTCACTGTATGTGTGTCTCTCTTTCTGTGTCCTGCCCCCTCTCTCCTGACTCCTCCCCCCCCCCCTCACAGACAGGCAGAGCTGCGGACTCGCGGCGGCTCTGCCTGAGACTCTCCTCCCTCCCCCCCCCCCCCCCTCACAGACAGGCAGAGCTGCGGACCCGCGGCGGCTCTGCCTGAGACTCTCCTCCCTCCCCCCCCCCCCCCCCTCACAGACAGGCAGAGCTGCGGACCCGCGGCGGCTCTGCCTGAGACTCTCCTCCCCCCCCCCCCCTCACAGACAGGCAGAGCTGCGGACCCGCGGCGGCTCTGCCTGAGTCTCTCCTCGCCCCCCCCCCCACCCCCCGGCGAGACGCGGCCGCACCGGGCACCGGGCAGATACCTAATAAAGGCCCCCCCCCTCCGGAAGTGCTGCGTGGGCAGAGGCAGTGTCGGCGGGGAAGGGGGGCAGCGTGTCATCGTCAGCGGGAGCTGGCTTGGTGCTGTGGGGAACGCAGCTCACTCTACCCCCCCCCCCCCGTTCCATGCCTCGGCCGAGGGAAGTCAGCAGGAGTGGCGGCAATTAAATTTTGAGGGCTGCCGCCGCCGCATGTCAGCGGGTGGGGGGAGCAGAGCTCGTTATGAGCTGCGGCGGCGGATACCCTCCATGATCCCTGGGCTCCTCTCCTCGACCCCGGCGGCGCTGAGTCAGCGGGACGCAGGAAAGCGGAGGTAGGGAGGAGAGAGGCTGCGCAGCATGTCAGCGGCCGTTAGGAGCGGCGGCTATCGCCGCCGCATATGTCATGGTGTGTGGGGGGTGTGGGGCTGTGTGGGGGGTGATTAGGAGCGGCGCCGGCGGCTATCGCCGCCGCCGCCGCATCTGATTTGTGGAGCGGGTGTGATGGCAGTGTTGGGGTCGGGCTGAGCCAGAACACAGCCCGGCCTCAACTGCCAGCACTGACGTCACATCCGTTTCATTTCTGTCTCCACAATTCTTTTTTGCCCCATCACGAATGAGGTGCCACTAAAGAAGTTTCACTTCAAAAATAAAACAAATGTGAATGCTCATGGCCTGATGGCTATATCAGAGATGTCTTTAAATCTCTACATCCGTTTATTATCAATTCATCATCAATCAATTAACAAACTATGTTAGTGAAATTCCCCTGAAAGATCACACACTTCTTTTCTTTAATTCAGCACATACTGTATCAAATGTTATGCCCAAAAAAGATAGAGATCCGGAAGACCGGGCTTCATACTGGCCACTCTTAAATCAAGACTATAAAATATTTGCTAAGATATTAGCTGATCGATTGGCAATTGTATTACCAACATTTATACACCCAGATCAGTCAGGCTTCATAAAGGGCAGACATCTAGTGGCTAATGTATGCATAGCATAACTAGCGGTCCAATCTTATACTGTGTACAATTTAAATCAAGATAATTACTCAAACATTACCCCCAATAAATCTTCCTGTCTAGTTGGACTAGATGCTGGAAAAAGCCTTTTGCCAGAATTGCATGGAATAATCTGTTCAACATTATGAAAAAAATTAGGCCTTTTTGTAATTTCCTTCATACAGTTAAAAGCCTATACTGTACAATGTTTTTTCTGCTAATATTGCCACAGGATCTGTGCTTTCATAGTTTTATTGTAAATAAGGGCACTAGACGAGCCTGTCCCCTCCCCCACTTCTCTTTAATATTGCATATAGAATTGGAAACTCTACAGTTGATAGCGCGATATGTGAATGATATAATTGTAGCTATAGGAGAACCAAACTAGTATCCAAAAGTCATGGAAACTATTTAGCACTTTTATTCTTTCTCTGTGATAAAAATGAAGCCCCCATATATAAAAAAATATATATACATATATATATATATGTATATATATATTTATATATATATATATATATATATATATATATGACTTTAAGTGTTGTTAGGTCTGTTCTTTAGGCCGCGCTTATAGTGCTGGCGACGGTGACGCGACCGATGACGTCGCTGTCGCCACTGCCGAAAGTTGTCATTTAATTTTTAGCGACAAGGCCAGTGACGTCACTAAAAGGGGCAGGCCGCTCAATTTGATTGGTTTAGAGACAGTCACATGTGGCGACTGTCTCTAAAAAATCAAATTTTCCTGGCTTCAAAAGTTTTGGTCGCTCCGTCGCTCCATCGCTCCATCGCCATCGCGCTTACTATAAGCGCTTGCGACGGAGTCAATGTATTTGATTTGGAGCGACGTTGCGTCGCCATCGCAAGGCACAATAAGCGCAGCCTTACTTGGGCATTAGTGACATTATTAACCCTTGTGTATTAATACTAGTGTTGTTTAGAATCAGTGTGCCCCCCTTATTCCCGTTTTATCACCGTCCCCCTCCCCTCCTTGTTTTCCCTTACCTCACTTCCTTCCTTTTTTGCCTATCACACAGTATGTTATCTGGATACCATTTGTGGTTTGACTATATAGACTAGAATAGCATCATTGTCCATTGCATATTGTTTGCCAGATCTGTATTTAGCTTTGATAGTAACATTTGTTTTTTTGCATACCATCTAGTGTCTTTTTCACGCATTTTTCAATTTGAGTGTTGGGAACATTTTCTTTGTTTCTTATTTTTAATATAGAGGGAATCAGGGTCCCTCTTTTGTTCCTGTGCACCCCACTAACATTTATTAAGTTATTATTTCTATTGAGGTGCTGTTCATACTATATACTTTCTCTAAAAAAAAAAGCACCAAAAATATACAACAATTAAATCATGCCAAGCACCAAAACGACATAACAATAAAATCAAAACAAGCACCAAAAATATAAAAGTAGAAAAAAAAAAATCAACAAAAATAAACAAGAATTAAAACAACCAATCAACAAAAATACACAAAAAAACAGGCACCAAAAACACATAACAATGAAATAAAAACAAGCATTTGGCAAAAAAAATTGCATCGTTTAGCACTGTGCATATTTATATCATTAAAGAGCATAGATAAACACATTGGCAGTCAATGGACGGAAAAAAAAAATACATAAAAAATACCAAAAATACAAAAATAATATACAATCAATGTTCCTCAACTTCAGGTAACTTTTTCTTCTCTTCATTCTTCTTTCTTGAGTCTTCTTTCTTTGTAATCCAATACATTGGGCGGATGTGGTTCTGTCGTCTTCTTAAACTCAAATTAGATGGGACAAGCCTTATATAAGGCCTGTGATGTCACATTTGCATGTCAAATGATATACCCCCAATCCGATTGGATGGTGTACCATGTGACAGATCTTTTTTTTTGTTTAAAGGATGTGATGTCATCAAAAGGGAGGGAAGTCTGCCAATCAGAAAGGCTCTGCTTTCCTCCCTTTAAGATGACGTCACCTACTGCTGCGGCCACTTTAATTCTAACATTTGCCCGTAATTTCCCAGGGTTTAGTTCAGCTGGCGCCGAACTTGCCTGCGCGCCAGCCGCATCTCTTCCCTGCACTCCCCTCGTGCGCATCTTCTTCTCCCCTCCCGACCCCCTGGCTGCTCCTGCTCTGCCCCTTCTGCCCCTGCATCTTCCCTGTAACCCTTTCATGACGCTTCAACCTTCAGGGGATGTCGGGGAAGCAGGGGAAGCGGGCGCGCCACGTGACACCGGCACCACAGTGACGCGCGGACAAGCCGCGTCACCCTGCGCATTGCACGCGCATTGCAGTGGCGGCTGCATTAGAATAAAGGCGGCCGCCACTGTAAAACAAAATCCTGCAATTACATGTTACTCCAACCAATCAGATTGAGAGATATACTATGTGAAGCATGACATAATATATCCCCAATCTGATTGGTTATAGTACCATGTGACAGCTTCAATTTTTTTCAAAGGATGCGACGTCATCTGAAAGGGAGTGACGTCACATCCTTTGAAAAAAATAGAAACTGTCACATGGTTTACTATAACCAATCAGATTGGGGATGTATCATTTGATGCCTCACATGGTATACCTCCCTATCCGATTGGTTGGAGTAACATGTGATGGCAGCCATTTTGTTTTTGGTGACTACTGTTACATTTTAATTTAATATAAAATCTATTGCATTGTTGAGGTTCTGGAGTGGAGACACATCTTACATATTCCCTTAGCACATCTATATTTTCCCATGGTTTGGGCTGGAAGCCAATTCAAACTGTCACTGTTTTTGTTCTGAGATATGGGTCTCAATCTGCATATTGCTAATATATTTTAGCTTTTTTTTGCTCTTCTAAAAACTACTTTGGGATGAACTGAAATATGTGGCTTCAATACCAGATCACAGGTTAGTACAGTATTTGCCAATGTTGTCTTAATATTTTTTGGATGGAAGAAGCAGATTGGTTATAGCATGTTATGAACAGAGGTGGATTTTTTTGGCTGAATGGCAGCCTCATTTTCCTGAATGGCTATGTTTCAACTTGCATCAGTCTGTTTTTTTCTAACAAGACCTATGTTTTTGTTATTCTTATTCTTGTTTCTTGATTTTTCTAACATTTCAGTCCTAGTAAAGTTCTTTGTTTTACTATGGGATTCAATAATACCTTATTTGCTCTATTGTGTCCAATACAAATGGCAAGAGAGCTGAACACAATACAGTATAACAATACTGTACAATAAGCTTTAGTTTAAATGCATACATATATTCTACTGCACAGTAAGTAATACAAGAATGTACTCCTTCCTCCAACGGGTTCATCAAGCTGTCAACAGGGATGGACAAAAAGCCAGCTCTTTAGCTTAGTACTTGGAATAGGGACAGGGACACAGTCCCCATGTTGTAGGGAGAGTGGGATGTTGTGGGTGGTAGGTGGGTGTGTGTGTTATGGGTGGTCTGGATGAGGGTGTTGTTGTGGGTGAATGAGAGTTGATGTGGGTGGTGGTGGTGTGGGGGCAGGGGTGGTTGTGTGTGGGTGACTGTGTTGTGGGTGGTGGGTGCGTGAGGGTGTATTCGGTGGGTTAGTGTTTTGTGGGTGAGGGCATGGTGATGTTTTTTTAATATAACAAATATTTTCTATTTTTCTATTTAATTCTATTTATATATTTTTGAATAAATAATTTTTGGGACATACCATTGTTTGAAGAGTTTACTTGAACGTAGTGAGTATTTGCATTGTAATTTACCTGGGTGGGTGAGAGGGAGAAAAAGAGAGAGGGGGGAGAGAGGAAGATACAGTACTGTGGTTTGTAAAGAGAGGTACATACTGAGTTTAAGGGAACAACTATTTAGTGTGCTGTAAACATTATAATACGCGGTTTGGGGACTGACCAAATAAAACCTAGGCTTTCTACTGTACATTATTGCTTATACCCAACAAATGAGTTAACAAATCTTGGGCTTCCATTTTGCCAGCTTATGGTGAAATTCTGCATTAAAATTAGGTTTCATTCCATAGTTTAAGGCAGGGTCTTGAGTACTGCATTGCATTTTGTTCAAGGAACATACTGCCCTATTGGCCTTCATCCATTGCCATTACAACCAAATGCCAACCCTGAACGGGGTCATTATGTATCTGTCCAATAAGTCTAAGTGGAAGAATGAGGTGTCTTTTTAATAACTCTCAGTAGTCATGTAGTACCTGTAGGTGCATGTTTTTGTGATGTTGACAGAGTTTTGTCTGTACTAACATTTGTAGATAGCAACAGAAGAGGAATTTCACAGGCTGTTTCTCCTCTAACCCACGAAGTAGAAATACAGCTCAACCCCGTTATAGCGCGATCTGCTACAACGCAAATCGCTTATAACGCTGTCTGAGCATGGCTCCCGATTTTAAAACCACCATTTTGCCGCGCGAGGACATATTGGCATCTAGATCTCTCTCCTCACTTCATAGGAGCCCACATGCTCTCCTCTCTCTCCTCTCTGCAGCTGTCGTGTGCGGCATCGTTTTTTTTTGTTTTTTTTAAAACATTCAATTCAATGCTTTATGACTACCGGATACATACACACACCAACTGGGAATTGAACATTAGTACATTTTGTATAATACACATGCAGGGATCAAACTCAGGACCTTCCATATACTGATACTAATGCTTTACCTCTTACCTCTACACCATAGGCTGGGTAGGCTTCTGACCTTTGGAAGAAGTTGTTTTCTTCTCTGAACTTTCTGTCACCTTATAATAGCTGACTCTGAGCTTATTTTCCTGAGGTGGGCCCCTCAAGTTCTTATCTGTTAATTGTCTCTTTGTAGAGTTAGTCAACATATATACTGCTCTTAGCCTTGAAGGGGGAAGACGAGATTGCCAGGCATTATAAGTTTTTCTTTGTGTTTAGTCATCTAAAATATATAGCAAATGTATAACCAATAATGACATATGAAATGGCATGCCCACCCCTTTTTGGGGTATAAAATAGACTGCTTTGGACTCTTAATAGTGCGTTTTGTGTTAGTCAGACAGCAATGTTTGATTCGTATTAGATGCACTCTTGCATACAACTGTTTGCAATAAAAATTCTCAACCAAATAGCTTACCCTAAAAGTGACAAGTATGAACTCAATTTTTCCACGACAACAGTAAGTAATACACAAATGTACACCTTCCTCCAACAGGATCATCAAGCTACTGCATACCAGTCCATGGACGAGGGCAAGCCAGACAATACATGCCAATAATACCAGATGACCCGTAACCCCTAAAAACACTTATATAAAGAATAACGTGAGAAACAAAAACCCAGCTGAAGCATCCAAATCTCCAAAGGAAAAGACTCTAGGGCCAATCTGGAATAAGAAGCAAGCGAGTCCCATAGCCATTGAATTTTCCAGAAAATTAGGATCTGCTCCAGGTACCCCAACCACCGTGTTACCCATCGTACCACACCTCAGACCAATCGCACCCCCCTTCCCACCCAGCACACCCCAACTTAGACCCGTCACACCCCTCTCCAGAAACAGCTCACCGAGCTCACGTCTAACGTAACTGTTGCCTTGTTCAGGGATAGCATGGCATTGTCAAGTGTGTTTTTTGTTTTTTTAACAATTGTGATGCCACTGTACCTTGCAGACCTCAGGAAAAAGCTGCAACAAATTGTGCACAGATACCAGAGCAGAATGAGAGACTGGACTTAATGGATGAAAAAATGTGTTACAGAGGATGGACCATACAGTGAAGGAAAGCAGACTACACTACTACAGAATTCAAGAACAGGAAAGACACAATGAATTGACTTTTATAGCATGTGAGCACATGGAGTAATCAGTTACTGAAACGAACTGATAAAAACATGATATTTTTTAATAAACACAAGGTTTTTTTAAATATTTTATTTAGAAGGGCTGTGCAATTGTTTTGCCATTATTTTAAACCTTGTTTTCATCCTTGTTTTGAAGATTCTGAAGGTTTATCAACGTCAACACCTTGTTCATATAGAGAAAACATCTAGTGAGACAGAATATCACTATTGGATAATTAAGGCAATGTATGCATTCCATTCAATTGGCATATACCTGTAGAACGCATGCGCACAAATGTAATATAATGCATGTGTGTTCCATACAGTTTACAAAGAGTGCTCATGTACCAACTCGTATCCTTAAATCCATTTTTATGTATAACTTGCTTAAATATTGCTTGCTTGGTTTTACTAATTTTCTTATCATAATAATGCCCCGTCCCCTTCTTTATTATGTATTCCTTTAAATCAATTATCTTAAACTGCTCAAAAAATAGCGTTATTAAAAAAAAGCAATCTGTGTTTGGTTACATGATACATTTTTAACCAAGCAGAGATCTACAATACGTACATTGTTCAAGTTCAGTTACCTGGTTGGAGAAGACCTTAAAAACATATTTGAATGCCATGTTGCACTTTGACACTACGTTTGATCACCACAGGGGATGTGTTTTCTGGAGCGATTGTTTCTCTGCACAATGCAAAGAAATAACATACAGTATTATACCATTTTGAAGCATTAGACCGATATATAAATAAATTGTAATGATTGAATAAGTCATCCACAGACAGTGTTGAGAAATTTCAATTTGCTGTGGTTTCCAAAAGTAGATTACAAATTGACTGTGAATTTTTCTGAAAATGTTGCAGATTTGGCATACAGTAATCAGAGAGCACTTCTTGTTTCCTAATTTAAAATAGTAAACTTTTATTTTCTTTTGCATTTTTCTATTAAAACAGCAAGGTTACTGCACGTGGGACGTTTGGCTCAAAAGCAAAGGGAAGTACGGCCTGTTAGCTTCCCCCTCTCAACTCACCCCTATCTTTGAAGACCCAAACTTCCCGCCCAGGTGTTTTCAAAGACAATTTGACCAATTCCAGGGTCTCGGTATAAGGCTGGTGGCCGATCTGCTGAAGAAGGGAGAGATCCTGTCCTTCCAGGAACTCCGAGACAAATATCAATCCCAAGATCTCCATCTGTTCAAGTTCCTGCAAATAAGGCACTTTTTATTATCACTCTCCCGAAACTCCAAATTCCCCATACTAACTGGATTTGAGTCCCTGTGCATTAAAGGCACCTACTAGAGGGGTCTGATTTCGGAGATCTATAGGGGAATGGAGTCGGCATTTGACCCCCGACCCACCACTCTATGCAAAAATGGTCCGAGGACCTTAACATACCAATTGATAGGGACGACTGGGAGGATGTCTGGGAGTAGGTCGCTAAAACTTCAATTTGTACAGTAACAAAAGAGAATATCTACAACATTTTATTCCAGTGGTACCTGACCCCGGCTAGGCTGAGCCAGATCTTCCCCGGCACGCCTGACCTGTGCTGGAGGGGATGTCAAAAGGGCGACATGGCCCACATTTGGTGGTCATGCCCGGAGATACAGAGGTTCTGGACCATGATCCAGACGCTTCTCCGAGAGACCTCAGGGCTTCTCTTCCCCTTGGACCCTTTGACGTTTGTGCTGAGCAAACCTATTGGCGACCTCATATATCTCCCCCAGAACCCCTCACTATCAACCTTTGCGATACTCCCCATCTATCTCTCATACCCCCATCTCTCCCCCTCACCCACACACATAATACTCCCTCTCCACATCAAACACACAATACCCCCCTGCACACCACACACATCCCACCCCCCCTGCACCTCACATCCTTCTCCCCCCGTGCACCTCACATCATTCTCCCCCCCCTGCACCTCACATCACTCTCCCCACTGCACCTCACATCACTCTCCCCCCCTGCACCTCACATCACTCTCCCCCCCTGCACCTCACATCACTCTCCCCCCTGCACCTCACATCACTCTCCCCCCCTGCACCTCACATCACTCTCCCCCCTGCACCTCACATCACTCTCCCCCCCTGCACCTCACATCACTCTCCCCCCTGCACCTCACATCACTCTCCTCCCCTGCACTTCACATCATTCTCCCCCCTTGCACCTCCAATCACCCTCCCCTGCACCTCAAATGACCCTCCCCTGCACCTCCAATGACCCTCCCCTGCACCTCCAATGACCCTCCCCTGCACCTCCAATGACCCCCCTTCACCTCCAATCACCCCCTGCACCTCCAATCACCCCCTGCACCTCCTGCACCTCCAATCACCCCCCCTGCACCTCCAATCACCCCCCTGCACCTCCAATGACCCCCCCCACTTCACCTCAAATCACCCCACCTGCACCTCAAATCACCCCCCCCTGCACCTCCAATGAACCCCCCCTTCATCCTCCAATGGCCCCCCTTCACCTCCAATGACCCCCCTTCACCTCCAATGACCCTCCCCTGCACCTCCAATGACCCCCTGCACCTCCAATCACCCCCCCCTGCACCTCCAATGACCACCCCCTTCACCTCCAATGACCCTCCCCTGCACCTCCAATGACCCCCCTTCACCTCCAATGACCCCCCTTCACCTCCAATGACCCCCCTGCACCTCCAATGACCCCTGCACCTCCAATGACCCCCCTTCACCTCCAATGACCCACCCGTGCACCTCCAATCACCCCTTTACCTAACCCCCTGCACCTCACATCACCCCTCCTGCACGACACCTCCCCTGCACATCACCCCCCCCTTTACCTCACCTCAATGCACCTCACCTCACCCCCTGGCTGCACCTCACATCACTCCCCTGCACATATCCACACTGGGAGCACGGGGGGGAGCGGCCGCAGAAGAGCTCAGCTGGCTGTGACTTCCCCCTCCGTCCCACGTTGCGAGCGGGGGGGGGGGGGGACTGAGCAGGGAGGGGGAGGGTGGGCACTGCGCATGCGCGCCAGGACTGTGGGGAATCGCCGCCATTTTTTTAAAAACTTTTTTTTTTTAAATTTATTTATTAAACTGGCGCCCAGCCGGACTCACCGCGGGCCGCACAGAGAGGCCAGGCAGGCCGCATACGGCCCGTGGGCCACATGTTGTGCAGGCCTGCTCTACAGCCTCTACCTCTGTCTCTCTCTCTGACTTTGAATCCTGGCTTTCATTCTTTCTCTCCTCTGATTCTCTTGTCCTTTTACTGGGGGACTTCAACTGTTATATTGATGACCCCTCATTCTCTCTTTAACCTCCTCCTTTGGCCTCCACCAGTGGGCTATCCAGCACCCGCAAGGATGGTCACTATTTAAAACTGGTCTTTACTAAAAACTGTTCCCTTTCTGATTCCTCCATCTCCCCCTTCCACTCTCTGACCATAACCACCTATCATTCACCACACTCATTCCCCTCATCCCCTTCCTGTCCTACTTGCTACGCTCAAGACCTCCGCGCCATTGACCTCTCTACTTTGATGTCTACCCTAAATGCAAACCACTCTTCTCACTCTCCTTCCTCTGAAACTGACAAACTTGTCAACTCCTACAAATCTAGTATCTTCTCCTCGGTTGATCAATATTCCCCTACTCAGCTCCGGCACACCCTTCCCTCCAACCCACAGTCTTGGCAAAATTCACAAACACACTCCATTTGCACTTGCACTCGCTCGTCCAAACGCCTATGGAGGAAATCTCCCACTCTGGCTGATTTTCAACACTATAAATTTCTCCTCTCCTGTTTTAACTTTGCTTTCTCTCAGGCCAAACAACACTACTTTTCCTCCCTCATCAACACTCACAAATCCAATCCACACCATCTTTTCTCTGTATTTTGATGCCCTCCTCCGTACTTCTCCTCTGACTCACTTCTCCTCTGACTCCTCTCACTTCTGCTCAAGTATTCTCCAACTACATAAAAGGCAAGGTGGATGTTTATCCACAAGAAGATCCCTTCTGTTCCTTCCCACTCCTTTCTGATTGTTCAGAAACTTCCTTCTTCCACTTATGACTCCTTTTCTCCTCTTACAGAGTTGTCAGTTTATAAGCTTACCTGTTCTTGTCCCGCTACCATATGCCCTCTCGATCCCATCCCCTCACACCTTATATGATCTCTTACTTCTGTATAAGTCCCCACTCTCACCCAAATCTTCTATTCTTCCCTGTCCTCCGGCACTTTTCACTCTTCTTTTAAGCATGCAGTGGTAACACCTATTCTCCCCCCAAAAAACTAGACACTACATGCTTTACTAACTACGACCCTGTATCCCTCCTGCCGGTTGCCTCCAAATTGCTCACATATGATCAACTTTCATCATTTTCATGCCCTTCTTGATCCTTTAAAATCTAGTTTTCATACAGCTCACTCAATAGAGACTGTGCTTACTAAAGTAGGCAATGACCAACATGAATCTAAATCTTAAGGTCACTTTTCCCTACTTATTCTACTTGATCTCTCTGCTGCTCTTGATATAGTTGGTCACTCTCTTCTCCTGCATATTCTAAACTCTTGATATCCTCAACAAAGCCCTATCCTGGATCTCTTCTTACTTCTCTCATCGCACATTTGCTGTCTCTGTTGCTAGCATGTTTTCATCTTCTGTTAATCGGTCTGTTGGTGTATCTCACGACTCTGTTCTGGGACCTCTCCTTTTCTCTATCTACACAGTATCATTTGGTGACATCATCAACTCTTTTGGTCTTACGAATCATCACTGTGAAGATGATATACAAATATATTTATCCACCCCTACCCTCACTCTTGCAATCCAGTCCCAAGTCTCGGATTGCCTCCTAGCTATATCCTCCTGGGTGGTGCTCCCCACCTTAAAATTAATATGTCTAAAACGTACATATTTTCTCCTAAATCTTTCCTAATACTCCCCTTTTCCATCACAGTAAACAGTACTACCAGTAATCCTGTCGACAAAGCATGTTGCCTAGAAGTGACATTTGACTCTTCCCTTTCCTTTTCCATTCACTTTCATGGTTTGACCAAAATTTGTCGCTTCTTCCTCTATAATATTGCCAAGATCCACCCTTTCCTCTGTTAATCTACTGATAATACTCTAATGCAAGCATGTCAAACTCGCGGCACACGGGCCGCATGCGGCCCACAACGATCATATTTGTGGCCCAGCCCAGTGGTTCCCAATCTGTGCGCTGCGGCGCCCTGGTGCGCCGTGGCTTGCCTAGAGGGGCGCCGCGATTATCCCTCCCCACCATCCCTCCCCATTATCCCTCCTTCATGCCGGCCGGGCCGCAGGGGATTGGCTGCAGGCAGAGAGGAAGCCGGGGCGGGGCTTCCACTTTGTGCAGAGCACACAGTGAGTGTGTGTGTCTGCCTTCCTGCTCCTGGCTCCTCTGTCTGCTGGTGGCTGCACGGTGTCCCATCCCCTTCTGCCCCGGGTGATAGGAGAAGGTAGGTGGAGTGCTGGGGGGGTTAGTTGTACATTTGTCTGTCCTGCACGGATCGCATGCCTTTCCTCCCTGCCCTCCCCCCAGTCACTCACATCCGTCGCTGCCTCTGCTCTCCACTGCTCTCCTGTGTGTGTGTATCTGTGTGTGTGTGTGTATCTGTGTGTGTGTATGTATGTGTGTATCTGTGTGTGTGTGTGTGTGTGTATATGTGTGTGTGTGTATGTATGTGTGTATCTGTGTGTGTGTGTGTATCTGTGTGTGTGTGTGTATCTGTTTGTGTGTGTGTGTGTGTGTGTTTCTGTGTGTGTGTGTGTGTGTGTGTGTATCTGTGTGTGTGTATCAGTGACTGTGTGCAGGGAGTTGCCTGCATGGATCTGCTGCCTTTCCTCCCCTCCCCTCCTCCCCCAGTCACTCACATCCGTCGCTGCCTCTGCTCTCCACTGCTCTCTTATGTGTGTGTGTATCTGTGTGTGTGTGTATCTGTGTGTGTGTGTGTGTGTGTGTCTGTGTGTGTCTGAGAGAGAGAGAGTGTGTCTGAGCGAGAGAGAGTGTGTCTGAGAGAGAGAGTGTGTGTCTGAGAGAGAGTGTGTGTCTGAGAGAGAGAGAGAGTGTATCAGAGAGAGATAGTGTGTCAGAGAGAGAGTGTCTAAGAGAGAGAGAGAGAGTGTGTGTCTGAGAGAGAGAGAGAGTGTCTGAGAGAGAGTGTCTGAGAGAGAGAGAGTGTCTGAGAGAGAGAGAGAGAGAGAGAGTGTGTGTGTGTGTGTGTGTGTCTGAGAGAGAGAGAGAGAGAGAGAGAGAGTGTGTCTGAGAGAGAGAGAGTGTGTGTCTGAGAGAGAGAGAGAGTGTCTGAGAGAGTGTGTGTCTGAGAGATAGTGTGTCTGAGAGAGAGAGTGTGTCTGAGAAAGAGAGTGTGTCTGAGAGAGAGAGAGTGTGTCTGTGAGAGAGAGTGTGTCTGAGAGAGAGAGAGTGTGTCTGAGAGAGAGTGTGTCAGAGAGAGAGATAGAGAGAGAGTGTGTCTCAGAATGTGTCTGTGAGAGAGTGTGTCTGAGAGAGAGTGTGTCTGAGAGATATAGAGTGTGTCTGAAAGAGAGAGAGAGTGTGTCTGAGAGAGAGAGAGAGAGTGTGCCTGAGAGAGAGAGTGTGTGTCTGAGAGAGAGAGAGTGTCGGTCTGAGAGAGAGAGTGTGTCTGAGAGAGAGAGTGTGTCTGAGAGAGAGAGAGAGAGTGTGTGTCTGAGAGAGAGAGAGAGAGAGAGTGTGTCTGAGAGAGAGAGTGTGTCTGAGAGAGAGTGTGCCTGAGAGAGAGAGAGAGTGTGTGTCTGAGAGAGAGTGTGTGTCTGAGAGAGAGAGTGTCTGAGAGAGAGAGAGAGAGAGAGTGTCTGAGAGAGAGTGTTTGAGAGAGAGAGTGTCTGAGAGAGAGAGAGAGAGAGTGTCTGAGAGAGAGTGTCTGAGAGAGTGTGTCAGAGAGAGAGAGAGAGAGAGTGTCTGAGAGAGAGAGAGAGTGTCTGAGAGAGAGAGTGTCTGATAGAGAGAGAGAGTGTCTGAGAGAGAGTGTCTGAGAGAGAGTGTCTGAGAGAGAGAGAGTGTCTGAGAGAGAGCGATTGTCTGAGAGAGAGTGTCTGAGAGAGAGAATGTCTGAGAGAGAGTGTCTGAGAGAGAGTGTGTGTCTGAGAGAGAGAGTGTGTGTCTGAGAGAGAGAGTGTGTGTCTGAGAGAGAGTGTGTGTCTGAGAGAGAGTGTGTGTCTGAGAGAGATAGTGTGTGTGTCTGAGAGAGAGAGTGGTTGTCTGAGAGAGAGAGTGTGTGTCTGAGAGAGAGAGTGTGTGTGTCTGAGAGAGGGGGAGAGAGTCGGAGAGGGAGAGAAAGTCGGAGAGGGGGAGAGAAAGGGAGAATCAGAGTCAGAGAGAGGGAGAGATAGAGTCAGAGAGAGGGAGAGAGAGAGTCAGAGAGAGGGAGAGAGAGAGTCAGAGAGGGAGAGAGAGAGTCAGAGAGAGAGAGAGAGTCAGAGAGAGAGAGTCAGAGAGGGAGAGAGAGAGAGTCAGAGAGGGAGAGTCAGAGAGGGAGAGTCAGAGAGGGAGAGTCAGAGAGGGAGAGTCAGAGAGGGAGCGTCAGAGGGAGAGATTTCAGAGGGAGAGAGTTCAGAGGGAGAGAGTTCAGAGGGAAAGAGTTCAGAGGGAGAGAGTTTAGAGGGAGAGAGTTCAGAGGGAGAGAGAGTCAGAGGGAGAGAGTTCAGAGGGAGAGAGAGTCAGGGAGAGGGAGAGTCAGAGAGAGGGAGAAAGATAGAGTCAGAGAGAGGGGGAGAGAGAGGGGGAGAGAGTCAAAGAGAGGGGGAGAGAGAGTCAGAGAGAGGGGGAGAGAGAGTCAGAGAGAGAGTCAGAGAGAGGGTTAGAGAGTCAAAGAGAGGGAGGGAGTGAGAGAGAGAGAGTCAGAGAGAGAGTCAGAGAGAGAGTCAGAGAGTCAGAAAGAGAGTCAGAGAGAGGGAGGGAGAGAGGGAGGGAGAGAGGGAGGGAGAGAGAGTCAGAGAGAGAGAGAGAGCCAGAGGGAGGGAGAGAGAGAGTCAGAGAGAGGGGGAGAGAGAGTCAGAGAGAGGGGGAGAGAGAGTCAGAGAGAGGGGGAGAGAGAGTCAGAGAGAGGGGGAGAGAGAGTCAGAGAGAGGGGGAGAGAGAGTCAGAGAGAGGGAGGGAGAGAGAGACAGAGAGAGGGAGGGAGAGAGAGTCAGAGAGAGAGAGGGAGAGAGTCAGAGAGGGGGGAGAGATTGAGAGAGAGGGAGAGAGTCAGAGAGAGAGGGAGAGAGTCAGAGGGAGGGAGAGAGAGTCAGAGAGAGAGTCAGAGAGAGAGAGTCAGAGGGAGAGAGTCAGAGAGAGGGGGAGAGAGAGTCAGAGAGAGAGGGAGAGAGAGTCAGAGAGAGAGGGAGAGAGTCAGAGGGAGGGGGAGAGAGTCAGAGGGAGGGAGAGAGAGTCAGAGAGAGAGGGAGAGAGTCAGAGAGAGGGAGAGAGTAAGAGAGAGTCAGAGGGAGGGAGAGAGTCAGAGGGAGGGAGAGAGTCAGAGGGAGGGAGAGAGTCAGAGATGCCAAGTGTCAGGAAGAAAACATTAATTTTATCGTTGTTCTTGTTCTTTTTTTTTATACTGTACTTTTCGAAATAAACCTAAGTTTCTATGAAAATTGAAGTTTTTGTTTTTTTGTGGCCCACCTAAACTTAAACCTTGTTTATTTGGCCCGTGTTAGCCTTTGAGTTTGACATGCTTGCTCTAATGCATGCCCCTATCCTCTCCTGTCTTGATTATTGTAACCTACTGTTAACAGGCCTCCCTGCCTCATAACTTTCTCCCCAGCAAGCAATCCAAATTCATCTCCTGGCTTACCATCATATTTCAGATCATCTACAAAATTCTCCTCATAACCTTTAAGGCTCTCCACTCATCTGCTCTTCCTAAATAGCAGCTTTGATCTCTCCTATTTTCTATCTCTAACAGCATGTCACAGAAAGGTTTACATCATACAGATGCAGTGGCCGTTATCTGAACATTTCACGATTTGCATACCCAGGTTGTGCCACATGATTTCTTCAAACTTTCCCGCATTAAGACGTGTGTTTACTAGTGTTTTTACTAGTGCCGGCGCGCATTCACTGCAGCGTTCACGAAAGAATAACGAGTGAATAAGTCTATATATATCGAGTGGACAGCACTCCCAAGACTATAGTAATGAAGCTGCAGGGTGCCACGGAACGAGGAGGACCCAAATCCCCCCTAAGCAATAATCACATTCAACAGTTCCAGCACTCACTGACTATCTGAAAACAGTACTACGGATTATGCCACAAAAAATAATAATTTAATGTATACACAAAATAATAGGGAGTAATGCAGCACAGTAGCAAACAAGTGGTAAACAAATACAGTTATGAACAAATGAACACTTCCCTTTACCCTAACACACCAAAAACCAGAGAAACACTCAGAGACCTATACACTGTCAAATGGAAGCTCACATAAAGCACAGTCAGTCCTGATTTCACCAGAGCAAACATAGATAAAGAAAATCAGACCATCCAGTAACATGACCAAGTATCTCTCCTATTCTCTCTCTCTCTGGGAAGTACCTTATGGTCTTTTCAGACCTGAGGGAACGGGCCTTAGGAAGGGGTCCCCCCCGAAACGTTGCCCCCTGATTACCCTACCTGTGTGTGTGTTTTGTCCCCACTGTTTGTTCCCTCATGTTGTTGCATTCCCTTTTCCTTATTGTGTTCACCCCAATCACCACCTAATTTTATGTTCATTTGTTCATAAGTGTATTTGTTTACCACTTGTTTGCTACTGTGCTGCATTACTCCCTATATTTTCTTGTGTATACATTAAATTATTATTTTTTGTGGCATAATCCGTAGTACTATTTTCAGATAGTCAGTGAGTGCTGGAACTGTTGATTGTGAATAACGAGTGAATGACGCGTGGGGATACAGCAGAGTTCACGAAAACGGCTTAGTGAAATGTTCGGATAACGGCCGCTGCATCTGTATGTAATATCTGGAAAGTTAGACAATTTAATGTAAACTGCAGCTTTTTGTAAGCATTTGTAACTACTCTTCAATATTCCTGTGTAATTGCTTATTGGCTATTTTGCTTATTAGAATTTAAATCTAAAATACCATGCCTGACTGAAGAAGGACATGAGCAGACTTGAGAAAACCAGGCGTTCCGCCAGAAATAAAGACTCATTTGAACTATTCTAAAGGTTAGGTAGTTCACACAGTGCCTTTTTATTTCTCTTTCCCCTCATTATACTTTACGCTGTTTTGTCCAGAAGCAAATAGAAATAACTAATAATTGACTAAGTGGAACATTTTTAAAGATTGCAAAATACTGATGGCATTGCTGTACATCTGGTACGTGATGCATGTGTGCCTTAGACACTACACATATGTTTTATAAACTGTCATTATTTCATGGAATAAGGGAGAGTATCAGCGCTCCTCTAATAGGCTGTAACATTATTTCTAACGTGTTCAGTGCTCGTGATTAATATATAATGTTAAATACTAACATACAAATAAAATACACTGAATAAAAATATATACAGTATGATGTAAAAATATATAAGCCGTGTGAAAAATAAGTCCATAAAGAATAATAGAAATAGTCAAGCAAGGGAATGACAAAAGCATGCTTGAGGGTGGTAAAGTACGAAAAAGGAATTTTTATCAAAAACTTTAGACAAATGCCCACTCACATGATCTATGATAAAAACTTGCATAGTACAGGTAAACCCCTTATAACGCGACCCGTTATAACGCGGTTTTCACGTGGCTCCCGTTTTAAAAAAAAAAAAAAATTAAAAATTTTTTTTTGCACACGGCACACACGGCACACACGGCACACACGGCACACACGGCACACACGGCACACACGGCACACTCTCACTGCACACACTGCTCACTGCACACAGCACACACTGTACACTGCTCACTGCACACACTGCTCACTGCACACACTGCTCACTGCACACACTGCTCAGTGCACACACTGCTCAGTGCACACACTGCTCAGTGCACACACTGCACACACTGCACACACTGCACACACTGCACACACTGCACACACTGCACACACACTGCTCACTGCACACACACTGCTCACAGCACACACACTGCTCACAGCACACTGCACACACTCCCAGCACACACTCTACACTGCACACACTCTACACTGCACTCACACACTCTACACTGCACGCGCACACTCTACACTGCACGCACACACTCTACACTGCACGCACACACTCTACACTGCACACACACACTCCCACTGCACGCACACACTCCCACTGCACGCACACACTCCCACTGCACACTCCCAGTCCCACTGCACACACTCCCACTGCACACACTCCCACTGCACACACCAGACACTCCCAGCACTCACTGCACACACTCTCACTGCACACACTCTCACTGCATACACTCTCACTGCACACAGCTCTCACAGCACACAGCTCTCACAGCACTCAGCTCTCACAATACACTCACATGTCAGCAGCCCACCCCCCCCTCACATGTCAGCAGCCCACCCCCCCTCACATGTCAGCAGCCCACCACCCTCACATGTCAGCAGCCCACCCTCCCCTCACATGTCAGCAGCCCACCCTCCCCTCACATGTCAGCAGCTCACCCCACCCTCACATGTCAGCAGCCCACCCCCCCCTCACATGTCAGCAGCCCACCCCCCCCTCACATGTCAGCAGCCCACCCCCCTCACATGTCAGCAGCCCACCCCCCTCACATGTCAGCAGCCCACCCCCCCTCACATGTCAGCAGCCCACCCCCCCTCACATGTCAACAGCCCACCCCACCCCTCACATGTCAGCAGCCCACCCCCCCTCACATGTCAGCAGCCCACCCCCCCTCACATGTCAACAGCCCACCCCCCCTCACATGTCAGCAGCCCACCCCCCCTCACATGTCAGCAGCCCACCCCCCCTCACATGTCAGCAGCCCACCCCCCCCTCACATGTCAGCAGCCCACCCCCCTCACATGTCAGCAGCCCACCCCCCCTCACATGTCAGCAGCCCACCCCCCCCTCACATGTCAGCAGCCCACCCCCCCCCTCACATGTCAGCAGCCCACCCCCCCCCTCACATGTCAGCAGCCCACCCCCCCCTCACATGTCAGCAGCCCACCCCCCCCTCACATGTCAGCAGCCCACCCCCCCCTCACATGTCAGCAGCCCACCCCCCTCACATGTCAGCAGCCCACCCCCCCCTCACATGTCAGCAGCCCAACCCCCCCTCACATGTCAGCAGCCCACCCCCCCCTCACATGTCAGCAGCCCACCCCCCCCCTCACATGTCAGCAGCCCACCCCCCCCTCACATGTCAGCAGCCCACCCCCCACCAGCCCGTTTTTCACACACACACACACACACACACACACACACACACACACACACACACACACACACACACACACACACACACACACACACACACACACACACAGCCTCTCTCCCCGGTACTAAGCCTAAGCCCCGCCCCCTCATGCTCTGACCTCTCCGGAAGAAAAAAGAACACGGCTGCCGGGGGCTGAGAGGGAGGGGGAGGGAGAGGGAGAAGGAGGGGGCTGGGAGGGGAGAGGGAGGGGGCAGGGAGGGGAGAGGGAGGGGGCAGGGAGGGAGGGGAGAGGGAGGGGGCAGGGAGGGAGGGGAGAGGGAGGGGGCAGGGAGGGAGGGGAGAGGGAGGAGGCTGGGAGGGAGGGGGCTGGGAGGGAGGGAGGGGGCTGGGAGGGAGGGAGGGGGCTGGGAGGGAGGAGGGATGAATCGCTGCTGTTTTTTTAAACTTTTTTTTAAAAATTTATTTCATTAACTGGCGCCCGGCCAGAGTCATCTCGGGCCCCACATAGAGGCCAGACGGGCCGCATGTTGTGTATGTTGTGCAGGCCTCTTCCTTCCCCGAGGACCGCGCTATAACAGGGTTTACCTGTATATAGAACTAGCAGAAGATTACCGGAACACCATCTCATGTATAGTAATCTCAGGTCTCAACAATATGCGGGAGCGAAAGTGGAAATGGGAATCCTTGGCATACTGTATATGGAAATTATCCAAATTCTGTGTGATGGGGATTTAAATCAGGAGCCAGGTCCTACATACGATAGTTTATTAGCTTAAGGACTCACAAAACAGTCTCTGCAGCTTGTAATTCATGCTGTATGCAGGGTTGGTAGTTGCAATTAGTCTCTGAGAGTGTGTTCAGAATGCAGAAGTCCAGCGTAATCATGAAATTATGTGTCCCCATGCGTTTTGTCACTGTCAAGATGACTTCATCAGGGCTGTGTCCAAATAGAGAATATAGGCGAGTATATATAGCGATCAATGTAATGGTCATCAATTAATCAATTGAGACAATATTATGATAATAAGTAGAACCAAAAATTCTATTACATAATATATCACATACAAAAATATAGCTAGCTAGTATAGCTAGCCGCAAGGGTAATGAAGGGATTAAACCAGAGTATATGGGTTATTGGGAGTAGAAGGGGTGGGTGAAGGGGTTAGTTGCCCCAGGGTGGGTGGTTAGGCCTACCGGGAAGGTTGTGGGAGGGCTTAACCCCTTCAATACAATAGCGGTAGTAACATCCCACTACCCACCTTAGAGATCTAACCTCCCACCCTGGGGCAACTACCCCCTACACCCACCCTCTCTACCCCCAATAAACATTAAAATACAATACAAACACCAATACTAGCCAATTCACCCATTGGTTGCCAGTGTGGTTACCTATGCCCTCAATGGGAGCACAGATAACCCCAATGGCAATGAATTGACACCCTACTACCCCCCCCATTACTCCCAACAACCCCCCCAACACATACGGTACAGTACAGTAATGGGAAAATCCTTAATATCCAGATCTGGATAATAGCACTTTTGCCCATTCTAAATAAAACATTACCCAGCCAGCATATAGTAAATAAAAGTAACACTTACCCCCTGCCAGCGAGTATCTTCGTCCTCCTTGTTTTCAGTGGGCACCAACAATAAAATAAAAAAAAACTAACTTCTGGCTAGTAACCACTTAATCACAATAGCGGTTATTAACATTTGCCAATAAACCCATTGATTGTCACAGTGGTAAGCCATGCCCACAATATGGGCATGGATTACCATTGGCAATGAATGAGCAAGTTAAAAATGAAAAAGAGCCATTAATTAAAATCCATTACATTTAAATTAAAATAAAAAAAATTGCCAATTAAGATAGGCCAAACATCCACCAATTAGTGAGCCACTAAGTTAATGAAGCTGCTTTTATTTTATTTTACAGGTATTAACACAGTATTGAAACAGTGAGTCTCTGGTGCTGAGCCACATTAATTTCAGCCTAGGGGACCCCCTGCTTCCCAAGTTACAGGCCCCGGTATAGGGTGCCGGTATCTCCTACATTGTTTAAATGTCCAGCGTCATGTCACTGGTACATTTAAACATGATGGATATACTGGCACCCCATACCGGAGCCTGTAATTTGGGAAACAGGGGGTCCCTGAGGCTGATATTAATGCGATTAAACTCTGGAGACCCCTTGCTTCAATACTGTGTTATTAGTATAAAATAAAAGCCGCATAATCGCCTGTTACAGGTACGCAGGGAGAGTGGCTGATTCTGTCTACTCTCAAAGCGTGTCTCTTACAGACTGATGCAGCCTGGTAGGATTCACACAGCGGGAGTCCCATTCAGAAGCAGGGACCCCTGCTGTGCTAATCCTGATGGGCCTTTCCCCCCTGCCAAGCACTGTGCCGTGTACGCTCAAGTCTTGGCAAGCGGTTCATCAACACATGTCCTGTAGCTGCTGATACATACTGCTGCGGCCGAGTTTATTCGAGCATTTGCCCGTTCTCGGCCGCAGCAGTTACCTGGCGCGCGCCGGAGGGTGCCGGGCGCGCGCCGAAGCAGCGGAGGAGAGGCCCGCCGATCGCGGCTTCCCCCTCTCCTCTCCGGGTCCGCCGGGTCCCCCGGAACCCCCTGCCGCCGTCCCCCACATCGCGGGACACCAGGGCTCCCTCGGGGAGCCCTGGACGCGCGTGCAGGGGGCGCAGGCACCCGATGACGCGTGACCGCGCATCGGTGACGCGCGGCACGCCGAGGGGATGCCACTTGCAAGCCGGGAAATCTCCCGGCTTGCGGAACTGGCCACACTTCAATAAAGTGTGTCGCCAGTGTATAAGATACTACATATGTAGGCCTCTTGCCAACCTCTGACCCCAAAGTCCAAAAAGGTTTCCGGATCTTGGTTGGTGTCCATTGGGGGGTCACCCTCTAGTGCTTTTCAATGTCTGTTGTGCTCTGGAATAGAGGGTCTGGTTCCCTGGGAAGCTTTTCCTACAACCCAATCCCTCTGTGCTCAAGAGATCTATGCAGTTTGTGCAGCACACATTTAAAGCTGCTTGATGAGCCAGATGGAGACTGGCTAATTGACTGTAGTTACAATTTACCAGCTCTCTGCTGGACTCATCAGCTACAGACAGGCTCTATGTGTGCTGCCTTTTTAAACCAGGGAAAGGCCCTGTCACATCACAGTATAGGTATTGACAATTGAAAGAACACATACATTTCCTTCATTATTCATTATAACTATTGATGTTCATAAGCCTGCCAAAAATCTGCAAAAAAGAAGGAAAACAAGTATTAACCAATGACTACAATAATGCAAATAATACATTCTTCTTCAACAAACTTCTTCTTGCTGTCTCTTTTACAGGTTTAAATGCTAAATAATTGTGATATTGTTATTCAGAGAAGAAAAAGATGCATGAATTACATTTTATTACATTACATTCCAGTATCGCTGGATGTGTGTTGTTGATGCACATCTGCCTGCCAAACCTGCAAAACAAGGATGAAAACAAGAATTAAACAATGACTAAAATAAATTACTGAATTAAAAACTTATTTTGAAACTGTATTTATTGAATTACAAACTTTTCTAAAAATCTGTATTTATTCAATCCATCAATTCTTCACTTGCATGATTCCTGCTCACAGTTCACTGATGCTGTTAAACTACATTGATTGCGTCGTTCAATGTCTTGAATTGAACAGCAGTGAGTTTAAACTGCTTCTTCAGTTCAACTAAAATGGCTTTTCTTAAATTGTTGGGAATAGCCATGTTACCTGTGGAGTTGTCGAAGTTGACTTGTTTGGACCACTGGGAATATTGCTGAAAAGTCACATGGTTGTGACGATAGCCTGTCACAGGTATTAAAGGTTACACAAATCACTGGGTTGAACTGAACGAGTCTTAGATATAATAAAGTATATTTATTCCTTTGGATAGGTGAACACACGAATAATACAGTAACAAACAAGAAGTACACTTACTTTGGGGTTGGGGAATGAGAAGTATGAAGCATAGCAATTCTCTCGCAATCAGGTAGCATACAGATGATGAAGCCTATTGCGAAACATGTTGTTCCCTGCCGGAGCTCATTGAGAGAGGGACCCAGCACACTACAGGACATCCGTTGCAGATCCCCTCTTCCGGTTCCGCTGCCGGACGCGCCAGTGGGAACAAGAACGGAGGAGGAGACCGTGCAGGAGTGTACCGAGCGGCTGAGGCTGGGCCATTTTATCTGACATCAAGTACCTTTTTTATTGTTGTTAACCCTTGTTGGCATACACTCCTTTTGGTCATCTGGGAAACGGGGAGAGGAGACACTCACACACTACACCCATCGGGGGATAATTCTGCTGAGACAACCCAGACACCATCCATACAGGACATCACCCTCTGAGGACAAGGACTCACATCAGGCCGTGTGAGTTTTATGTATATTGAGACTCCAGCATATGAGTCTGTAATCAATCCACTACAGTCAGCGTTGAGGGAGAGACACCACACAAGCCCGTGTGAGTCACTGAATCCATAATTTTATGTATTCTTTGATTAGTTAAAGTGGAAAACCAATTATCAACCCCCCAAGCATTATCCTCCTCCTTGCTTCCACACCCTGCCCTTACCCCCCTCCCCCTCTCTCCACCCACCCCCCCCCCCTCTTCCCCCATCCCCCACATGTGTATCTAATACACTGAGATTTTAATTCTCATTTATTTCATTCGGTTCCATCGACATCGGGAGGCCCATGAGGTTTGCGCTGACAATCTTCACACTACAACAGCATACAGATGATATTAGAAGACAAAGGATACAGGGTGGACATCAGTTTATAAACCTTTTGTGCCCTATCCTTAACATTGAGTACAGTGGATTGGTTTTCAATTACCTCTAGCCACTCATTAACGTGGGAACACTTTTTGACACATGCCCCCCTGCTAGTTGGTACATGCGCAGTAGAGCTCTGGGGTCTCATTTCTATAACCCCTCCTCTACCTCAGGAATGCCAGCTAGTCTACCTGTTTTGGATCCTGGCAGGATATTCTTTGTTGTGAGGTGTGAAATGGAACACTTGAAGACTGCTCTGGTTTGAGTAATCTCCGCCCTCATGCAAACAGTGGAGGTGACAAAATCCTTTGAAACATACTCAAGTCCTAGACATTGGGTAGCCTTTCTGGCCATATGCTACCCAGGTATGCAAAGGAATTTCCTCTGGGTTTTACCCATACCTTGAAACACAGTATGTTAGATAAAACATGAACATATTAAAATATCTGGTTTTGTTAGGCCCAGCAGGTCCAAACTTCCCAGTTCTCAATGCCGGAACTGGGACACCCTATGGTCCAATTTGTGACTTGCTATGACCTTCGGAACCGGAGATACACAAATACACTTAAAACCGTTTCACATTTTAATACACAAATCTCCGCTGTAACTTAAATCACGTTTTTTCACTAAATCCCCATTGAAAACAACGGGCTTCGCCGCCATAGACGTTCAATGGCAAACCGCCGCCGTTTGCGTCTATGGGAATCCCTGCCATAGACTTTCAACGGGACGATGCCGCCGTTGAAGTCAATGGGGTTTTTCCGCCGTAGCCAGTCAATGGGGTTTGGCCGCCATTGGAGTCTATGGGAAAAATACCAAACTTTCAAGGGGGTCCATACTCCGTCGGGTTGGTCCAAGAGGGTCAAGGATGGTTCTGCAGTGATGCCGGAGCAGTGGCTACAGATACCCCAAACCCTGATCCTCTGGGCCCTCCGGAACCGGAGCTATGGATTACCAAATTTCAGCTTTTGACACTTAGCCGTTTCCTGAGCTGTTTCTGCCACCGCCATTGGAACCTATGGCGCGGCCCGCTCTTCTCGGGTCGACCCTTACCGGGGGTCCAGGATACGGGGACCCGGTTGTGGTCGAGTGGGGGGAGGTCTAGGACTAGGGACAGAAAGAATTTTATTTCTAGGTGCCCTAGAACTGTTTATTCCCACGCCACTTGTCGTTGAACTTGACTTATCAGTGATCAAAGCTCTCCTATTGAAAATGTATCCGCTTTGCGGTTAAGCGGTTTGGTCGGCAGCCAACTCGTTCTTGGAAAGCTCTTTCGAGGATTTCCCCATTGAAGTCAATGAGCCCATTGACTTACAATGGGAAACCGCCGCTCTTCCTCTCGGACGCCATCTGCTGGTCTTCTCAGGAACAGGACTCCACAGCAAGATTTGCCATTGAAATACATGGAGTTCCAATGGCGGCCTATGGGAGCCTGCAAAATGGTGCCTGAAAAGGCGGGAAAATTACACAAAGGGCTATAATCACTATACAACTATTAACCCTTGTGCTCCCGGATGGATCCCAGTGTGTGTGTGATGCAGACACTGATTAACCAGATGTTACAATAAACAGGGGGAACAGGGGAATACACATTTACATGTCATAACAGGAGGTAAATCACAGTTCTGGGTCTCAGCCCATTTAACCCCTTGTCTCCCTGGTGAGGTCAGGGGATGGCCAAATGGGGTGTAACCCCTTTAATACCAGGCCACCCCCTCTCTCCCTCTACACCACTCCTTCTTAATGGGTGACCTGTGGCCCACTGGCCCTAACGGGGAGTGGGGCACTGCTGGCACCATTAATGAATTCAGTCTCAGAGGGATAGTCCTGGCGTGAAAGTCCGTCAGCATTGCTGTTTTCACTGCCCTTTTTGTGTTGAATGGTAAATTCAAACTCTTGCAAAGCCAAGCTCCATCTCAGCAACTTGGCATTCTCCCCTGATACCCTCTGTAGCCAACTCAGGGGATTGTGGTCTCTGATGACCGTGAAAGCCCTCCCATATACATAGGGCTGGAGCTTTTTGAGTGCCCAAACAATGGCCAAGCACTCCTTCTCAATGGTGGCATATGCCACTTCCATGGGGAGCAGTTTGTGACTGAGATACACCACAGGGTGCTCTTTGCCGTCGTCCCCAACCTGGCTCAACACAGCCCCCACACCAAAGTCTGAGGCATCAGTTTGTATAAGAAAATGCTTGGTATAGTCTGGGGCAGCCAGTATAGGGGCTCCAGCAAGCGCAGTTTTCAGGGCCTGGAAAGCAGTTTCACAGGCAGGAGTCCAGGTAATAAGCACAGGCAGTTGCTTCTTAGTCAGATCAGTCAGGGGTTTGGCCACGGCGCTGTACTGTGGGACAAATTTCCTATAGTACCCTGCGGTGTCCAAAAATGCCATGACCTGTTTCTTGGTTTTTGTAACAGGTCACTCAACTATGGCTTCTACCTTGGCTGGCTCTGGTTTGAGATGCCCTCCACCCACCCTGTGCCCTAAGTACAGGACTTCTGCCATCCCTACCATACACTTAGTGGGTTTTAAAGTAAGCCCAGCCTCCATAATCCTATCCAGTACCGCAGACACATGTCCTATGTGGGATTCCCAGGAATTACTAAAGAGAGCAATGTCATCTAAGTAAGCCCTGGCCTAGCTCTGCATCCCTTCCAGTAACCTGGCGCTATTTAAAAGTCCAAGATACCATGAACCAGCAAGGCAGTCTCTAGTACAAGCTTCCTTAGGCGGATTGATGGACTTGCTGATTGGGTTCCAGACGGGGAGGGTGTCCTTAAAGTGATGTTCCACTGCTTCTGAAATAACAGAAAACAACAAGGCACGCCAATTGCGTAGTATGTTTCATCAACCTGTCCCTATCTAGAGCCACAGAATCCTACTCACAGGATAAAAGCTTGTAAATTCAGTGGAGAGAATCTGTAACACACTTCCCGTCTCCTCAAGGCATCTCACGGACCCCACGTGG
Source organism: Ascaphus truei (assembly GCF_040206685.1). Taxonomy (NCBI): domain Eukaryota; kingdom Metazoa; phylum Chordata; class Amphibia; order Anura; family Ascaphidae; genus Ascaphus; species Ascaphus truei. Next base: position 411,554,127 of record NC_134483.1, on the reverse strand, counting down.
TCTGGTCTGCGGTGTCTCCCTCAGTCAGCGATGGCGTTGATAGAAGTATACCAATCCAGCACTCCCACAGATGGGGGGAGGGGTGGGGAAATTGAGACAATACTAGTGTGATACCGTTACAGAAATTTATTGACGAATAAAATGCTAAAATCACACTCACATAGTATGGGGGTAATAGATACCGCTCACGGATGCCGTCCGCAACCTGAACAGCTCCTAGATCTGCAAAGGAGAGGATCACTGCATGCTACACTCGATACCGGAAATTCGAGTGACGTCAGCAATACAGCAAACAGGAACCCTCCTCGCGTCAGGAACTAAGGATGCCGGAACGGTTCAAAACACTAAGCTCCTCCTCCCTACGCGTTTCGTGACTCGTGGTCACTTCCTCAGGGGGTAATGGAGCTTATTTACTAAGATATTTATAGGCAAACCCTGAGTGGAAGAACTTCTTACAAGGGGAGGGGCTAGAGATTGGAGCTAATACCATACATGCGTCCGCAATTAGATTAAAAAGCAAACGGGGTCGAAGTATTAATATAACATACACAATCACCTAGATACCATGAATTACATATCAATAATAAATACATTGGATTATACAGTGATAATAAAATAATCTTAGATTAAAAAATGATTAACAATAAAAGATACAGATAAAACTATATAGAACCGAACACTAAAAATGTATCTATCGTATACTGGTTAAAACGCCAGCTGACCAATATAGCGTAAGCAGTGACATGATTTTCAGGAATCTTTCATAAAGGCCGCTAGGTCGAAATCGATATTAAGGCCAAGGGGGGACAGTGTTTTGAGCACATATATCCAGTAGCTCTCCCGTTTGGATACCATATTAAGCCTGTCTCCCCCACGCCAACTACCTTTTGGATTATTGATTCCTATACATAACAGACCCTCTGGGTTCTGGCCATGGTGTATTTTAAAATGATTAGAGACACTGTGAGTCTCGAGGCCCCTCTTGATATTGTAGACGTGTTCAGCGAACCGTCGTTTGAGGGGTCTCCCTGTCCGGCCTACATATTGCAGGCCGCATGGACATTCTAATAAATATACACAAAAATTGGTCCTGCAGTTAATGAAAGTTCTAATATCAAAGCTTACTCCTGTTACATTAGATTTAAAAGATTTTGTCTTTTTTACTATGCTTACATCCAATACAATTGGTACACGTTTAGTAGCCTTTGAGATCATTAAGCCATGTTACATGGCGATCTCTAAGGCCATCAATAGGGCAACTGGGAGATAGGGAGGACTTTAGATTCCTAGCCCTTCTATAAACAATTTTGGGTTTTGGGTTTGCCCCTGTCAGTGGACCCAACATGTTCAACACCTTTGTTGATGTCCATAGATTTTTGAGAAAAATTTCTCTCAAGAAGTATTATATGAAGGATGCAGTTAGTAGAGCGGTTATCTTACCCAATCTAAACCCTGTGGCTAGCAAACCCCCTCTCACACCCTTCAAATAAACATCTACTTTCTATCCTAAAGGAATGAAGGGGAATTTTATCGATACCTTTGCTGAGATGGTAATTTCAGATCTAGAAGTGGCAAGTGTAGATTTCAAATGTCACAAACAGAATCTCAGCAAGGAAGAGAAAGAGGCAGTCAAATCCCTAGAGTCAAACACTAAAATAGTGATCAAGGCAGCTGATAAAGGGGGGGGAGTGGTTGTTATGAATTCTTTTTATTATGAGGAAGAGTCACTCAGAATTCTGGGTGATAGCACCACTTATTTGAGGTTAGATTCAAATCCAACCATTCCATTTAAAGAAGAATTGGTGGCACTTTTAGATCAGGGTAAGGTAAGGTAAGGTAAGAGGGAACAGTACGTCAGCCTGTGGTTGCAACTGATCCTGGCTTACCTCCCCGGGCTCCTCTGCGCCCTCCGCTAACGTTGGTCCCAAAGGCCGGGGGACTGGAGCGGCCGCCGCCGGCATTGCCGCGGTCTGGCTCCGGGTAACCGCCGCCACTGCAGCAGGCTGGGGCACACGGTCGTAGGTGCAGGTCATCGGTCCCAGGTCGTTGCCCAAAAGAATTTCAGCATCCAAACCGGGTAAAACCCCCACCTCCCGCATACCCTTGCCCACCCCCCAATCCAAAAAGATGCGGGCCACCTGCAGGAAACGTGGCTCTCCATCGGCCACAGTGATCTGCATCCCAGGGCCTGGGAGCAATTCCTCTGGCCGGACCATATCAGGTCGGACCAGGGTCACTACAGCTCCTGAATCCAGCAAGCCGACTGCTTGCCGGTCACCGATTGTGACCGGGGTAAGATGTTTGCTCCGGCCGTCCGTCTGCTGCAGGTCTGCGCCGAGATGAACTCCGCTCCTGGCTGTGGGCACCGATGAAACCGGGATAGGGGTGACATGGGACGTCTCGCTGGGAGTTGTTTCCATGACCGGTCCTGGTTCTTTGGTGGAAGCCACCCGCACGCAGGCTACCGGCTTTGCAGCTGGGGTGCGTTGCCCCCGATAGGGTCCGTTGGAATGCAGGGGTTCCGGGCAATCTGGTCTGAGGTGACCAGTGCTGTTGCAATTGTAGCACCGGCGCTCATGCCGGAGCTCTCCCGCCTTCTGTGAACCGCTGCCCGTAGGCGGCTTTTGGGTCCACTGGGGGGTACTCACAGCTTTCTTGGCCGGCACCGGTGTGGTTACCGCTTTGGCTGGTACCTTGGCGGTCATCTGGGACCGGCTGACCACATAGTCATCTGCCATCCTCGCCGCCTCTGTGTAGGTCTTGGTTTTTTTTCATACACCCAAGCTCTCACCGCCGGCGGGCACTGCTGCATGAGCTGCTCCTAAAAGATGAGGTCCAGCAGGCGATGGTAAGTCCTGGCCGCAGAGTCCTCCACCCAGTGTAGCCAGTACAAAGCCATGCGGGTCACATAAGTGACGTAGATCTCCTGAGGGTGCCTCTCCTCCAGCCGTAATTTACCCCGGTAAGCTTCAGGGGTAAAACCGTGCAGATATAGCAAAAGTTCTTTCAGGTGGTCATAGTCATCAGCAAACTCCTCTGTAAGCGCCATCAAGGTCTGCTTAGCCAAGCCGGAGAGTAGCGGGTCCAAGCGTGCAACCCTATACTCGGGAAGCACCTTGTACCGCCGGCACTGCGTCTCAAAGTTCGTTAAAAACATGTCGATCTTATCAGTGCCTTCCACGTACTTAGTGAGACTGTGCTTGTCCAGTTGGAGTTCTTCTTTGCAGGTTTGGACCGGGGGGCAATAAGCGGGTCTGTTCACTGCCATTGAGAGAAACTTTAGCCGCTCCTCCGCTGTCCCTCGGTCTCCCCACGTTGTAATCAGTGCCAACATTTCAGGGGTAAACGGACTGGTGGCCGCAGACATCAGTGCTCCTCTTGTCGCACTTGTCCCGGGAGGTGCACTTGTCCCCTCCCCGGGATCCTGCCGCTCCGGCACTGGGTTCTGTCCCTGATCTCCGGGCGGCTGTACAAGGGCAAGCTGCGCCAAATCCTGAGACTCTGCCCGTTCGGCTTCATATGCTGTGATTGCGGCAATCATGTCCCCCACCCCTCCTGGTCCACATATTCCAGTCCATATGCACGGCACTTGTCTTTTAGTCACATGGTTGTGACGATAGCCTGTCACAGGTATTAAAGGTTACACAAATCACTGGGTTGAACTGAACGAGTCTTAGATATAATAAAGTATATTTATTCCTTTGGATAGGTGAACACACAAATAATACAGTAACAAACAAGAAGTACACTTACTTTGGGGTTGGGGAATGAGAAGTATGAAGCATAGCAATTCTCTCGCAATCAGGTAGCATACAGATGATATTAGAAGACAAAGGATACAGGGTGGACATCAGTTTATAAACCTTTTGTGCCCTATCCTTAACATTGAGTACAGTGGATTGGTTTTCAATTACCTCTAGCCACTCATTAACGTGGGAACACTTTTTGACACATGCCCCCCTGCTAGTTGGTACATGCGCAGTAGAGCTCTGGGGTCTCATTTCTATAACCCCTCCTCTACCTCAGGAATGCCAGCTAGTCTACCTGTTTTGGATCCTGGCAGGATATTCTTTGTTGTGAGGTGTGAAATGGAACACTTGAAGACTGCTCTGGTTTGAGTAATCTCCGCCCTCATGCAAACAGTGGAGGTAACAAAATCCTTTGAAACATACTCAAGTCCTAGACATTGGGTCATCTTTCTGGCCATATGCTACCCTGGTATGCAAAGGAATTTCCTCTGGGTTTTACTCATACCTAGAAACACAGTATGTTAGATAAAACATGAACATATAAAAATATCCGGTTCTGTTAGGCCCAGCAGGTCCAAACTTCCTAGTTCTCAATGCCGGAACTGGGACACCCTATGGTCCAATTTGCGACTTGATACGACCTTCGGAACCGGAGATACACAAATACACTTAAAACCGTTTCACATTTTAATACACAAATCTCCGCTGTAACTTAAATCACGTTTTTTCACTAAATCCCCATTGAAAACAACGGGCTTCGCCGCCATAGACTTTCAATGGCAAACCGCCGCCGCTGGCGGCTATGGGAATCCCCGCCATAGACTTTCAACGGGACGATGCAGCCGTTGAAGTCAATGGGGTTTTTCCGCCGTAGCCGGTCAATGGGGTTTGGCCGCCATTGGAGTCTATGGGGAAAATCCCAAACTTTCAAGGGGGTCCATACTCCGTCGGGTTGGTCCAAGAGGGTCAAGGATGGTTCTGCAGCGATGCCGGAGCACTGGCTACAGATACCCCAAACCCTGATCCTCTGGGCCCTCCGGAACCGGAGCTATGGATTACCAAATTTCAGCTTTTGACACTTAGCCGTTTTTCTGAGCTTTTCTGCCGCCGCCATTGGAACCTATGGTGCGGCCCGCTCTTCTCGGGTCGACCCTTATCGGGGGTCCAGGATACGGGGACCCGGTTGTGGTCGATGGGGGGAGGTCTAGGACTAGGGACAGAAAGAATTTTATTTCTAGGTGCCCTAGAACTGTTTATTCCCACTGTATACACAGGTCAAAAACAGTTTTTTAACCCCTTAGGTGCTCAGTAGAGAAAAAGCGGGTGGTGCTGTGAGCCTTAGAGAGATAATGTCATAAGCTCCACACAACACTGCTATATGAAGCAGCATGAATGTATAACCTAATGTCTTTCCCAGCGGCTGGCTCAGAATGAGCTCCAAAAACGCCGAGATAGAAAGACTCACGGTTAGTTGGTGGTGTGGTTTTTGTAGTAGTTGTGATCCTCTGTGCCTCGTTGTCTTCTGTCACGCGTGGCCAGATGAAATGTAAGCAGCAAAAGGAAGCCTTGGCTCCCGTATGGAGCGTGGATGATTCCGCCGCCAACCCTCCTGCAACAGTATAGTCGCAGAGGGCGGTCACATGACCGGCGGCTCAGGCGTCGCTCCAGAGTGACGAGGAACAGCGTGGGACCACCGTTTAGGCTCAGCACCAACCCGGCGTGCCTGCAGTGAATCGTAGATAGGGAAATCCTCCCGCAAACAGGACAGGTAAACGGCAGCACAGCAATGGATGAAGAGAGGCTGATGATAGGTTAAAGCAGACTTTATTGAAACAGCGTGCTGTCAGGTCCTCTGACGCGTTTCGGCCCGTAGGACCTTTACCTGTTTGCGGGAGGATTTCCCTGTTTATTCCCACGCCACTTGTCGTTGAACTTGACTTATCAGTGATCAAAGCTCTCCTATTGAAAATGTATCCGCTTTGCGGTTAAGCGGTTTGGACGGCAGCCAACTCGTTCTTGGAAAGCTCTTTCGAGGATTTCCCCATTGAAGTCAATGAGCCCATTGACTTACAATGGGAAACCGCCGCTCTCCCTCTCGGACGCCATCTGCTGGTCTTCTCAGGAACAGGACTCCACAGCAAGATTTGCCATTGAAATACATGGAGTTCCAATGGCGGCCTATGGGAGCCTGCAAAATGATGCCTGAAAGGCGGGAAAATTACACAAAGGGCTATAATCACTATACAACTATTAACCCTTGTGCTCCCGGATGGATCCCAGTGTGTGTGTGATGCAGACACTGATTAACCAGATGTTACAATAAACAGGGGGAACAGGGGAATACACATTTACATGTCATAACAGGAGGTAAATCACAGTTCTGGGTCTCAGCCCAGTTAACCCCTTGTCTCCCTGGTGAGGTCAGGGGATGGCCAAATGGGGTGTAACCCCTTTAATACCGGGCCACCCCCTCTCTCCCTCTACAATGGTGTTGGAAGATTAGCTTGGTATATTCATGCAGGAGTCCTCTGAAGTTATCTCGCCAAAATTTTCAAAGCTGAATGTCACCTACTGCATTCCCAGCATTCCACAGGTCATCTCGGATCTTTGCCTGTGTCGTGCCGCATGTGTCCTTTGGAATGCAGTCACACCTAGCTGCTCTGGAATTACACGTTCCTGCAAGTCTGTTCCTGTATCACAGTGGCTCTTAGCCACAATTTCCTCCTCGTCTGGGATGTTGGGTGGTATCATCTGGGTATGGCATGGAGACATAGGGGGAGGGGGCTTTCCTTCAGATGTCTTGCTCTGTCCTGCTGCTGGGAGCCTAGAATAGAATAGAGACCTGAGATGTCCCTCGCCATTTGGTCCATCCTCTTTAAACCAGGTCCAACTCTCCTTCCAATGTGTCACTGTCTGTCTGCGGTGGCACAGGTGGACCTGCATCTTGTAAAAGGGGATCATAATTAAACGTTACGTTAAACTAGGGTGAGTTTGTTACCATTCCCCTCTGTGTTGTTTGTCTTCATGAGTAAATGTTAATACACTATACCCTCTGCATTTGTGTTCTTGTCTTCATAGGAGTACGCAGACCTGAGGATTTAACTATGTGGAGAAACAGTATTTTGTGTATTTCAGTGCTATTTATCACTGGGTTTATTTGCAAATTTAATTGTACACTTTTTGTCACTTTGCGCCACGAGCACTTCTTGGTTTAGGTTGTATTCAATTTGAACATACGCCAATAATCATGTCTAACTTTCCATGAAATCTCTATAAATTGACTGTATAAACTCTGTTCATTAAATGAAACCATCTATTGATATAACTGTATCCTAAACATACTTGAAAACGAGAGGTAACTCTCAATGTATTACTTCCTGGTAACACACACATATACTGTAGATATAGACATTTGTCTTTATGTGTAAACCAGATTTGTTAGTTGGAATAAGAGTTTTGTTAGTTGGAATAAGAGTTTTGTTAGTTGGAATAAGAGAAGAGAGAAACACCGACTCTTGTTTATGAGAGATTAATTTCTAGAGGTTAAATAGTATGTCTTATTTTGACTCATGAATTACTGATATTAGTGATAAAAGAAGGGACATAGCCCATAGATTGTATGTTTGAGTGGCCATCTCTAGATTCAATGTATACAAAGCCTCATTGATTGTAGAATTGTAACATCTTTTCTAAGTTGTAAATGTATATCGAAAATATACCAGTATTAGCCTTGGCATTGTAAATATTCTATTGGTTGAATTGGTGCTATCAGAAATGGGGATTCCTATTTATACCAAGATTTTCTATGTTGCTATTTATATCAAATGCATAAACAGATAAACACTTCAGACTTAGGAAGACCTATATAAGTATCACGTTAATGATGGGTAAGTTTTGAAAGCTCATAGTATATATTTGGACATAATAAGTACATAACAGAAGCACTTTTGTAATGATATGACATTTGGTAAGGGGTGGTCCATCATTTTTTGGAGGGACTGTGTTGTGCTTCATTCCTATGTCGGCTTGGGTATTCCAGAACATGTGAGGAATACTTTCAAAAATGAGACAAAATAAATTTCTACATTGAGACCTAGAGGGGTCAGAGTTTTAGGCTGAAACCCCCCTGCCGAGTACCACAGTCATGCTTGTGAGTGGTGACATCACCAACTCTCTAAGCATGAGTGTTGGACTGTCCTGCAACTTTTCCAGTGAGCATGAGCGGGGGGCGTGGCCTAAACAGGGAGTGTTGCTGATTGGCTGAGCATGTCATGTGACCAGTGAGCGTGCCTCAAATTCAATTTAATTTGTCTCGGCAAGCGCCCAGCACCCCGCGCCTGCGAGATTACATGCACGCTCACAGGCATGCTCGCGCCGCGTGAGCATGGCCAGACAGACTTAAATTGATTATGCTGACCGCACCAAGCTCCAAGCACGGTCAGCTGCAGCGTGGACGCAGCCTTAAGGGTATATATCCAATAGGATTCCCTTTGGGAGATTTTCTTTATGAAATCTCCCCCTCTCCAATTATTTGTTACTAATTCGATACCCTGAAAAGTAAGATTACTGGGGTTACAGTTGAGTTTTAGGGCCTCATGCAGTAAGCGTTGATAAGGGAATTATCACCATTTTATAGCCAAAATTGGGTTTGAGATTCAGTAAGCGCCGATAAGTGCTTGATTTCGCCAGGTTTCGGAGCCGATTATTTTGTTATGGCCAGTCGGCTGCCGATAAGCCTGTTTTCGCCACTGATCGCCACTTTTTTAAATCGGCTGGATTCAACAAAAAAAAACAGCTTATCGGGGCTGATCGGCACTACGAAATTGAGATGTTATGGCCGATTTCTCCCGCCAACTAAAGTTGGCAGTTTGGACGGGAGAACGATCGCTAAGGCTGCCGGAACGGCACTTAGAAAAAAAAAATCTTCTGTACATCAATGGAGTCAATGGAGCGGGGACGTATAACAGTATAGTACTGTTTACGTTTCATTGCTCACAATACAAACGTCATTTGCATTACAGTGTGGGGGGCATTCCCTGCATTGTGTCACGGCTGACGTGTATTATTTGCATAACATTATACTTTTACATGTTTGCAGCATTTGCGGGTCACATTACTCATCATGTGATGATGTGGCAAGGGAAAATACTATACTCAACTCTTAAAGGAGAACCTCACATCATAGCACACATTTTACTGCATTGATCGACAATTGTTTACATGATGTTACACATGTCACACATGTCACACATACACCGTATAATCATGTTCCTTTACATTACACAATGCTTGTAATGTGTCACGCATCTTTAAACGTTCATGTACATCTAAATTCTCATGTTTACATCTACGTTTGGTCCTCCCTATTTTCATGACGTCACTTATTGGACGCGCAATCACATTGCATATTTACATTATAACCGTTGCATTACAAGCACTTCAACCTAACTTATACGCACATGTACAGTAATTCATCATTGGGACACCTTGTAAACTCATTCTATAGCAACTATCCTCGTTACACAAATGCATGCATATGCACACGACTATTCATTGTTGGCAACATGTCACAATAACATGGCTAATTACACATGTTACACAAAACTTTTCCCACATCAATCTCAGCCTTTTTGTCTCATTACATGACTGACTCTTGCGTTCACAAGTTTTACATGCATTGCACATGCAACTATTTATTTGCAAGCAATGTTTCTACAAAGCATCACGTCACATCATTGGCAAATATCATCATTCCCTGCAGAATACACACAACAACTGCACACAGCTTGCCACACAAGTACTTTATTATGTTCATGTAAAACCTTGCATTTTAATATGTCACCTGACATCATCACATACCTATTTAAAGGACGCCCATTACCTGCTCATTCACAGCTACTCATTTCAAAATGTTGAGATTGTTTAGGAGACGGAGGAACATTCTTTTCTATGACATGCTTGATGATGAAGACAATCATATAGGGCAAGGGAGGGACACACCGAGGGACAGTGACAGGGACAGTGACGCGGATACGACAGGGACAGGGAGAGGGACAGGCCGAGGGACAGGGAGAGGGACAGGAGATCAGAGGAGAAGACAGAGGAGACAAGTTGTGCCTCGTCCGCGTCTGTACAGGGAGAGAACCCTGTTAGATGGGATGAGTGAGGAGGAGATTGTAAGTCGCTATCGTTTGAGTTCAGCAGCAATCTTAGCTCTTTATCAGGAGATAAGGGGAGATTTAGATTTTTTCACAGCCAGAGGTCGTGCAGTCCCTGGGCTTGTTAAAATGCTGTGCTCATTACATTATCTTGCTTCCGCGTCATACCAGACAACTGTGGGCATAGTGGGCGGGGTCTCGCAATCTACATTCTCGCAGGCCTTGACCCAGTTTCTCTATGCACTCAATAGACGCGCTAGGAATTATATTCATTTTCCTACAGAGGCGACAGAGTGGCTGGAAGTCAGGACTGGCTTTTATAATATAGCAGGGATACCATGTGTGCTGGGTGCAATCGATTGCACACATGTTGCTTTGATTGCACCTAGTCAGAGTGAGCATGTGTACCGCAATCGGAAGCACTACCATTCACTCAATGTACAGGTGGTATGTGATGCCACGATGAGGATAATGCATGTGGTACCCAAATTCCCTGGTTCCAGTCACGATTCCTCTATCCTGAGGAACTCTTCAGTCTTCCATGCGTTCGAAGAGGGACATTTTGAATATGGTTGGCTGCTGGGTGAGTACACATTTACATGTTATAACACAAAACACATTTTTATTTAGGAATGTTGGCATTGTAGAATTTGATCACTAATGTAAGCTTATGTGTGCTCCATTCATTATAGGTGACTCAGGATACGGAATTAGGCCGTGGCTCTTGACTCCGGTGCTAAACCCTCAAACTGAAGCAGAGGAGAGGTACAATGCAGCCCATATATCTACAAGATCTGTTATAGAGAGGACATTTGGCCTACTCAAGACCAGATTTAGGTGTCTGGACAGAACTGGTGGGGCTCTTCTATACAAGCCTCAAAAAGTCTCTGATATTATCCTTGCCTGTTGCATTTTGCACAATGTTGCACTCAGGCACAATGTACAATCAGACCTAGCTGAGCCTTTGGTAGACGAGCATCCCACCCATGTAGCTGCTGAAAATGAACAAACAGCCAGTGGTGGCCAGACACGCCAGAATCTCATCAATTCATTTTTTTCTTGTAAGTAAAAACAGATATGTTCCAAGTTCTACTTTTATACTTACATTATGTTATCTTAACAATAATGTTTTTTTATATAACCTTCTGTTAGGACACAGATGAATATGGGTTGCACACCTTTCTTTTCTCTGCTGTGTGCACAAAGGGATGTGGCACCGGTATGTTATTGTTGCACAGGTTATATAATCCCTCTTCAATTGTACTTTAGTTGTGTGTATGTGAATACAACTGGGGTAACAAAGCACTAATATTTTAGCATTGTGTTGTTCCTTATGCTAACACAATACACATATTATGCCCATACTCATTCATGCTTCTAGTATGCTTACATACAATGTTATTGGTGCAGTGTAACATGTACATCCATATGATGTGTACACCAGGCTCATTTACATTTTGAATGTCATTAAATATACATGGTGTTGCACATTTAACACCAAATACACACTTTGATGTGTTGTTTACGGTACTGAAGATGGCATGTCAATGTTTGCAATTTATTTATTGTTCCTTTGCATTATAGGTATATTTGCAGTATGACTGATCATGGTATGTATATTTGCTGACATCTCTCATAAGATGTGGCTACCTCAATCTTCCTATAATTATTTGAACTAAAAACCCAACATATTGGTTTAAACACAAATGTTACATATATGTACTTTCTGTACCATGTATATGCATTTAGCTACTCTTGAGGTTTCATGTGCATTGTATTACAAAATGATTACTCACATTTCATCACATTTTATGTATGTTTCCTTATAATTTCCATTCATGTAATATAGAGGTGTTTGGAGAAAAGGGGATAACTGTACTTATTTGTTTACTTACGGGAGCACATTCATCACTAGCATAGACACACTTTTTAAGACAACTGTTTGTGTCTCTATCAATTGGTGTAGGATCCATGTATAACACCGACAAATGATAACACCAGCTTTATTATGGTAGCTTATATCATCATATTGACTATACTATGTATTTTTAAACGATTAATAAACACCGTAAACTATAGTTAGTTAGGTTAATGAAATATACACAGAAACGTACTTCATAACATGATGGTGATGTCATATTCAGAACATCATGCATTGGAGGGGACCATAACATCTGGCCAGTAACATTATTTGCTACAGTCCCAAACCATTTTATCTACATACCCATGTAACAAGAGATTTTAAATATAAATGGCTACTTGGTTGTAAGTGTCCTTTACATTGGGAGAAGGAGTGGCTCAGTGAGTAAAGACACACACTGGCACTGATAGTTTGAAGCAGGGGAGTCTGGTTCAATTCCCGGTGTGGGCTCCTTGTGACCTTGGCCAAGTCACTTTATCTCCCTGTGCCTCATGCGGCAAAAAAACATTTGTACGTTCCACGGGCCAGGGACCTCAGGCTGAAACATGTGTCTGTAAATCGCTGCGTACAACTATCAGCCCTATACATGAACATGCTCATATTATTATTATTATTATTGTTACATAGTTTCGACAGTCATACGTTCCATTACACAATAGAATACACAAATGTGTTAGCAGAGTGGGAATGGTTGTTATATAAAAAACACACAATGTCATAAAATGTTAGTAGTCATTAAAGAACACTCAAGAAAAATTCAATAGGCACTATTTTGCAACATCATTATGTTAATTAAGTGCTTATGCAATATAGGCATAAGGGTATCACTTTTTTAATTGTTTGTTAATAAGCGCTGCAAGCAATATAAAATTAGTTCCATATGTAGTATAGTAGTCGGTGGCTCCTCCTCACAATCATCTCATATAAAGGTAGACTCTTCTGAAATCATACATTGATCCGATTGTATCTTCCCCGACATCTCTGAAATACAGCAAACACATGATGGTCAAATATGGCACCTTACTATATATGTATCCGTGACAACGCGTTACACAGCTCTATATGATTGTGTACATACACACGTCACTCATTTATATGTTACAACTACAAGTGTACATCAGTATGTAATTTTTATTATCATTTGTAGCAGCCATAACTATGTATATGAAGTGAACGTTGCCTGTATACTGAAAAATGTGCGCGCACATCTTAGTGTGCGCACGCACTTCACGCTTGGCTCCACTAACTGTTAGCGCATGCGCAAAACAAAGCGAACGTTGTGCGTTCAATACATGTAGAAAATACCAGTAAACATCACATCTTTATTTCAAATACAATGAAGATGAAACTAAAATCATTCTAAACGAGTACATCTGTATTCTTTTAAACCAGACGTGTTTGGACAGAAAGGACGGCCGATAACACAATGCGCAAATGCAATACGTGTGACGTCATGTTAAGCCAGCGTGAAACGCACGCTAACACTCCTCCCACTCAATTAACATTCGGCTAACGCCCAGGGTACGCCTACAAACACTGAGCCGCACGCATCACACACTGCAGTTACCGTTACTATAACAAAACATGACAGCCAATAGGCTTTGAGGCGCGCACGTCGCTTGGGGGCGGGACTTACATCCGTAATCCTTTTTAAGGACGCCTTGGCCCATGACAAGGGTCCCACGTCATACGTGGTGGACCCGGTTTTCAATGTTGTAGATGTTGCATGATAACAAAACAGGTATGTGTTAGAGTTATGGAAAAATGTTGCTAATATGTTTAAAGGGATAGGAAAGTACGTATATGTATACCGTCAGCAATGTGTACTACTCTTTCAGGTTCTACTATATTGTATTAGGAAACAATTTGTTTGTGATCGCTACATGTTATGCAGTCTGCAATGTTACGCTGTATCCACGCATTGAAAGTGAAAATGGTGGTTACAAAAAAAAAAAAAATTTAAACGCAGAGTCAACGCATAACGATTGTTATATTTACCATTCTTCTAGAATTAACTCTTCGCCTGGCTGCAACTGGTCGCTCCAGAAATGCAAGGCATTTTCATCCACGCTTGACCCAACCGCTGAATCCAGTATGACACATATCTCCTCCAGGATGCGCTCATAGGAATCGCCACTGCTTTCTTCAAATAATTGGTCGGGAGGTAGGTTCATTTCTTCGGGTTCCCATTCCAATGCCTTTTCAGCTGAAAGGCTTGGTACATAATCATAGTACTTTTGTTCTTGTACAATGTGGGTTTCAGGAATGGAGGCTGCAGATATTGCAGCACGTATCGATTCAAACGGATCAGTAGTAGCGGATACATTGCTATTGCCATTAGGAATAAATATGCCTTTCACGACAATATAAGTGCCGTCTTTCAGGAGAAATTGTTTTTCCGGGGCAATCTTCCAGAAACCATAGGTGTGTTGTAGCTTATCCTGGTCACGTTCAAAAAAGTCATTACTTGATAAAGTGAATCTTATTGAGGAATTAAAATTCCGTGCATGCTTACGGTCTTGGTAATAAGGATATTTTGCTCGAATGAAATCATCGATTTGGCGTGTGCTTGCTTTCTGTCCGCGACTGTTCAAGATGGCTTCACAGATCATGTACTTATACCCTAAAAGGGGATTAATATTGTTAACGAATTCATCAGCCATGTCTGAGTAGCACAAAAGCTGTGTGCAGGTCTGTGTTATTTTCTCATCAAAATGAATGTGCTGAATGGCTAACAAACTCCTGTTTTTCCTTGTCAAGGTCAACAAAACTAACTACTTTGACTCCTTATTTCAAACGCCAATTGGATTTGTTTGTCTAATTGGGTTAACAGTTGTGGTTTGTGATATGGGACTGTGGGAGAAACATTTCTCCTTCTTTTATCTCGTTTGTGAAAAACATCCCTAGAATTTGAATGCGTTCACATAGTGTTTTTTTGAACACTAACAAAGACCACTGTGTGAAAATATTTCTTAGCCAGGCATATCAGTACAAACACACACCTGCAAAAAGAAATGTTTTTTCCCCGCTTACATTTCTGTGTGTATGTGAAAGTCTGGTTAACTCCCTGTCTGCATGAGTTTAAATACGTGTGTATATATATATATCTAAATATATCTCTCTTCTAAAAATATATATATTTATATATTATATTTTATTTTTTTTAATATTGCAGGAGTACACACAACATTGATGGCAGTAAGTATACCTTGTATGAAACCTATTTAAATGGTGAGAAACATGATTGAATGAAGTAATAAACATTTGTTTAAGCACAATACTGTTAGAGTCTCATACTTAGGATATTTCTCAAACATTATGCCTGTATTATTAAAATAGTGTGCTTTCACAAGGAAGCATGAAGTGTATTAGTTTGTAAAATACATGTATACCAGTTTATATAGTACTATATATATATATATATATATATGTACTATATATATATATATATCTATATATATATATCTATATATATATATAGATATATATATATATATAGATATATATATATAGATATATATATATATAGATATATATATATAGATATATATATATATAGATATAGATATATATAGATATATATAGATATATATAGATATAGATAGATATAGATATATATAGATATATATAGATATAGATATATATATATATATATATATAGATATATATAGATATAGATATATAGATATATATAGATATATAGATATATATATAGATATATATAGATATATATAGATATATATAGATATACACACACACACACACACACACACACACACACACACACACACACTCAGTGTGTGTATATATATTTTTATACATTCTGAGATGTTATTGAAACAAGAACACACAAATGATTAAAGGACAAAATTAGAATGCCCAAGCAAGGCAAAGGTAAGTAATAATTTACACATAATCCTGCTGTACACGTACAAGAAAGATGTTTGCAGTTACTTAGGTGTTTTTATAAATGCATGTGACTAATATGCATATGCAATTCTTACATCAATTAACACACCCAAATGCAATGTTTTGCTGCAAAGTCAATGGCAGCTTCTCTAAACTTTGCAACTGGTTCCAGGTGGACCATTACTGAACAGACGATTAATACATAAATATTTATAACACTATTCATTAATTGAGTGTTAACATTTCCAAAACTTCACGTGTACAAGAACATACTTGAAAGTTTGGAAACAACACAGTCTTCAGCATACATACAATAGTAATTAGATAATGTGAAGTCAACAAAACAAGGCCAAAGACATATTTTCTGAATTATAACATTTATTTTTTTTGTTCCTTTTGCGAGCGAGTAACAGGCCTGCTTGTTGTCTCTTGAATTTTCCTTTTTCTTTTGCCACCAACTTTAGGCACAGCAGAGCCACTTTGAGTGGCCTCTGGCACTTCACGGGCAGGGCTTGTGGGCAGTGACTCACCTACAGGGCTTTTGGGCAGTGACTGTTCACCTACGGGGCTTGTGGCCAGTGACTCACCTACAGGGCTTGTGGCCAGTGATTCACCTACAGGGCTTTTGGGCAGTGATTCACCTACAGGGCTTTTGGGCAGTGATTCACCTACAGGGCTTTTGGGCAGTGATTCACCTACAGGGCTTTTGGGTAGTGACTGTGAGCAAGTTGGTAGACACTGCACAAGTGATGGTTGGTCTGTTTCATGTGTGTCTTTTGTTGTTTTTGACCAAAAACTGGTCAGTAGTAACTGCTTGTATTTTGTTTTTGTGGGCTCCTTTGTAGGTGTCAGCTGCTGATTTTGTACAGATGGCAGTGGTAGTATGTCGTCAGGAACCTGCACAGCAATCTCTGCTACTTGACCGGTAACATTTGGGCCTGGTGAATGAATATCAGATGAATGTGGTGAAAACTGACCTGCATGAACAGATCCTGGCTGGGAGGTGTTGAATTGTGGTACATTAGTCATTCTCCAGTAATTAGCTTGTGTTTGCTGAACAACTAATGCTTCGAATGAGGTGTTGATTTTTTGCAACTGTTTCGGCACTTCAATGAAGACTCTGTGGAGATGTGCCAATTGTGAAACTGTTTCATCCTGCAGTGCAATCATCCTTTCCAGCACTGTCATGAAGTCAGAATGGCGACGATTTTCTGCTTCCACAATTTTTCCCTCAGAAGCTACAATTGCATCGTATGTCGTATTTGCTGGACGATTTGCCGGTAAAACAGTTTCAATTGGAACGTCTTCATGGTCACTTGCTTCTATTTGTGTGTGTATGGCGGTGGCGTCATCATCATCATCATCATAATCCTCTTCATCATGTTCTACAAATAAATGTACAAATTATTAAATGTCATGTTAATCTCTGCTGTGTTACTATGTAATTGTACTGTGTCATAAGTAACAACTAACATGTTTCCATACGTTTTATAACCTCACATTAAAAACTACCTTGACTTAAGAATAATGTTTGGACTCAGTATGAAATATGAGTGAATGAAAACTTGCTGTAAACTCAAAACTCCTACATGATAGTTAACATCACTAACACAATACAAGTTGCCTTACACTTCATTTTCACTGACACTAAGTAATCCTATTTAAAGAAGATGTGCAAAACAAATAATGAACATGACAACATAACATATAGAAGAGCACATATTATATGGCCACCAACTGATACACTCACCTTCTAGGTGTGTTGAGCTGGCTGACCCAGGTGAAGACACTTGTTCAGTCTCAGGTGACACATGTCCTTCAGGGGCAACTATATATAACAATAACATAAGTTTTACATTTACATGTGTAAATATTGAACAAACAGTTATTGTATGTTCTGTATTTATGAGTATCTAACAGCATCATTTCCTTAACCCAAAATGTGTGTGTGAAAGTGAACATAAATAGTTGTAATAACAATGTACATGCCTGTGTACTTAGAAGTTTTGAGTTCCCTAACATACAACATACTATGGTTCTGCAGTAATGCGTGAGGAAAAATACATTAAATTAGTACATAAAAATCATATGTTGTGTAGTGATATCAGTATCATAATGTACATAACTATCATGAGATGACCATTCACAATGGTTATCATGAAGGTGGTCATATTGCAAAAAGTGTTGCTTTTGGTAGAGGATATGTGTGGTACATTAATATAAGATGTGGCACACATGAATGTGGCTGTGACTAAACAAGACAAGACATGCAGTGTGTGATAATGTGTCGTAGATAGTAGTTCAACTATAGATATGAGTGAACTAATGTGTGACGTACGGTTTGATAAGTAATGAGTTGTTGGGGCATTTAGTAGCTAAAGTGAAGCTTTCAAATGAGTGTGATTAACTTCAGTTGTGCTAGTGAGGTTGTAAGAACGGTATTCCCTTCCCCAAAAAGCCTAATGAGCCACACCTTTCAATTACTTGAAACAGGTGAAAATGGTGTGAACTAAGTTGCCCCTAAAATGAGGCTGTAATTAGTGTGTGTGCTGAACCCCACCCCCTCTGTTGAAGTGTATGCTGTGATGAGATATTAATTGCAGCTGCTTTAACACAATGGTAGATGAGCTAAATAGTCGTGTGCAGTTTTGAAGTTATGAAAACAATGACATAAAATATGATACGTGTGCCTCATTATGCTGTCTGTATATGACTTAAAGCAAAAATGGACCTTTTCATAAACAACTATAGATGTGTTAGTGCAAGTGATGTTTGTAGGCCGTTGCATGCAATATATTTGATGCATGCTTAAAATAGGCAGTAATGTCATGTTTGTCGGAGTAAAATAAATAAATACACAATAATATTCTACATATTTCTGTTCTGTACCTGTAGCTAGTAATAATTTCTGATTAACATGTGTTACACATGTGTACTACCCTGTTGTTCCCCATCTTCGCCCACCATCAATTGCTTCCACTGCAGCAATGCATTTTGGGAATTCACATGTAAATGAGCACGCAATGGCACGTGCTATATTAGTTACTGCTTTTAGTAGGACTACAACATATATGTCTATTTAGATATATATATATATACAGAATCAGACATATACATATATAGATGCAGGTATGCTTATATTGTGAAGACAGTATAAAAAGCAGTGTAACTATGCAAAATAACTGTAAGCAACGACACGCCTAGTACAGTAATATTTCTCACCTGGTGGAAATTGTGAGGGGTAAATTCCTATATCACGGTCACCAGGTAAGCCTTCCACGACGACGGGAAGTAATTTTGCCCGAAGCAGCTCCTCCAATGGACTTAATATGAGACGTTGTGGTGTGGGCCCACCTCCAGTGCCAGTAGCATGCACGCGTTGGTGTTGTATTTTCTTTTTCAATTTGGACCTAATATCATCAAATCTCTTGTGACAATTCCGCTTGTCCCTCACATGATTCCCACACGCATTGACACCAATGACTATTGTGTCCCACATTTCTTTTCTGCTTGCTGAACTTGTCCGCCCTTGAAAAACATATCAAATATATGAGGTAAATGAATAATAATATAAGCACCAGTTTCCTACACTGCTAGCTGTTCCAAGAGATAGCAAACATGCTGTTTTATGTGTAATATGTGAAGCACATGAGCATTCACTACTAAACCTATACATGTAAGCAAGGTTGCATTCATATTGTATGCAGTTATGGCAAATTGACCGCCTGTGTTTAGTTGTCCTTGTAAGGCATGCTAAAAAGCTGTGTTTCCAGACTAATTAACATAGAAAGATATTGTGAACCCATATTTGCATATGAACAAAACTCAGATGACCTAGGATCACATGTATTTGAATAATAAATGTAAAGGTACACTTACCTAGTAAATGTCCATATATACTGTCATAGTGCTCCAGAATGCCAGTGACAAGAGCTGTATTTTCCTGGTCATTGAAGCGAGGATTACGTGGCTTCTCCACACGTTTCTTCCAAGCAGGTTTAGGGTCAGAGCTGGTGCTGACTGGACTCTCCTTCTTCCAATGGAAGAGCCTCCAAAAGCTGCCCACCAGCAAGCACGCCACCACCATCCACCCCATCAGCAACTGCGCCACCAGCAGCACTCCCAGCACCAGCACTCCCACTCCTAGCACCAGCACTCACACTCCTAGCACCAGCACTCACACTCCTAGCACCAGCACTCCCACTCCTAGCACCAGCACTCACACTCCTAGCACCAGCACTCACACTCCTAGCACCAGCACTCCCAGCACCAGCACTCCCACTCCCAGCAACAGCACTCCCACTCCCAGCACCAGCACTCCCACTCCCAGCAACAGCACTCCCACTCCCAGCAACAGCACTCCCACTCCCAGCAACAGCACTCCCACTCCCAGCAACAGCACTCCCACTCCCAGCAACACCACTCGCAGCACCAGCACTCCCACTCCCTGCAACACCACTCTCACTCTCAGCAACATCACTCCCCTGAACAGTACGTTCACTCCGACGCGTACTCCCACGAGTAGCACTCCCACTCCCACCAGCATCACTCTTCCCACGCTTTGCGGGCATACTTCCAGCACTCACAAAAAACAGACAATAAATGTACAGCCAATCACACGAAACACTTCCACATATAAAACAAGACAAAGATGTAAACAAAACAACAATGGACAAAGCTCACCCAATACACAACAAGTCTCTCCGTCAATATGCAAATGTTCAATCGTCCAGCTCTGTGCGTCTCTCTCTCTCTCACTCCCAACAACACAGAGAATGATTAGCAGTACACGTTGCCTTTAAATATGGCGCGCAATCCAAAACATGCTTGTTTCGCCTGATTCAGCAAGATTTGTGATTGGGCAACCTATCAGCACCGCGCCACGCACGCCGATACACCTGTGTGTGATCGGCTAATCATCGTGAGAGTGGGCGGATTTGTTTTCGGGTTGATTTTGAATGTATTCGGCACTTACTGCATACGGAGAGGAAAAAACGCCAATAACATGACTAATCGGTAAGATTGCCGATTTCACATAATCGACGCTTACTGCATGAGGCCCTAAGTCTGAAATGATTGGACACGTTGTGTGATTCCAATCCTTTTTCTATATTTCTCACATTTTAGACCATTCTTGTTTTCAAAGTTCTGATCGTTCACCCAACATACACAGTCACACTCCAATAGATAGACCACTTCCTCACTGTTACAGGAGATGTTGTCTTTGATAATGATTTTCTCGCTTGTGGTTTTGGATGTAAATTCTTTTGTTTTTGTTTCTTGTTTTGAATTGCAACGGCAGGCTCTGCAATTCATGCATTTGAAGAAGCCTTTAGACCCTTTTTGTAGCCGGCTCTCCCCCTTGTTCTCTTTCACAAAACTTGATACCAACTGCTGTTTCAAGTTGGGAGCTTTTGAGAATATCCCTTTCGGTTTCTCTGGTATAATTGTTTTAAGGAGATCATCTTTTTGTAAAAAAAATTTACATCTGGTTTGCTTCATTATTGAAATTAGTGATGAATGGTACAAAGGTTTGCGATTTTGTTGCTCTCGGTTGATCATTTTTATCTCTGTACTGTATGTCAGCATATCAGTATATCATATCAGTAGTCTTTATTTTGTGATCAATTTATTTTTATCCTTCTAATCTCACCATACAGAATGTTATCCAGCCACTGTTTTTTTATGGTTGATTGGGGCCAGTAAGAAGTTATTACAACTTACAGGTTTGGAACAGGTTTGGAACAGGTTTTGTATTGGAGGACATTGTTCTCTTCTCTGATTTCTAGGTCTAGAAATTCAATTTTTGTTTTGCTATAGTTATAGCTGAATTTTAATCATTGATGTATTTAAAGAAGTCCACTAGCGCATTCTCTGTTCCCTTCCAAATGATAATGACATCATCGCTATAGTGACGCCAGAGTACCAGGTTCGCGCCAAAGATGTTATTGGACCAAATGAATTGGTCCTCCCAACAACCCACGGATAGGTTGGCATAACGGCACAAACCTGTTGCCCATGGCTGTGCCTTGAATCTATAAATAATGGTCCCCAGTAAACCAAAACGAGTTCTGCTGTAATATGAACAGAAATCCAATAATTATGAATTGTATTTGTTCCTTGTCAAGGTCTTTGTGTTTGATTAGATTGTATAATATGGCGTTACATCCCTGTTGATGGTTAATGTAGGTATACAGGGACTTGATGTCACATGAAGCTACTGTACTGTTCAGTTAAATTCTCATCCCATTCCAAAACTCTCAAAATCTGCAGTACTTGTGTTGTGTCCATGAGGAAAGACAGCATTTTCTTGACATAAGGTTATAGTAATGTGTCTATGTATTCAAATTAATTTTACATGAGGGACCCAATCCCAGAAATTATGGGTCTACCAGGGGGATTTTTAATATCCTTGTGGATATTGGGAATGTGATAGAACACAGTGTTTTTGGGTGTTCAGTTTTATTAAACTCATATTCCTTTTTAGCTAGTATATCTTCATCTAGTAATTTCAACATGTCTTTAGAAAATTCTTGATTGGGTTTTTATTTAATTTTTTGTAGGTTGAGGTGTCACTTAACAATCTATATACTTCCTTGATATAGTCTGTTTTCTCTAGAATAACAATACCCCCTCCTTTGTCAGCAGGTTTTATTACAATTTCTGAGTTGTTTAAGAGATCTTTTAAAGCTTTTCGTTCATATTTCGTTACTGTACATTGACTTTCTTTAATGTCCTCGATTTGTTTCCCAATTCCTCAATATTGTCTTCCACCAATTCCTGGAATGTTTCCACAAAGGCACCCGACAGATACTGGGAAACAATTTGAGGTAATTATGAGAGATGTATGTTTGATTTTGGAGTCAGCCCCGTAACAACAGGGTTTTGGCATTCATTCCTAATTTCAGTGTTTGATTTAAAAATATAATGTTTTAATGTTAGTCTTCTAATGCGCTTCTGGAGGTCTACTTTACATATGTCTAAAATCTATTTGGTCTGTTTTTGGTGCAAATTTTAACCTTTTATTCAAGATAGATAGATAGTCTGTGTCCAACTCAAATTTGCGTAAATTAAAAATCCCTGCAGGTTTGGCCTTTAGTTGGTCATTCTTTTTTTTTCTTGTAAATACCACCTGCATCTACACTCAGCCAACTCCGCATAGACCATACACGGCTGGGTTTACCCTTTATCTTTGACCACAAAGTAATAGTCTGCATAGTCATGGTGGTTTCTAACACCAATGTTGGTGTATACGTTTAAGCCCTTTTATTTTTATTTAAAGTTATATAAATAAAGTTTAGTTTTTTATTCCATTCATATTATCACCCAATCATGTCCAGGGGTTACTAAAACTATCTTATCCGCTATTTTAGTATCACATTGTGGTGATATCTCATATAAACTAGTCTCTTCACATTAATGTTCTACTGGTCCTTCACTACTCAGGCATATACTGTGTGTGCATACAAGTTGTTATTTTGGTCTCTCTCCGTCTGTGGAGAGAGACATCTCTTTCCTCTGTCATCTGATATTTACACTACACTAGTGCGCTCAGTTTGCCACTTTGGTCGAGCAGATGGTACCTCTATTTCAATAAATATTTTGTTTAACTGAGAGTGCTGTGGACATCCTACTTTTCAACAAATATGTTCAGGGAGGTTATGCTAGACTGTCCAATGTGCCCCCAA
This sequence comes from Ascaphus truei, assembly GCF_040206685.1. Taxonomy (NCBI): domain Eukaryota; kingdom Metazoa; phylum Chordata; class Amphibia; order Anura; family Ascaphidae; genus Ascaphus; species Ascaphus truei. The sequence continues at coordinate 411,530,702 of NC_134483.1, read as the reverse complement.
CAGAGATAAGTAGATTGTCTAATACTATCAATGTAATACTACTTTGAGTCCCACAGATATGCTAGGTATTGCACAAGAAAACTCAGCACTGTAATAATTGTTCTGTCCTAAATTCACTGTGGCAAGTGAGTAGAGACAGGCAGCTAAACTAATTCCTTGTTGATGCACACAGAGTCTTTTCCTTCTATAAACTTTATTGTAATACAACAGTAACAAAAAGGGGGGGACTTGGTAGGTGGCAAATATCAGGGAAAGTTAAATAACATTAACATTACCAAGGGATAGGTGAGGTGACTGCTCATAATGGCTGCTTGCTGAAAGAGGAAGGGGATATGACCTGACATGCAGGATAAAGAGCAGAGAGAGACCAACAGCCAGGGCCCTTGGATCATACCAATCAGCCAGTGGAAAAGTTGATGGGCAACAGTCAAAAAAGGCAACAAAGGAGTTACAATGTTACAACATTAAACACTGGAGAGTGACAGCAGTAACAGAACAGGGAAAAAACATACAAGGCCAGAACAATAATTGTGATAAAACAAGATTGTACTAATCATCTATAAATAACCAACACTGTGGTCCACTGTGTGAGGAAGGTCCCACAGGACGAAATATTGCTTTTTTTTAATGGACAATGAATACAATCTTTTTGATCACGATTACTACAGTGTTGAGTCTTCTTCTGCAAACTTTGTTAAGGTGAAGTATTTTTATATTATATTGATATGACACGTGCACTTGTTTTCCCAGTTATGTTGTTGGGGTATGCTTACTATATGCTCCATATGTATTTATGTATATACAGTATATACACTGTATATTCATAATTAGTTATTCTGCTCTAACAATCACATGTTCTCTGGGCTGTTGGAGGCTATTTTGTCTAAATGCAAAAGACCTGGAATTTATGCTAGTACAAAAATCTAGCTACTTGACACTTATTGAACATAATTATTGAAATTAACTTTCCTTGATAAACACTTAAATGTTTATGTACTGTATTGCGCTTATAAAATATGCAGTAGCAGAAAGTTCTTGAATAGTTTGTGAAGGAATAAATACTACCACTTTTGAATAAAAGTACAAATGTATTTTTGCTCACTAAGAAGGTTTTTATTATTCATTAGCAATTGTGTTATTGACTAGAATACTGCCACGGGAGACCAGAACTTAACACCGGGATCAAGGCACCAGACAGGACAAAGCAATTCAATAAAAATAATTTATTACAGCCAGATGCCTGCAAGCACAACACAAAACACAGATCAGATCTATGCTCACTAAAACAGGGGCATATGGAGGGAATCTTAGATAAGTAGGCACTGAGCACCACATTGAAGGCTTACCCAGGGTTTACTTCCACACTCCGTTGGGGTAATGACCCTCCAGATCTCTTGGTACACCGCAGTGGAACACTTTCAAATTCCCCACTCAAAAACCCTGCTCTCTACTTCTCCGGCAACTAGAGAACCACAGTAAAATTGGTTAACCCCAGCGTCTGATGGCCAGATGAGCCCCAGGTAAGGATGGGCAGGAGGCATGGACTGGGCTTACCCTTTATTATGCTGGTCCCAGGGCCCCTTTCCTTCACAAATAAAATAAACTATTATTTTGATGGAAGTCAACATTCCCTGAAATCTGTGGGTAGAGGTGGAAGACTTTCTCTGATCTGACCTTAGTGATATGATTACTGAGAAGGGAACACCATCACATTCCTTAAGTTGGATTGACTGCATATTCAATTTCTATTGTATTGTATCCAAATTCCGAGCATAATATCAAGAAGAAAAAAGATGTGATTTATTTCAACCTGACTTGGGGATCTGAAGCAGAACTAGAAAGCAGACACTTACAGTATATACCTACAGTAAGCTGAAAATTGTTCCTCCAGAACTTAGCCATGCAACAGTTGAGAAAACAGCATATTAAGTTTATTTTATTTATAAAATATTTTACCAGGAAGTAATACATTGAGAGTATGTCCTGGGCATAGAGTTATGATGATAGGTACATGGTTACAAATACATGGGTATATTAGGTGAACAGGGTTATGCATTATATATAAAGACATTGCCTTACATTTGGTGTACAGGGTTATACATTAAATATGAAGGCATTGCATGAACAGTTAAAGATAATATAAGTTACAGGCGTGTGTAACAGTTACAGACCAGATTAAAATGTGAGACAGCTTTAATTTTGAAAGAACTTAGACTGGTGGTAGTTTGAGAGTCTAAGGAAAATTGTTCCAGTTTTGGGGTGCACGGTAAGAGAAGACGGAGCGGCCGGAGACTTTGTTGAACCTTCGGACCATGAAAAATACCTTGGTGTCAGATCTCAGGTGATAAGTGCTGCGTGTTGTAGGTTTGAGGAACTTATTCAGAAATGGGGGGTCAGGCACAGGCCATAAAAAGCTAATTTTTATATCAGTCAACAGTTTGGTACAGAAGCTGGACCTTTATCTTAGCACTTATATTGCAAACCCCTAATCTACAAAATGCACAGATTGCTACCAGAAATGGATACATCAGGATTCAAATGAACCTAACCCCACCGCACTCTAGAAATTACAGAGATACTTATGTGGCCATGTATAAAAATGGTATACAGCTCTTTCTCATGCTGGCAGTAAACCTGGTAAGTATGCAGGGTTGCCAGCAACAATCATGGACGTTTGCCCTCACAACCTGGTGAGGTGCCATATGTAACAAGGGAAGTGACAACATGCTCTGTGTCCACTGTTAGTGACACAGAGGGCTGTCTGTTTCTGAGTCTATACAAGACAAAGAACTGCCAAAAGTTAGTGGTTCTTAGCAAGGGTTCAAGGTTAAAGAGTGTCTGCAGCAGTTCAAGGCTGTTAGATTCTGGTGTTAGCTGACTACACACTATGTTCAGGGACCTGACACAGATGGTGATCTCCCTTAGGGGAGAGGTGAACCAACTCTATTGAGAGAGAAGGAACCTTCTGAAAGGAAGAACTAGGGTGAGCGGCTAGCACGACCGCAATGAGGGGCAGTCTGCCTGGAGAGATGCTAATAAAGATGCCCTTGTTCACTACAACCCTTCTGTGTGAGTGTGGAGTCATTCTACAGAAGAAGGTAGCACAGAAGAGGTCCCCATCAGATACATCCCCCTGCGGCCGCAGAGAACCTGATGGGGTGGAGGCGCTGCATCGTATGTGAGTAGGACTCAGAGCACACTACCTCAGATGCCTTTCACATCAACTTCAACACTGTAGCTGTATTGGGTCTCCATGATGTACAGAAAGCGGCTGTGCTAAAGTCGAGAATGGCAGTTTATTGAGCCAACACCTTCAATGTGGATCGGTTTTATCCATCAATGGTACCAGGTAAAATATAGATACAGTATAGTAGGAAATATCTATGTTTCATTAAATGGTTGGGTCCTTAAAAAGTGAATGGCATGATTTCTCATGTTTCAATTTTGCATTATACTTATAAACAGCTTTTCCGAAGACCGGTTTCCTACATAGGGCTGTATATACTAAGTAGTGCCACTGCATAAGGCACCTTCTAGCAACGCTTAGTACATATGGTCCTTTACAGCACATTCAATGTAATTGTCTGGAAGGAGTCCTCCAGCATGGATGGTGCCTTATGGAGTAATAGCGCTTAGTAAATATGGTCATTTTGGGCCCGTTCTTTTGAATAGGCCATAAGGTGTACGAAGTAACATTTCTTAGAACACATAACCCATAATCGAAAAATATACATGTCTACTGTATGTGTTGTAAAATCATGAAAAAAGGTCCTTTTTCTGAATGGAACTGAACTAATAACATCAACTTGTCGGTCTGCACTTTACATGTTCAGGAAAACTCTCAGGTAAATAGGAAATGTTCCTTATGATTAGAAGAACTCTGATTGTGTTAAAACGTTGTTCCTTTATACTACAGCTGTACAAGTTCAAAGTAAAACATTTTTGCTATGAAAAGAGTAGTTCATTTTTATACAAAATTCAAAATTTGATTACTATGCAAAACTTTCAGGTTGGAATTTTGATAAAGTGGAGCTACTTCTCCATGTGATTATCTACAATGTCTCCAGTGTTGCTAAGGCACTCTGTGTAAAAGAATGTGATGAATTGTCTGTCTGAATTGTATGGTGCTGGCTTCCTGTCACTGAAATGCCACCCTCCCAAATGCTAGTATTGTGATAAGCAGAGTTATGTTTAGTCACTCTGACCAACAGGCTGTATATCAGAGAAACCAAAGCTGCAATTTGACACTTTGGGTGTTCTGTCCGCACACACTGCTTAGACAGGAATGAATTGGGCCTTTGCATATAGCTGATGTTAGAGCCAAATATAAATCTAGATTGTCTGAGTTCAGAAGTTTATGGCTTGTTGAGAAAAAAAATAGAGCTTGGTGGAGTCCAAACTAAATAGAGGATTATTTTGTTAAGAAAGAGAATCTACAGATATATGTCTAGGCAAGGCATTTGTGGCCAGAGATGGAGATCAATATTTTACAACTGTTGTTTTTAAGTCTCCTAGGGTTTTGCTTTTTTTTATGGCGGGATAAAATGTAACATGTACTAATAGCTATCATTTGAGAGAAGAAAATACATTTAAGTTAAACAAACTTTCAAAGAGATAACGTGCCAGGCTGCAATGGAACCCAGGACTGTTTAGAATTTAACATGGATCTGGAGCGAAAAATGACTGTAAATTGGAATTTCATACACATTCTGTATTGTAAAACAAGAATAATCTTGCATGTGTTTCATCTTTAAACATCAAAGACAATTGCATCATTTCAGTTGTCATTATACAATGATTGTTGACAGACAGAAAATCTACAATGCAATGAAGGATGAAGCACCAGTTCTGGGGTTTGAACCGGCTATTTTAATGTCATATAAATATTTTAGGAAGGAAAAAACAATATTTGGTAACGTTTTGGTGCAGCTTTTTTGTTTACTATAGAATTAGGAAATGTATTCCTGTTCCATATTTAGACAATAAGGCTGCAACACCTTAAATATTGTATACATCAAAGATGCTGTGTTGTACAGTACATCATTCAACAACATCACAGGGTCAGTAACGTGCCTTGCAATACAAACCAGACAGTTAAGATCTGACGTCAAAATGTACGATCATTACTTTGGATTTTTTTTTTTTTAATCACATATCCCTGGATAATATCCAAATGCTATCTGATGTTGAAAGAAAAATTGTTTTGTATCAATATTTCAGCAAAATAAAATAGTACTGAAAGTTTCATAAGGAAACATGTAATCAAAGTTAAAAAGAAAAAGCAATTTTGGCATGATCTTTTCAAATCGTTACAATGCTTTGCATCAAACTTTGCCACTTAATAAGATCTTAACAGACAAAGGGCCTCATGCAGTAAGCGTCGATTATGTGAAATCGGCAATCTTACCGATTAGTCATGTTATTGGCGTTTTTTCCTCTCCGTATGCAGTAAGTGCCGAATACATTCAAAATCAACCCGAAAACAAATCCGCCCACTCTCACGATGATTAGCCGATCACACACAGGTGTATCGGCGTGCGTGGCGCGGTGCTGATAGGTTGCCCAATCACAAATCTTGCTGAATCAGGCGAAACAAGCATGTTTTGGATTGCGCGCCATATTTAAAGGCAACGTGTACTGCTAATCATTCTCTGTGTTGTTGGGAGTGAGAGAGAGAGAGACGCACAGAGCTGGCTGTTTGAAGATTTGCATATTGACTGAGAGACTTGTTGTGTATTGGGTGAGCTTTGTCCATTGTTGTTTTGTTTACATCTTTGTCTTGTTTTATATGTGGAAGTGTTTCGTGTGATTGCCTGTACATTTGTTGTCTGTTTTTTGTGAGTGCTGGAAGTATGCCCGCAAAGCGTGGGAAGAGTGATGCTGGTGGGAGTGGGAGTGCTACTCGTGCGAGTACGCGTCGGAGTGAACGTACTGTTCAGGGGAGTGATGTTGCTGAGAGTGAGAGTGGTGTTGCAGGGAGTGGGAGTGCTGGTGCTGCGAGTGGTGTTGCTGGGAGTGGGAGTGCTGTTGCTGGGAGTGGGAGTGCTGTTGCTGGGAGTGGGAGTGCTGTTGCTGGGAGTGGGAGTGCTGTTGCTGGGAGTGGGAGTGCTGTTGCTGGGAGTGGGAGTGCTGGTGCTGGGAGTGCTGGTGCTAGGAGTGTGAGTGCTGGTGCTAGGAGTGTGAGTGCTGGTGCTAGGAGTGGGAGTGCTGGTGCTAGGAGTGGGAGTGCTGGTGCTGGGAGTGCTGCTGGTGGCGCAGTTGCTGATGGGGTGGATGGTGGTGGCGTGCTTGCTGGTGGGCAGCTTTTGGAGGCTCTTCCATTGGAAGAAGGAGAGTCCAGTCAGCACCAGCCAAGCTCTGACCCTAAACCTGCTCGGAAGAAACGTGTGGAGAAGCCACGTAATCCTCGCTTCAATGACCAGGAAAATACAGCTCTTGTCACTGGCATTCTGGAGCACTATGACAGTATATATGGACATTTACTAGGTAAGTGTACATTTACATTTATTATTCAAATACATGTGATCCTAGGTCATCTGAGTTTTGTTCATATGCAAATATGGGTTCACAATATCTTTCTATGTTAATTAGTCTGGAAACACAGCTTTTTAGCATGCCTTACAAGGACAACTAAACACAGGCGGTCAATTTGCCATAACTGCATACAATATGAATGCAACCTTGCTTACATGTATAGGTTTAGTAGTGAATGCTCATGTGCTTCACATATTACACATAAAACAGCATGTTTGCTATCTCTTGGAACAGCTAGCAGTGTAGGAAACTGGTGCTTATATTATTATTCATTTACCTCATATATTTGATATGTTTTTCAAGGGCGGACAAGTTCAGCAAGCAGAAAAGAAATGTGGGACACAATAGTCATTGGTGTCAATGCGTGTGGGAATCATGTGAGGGACAAGCGGAATTGTCACAACAGATTTGATGATATTAGGTCCAAATTGAAAAAGAAAATACGACACCAACGCGTGCATGCTACTGGCACTGGAGGTGGGCCCACACCACAACGTCTCATATTAAGTCCATTGGAGGAGCTGCTTCGGGCAAAATTACTTCCCGTCGTCGTGGAAGGCTTACCTGGTGACCGTGATATAGGAATTTACCCCTCACAATTTCCACCAGGTGAGAAATATTACTGTACTAGGCGTGTCGTTGCTTACAGTTATTTTGCATAGTTACACTGCTTTTTATACTGTCTTCACAATATAAGCATACCTGCATCTATATATGTATATGTCTGATTCTGTATGTATATATATCTCAAAATAGACATATATGTTGTAGTCCTACTAAAAGCAGTAACTAATATAGCACGTGCCATTGCGTGCTCATTTACATGTGAATTCCCAAAATGCATTGCTGCAGTGGAAGCAATTGATGGTGGGCGAAGATGGGGAACAACAGGGTAGTACACATGTGTAACACATGTTAATCAGAAATTATTACTAGCTACAGGTACAGAACAGAAATATGTAGAATATTATTGTGTATTTATTTATTTTACTCCGACAAACATGACATTACTGCCTATTTTAAGCATGCATCAAATATATTGCATGCAACGGCCTACAAACATCACTTGCACTAACACATCTATAGTTGTTTATGAAAAGGTCCATTTTTGCTTTAAGTCATATACAGACAGCATAATGAGGCACACGTATCATATTTTATGTCATTGTTTTCATAACTTCAAAACTGCACACGACTATTTAGCTCATCTACCATTGTGTTAAAGCAGCTGCAATTAATATCTCATCACAGCATACACTTCAACAGAGGGGGTGGGGTTCAGCACACACACTAATTACAGCCTCATTTTAGGGGCAACTTAGTTCACACCATTTTCACCTGTTTCAAGTAATTGAAAGGTGTGGCTCATTAGGCTTTTTGGGGAAGGGAATACCGTTCTTACAACCTGACTAGCACAACTGAAGTTAATCACACTCATTTGAAAGCTTCACTTTAGCTACTAAATGCCCCAAAAACTCATTACTTATCAAACCGTACGTCACACATTAGTTCACTCATATCTATAGTTGAACTACTATCAACGACACATTATCACACACTGCATGTGTTGTCTTGTTTAGTCACAGCCACATTCATGTGTGCCACATCTTATATTAATGTACCACACATATCCTCTACCAAAAGCAACACTTTTTGCAATATGACCACCTTCATGATAACCATTGTGAATGGTCATCTCATGATAGTTATGTACATTATGATACTGATATCACTACACAACATATGATTTTTATGTACAAATTTTATCTATTTATCCTCACGCATTACTGCAGAACCATAGTATGTTGTATGTTAGGGAACTCAAAACTTCTAAGTACACAGGCATGTACATTGTTATTACAACTATTTATGTTCACTTTCACACACACATTTTGGGTTAAGGAAATGATGCTGTTAGGTACTCAGAAATACAGAACATACAATAACTGTTTGTTCAATATTTACACATGTAAATGTAAAACTTATGTTATTGTTATATATAGTTGTCCCTGAAGGACATGTGTCACCTGAGACTGAACAAGTGTCTTCACCTGGGTCAGCCAGCTCAACACACCTAGAAGGTGAGTGTATCAGTTGGTGGCCATATAATATGTGCTCTTCTATATGTTATGTTGTCATGTTCATTATTTGTTTTGCACATCTTCTTTAAATAGGATTACTTAGTGTCAGTGAAAATGAAGTGTAAGGCAACTTGTATTGTGTTAGTGATGTTAACTATCATGTAGGAGTTGGGAGTTTACAGCAAGTTTTCATTCACTCATATTTCATTCTGAGTCCAAACATTATTCTTAAGTCAAGGTAGTTTTTAATGTGAGGTTATAAAACGTATGGAAACATGTTAGTTGTTACTTATGACACAGTACAATTACATAGTAACACAGCAGAGATTAACATGACATTTAATAATTTGTACATTTATTTGTAGAACATGATGAAGAGGATTATGATGATGATGATGATGACGCCACCGCCATACACACACAAATAGAAGCAAGTGACCATGAAGACGTTCCAATTGAAACTGTTTTACCGCCAAATCGTCCAGCAAATACGACATACGATGCAATTGTAGCTTCTGAGGGAAAAATTGTGGAAGCAGAAAATCGTCGCCATTCTGACTTCATGACAGTGCTGGAAAGGATGATTGCACTGCAGGAAGAAACAGTTTCACAATTGGCACATCTCCACAGAGTCTTCACTGAAGTGCCGAAACAGTTGCAAAAAATCAACACCTCATTCGAAGCATTAGTTGTTCAGCAAACACAAGCTAATTACTGGAGAATGACTAATGTACCACAATTCAACACCTCCCAGCCAGGATCTGTTCATGCAGGTCAGTTTTCACCACATTCATCTGATATTCATTCACCAGGCCCAAATGTTACCGGTCAAGTAGCAGAGATTGCTGTGCAGGTTCCTGACGACATACTACCACTGCCATCTGTACAAAATCAGCAGCTGACACCTACAAAGGAGCCCACAAAAACAAAATACAAGCAGTTACTACTGACCAGTTTTTGGTCAAAAACAACAAAAGACACACATGAAACAGACCAACCATCACTTGTGCAGTGTCTACCAACTTGCTCACAGTCACTACCCAAAAGCCCTGTAGGTGAATCACTGCCCAAAAGCCCTGTAGGTGAATCACTGCCCAAAAGCCCTGTAGGTGAATCACTGCCCAAAAGCCCTGTAGGTGAATCACTGCCCAAAAGCCCTGTAGGTGAATCACTGCCCAAAAGCCCTGTAGGTGAATCACTGCCCAAAAGCCCTGTAGGTGAATCACTGGCCACAAGCCCTGTAGGTGAGTCACTGGCCACAAGCCCCGTAGGTGAACAGTCACTGCCCAAAAGCCCTGTAGGTGAGTCACTGCCCACAAGCCCTGCCCGTGAAGTGCCAGAGGCCACTCAAAGTGGCTCTGCTGTGCCTAAAGTTGGTGGCAAAAGAAAAAGGAAAATTCAAGAGACAACAAGCAGGCCTGTTACTCGCTCGCAAAAGGAACAAAAAAAATAAATGTTATAATTCAGAAAATATGTCTTTGGCCTTGTTTTGTTGACTTCACATTATCTAATTACTATTGTATGTATGCTGAAGACTGTGTTGTTTCCAAACTTTCAAGTATGTTCTTGTACACGTGAAGTTTTGGAAATGTTAACACTCAATTAATGAATAGTGTTATAAATATTTATGTATTAATCGTCTGTTCAGTAATGGTCCACCTGGAACCAGTTGCAAAGTTTAGAGAAGCTGCCATTGACTTTGCAGCAAAACATTGCATTTGGGTGTGTTAATTGATGTAAGAATTGCATATGCATATTAGTCACATGCATTTATAAAAACACCTAAGTAACTGCAAACATCTTTCTTGTACGTGTACAGCAGGATTATGTGTAAATTATTATTTACCTTTGCCTTGCTTGGGCATTCTAATTTTGTCCTTTAATCATTTGTGTGTTCTTGTTTCAATAACATCTCAGAATGTATAAAAATATATATACACACACACTCACTGAGTGTGTGTGTGAGTGTGAGTGTGAGTGTGAGTGTGAGTGTATATATATATATATATATATATATATATATATATATATATATAGTACTATATAAACTGGTATACATGTATTTTACAAACTAATACACTTCATGCTTCCTTGTGAAAGCACACTATTTTAATAATACAGGCATAATGTTTGAGAAATATCCTAAGTATGAGACTCTAACAGTATTGTGCTTAAACAAATGTTTATTACTTCATTCAATCATGTTTCTCACCATTTAAATAGGTTTCATACAAGGTATACTTACTGCCATCAATGTTGTGTGTACTCCTGCAATATTAAAAAAAATAAAATATAATATATAAATATATATATTTTTATAAGAGAGATATATTTAGATATATATATATACACACGTATTTAAACTCATGCAGACAGGGAGTTAACCAGACTTTCACATACACACAGAAATGTAAGCGGGGAAAAAACATTTCTTTTTGCAGGTGTGTGTTTGTACTGATATGCCTGGCTAAGAAATATTTTCACGCAGTGTTCTTTGTTAGTTGTCAAAAAAACACTATGTGAACGCATTGAAAGTCTAGGGATGTTTTTCACAAACGAGATAAAAGAAGGAGAAATGTTTCTCCCACAGTCCCATATCACGAACCACAACTGTTAACCCAATTAGACAAACAAATCCAATTGGCGTTTGAAATAAGGAGTCAAAGTAGTTAGTTTTGTTGACCTTGACAAGGAAAAACAGGAGTTTGTTAGCCATTCAGCACATTCATTTTGATGAGCAAATAACACAGACCTGCACACAGCTTTTGTGCTACTCAGACATGGCTGATGAATTCGTTACCAATATTAATCCCCTTTTAGGGTATAAGTACATGATCTGTGAAGCCATCTTGAACAGTCGCGGACAGAAAGCAAGCACACGCCAAATCGATGATTTCATTCGAGCAAAATATCCTTATTACCAAGACCGTAAGCATGCACGGAATTTTAATTCCTCAATAAGATTCACTTTATCAAGTAATGACTTTTTTGAACGTGACCAGGATAAGCTACAACACACCTATGGTTTCTGGAAGATTGCCCCGGAAAAACAATTTCTCCTGAAAGACGGCACTTATATTGTCGTGAAAGGCATATTTATTCCTAATGGCAATAGCAATGTATCCGCTACTACTGATCCGTTTGAATCGATACGTGCTGCAATATCTGCAGCCTCCATTCCTGAAACCCACATTGTACAAGAACAAAAGTACTATGATTATGTAACAAGCCTTTCAGCTGAAAATGCATTGGAATGGGAACACGAAGAAATGAACCTACCTCCCGACCAATTATTTGAAGAAAGCAGTGGCGATTCCTATGAGCGCATCCTGGAGGAGATATGTGTCATACGGTTGGGTCAAGCGTGGATGAAAATGCCTTGCATTTCTGGAGCGACCAGTTGCAGCCAGGCGAAGAGTTAATTCTAGAAGAATGGTAAATATAACAATCGTTATGCGTTGACTCTGCGTTTTTTTTTTTTTTGTAACCACCATTTTCACTTTCAATGCGTGGATACAGCGTAACATTGCAGACTGCATAACATGTAGCGATCACAAACAAATTGTTTCCTAATACAATATAGTAGAACCTGAAAGAGTAGTACACATTGCTGACGGTATACATATACGTACTTTCCTATCCCTTTAAACATATTAGCAACATTTTTCCATAACTCTAACACATACCTGTTTTGTTATCATGCAACATCTACAACATTGAAAACCGGGTCCACCACGTATGACGTGGGACCCTTGTCATGGGCCAAGGCGTCCTTAAAAAGGATTACGGATGTAAGTCCCGCCCCCAAGCGACGTGCGCGCCTCAAAGCCTATTGGCTGTCATGTTTTGTTATAGTAACGGTAACTGCAGTGTGTGATGCGTGCGGCTCAGTGTTTGTAGGCGTACCCTGGGCGTTAGCCGAATGTTAATTGAGTGGGAGGAGTGTTAGCGTGCGTTTCACGCTGGCTTAACATGACGTCACACGTATTGCATTTGCGCATTGTGTTATCGGCCGTCCTTTCTGTCCAAACACGTCTGGTTTAAAAGAATACAGATGTACTCGTTTAGAATGATTTTAGTTTCATCTTCATTGTATTTGAAATAAAGATGTGATGTTTACTGGTATTTTCTACATGTATTGAACGCACAACGTTCGCTTTGTTTTGCGCATGCGCTAACAGTTAGTGGAGCCAAGCGTGAAGTGCGTGCGCACACTAAGATGTGCGCGCACATTTTTCAGTATACAGGCAACGTTCACTTCATATACATAGTTATGGCTGCTACAAATGATAATAAAAATTACATTCTGATGTACACTTGTAGTTGTAACATATACATGAGTGACGTGTGTATGTACACAATCATATAGAGCTGTGTAACGCGTTGTCACGGATACATATATAGTAAGGTGCCATCTTTGACCATCATGTGTTTGCTGTATTTCAGAGATGTCGGGGAAGATACAATCGGATCAATGTATGATTTCAGAAGAGTCTACCTTTATATGAGATGATTGTGAGGAGGAGCCACCGACTACTATACTACATATGGAACTAATTTTATATTGCTTGCAGCGCTTATTAACAAACAATTAAAAAAGTGATACCCTTATGCCTATATTGCATAAGCACTTAATTAACATAATGATGTTGCAAAATAGTGCCTCTTGAATTTTTCTTGAGTGTTCTTTAATGACTACTAACATTTTATGACATGGTGTGTTTTTTATATAACAACCATTCCCACTCTGCTAACACATTTGTGTATTCTATTGTGTAATGGAACGTATGACTGTCGAAACTATGTAACAATAATAATAATAATAATAATATGAGCATGTTCATGTATAGGGCTGCTAGTTGTACGCAGCGATTTACAGACACATGTTTCAGCCTGAGGTCCCTGGCCCGTGGAACGTACAAATGTTTTTTTGTCGCATGAGGCACAGGGAGATAAAGTGACTTGGCCAAGGTCACAAGGAGCCCACACCGGGAATTGAACCAGACTCCCCTGCTTCAAACTCTCAGTGCCAGTGTGTGTCTTTACTCACTGAGCCACTCCTTCTCCCAATGTAAAGGACACTTACAACCAAGTAGCCATTTATATTTAAAATCTCTTGTTACATGGGTATGTAGATAAAATGGTTTGGGACTGTAGCAAATAATGTTACTGGCCAGATGTTATGGTCCCCTCCAATGCATGATGTTCTGAATATGACATCACCATCATGTTATGAAGTACGTTTCTGTGTATATTTCATTAACCTAACTAACTATAGTTTACGGTGTTTATTAATCGTTTAAAAATACATAGTATAGTCAATATGATGATATAAGCTACCATAATAAAGCTGGTGTTATCATTTGTCGGTGTTATACATGGATCCTACACCAATTGATAGAGACACAAACAGTTGTCTTAAAAAGTGTGTCTATGCTAGTGATGAATGTGCTCCCGTAAGTAAACAAATAAGTACAGTTATCCCCTTTTCTCCAAACACCTCTATATTACATTAATGGAAATTATAAGGAAACATACATAAAATGTGATGAAATGTGAGTAATCATTTTGTAATACAATGCACATGAAACCTCAAGAGTAGCTAAATGCATATACATGATACAGAAAGTACATATATGTAACATTTGTGTGTAAACCAATATGTTGGGTTTTTAGTTCAAATAATTATAGAAAGATTGAGGTAGCCACATCTTATGAGAGATGTCAGCAAATATACATACCATGATCAGTCATACTGCAAATATACCTATAATGCAAAGGAACAATATATAAATTGCAAACATTGACATGCCATCTTCAGTACCGTAAACAACACAGCAAAGTGTGTATTTGGTGTTAAATGTGCAACACCATGTATATTTCATGACATTCAAAATGTAAATCAGGCTGGTGTACACATCATATGGATGTACATGTTACACTGCACCAATAACATTGTATGTAAGGATACTAGAAGCATGAATGAGTATGGGCATAATATGTGTATTGTGTTAGCATAAGGAACAACACAATGCTAAAATATTAGTGCTTTGTTACCCCAGTTGTATTCACATACACACAACTAAAGTACAATTGAAGAGGGATTATATAACCTGTGCAACAATAACATACCGGTGCCACATCCCTTTGTGCACACAGCAGAGAAAAGAAAGGTGTGCAACCCATATTCATCTGTGTCCTAACAGAAGGTTATATAAAAAAAAATTATTGTTAAGATAACATAATGTAAGTATAAAAGTAGAACTTGGAACATATCTGTTTTTACTTACAAGAAAAAAATGAATTGATGAGATTCTGGCGTGTCTGGCCACCACTGGCTGTTTGTTCATTTTCAGCAGCTACATGGGTGGGATGCTCGTCTACCAAAGGCTCAGCTAGGTCTGATTGTACATTGTGCCTGAGTGCAACATTGTGCAAAATGCAACAGGCAAGGATAATATCAGAGACTTTTTGAGGCTTGTATAGAAGAGCCCCACCAGTTCTGTCCAGACACCTAAATCTGGTCTTGAGTAGGCCAAATGTCCTCTCTATAACAGATCTTGTAGATATATGGGCTGCATTGTACCTCTCCTCTGCTTCAGTTTGAGGGTTTAGCACCGGAGTCAAGAGCCACGGCCTAATTCCGTATCCTGAGTCACCTATAATGAATGGAGCACACATAAGCTGACATTAGTGATCCAATTCTACAATGCCAACATTCCTAAATAAAAATGTGTTTTGTGTTATAACATGTAAATGTGTACTCACCCAGCAGCCAACCATATTCAAAATGTCCCTCTTCGAACGCATGGAAGACTGAAGAGTTCCTCAGGATAGAGGAATCGTGACTGGAACCAGGGAATTTGGGTACCACATGCATTATCCTCATCGTGGCATCACATACCACCTGTACATTGAGTGAATGGTAGTGCTTCCGATTGCGGTACACATGCTCACTCTGACTAGGTGCAATCAAAGCAACATGTGTGCAATCGATTGCACCCAGCACACATGGTATCCCTGCTATATTATAAAAGCCAGTCCTGACTTCCAGCCACTCTGTCGCCTCTGTAGGAAAATGAATATAATTCCTAGCGCGTCTATTGAGTGCATAGAGAAACTGGGTCAAGGCCCGCGAGAATGTAGATTGCGAGACCCCGCCCACTATGCCCACAGTTGTCTGGTATGACGCGGAAGCAAGATAATGTAATGAGCACAGCATTTTAACAAGCCCAGGGACTGCACGACCTCTGGCTGTGAAAAAATCTAAATCTCCCCTTATCTCCTGATAAAGAGCTAAGATTGCTGCTGAACTCAAACGATAGCGACTTACAATCTCCTCCTCACTCATCCCATCTAACAGGGTTCTCTCCCTGTACAGACGCGGACGAGGCACAACTTGTCTCCTCTGTCTTCTCCTCTGATCTCCTGTCCCTCTCCCTGTCCCTCGGCCTGTCCCTCTCCCTGTCCCTGTCGTATCCGCGTCACTGTCCCTGTCACTGTCCCTCGGTGTGTCCCTCCCTTGCCCTATATGATTGTCTTCATCATCAAGCATGTCATAGAAAAGAATGTTCCTCCGTCTCCTAAACAATCTCAACATTTTGAAATGAGTAGCTGTGAATGAGCAGGTAATGGGCGTCCTTTAAATAGGTATAATGATGTCAGGTGACATAGTAAAATGCAAGGTTTTACATGAACATAATAAAGTACTTGTGTGGCAAGCTGTGTGCAGTTGTTGTGTGTATTCTGCAGGGAATGATGATATTTGCCAATGATGTGACGTGATGCTTTGTAGAAACATTGCTTGCAAATAAATAGTTGCATGTGCAATGCATGTAAAACTTGTGAACGCAAGAGTCAGTCATGTAATGAGACAAAAAGGCTGAGATTGATGTGGGAAAAGTTTTGTGTAACATGTGTAATTAGCCATGTTATTGTGACATGTTGCCAACAATGAATAGTCGTGTGCATATGCATGCATTTCTGTAAGGAGGATAGTTGGTATAGAATGAGTTAACAAGGTGTCCCAATGCTGAATTACTGTACATGTGTGTATAAGTTAGGTTGAAGTGCTTGTAATGCTACGGTTATAATGTAAATATGCAATGTGATTGCGTGTCCAATAAGTGACGTCATGAAAATAGGGAGGACCAAACGTAGATGTAAACATGAGAATTTAGATGTACATGAACGTTTAAAGATGCGTGACACATTACAAGCATTGTGTAATGTAAAGGAACATGAATATACGGTGTATGTGTGACATGTGTGACATGTGTAACATCATGTAAACAATTGTCGATCAATGCAGTAAAATGTGTGCTATGATGTGAGGTTCTCCTTTAAGAGTTGAGTATAGTATTTTCCCTTGCCACATCATCACATGATGAGTAATGTGACCCGCAAATGCTGCAAACATGTAAAAGTATAATGTTATGCAAATAATACACGTCAGCCGTGACACAATGCAGGGAATGCCCCCCACACTGTAATGCAAATGACGTTTGTATTGTGAGCAATGAAACGTAAACAGTACTATACTGTTATACGTCCCCGCTCCATTGACTCCATTGATGTACAGAAGATTTTTTTTTTCTAAGTGCCGTTCCGGCAGCCTTAGCGATCGTTCTCCCGTCCAAACTGCCAACTTTAGTTGGCGGGAGAAATCGGCCATAACATCTCAATTTCGTAGTGCCGATCAGGCCCGATAAGCTGTTTTTTTTTGTTGAATCCAGCCGATTTAAAAAAGTGGCGATCAGTGTCGAAAACAGGCTTATCGGCAGCCGACTGGCCATAACAAAATAATCGGCTCCGAAACCTGGCGAAATCAAGCACTTATCGGCGCTTACTGAATCTCAAACCCAATTTTGGCTATAAAATGGTGATAATTCCCTTATCAACGCTTACTGCATGAGGCCCAAAGTGTATTTATAGAAGAGGTTTTCTTGTGCCTCAATTTAAGTGTGGTCGTGTTGAAAAACCTATGAGTCTCCAATGGATATATTGTAGACAGTAGAAGTAGAAAAGAACAGAAAGTGCAGGTGAGTTAAAGGTATATTTTGTCTCGCCAAAAAATACAGAAATCTAGACAAAGACAGCAGAGCTTGGTTCTCTCAAACTGCCCCTTTTCCTACAGTATGTGCTTAAAAAAAATAGATTCTTGTTTTTATATACTTTTGTGTCTATCCCAAAATATAATGTAAAGACAAAATGCATACAAAATGTGCAGAATTGTTCACTGAGTATGTTGGGCTGCACTTTGAATTCTTTATGAAATTAAATATGTATGTATATTTTTATTTATGTGGAAACCTTGTTTATAGCACTTTACAGAGCAGACATTAGTAGGAATGGGATTTAAATTGCATTGCAAAGTTTAAATACACACATTGTGAAAATAAATACTAGGAAAATTAAGAAAAGCGCAGAAAAATAGCATATAAATCCTGGGTCAGTTATTTGCAATACAATATATTTTTAGTTAATCTGGCTTCCCTTAACATTTTTATCCATGTGATGGATATCTATTTAATTTGATAAAATAGTTTTTACTAGACCTGTTATGTATTCATGTTTATCCCACTAACCTCATTGCCTTTGTGGCCTCTGTTTGCACAGTATCTACGTGTGAAGTCTGTGAAGTCTGGCATTTATCCAAGCACCGCTCTAGTTGGATTTACACGAGGCTTGATTTGTGATCATACAATACTGTCTCTTGTTGTATATACAGTACTGTATGTGTAGTATTATGAAAAACACAGGACTTCAGTGCAGAAAGTCGCGTTTCTTAGTAGCTCCAGATGTGTCAAACTTATGTTCATTGTAGGCTATTCCCTGAAATAATATGATAATCATGGTCTTGCTGTGAGTAACAGCTAGGGTGGCCAGGTGGCATCACCAAAAATACTGGACACAATGGTGAAAGATGTGACGCGATCGAGACACAGACACACACCTCTCTCTGCTCCATGCTATTTCCTCCTCTCCTTGGCCCCACACCCAGGCTCCTGACACCTCCCCCTGATTGGCTGCTGCTGGGTAATGCAGCCAATCAGAATGGAGGAAACTGCCCCACCCCCTAATAACTGCACTGCTTGGGGTAATCCCGCAGACCCCCAAGCCAGTTAGGTCACTATGTCCAGAGAGGTAATACTGGACACATACATGTCCAGTATTACCTCTCATTTGTTTACTGGACAGAGTGTCCAAATACAGGACAGTCCGGTTCAATACTGGACACCTGGCAACTCTAGAAACAGCTAGTTTTGATGTAACCCATTTATCGTTATTTCTGTGCGCTAAGATTAACGGATGTTCGTGAATATGTGATGTTAGGTTAACAGCCCATTAGCATCTAATTTATACATGAGTAAGCCTAACGTCCGTCTAAACTTAACGATATGATATTTTACTGGTTAACTCAAAGTCAACATACTGTACCATTAATTACCTTGATGGATAGTTGTTAGGAGTAGCGTTACGATAATCTCGGTTAACGTTAAATTAAATAGCTTAATAGAGCTCTGTGAATCTGCCCCTAAGTATAATATTTCCTTCAATGTAAGTCAGATATTTCTAAATTAATTTTAGGTTGCTGGGGTACACACAAGTGCAAATATGGCAACTTGAAGCACCTCTACCTGAGTTGCCATCTTTTGTATGACTTTTTTGTTACACTCTCTATTTCCTTCTGTGCATTAGGTTTAGTACTGTACAGTATGTATGTATATTCCAGTGCGAATAGAATCTCTTGCAGCTAGATTAAAGAATACAGTCATACTCAAGCCTGTTGAACCACCACCAGACCAAATTTAAGGGATACCATTCATATGTATACTATATGCACATCTAAATGCATTTTGTAGTTCATTGGTCCTTCCTAAATGTAAGTAATTTCCCCCAGGAAAAGTATTTAAAGTGACTATGTCTTACTGTATTCTACCTGTAATGCTAATGTAGCCCTCTTTCCCCCTTACTAAAGAGACGTAAATGTAGAGAGACTTAGGGGCCAATTCACAAAGCAGTGATAAGTGGTTTTAAGTGAGATAAATGCCTTTATAGTGCGATACTGACTGCTGTGCGATTCACAAAGCAGTGATAACAGTGCAGTCACGCGCTATAATGGCTTTTTATCACCAATAAACAGTCAGAGATAAAAAAAAAGTCGTACGGTAGGGTAGGGTACAAACCCGCCATTTTTTTGCCAGTAAGCGCTATTCACAAAGCAGTGATAACTGAATCATACCATAAAAGCTCACCATTTCTTTTCACCATCTAAAGGCTGAAAATAGGAAAACATTTTTTTTCTGCACAGCTTTAATACAAGAGACCAGCTGGGGTCTACGGGTGGCACCGCGGGTGTCCTGGGGACTCTGGGTGGTCTCCACGTGTGTCTGGAGGCCCTTGGATGGTCCCCGAGGATGTCTGGGGGTCTTTGAGAGGTCCGTGCAGGTGTATGGTGTCCGTAGGGTGGTCCCCACGGGTGTCTGAGGGTCCTCGGGTTTTCCCAAAGGCTCTCTTGGGGCACTCGGGTGGTCCCTGTGGGTGTCCTGGGTCCTCGGGTTGTCCCCGTAGTTGTCTGGGAGCCCTCGGGTGGTCCCCATGGTCCCCGCTGGCCTGCGGTACCAATCCTGTGGGCAAATTTTTTAACCCAATACATTGAAATAAACACCCCCCCCTCCAACCCCCGCAACAAATACAGTACTGTAATGGGCAAAATAACTTTTATCCAGTTATGGATAATAGCTTATTTGCCCATTATAAAATAAAACATTAGCCAGCCAGCATAAATAAAGTAAATAAACCTTCCAACTTACCTCTGCAATCATGAAGGGTGTCCTCATCAGCATACTGCAGGTCCATGTCCTCCAATGCCAGCAAGAATAAATGAACAAGGGAGAGAGAGTGGCTCAGTGAGTAATGACACTGACTGGCTCTGAGAGTTTGAAGCAGAGGAGCCTGGTTCAATTCCTGGTGTCGGCTCCTTGTGAATTTGGGCAAGTCACTTTATCTCCTTTTGCTTCAGCCACCAAAAACATAGATTGTAAGCGCCACGAGTCAGGGACCTGTGCCTGCAAAACGTCTCTGTAAAACGCTGCACAAATCTAGCAGCGCTATACAAGAACATGCTATTATTATTATTATTATTAACAAATTCAATCTAATGGCCCCTAACCCCTTAATCACCGTAACGGTTAATAAAAGATATAGTGATTAAGGGGCTACCCCACCCTTTCCTGCTACCCACCCGAGAGGCCTAACCACCCACCCCGGGACCACTATACCCACCCTTTACCTATTGATTGGCATAGTGGTACATCATACACATATAATATGGGCATGATAAGCCACTATAGCAGTCAATGGTCACTCTAATAAAAAAGCATGAAGACCAAAAATACACAATAATAAAAGATATACACAAGCACTGAAATATCCCAATTCAAGAAATAAAAGCACTAGCCAACCAATTAAAAAAATAAAAGCACTAGCCAACCACATATATACATAAATAAAAGCACTAGCCAACCAATCTGTAAAATAAATAAAAGCACTAACCAACCAATCGATTAAATAAATACAAGCAATAACCAACCAATCAATTGAATAAATAAAAGCACTAACCAACAAAATATTTAATTAATTTTAATCACTTGCCAACAAATCAATTAATTAATAAAACCACTAGCCAACACATCAATTAAAACCAGTAGTCAACAAAATAAATAATTAATTAAAAACACTAAACAGTCGGAAAATGAAATAAAAACAAGCCATCCAAATGATAAATAATTTAAACCAAACAATAAACAGAAAACTAAAAAACAATAATCAATGGGAACCACCTGAGGACCCTCGCACACCTGCGGGGACCACCTGATGGCCCTCAGACACCCACGGGACCACCCGAGGGCCCCAAGACACCAGCAGGACCACCTGAGGCCCCCCGGACACCCGCAGGGACCACCTCAGGGCCCCTAGACACCCACAGGGACAACCTAAGGGCCCCCACACACCCATGGGGACCACCCGAGGACCCCCGGACACCCGCAGCCTCTGGTATCAATCATGTGGGGGTAAAGAAGGTGGTTATTAGTGTTTTTGTGTTTTTAATGTTTATTGTCGGTAGCAGCTTTTTTAATATAAATGTTATTACTAGTGTAGATGAGCAGGGTGTCTCCGGAGCAGAACCGCGTTAATTTGAGGTCAAACCCCTTTATGAGGTGCTGGTATCTCCTATGCATTTAAATGTCCCACTGCACGTGACAGTGGAAATTAAATGCATAGGAGATACCGGCACCCCGTAAGGGGGCCTGTATCTCGGGAAGCAGGGGGTCCCCGGACCTGAAATCTACACAGTTTTGATCCAGAGACCCCCTGCTCATCTACACTAGTAATAAAATGGATATTAAAAAAACATTAATTTTGGATGAGATTTGCACAGGGAGAAGCGTCTCTCTCTGATACCTCTGATGAAGCAGTAGCGAAACTAGTTAGCCACTGTAGCTCCCTGTGACGTATGACGTGTGGATTCCCCTTTGCTAAAGCTCCTGGCTGTTTGTTCCGTGGATACTTGTGTGTGGATGCGGATGCTCCCGAGACACTGCTGTAACATCTCCTCCAGGCACTCCTGACCGTGCGCAAGGCACAAGGGAGCAAGAGAGGCAAAGTATCTCACCACATTAAAAACTGAGGTGACGGACACAGCTGACACATCACTGAAGGGGGTTGTGGACTCCATAAGATCTGGTGTGAGCAGTATTACCATCACAGCGGAGAAGCCAACTACTACAAGCTGGGAAGCTATCCAAAACGCTGTTTTAATACATATTGGCTGTACAGTAAGTGAAATATTGTTCTAACCAATCTCTTGTTAATACATTTATTGTGCCATGATCTTTTCTCTCTTTTCTCTCTTTTCTCTTCTTTCCATTGCATACTCTGAATATATTGGAGACCTAGCCTTTCCTGATTAACCCTTGCTACTCCGGATGGGATGAAAATGATCAGTTTAAGTCACATTTAATGTCCTGTCTTGATTAACCCCTGCTACTCCGTGTGGCGAGAAAATGATCAGTACAGGCCATATCTAACTTTGCAAGCCTTTCCTGATTAACCCCTACTATTCTGGATGGGATGAAAATTATCAGTACAAGCCACATTTAATTTGTAAGTGCACGTACTTTATTATAAGTACTTTATTAAGTATATAACCTTTATTGATATAATGTTGTGTTCTTTTGCATTTATCTGGACTATCTTCAAGAACTAAACCTGAGTCAACGCGCAACGAACAACGCGTCTCCACTCACATTTGGAGGGACGTGGAACTCCCTCCTGGACTCTGGCTGCTGGACTTAAGTATACCTACAGTACAGTATATTGGACTCTTTAATCTTTCTCTATTTACACATTTGGGTTGTATTTACACTTGACTTTTTATTGTTTATTTAATAATTTTAGGATAGTGAGTAGTGCTACTTCCCCCCTTTTTTTGGATCTTTCTGAGCAGCTCTCTCTGCAGCTGAAAGAAATCGCCGGGTAAGGCCTTTTCAGAGATGCGATCATCACGTCACCGGCTAATCGCCAGTTTTGCAATTGTTGCTATCGTAGGTATTCTGGGCTTTCTGCATACCGTGATAGCAACGCTGTCAGAGCTGGCTATTTAAACAGCCCATTTTTCTTTTGGGCGCTTAGGGCATATGCCCCATAGTCAGATGCAAATGCACTGATTTTTACCCCTGCTTTGTGAATCGGCCCCTTACTGTTTTTTTTTTACGCTTCCACACGTGGTCACAACACCCAATGATTAACGCTGCGGGAGTTCCATTCAGGAACATAGACCCCCCGCAGGTCCATCGAGACAGACACTGTCCCGTGTGCCCCCCAGACTTCCTGCTTTGTCAGTCGAGGACAGCAAGTCTTGCTGTATCTGTATACACATGGCTTTATACATTTCCGCTTCTATGTATTAGTCGCCTGCCTGTGATTCCTGTGACATTCGTTTAGACTGTCAGCTTTGATAATTGTTGTAGGCCTGTCTACTTACATGTTATAAAGATGACTGAATAAATAGCATCATTCAGGAACAAAGGAAGGGGATACGTCATTTCAGAGCAGATCAAGATCAAAAATGAAATGATAAATGTTCTTGCAGAATTTCAAAGTGAACACTTTCATATAACTTCAGGTTGAGGTAATTTCTAGAGAATATATGTTTAAGTCATCTGTTGTCAGTCTGATGACATTTATGACTACATAAAGTACTTTGGTGCAGGCTTTTTACTTTTCATCATTTCTTTCCTTGAGTGATAAAAGACATTTGACGGCTTTTATTTATTTTAAATAAGGACTTTAAGATGATCAAATGAAAAATAAGAAATTCCATATAGTTGCTTGAATTACATTGATGTGATGCATTTTATTATTATTCACAATTCAGGAACAATTGACATTAAGAACAAAGATTTCAGTTCAATATATGTTTATTTACTTAATTACATTACACTTGTGAGATCTCCATGGTGTAGCTCAGGGGTGCGCAAACGGGGGGCGTGAGAATTTTCTGGGGGGGCGCGGCGATTGCAGAGGCCCAACACACTTCCCCAAGGCATTTAAATTAAATGCCGGGGGACCACGCGAGGCCTCTGCAACTCAACTTACCGAGATTCAGTCGGCTTCGGGACGCGTCTCCATGGCAACAAATGACGCTGTAGGGCCATGTGACGTGACGTCACGTGACCCCGCAGCATCATTTAATGCTGCACTAAGGTAAGGGGGGGAGCGCGATCACCGGAGAGCAGGCAGGGGGGCACAGCAACAAATGTTTGTGCACCCCTAGTTTAGCTTATCAGGTAGTAGTCAGGGCACAGAGGCACTTACTGTACAAAGAGATGAGAAAACTAAAGTTTGCTCAGCTTCTGCTTGTCTTCTGCATGTCTTTCCAACTCTCACCTCTAAGATCTCCATCGTCATTGCAGCATTCTGTGATTGCTTGGCAACACCCAGAATTACAGCCTACATTTCTGTAACTTTCTTGGGGATAGTGCATAATCAAACTAAATAATACAAGGCTTGTACTGAAATATTCCTATTGCCCATGTACAGTATATGAACTTGCAGGAAAAAGTTTATGATGGAATTATGTATAGTACTGTATGATGGCTCTGCTGGGATGAATTTAGAAGGCCAGAGCCCACTTGCTATTAAAGATATGCAAAACTTTTACACAAGATCACAAATATTGTAGTTACACAGTGTACAGTTTGTGAATGCACTAATTTTATTCTCTCATAGTTTTTGATAGAATTACACTATGTTGCAAAACTCTCTTAATACTTAATACACCGCTTCTAATGGTAAGTAATATATTCAATGTTTGTAAATGTCTCATTTTACAGGTTTAATCTTTGGATGTGTTTTTTGATTTTTTTGGGGGGAGGCACATTGACTGATAATATATTAATCGGTACCTCTTTAGGGTACAGATTAATACATTATTATGACAATATTTGGGGGCATTTCTCGCTTGGTATTGGTGTTGCTTTTTGGCATTTCATGTATTATGTGGATGTCATTGTTTGTTTTTTCATGCTTAATGTCATTAAAGGTTTGCGATTGGTGTTTGTTTGTATTTAATGTTATATTATGTTAGCTAATGTGTTTTATGGTTACTTCAGAGATTGTTAGAATTTCTTTCTTTCTATTTACAGTAACTGTTTAAATTCATTAATGTTGGAGTAATTCATTGTTTACATTGATTAGTGTTACTATTCATTTTGAGTTGGTTTCGGAATTAATTGTTTAGATTGGTTAATGGTTTAATTAATTCATTGTTGATGTTGCTATTGATTGTATTGATGGGATTAGCTGGCTACTGTTTGTATTTAGTGACGTGTGATTTTTTGGAGGTTAGTTACATTTATTATTGTGTGTCTTGTGTTTTACTGTATTGTCATTAGGGTGCCCATTGAGTGCTATAGAGGCGTATCATGCCCATATTATTATTATATGGGTATGATGTACCACTATACTACTCAATGGGAATAGGGTGGGTATAGTCAGTCAGGGTGGGTGCTTAGGCCTCCCGGGTTGGAATCGGGTCAGGGTGGGTTAACCCCTTAATGACTATAGCGGTTATTAACCGCTAAGGTGATTAAGGGGTTACGGGCCATTACAATGTATTTATTTTGTATATATGCTTTCTGGCAACGGAGGACAGAGGGACCTGCTGTTGTTGTAATTATAACTTTATTTATTTACTTTATTTATGTTTGCTAATGCAGTGTTTAATAATGGGCAAATAATCTATTATCCATATCTGGATAATAGTTATGTTGCCCATTACTGTACTGTATGGATTTGGGCGGAGGTGGGGAGGGGGCATGTATTGATGTTTTTTAAAATATTTATTAATATACATTTCTTTCATAGTGTAGATGTGCAGGGGGTCTCCGGAGCTGAACCACGTTGGTTTTATGTCCGGGGACCCCCTGCTTTCCGAGATACAGAACTCTTTATGGGGTGCCGGTATCCCTCTGCATTCAAATGTCCCGCGTCACGTGACCGGGACATTTCCTTGCATAGGAGATACCGGCACCCCATAAAGAGGCCTGTATTGATGTTTTTTAAAATATTTATTAATATACATTTCTTTCATAGTGTAGATGTGCAGGGGGTCTCCGGAGCTGAACCACGTTGGTTTTATGTCCGGGGACCCCCTGCTTTCCGAGATACAGAACTCTTTATGGGGTGCCGGTATCCCTCTGCATTCAAATGTCCCGCGTCACGTGACCGGGACATTTCCTTGCATAGGAGATACCGGCACCCCATAAAGAGGCCTGTATCTCGGGAAGCAGGGGGTCCCCGGACATAAAACCAACGTGGTTCAGCTCCGGAGACCCCCTGCACCTCTACACTATTAAAGAAATGTATATTTAAATAAATAATTTTCAGGCGACATTTCAGCTGGGAGAGGCGGCTCTCTCAGAGCAGCTCTCTCTGCAGCAGAAATGAATCGCTGGTTTAGGCCTTTTCAGAGGCTCGATGCTCTCGCTGGCAGCAACTCGCCCGTTTTGGGCATTTTGCTATCACTGGTAATCGAACCTTTCTGAATACCGTGATAGCAACGCCCAAAAAACAGTCATTTTAAATTCCCTGGTGATTTTTTTAATGAACCCTCTCTGAATAAGGCCCTTAGTGAGGATGGCATAATAAGAGGGACCACACAACGAAGATGCAGTATTAGATGGAACTTATACAGGGCCCCCCATACAGAGTTAACCCTATGGTGACCAAGGATAATCAACCAAACCTTACAGAGCAAACTATAGTTTAAACCAAGTGTAACCCAGAGCATCAGGGGTGTGAAAACAAAACTTACTAAATAGGGGGTATAAAAAAAAACGCACACTACAGTGTTGGAATGATAGTCAAATAAAGTTTTAATGAAGAAAATTATCACCAAATTGGTACATTGTAGGTCCAAACGCTGAGAGAAGGGCAGAAGTGGGTGAAGATCTCAAAGGTCAAGGAAGGATCTCTGACTAGATGCAACATTTTGACCGGAGAGCGCGGTGGGGGAAAACCTCGGGAGCACCCTTCCGTGGTCACGGACAATGGCACAGTCTCCAAATCGAATGGTCTGTGGGAGAGATGGGAATGATCAATCTAATACATTCAGAAAGATTTAGTGGAAACTAATCTACAAATCACTATGCTACAAGGGACCTTAAAAACGAAACTCCAGCCAGATGACATAGCTAATTTCAAGACACAGCTAGATGAGTGCATAGCAACATAAAGCAGGGAAATTGAGGGTTGTTAGAGAACAAAATTCTTGATAGATGCCAAAGACTACACGCAAGGGCGAGTTTACTCCTGGTAATGGAGAGATTCAAACAGGAGAGATCAACAGTGGAGAGCACAAAGACGTTTACCCGAAGTGCACGCCTACCCAATCAGAACGACATGACCGAAACGACTCGTCCACAGGAGCAGCCTCTTTTCTAGAGCAGAGAAGGCCAGGCAACCTCTTGAAGTGTTCCTCGATAAATTGTTGCTACCATTAGTCACATCTTCAACTTCATACATCCAAGATACCACTCTTTTTTTACAGAAGATAGAGGATTTCACAGACTTTGCAGATGATATGTTTCTAGTCACTTTAGCCGTAAATAGCTTGCATACGTCTATACCCCATAACGACGATATTGAGGTGGTAAGATTGGCACGCAACAGAGATGGTTCCCTTACACCTAAGGAAAGGATGTTTGTACTGGACACACTGTCTGTGATTTTGAGAGAACATTTCTTCTTGTTTGAAGATATTTACTACTGTATATCCAAAAGCAAGGTATAGCTATGGGTTCCAAAATCGCACCCACATACGCCAACATCTTCATGACCAAGTTTGAAACAGACTTTATTGTCCATCATCGACTATTCATGGCATATGGGAGTATATGGGTGCGGTACATCGATGATATTTTCCTCATATGGGCTGGTACAGAAGAGTTACTTAACCACTCTATAGGTGACCTGAACAGTGCGATGGTAACAATTGGTTTCACTTCAGCTGTTAGCAACCAGGCTATTCATTTTTGGACACAACAATCACAATACAACACAGGAAATTAGAATCTGACATCTACACTAAACCGACAGATAGGAACAACCAAATCCATTTCAGCAGTCATAATCCGCCAGTGACCATTAGGGGTTTTACTTACAGTCAATTTCTAAGAGCTAAACGCATCATCAGCAATCCCCCAGTAATGCAATGCGTGACAAATTTCGAGAAAGAGGCTATCCTGATCCTCTTCTACGCAGAGGAGGAAGGCGGACTCAAACTCTTTGGAGAGTCTACTGGTGTAACGTTGCTGACTGCAAGACAGGATACAGACCCGCAGGGCAGAGGTAGGGAGTAAAACCGACCTTGGCCTGGGATCAGAGGCCTGGGATGCAGGGATAGTCAGGTACAGTTCTGGGGTCGAAGCAGGTAAGGGATAGTAAGGTGTAATGGTTGCTCACCACAAACAGGACGGGACCGCAAGGCTGAGTGGGGATGTTTGAATACACCGACTAACAACCGCGTCCGGATTGCAGAGTCGTAGTCGTGTAGCCGGGTCAGGGTAGGAGTGGTTAGGATGGTCGTGATATTTGCCATGGTCTGGTGTTGGAGAAGTCGGATGGTCGTGGTACTTGTCGTAGTTTGGGGTTGGAGAAGTCAGATGGTTGTAGTGCATTGCCAGGGTCCAGGAATATAGAAGGTCGGAGTCCAAATACAAGCCGAGGTCAAGGGTCAGAGAAGCAGAGGTCCAGGAACAAGCAAGGGTCAGGTACAATGAAAAGCAGCAGGCAGGAAACAAGGCAAGGTAAACAGCAGGTTGCTTGAGGCAAGCACGAGTCACAAACTAAGGTTATGCTCAGCCAACTTGGAGGAGGGCTGGCTAAGCATATAAGGGAGTGACAGCCTGGTGCAGGGCTGCACCAGGCTTTGAGGGATTAATAATTCTGTCCACTGGTAAGCAGGGGCAGAGTGTACCGCAGGTGTGGAGTAATTGGAGGTAATCGTGTTAACCCCTTGCGTGTCCCTGGCAAAACGGCGCCTGCGCGTAGGTGCACAAAGGATCTGATCCATGTGGTGACTTCACACTAGGGCACGTGGCACCTGTGCAGAACCTCAGTGCGAGGTGCATCACCTGTCTCGTCACGGGTCACATTATGGAGGTGGGACCGACGCCCAATCATTATAGTATCCCCCTCCCTAGGGGCGAACTACGGGTGTCTAGGGATGGCTTGGAGGGAAACCTATGGTAGAAGGCCCGAATGAGCCTTGGGGATGAAGTTGGTCCCAGGGGATCCAGGAGCGCTCCTCAGGACCGAAGCCCCTCCAATGGACCAGGTATTAGAGTTTTCCTCTGTTAAACTGGAGTCCAGGATGGTCTGAACCTCAAATTTCTGCTGGTCTTCAACCAGGAGAGGCTCAGGAGGAGACGTTGAAGCAGGGAACTGGGGAACCTGGATGAAGGGCTTGAGTAGGAAGTATGGAATTCCGAATGAATCTTCATTGATGCTGGCAACTGCAGCCACCGGATTGGCCTTCTCGAAAACGGGAAATGGGCCAATAAACCTGGATGCCAGTTTTGCAGAAGGAACCTTCAGCTGAATATTTTTCATGGACAGCCATAGATTTTGCCCAGGAATGTAGGTTGGTGTCTCACGACGATGTCGGTCAGTCTGTTTCTTCTGCCACAAGACTGCCTTTCTGAGATTTTGTTGAATCCTTTCCCAAGAGGCTCGCAGATGCAGAATCCTATTATTTGCTGCTAGTACCCCGGATCTAGGTCCTGCGGTAGGGAGAGCCGAGGGATGGAAGCCGAAGTTGGTACAGAACGTTGAGACTTGGGTCGACTCATTACGGAGATTGTTGTGGGAGAATTCGGCCCAAGGCAAGAGATCAGTCCAGTGGTCCTGGGTATCCGAAATGAAGCAGTGGATGAACTGTTCAAGTGATTGGTTGGTCCCCTCTGTCTGACCATTAATCTGAGGATGATAGCCTGAAGAAAAATGAAGAGAAATCCATAGTTGTTTGCAGAAGGCCCGCAAAAATTTAAATATAAATTGAGATCCTCGATCCGACACAACTTGGGGAACCCCATGAAGGCTGAAGACCTGCTTGACGAAAATTTACGATAATTTGTGGGCTTTGGGTAGACCCTTGAGGGGAATGAAATGAGCCTGCTTGGAAAACCGGTCGACCACCACCAGAATGGTATTCCTGTCTTTGAATACGAGTAATTCATGAAATCCATGGAAAGATGCGTCAAAGGGCACTCCGGAATTGGGAAGAGTTGAAGTAACCCTGATGGCCTGTTACGGAGAGTCTTGTTTTGGACACATGTCAGATATGCAGTGACAAATTCCTTCATGTCCTTACGTATCCCGGGCCACCAAAAGGTCCGTTCTAGGAGGTCGATAGTTCTCCTAGTACCTTGGTGTCCGGTGCTTTTAGATGAGTGACCCCATTTCAGCACCTTTCTGTGATACGCTGGTGCGGTGTAGAGGCATCATCTGGAACCTCGAGACCCTCCGGAATATCAGACTGGCTTTGCGTGATGTCTTCTAAAGCATAAAAAGTGTTGGCAGAGATTATACAAGATGGGGGAAGTATGGTTTCTTCTCGGACCTCAGCCTTGTCTTCCACAAAAAATTGGCGAGAGAGAACGTCTGCCTTCACGTTTTTTGAGCCTGGTAAATGCAAAAAAATGGTCACCAAAAGGCCACCTTCTGCGCACTAAGACCCGTTAAAATATGCGCCAAAGCCCACTGATCCTGACGCGTCTGTGAAGAGCTGCAGGTCAGCGTTTTGGGCTAGGGGCCCCGCCACAATGTCCTACCATTGTATGTCTGCAGAAATTCGAGCCACCGCCAAATCCTTCCGGAATTCCATTGTAACTCGAAGAAAATGGTTAGGGGGTCTCATAGGGACCACCCCAAACAGGGACACCCTAAGATTGCTTATGGGGGGGGGGAGTCAAATTGGCCTGACATCTTTCTCAATTCAACCTCCTTTTCTATTTCCTCCCTTGCATTTTGGTAATGCCGATCACAAACCTGCTGTATCGCGCAAGCTGTTTTTTTCCCCTTCTATCATGCTTAAACTTGTAAAGCAAGATAGCTGATAGAAAAAAAGCAGCCTGTCAGAGCTGCATGGAGATGCTGCGTCTTCATGCACAGCTGTTACAGGCGATCGTACTGTAAACATATAGATTTTAATACTAGTGTACATGAGAAGGGGGTCTCCAGAGCTGAACCGCTTTGGTTTCAGCCTCGGGGACCCCCTACTTCATGAGATACAGGCCCCGTTATGGGGTGTCGGTATCCCCTGTGCTTTTAAAGCTCCCGCATCACGTGACCGGGGGATTTAAATCCTGCAGTGGGATACAACAACCCCTATACCCCCTAACATACATTACATTTGTTGTTTTTTTTAAAGCATAGGAATGTTACTATAGGCCTGTAGGGGCCCTCGGGAGGTCCTCACTGGTGTCCGGGGGTCCCCGCTGGCCTGCGGTACCAATCCTGTGCTTTAAAAAAAAAAGGGAAATAAATACACCCCCCCCCCTAACACATACAGTACAATCATGGGCAAAATTACTATTATCCACATATGGATAATAGTGCATTTGGCCATTTAAAATACATTAAGCAGCATAAATAAAGTAAATAAATCTTGCACTCACCCCTGCCAGGCTGCCACAATGAAGGCCGTCCTAATCCTCATCACCGTCCATGTCCTCCGTTGCCACAAACAATACGAACAATCAAACAAAGACAATATAATGTCCCCTAACCCCTTATCGGCTTGTAACCGCTATAGTAATTAAGGGGTTAACTGATCCTCTCCCACTACCCACCCAGGAGGCCTAAGCACCCTCCCCACGCAACTACCCCCACCCTTCACCCATTCATTGGTACATATTATATGGGCATGATTTAACATTATGCCAGTCAATGGTCAACCTAAAAATAAACAATCACAAACAACATTCAATGCATTCCAAACAATCCCAAATTAAAAACAAATGAAGAAGTTAACAGAAAAAAATTACCACTAATCAATCAATCAAATCCAAAATAAAGACTAGAACAAACAATTAAAACAACAAAACCATGAATAAAAAAAATAAAAATCTAACTAGAGGAGGAGTATGTTTATATGTTAAACCGGATCAAAAGCCTATAATAAAGGAAGATGTTTACAAAGGGAATGATGAAAATGTAGAGACCTTGTGGATAGAAATTAGCAGTGGAGGTAAAAGTGTAAAGAAAATGTTTGTAGGGATATGATATAAACCACCAAATATCGGTGAGATTGAGGAAGCTAAAATACTTTTGCAAATGGAGAAGGCATCAAAACTGGGTCATGTTGCATGATGCATAATGGGTAATTTTAATTATCCAGACATAGACTGGGGCAATAAGATTAGCATTACAACAAAAGGAAAAAGGTTTTTTGGGGTGCTTAAAGACAATTATATGACCCAAATTATTGAGGAACCAACCAGGAGAGGGGCAATACTGGATTTGGTAATATCAAACAATATTGAAGTAATAACAAATATTCAAGACCTGGAACATTTGGGTAACAGTCATTTGAAATAAATGATCAAAAAACAGATTACTTGGGTAAAACAAAGACCATAAACTTTAGAAAAGCAGATTTGAATAAATTAAGGGCTAATCTACAAGTAATACATTGGGATGATGTTTTTGCAGGTAAAAATGTAGAAGATAAATGGGCAGTCTATAAACATTGTTAGAAAAGCACACTCATCAGTGTACCTGGGGTAATAAGTATAAAAGAAATAAGTCAAAACCAATGTGGCTAAATAAACAGGTAGGGGAAGAAATGGACAAGAAAAGGAAGGCGTTTAAGTCTTTAAGTCAGAAGGGACAAAGGCATCGTATCAGAATTATAAGGAATGTAACAAAATTTGCAAAAGGGCAATCAAATTAGCAAAAATGGATAATGAAAAAAGGATTGCAATAGAAAGTAAGATCAACCCTAAAAAGTTCTTTAAGTACCTTAATAACAAAAAAATGAGAAAAGAAAATATAGGACCTTTTCAGTATGAGATGGGCAGGCAGATTATTGGAGATAAGGAAAAAGCAGAGGTATTAAACACATTCTTTGCCTCTGTGTTTACCAGGGAAGAATCAATTTCAATAGTAGTGCCGCAGGAGGAAGCCACAACCTACATATTAATGAACAATTGTTTAACTGAGGAAGAAGTTCATAAGCGGCTTGAAAAAAATAAAGTAAATAAGGCACCTGGCCCTGACGGTACTGTATACACCCAAGAGTTCTCAAGGAGTTAAGTTCAGTAATAGCCAAACCATTATATTTAATATTCAAGGACTCCATTTCCACAGACTCAGTACCACAAGATTGGTGTAAAGCAGATGTGGTGCCTGTATTTAAAAAGGGAGCTAGTTCACAGACTGACTTCAATACAGGCATACCCCACATTAACGTACGCATTGGGACCGGAGCATGTATGTAAAGTGAAAATGTACTTAAAGTGAAGCACTACCTTTTCCCCACTTATCGATACATGTACTGTACTGCAATCGTCATATATAGGCCTAACTGATGTAAATAACGCATTTATAGTATCCCCGCTTGCGCACAGCTTCGGTACAGGTAGGGAGCCGGTATTGCTGTGCAGGACGTGCTGACAGGCGCATGCGCGAGCTGCCGTTTGCCTATTGGGCGATATGTCCTTACTCGCGAGTGTACTTAAAGTGAGTGTCCTTAAACCGGGGTATGCCTATAGTAGGGAAACTACTTGAAGGTTTAATACGGGATAATATTCAGGAATACCTAATGGAAAACAAAATCATTAGTAACTTGTATTTGTTTCTTTGAGGAGGTAAGTAGGAATTTAGACCAGGGTAATGCAGTTGATGTGGTCTACTTAGAATTTGCAAAAGCTTTTGATACAGTTCCACACAAGAGGTTGGTGTACAAAATAAAGCAAATTGGACTCAGTAATAATGTATACACCTGGATTGAAAACTGGTTGAAGGATAGACAGAGGGTTGTCATAAATGGAACTTTGTCAGGTTGGGCTAAAGTCGTGAGTGGAGTACCTCAGGGATTGGTACTGGGACCCCTGCTTTTTACCACAGAGCAAGCTGAGATGTTCAAGACCCGGTCCCCGCAAAGGAACAAAGACAGTTAGTGAACTGGGACCAGCGCAAGAGATGACGGAGGTGTCCCATCCATCATCCTGTGCCAGCAGCCGACGGTCCACAGTGGTGTTCTGGCCGCTGCAGGGTATGACTACCAGAGCTGAGGAGGAGAAATATACCTATGTAACATAGCCTGCCGGCAGTTACTTCTTTTTCTGGGCCTTTCCTCTGTCAGACCTGTTAGTGCAGGCAGTGGAGAGCTTAATTCCTTTCTTAGGCCTGTGTGTGTGTATTTCAGCCTTGAATAATGTGTCAGTATTCAAGGGCAGGCCTAGTAACAATGAGGATGTCAATCTGAGTGGTGGATATTGGTTGGAACGCCCTCTGGTATGTGTGGGCCAATCTGTATCCGGCTCTGGCTTGCTATGAGTCAGAGTCAGAGTCCTCCCCAAAGATATTAAAATTGGGATATCCTCCTAAATTGTCAGTTAGTGAGTTGAGAGTGAGTTCTGGAAGAAGGAGATAGCAGAGAGAACCGTCTCTCCCTTCCCCCCATGTTGGGCAGGGAGGGAAGGAAAGTCATGCTGGTCAAGTCAGGGCTCTGATAAAGAGAGATAGGGTAAGCAGCAGATGATGTTGGGGAGGATATGAAATCTGCCATTCTCTGTCCTGGAGCTGCCTATAAATAAAGCAACAGAAAAGACAAAGCTGTGTGTGTTCCTGTCTCCATGAATGAAGGAGTGTCAGTGGGGGTCCATCCCCTGAATATCCACAGGGGATACTTGCTGGCTGGAGGTGCAGTACCAACATGAGAAAGATCAAGGTAACCTGTTCCTCCTGTTCCTGTCCTAGCTCTCCCCACACCACCGCGGAGCCCTCAGCCCTCCTGTTCACCAACAGGTAACAGCCCAACCACCTAAGAGTAGCCAGAAAAGAGCATACCCCCAATCTCACTTAGGGGGGTGTGTGGTAAAAGGGTTACACCTACGATGCTGAGACGGCAGAGTCCGGTTCAGATGACTGCAATAATGCGACCTGAGCGACGGATGAGCATCCCTATGGTGGAGCTTCCCGGATCCCGGTGGAAGGCCTAGCTATTCATCCATTGAGTCCCCAAGTTCCGGCAAAACCGAAGAGTGGTAAGAAACCTGATCCTTACTCCCAGCAGGAACCAGTGGAGAATTCAGTCGAAAAGGTGCCTTCCGGTACCGACTTCCATGCGGGGGACGACCTTGAGGCCGACACACCCATGGTTTCACCGGATGTAGACGCACTGCGGGACCTGAATCTATACCAGGATCCTGCAAGACCTTCCAACGATGAAGCTGAACTACTAGCGACCATTGGAGCGGATGAGAAGCCTTCGATCCCTGCTCCGGTGAGTACCAATATAGCTCCAGTGAAAGGAACTGTTGCCTTTATCCAATCCATGAATTAACATTTGGCTTGTAAACAAGCAGCCGCAGCCTTTTCCACTGAGACAGATAGTCCCTCAGGGTGGCCGGATGTTCCGACTTCTGCTTTTCTGGCCCGGTATCAGGAATATGTAATGTCCCATAGGCCTATGCCCAAACTGCCCTGGGACAGTGAGATCATGGTGGAGTACCAGTCCTATGAGGGATTAGGGGGATTGCCTACTCTGTCTACATGGGAATGGGATGAGATGCTTCACACGATTCCTGGGTGGGATATTGATAGTTCTGAGGAAAATTGGGGGTCCAATAGTTCTAGAGAGAACTGGGATTCTGAGGTCTCTGACGAGAATTGGTATAGTGCAGAAGGAGGGGATGACAGCCCAGGGAAATGCTTTAAAGAATTGTCCTGGTATGACACTCCCAGACCCATAGCATCCATGCCTCAAGTATTGCCTGGTTGTGGGTGTTCAGTATGCTACCACGAATATCGTTATACTCTTGCTTTGAGCCAGGTGGATCATGCTGTGTGCAGACCACCATAAGAGGGTATTTTCAGTAACAGTGTCCGAGAGTACTGGAGCACTAGTAAGAAAGCCAGAACCTGAGCACTATTACATAAAGAGTTATCCATGTTGGGAGGGACTTTTTGTATGCACATATAGACGTTGGGTGATACATGCCAATAAAACTGTATGCTTTGTGTTCACTGAATATATCATGCATAGTAATGTGATATTAATATGTCAAATGTTATAATGCTGTTTTCAGGTTACCTTCAAAAATGGTACCCGAAAATTTAGACCCAAGCATGGACGTTTGGGTTCCACCAGAGGGAGAGTGTAGCCATGTCACCTGATTGCTACTAGTCTGCCCTACTCCTGGCAGTAAACCCTGGTACAATCAGGTTGCCAGTAGTTAATATTGGTTTTTCCTCCTCCGAGGAGCTGCACTTGAGTGACAGCGGGAGGCAGTGACATCAGGCCTGGGCATGACCAATCATGAGCCAGACCTGGTGCCCTCCTCCTGGCAGTACTTAAAGGCAGGACCACCCTAAATTTAGTAGTGTCCTTCCACCACTGAGAAGGCAGGTCACACAACTGGGAGCCTGAGATTGGGGCCTTCTCTTGTGCTCTCCCTCCAGGGGAGAGTGAGTGTGGACCATACCTCTGCCTCTGCTAGGGACGTGGGGAAGAGCTAGGATGGCTGTGGGTGCCCTTGGCCTGTAGTGACGGTCCAGGGACCATCCTTCAGTGAGAGCACTGCATCGGGCAGAAGCCTGCCGTGTAACTGTGCTGTACAGAAGACAATAAACCGTTCCTGTTATTATATACCTCCTGCCTGGTGCGTGACCTTACTGGGGTGTAGAGGTAATAGTTCTACCGTGGGAGATCACCTTCAGTTACTGGAGCCTACGGCAGATGGAGGCGCTGCACTGCTAAAGCGATATGTGGGTATGAACCCCAGAAGCCTGGTCCTGTGTCCCCACTACCATCGACAGACGACTCAGCCTTCCTGTTACCAGCAGGTATACAGACAGTCCTCGTTTTACAATGCTTAGTTTTACAACGAATGGCTTATCCAACGCTATGCAATGCATACCTATGTTCATTTATACAATGCCAAAACGGCTTATCCAACGCTCTTAGGACGCTTTGCAACGTTGTTTATGTACTGATGCAGCTACCAGTATTAGAACACGTACCTGAGAAATTCCTGGGAGATTCTGGGGCAGTCCCACAGTAAATGCCTCAACATTTCTGTAAAATTCTTAATGACCCATCGGATTAACACAGCAGGGGGTCCCTACAGTCCCATTCAGTTTGCAGGGACCCCCTGCTGTGTTAATCCGATGGGCCATTAAGAATCTCACAGAAATGTTGAGGCAATGTAGCAGCAATGTTGAGGCATTTACTGTGAGACTGCCCCAGAATCTACCCAGGCAAAGTTCTAATACTCGTTGCTGCATCTGTATATATATATGTCTATAAACAACGCTGCAAAGCGTCGTAAGAGCGTATATATATATATATAAATATATATATATATATATATATATATATATATATATATATAATATTATACTATATAATATATTATTTATGTTATATTATATATATAATACAGTATATACACTATATAATGTATGTGTGTGCTGCATATCTTATTGCCTGTGTAAAATATTTGGTGTATTTTAGTGTTCAAAATGCTTTCAGGAATGGAACCTTTCATTTAAACAGTGTTTCTATGGGAAAACGTGTTTAGCTTTACAACGTTTCGCTATCCAACACCATTTTGAGTAACGCATTGTGTCGGATAACCGAGGACTGCCTGTATGCACCATACATGGTCAGTAATGGCCAAATCTCCCACCGGGTGGGGGAAATACAATTACACACACATTTTGTCAGATCCATCAGTCATCATATCTCTGCGCCACTCTTTTGGCCTTGTATTGGCTCCCCAAAAAATCTCCATATCTGAAGTGAATCAGAAACTGTTCTTACAAACAAAGCAGTGCATCTAAACACACGCTTCTCTACATTGATACATAGACAGATGTATTCGTTTCTCAGGTTGCAAAACTGGGGTGCTGCCCCTTAAAAGCAATACATCTGAGGGTTTACCTATCAAAGACTTCAGGCTTCAAAACCTGGGTAAAGCTGAAAGGAAACACAGCTCTAGATCTATCAACCAAAAGGAATCCAATTCAAAGCAAGCACATTATATAAATCTGGTGGATGTTATTTTGCTCTAGTTTTGCTCCAGTTTTGTGTTACCATGTACTGTACATACAAGATCTGAGATTATTAATAAAAGAGCAGCGAGCTTAATGAGATACCCTTAAGAGAAGGTTACCAAACTTTATTTGTAATTTTTTCCTAGCTGTTTTTGATTTTATTGGAATCTGTATTTTAAAAGCCCATAGGTTGCAGGAGAGTGTTTACTTGGTAACCTGGTGCTGTTTATTCTCTCAACTAGGAGTTACATCTTTATAGAGAAGCTATCTGTTTTAGCTTAATACTTTCAGGTAACATTCTTTAAAGTGCTGAGTCTCTAAATTAGAGGTGCTAAGCATCCATGTTCATTGAGACTTTTTTTTAGGTATAAATACCCAGTTTAAAAAAACCGTGTCAGCAGGAAAAAAGCTAGAAAGAATACATTAGGCACCTTTTTTATACAGCATGACCATTTTCTTACATAATCCAAGTGTTGTAAAAGCGTAATATACTACTACGTTAAAGACCTTTATTTCAAGGAAAAAATTGAAGACCCATTCATTAGGACATTTATGGAAAAACAGTCTACAGGTATTAACAGATGCAGTTATCTGACCAATAACAAATTCAATGAAGTTCTTTCTAGATTTAGAATCCATAGGTACACATTTTAATAAGGCAATAAAATCACAATCAAAATCAAATACACTGGCAGTAAAATATAAAGAGCAAAACAAAAGTATGGCTCAGCGCCTGACAGTTCTTAATTATTTAGCACCGACAGTACATCTAGCTAAGCATATATCATTTGTCAAGGGGTTATCTAAGTTAAAGATGCAGTTCCTTTTACTGTTTTTTTTACCCTCATTTTTTTAACAGGGAAGGGACAGGGGCTCCACTTGTGTCAAACACCACTATTTTCAGCACCGGAACCCCCCATTTCCCAAGATACATATCAGTAAAGTTACTGTGTTTAAATCAAAAACAAAATAGATCAGAATATCTAGTTAAAAGGAAGCTGCAACATCATCCATGGGGGCTTCCTATTGGATGGCCACTTAAATCTCCTTTTAAAACTAGGATGTGATAACAGAAACGTTATTAGTAATTATCTCGGGAACCAGGAGGTCCAGTGCTGAAAATAGTGCAGCTCAGCCCTAAAAGACCCTGCAATGTCAATCCTGTAAAAAAAAAATGAGGGTGACATGTTCTTTTAATACACAGAGAGTAAGACTGGGTATTCCACCAAGTTTTCATCTTTCAGAAAAACAATGCCATCAACACTAAACAACTTCATATGTATGTATAAAAGACAAGGCAATATATTATAATGAAAATGTGTGGAATTAATTAAATAAGAAAGCATTGAATAAATACACTTTTTCTCTAACTTATTTAACTTGGAAAACATAAAAACACCCTAATCCATTCAATGCTGCATTTAAGGCGACAATATTGTCATTTTACAAAAAGAAAGATGAATCATCCTTCATCTCTTGCCATGGACATAATCCAATTTGCACAATAACTCTTGGAAGCCAATTTATAATTTAAAAAGAAATGTTTAGTTGAACATGCATGGTTTTCGTGAAGCAATGTGTTTTTTTAATTGTTTTCCTTAATTCTTCATTAGGACCCCAGTTCAGATATTAGTTTAGATGTACACTCCAGTACAACGAATATGTTTTCCACGTATAATACTTATTTAAAATTCACTTTTCAGAAAAATAAATATTTCCTTCCAATGTGAACCATACAGTAAGATCACAGGAAAGCACAAACCTTTAAAAATTGTATTTACTGTATGCATCAAGGGATTAACTGGGTGGGATCACTCAGGGTTTGCCCATCCTCTTTCTACCCCGTGACCAGTGATGTCACCATAGGAAGCACAAAGGGTATGTAACCTGTCCCAACTCCTCTCTGGAAACATATTGTTGCTACTACTGATGACATGGTGCATGCATACCTGCGAGGGTTCAGGAGAGATGACAGTCCGCGATGGGGTGGGGACCAGGACAGGCTTACATGATCCTTACGTTCTCTTCAGGGTGGTACAGCGCCTCCAGACATGGTAGGCTACAGCGAAGCTTCAGGCAGTCCCTACCATGACAGTTCTTATTGCTCCAATACCTCTGGCTAATAGACTGAAACTCAGCCAGGAGTATATAAATGAGGTCTTTATTATAGCAGCATTGCATGATGGAATAACAGCGTTGCCTTTCGTGGAGAAAGGTTTCTGGCCCTTGGATGGTGCTTGGCCAGCAGTTAATAATTGAGGCCATGTGCTTCTGCACGGATCTTGCTTCCCTCCCCAGCTCCAGGAGGAGTTGGAGAAGCACTTCCTCACCCCACAGAGGGGAAGGTCGAACTGAAGGTATCACCCCTAAGGGGCTGAACTTCAAGCTACAATTTGGACACTTCCTTCCTGAGATTCAGAAAAGGTGGGCACAGGGTCTGAACCAGTATTGGCTGCACACAGATTCCTGTGTCACTTCCACTCCTGTCACTCATGAAGTCAGCATGAAAGGGGGGGGGTTAAAACCCATAGGATAGCCTATCACTGCCTGTATCTACTGGAAATTACTTTACGTGACAGGAGGTGCAGAAATATAGCTGGACCAGCCATGGCTGTGGTTATATATACAGTAGCTCCACCCTTGGTTCTGAAAGCAGGTTTTTCAGAATTCTGACTCGGGTCCTCAAAGAAAGTCGTGTACATAGTTTATATATGTCTAGTGTACAGCTAGTTTGTCTATTGTCACTATTTATTATCTTCCAGTTAAGTAACGTACCCTGATATTCAATAAGTGCCTGTTAAAGGATCAGGAAGTCTAAGTTAGCAGGAAAAGGATGACATACTGTCCTCACAGGGTTGCCCTACTGTAATCCATGCTCCTATTGGATTAGCCCAATTAGCCTGTCCGTCTCTTGCATCAGTGTCTCTCTGGAAGCTATTCACTAAGTACTTTCTGCAATGGGAAATAAACCTACGTACTTCGTACGTACCTATGTCTGCTCGGACTGGAACCTAGTGGAGGATGATTTCCCTGAGCTCTTCTACTTTGATACATGTATTGTAAAGTGACTATCAATGTGAACTGTTGTTGGACGCCTGTTCAATAAACACCCTTTTCTTTTTATAAATTTCCTGGCACATGCCTGAAGAAGAGACGTTTTCAGTCTTGAAACACGTAGGGTTAACTTGAAGGAGCAGGACGCAGTGCCCTGGTGTAATTCCACACAGCAGCTACTATTGAAGCCAAGCACTGGGTCTGATGAGAAACGGCAGCAGGCAGAGAGCCACACGGAGCACACGGAGCACATGGAGGAGCGGATCCTGTGTTTCCTGGCACAGCACCAAAAGCTGAGAGAGCCGTGACGTCACCCGGGGAAGCTAAGAAGCTGATGAGCTGGAGGCAGCAGACCGCAGAGCAGAGCCAGATGGCGGTATCAACACGGGTTCTGCGATTGCCGGAGTGAGTGGGGACTACTTGAGCAAAGACTACAATGTACCAGGTGCATGACCTAGTGACATCTACTACATCTGCAGGCTTGCAAAGTCACCTGTAACAGAGCTGATTGGAACCGAAGTGGAATTCCAAGTGAATTAACCCTTGGAGATACAAGAAAGAAAGGGTTTGATCTCATTCATTTATGGTTTATCTTAACTGGTCCTAGCGCCATAGAAGTATTTTTGTTTTCTATCACATGTTCTGGTTTCTGAAGAAAACCAGTTAGACTTTTTAGGCTGATCAATGACTTATGTGATTTATTGTTATTTTAACACTGTATTATATTGTTTATTCACTGTTTATTACACTTAATTGAAGTATATATATATATATATATGTATATATATATGTATGTATATATATGTATATATATATATATATATAATAAGACTGAGTTAAGTTATAGTGAGTAAAAAAAGTGACAAAAACCCTCCACAGGAAAGCAAATATGCAAATACAACTGTATGCTCATCTGCATGTCTTAGGCAGGTCTGCAACCCCGCCTTTCCCCATTATCACCCAGCATACAGCACTTCTACTGCAGCAAGGGATTCTGGGAAATTACATGCAAATGAGCACACAGTGTCACTTTTTGCCTCAAAAACCATTTTTAACATGGTTCCCTATAGGCTTAAGCTTGCTGCATGGTCACAGCTTTGAGCACAGACAGGGTTAAGGTGCATATCCAGAAAACCACCCACAGACAGCTGTTTCGACCTTGATGGGTCTCATCAGTGTGGGGTTGATTTTAACTGGATATGCATAAGAGGCTATGGGATAGGCTA
This sequence comes from Ascaphus truei, assembly GCF_040206685.1. Classification (NCBI taxonomy): domain Eukaryota; kingdom Metazoa; phylum Chordata; class Amphibia; order Anura; family Ascaphidae; genus Ascaphus; species Ascaphus truei. The sequence continues at coordinate 411,487,954 of NC_134483.1, read as the reverse complement.
TACCATAATACTGAGTTAAGTTATGGTGAGTAAAAAAAGTGACAAAACCCCTCCACAGGAAAGCAAATATGCAAATACAACTGTATGCTCATCTGCATGTCTTAGGCAGGTCTGCAACCCCGCCTTTCCCCATTATCACCCAGCATACAGCACTTCCACTGCAGCAAGGGATTCTGGGAAATGACATGCAAATGAGCACACAGTGTCACTTTTTGCCTCAAAAACCATTTTTAACATGGTTCCCTATAGGCTTAAGCTTGCTGCATGGTCACAGCTTTGAGCACAGCCAGGGTTAAGGTGCATATCCAGAAAACCACCCACAGACAGCTGTTTCGACCTTGATGGGTCTCATCAGTGTGGGGTTGATTTTAACTGGATATGCATAAGAGGCTATGGGATAGGCTATACCATAATACTGAGTTAAGTTATGGTGAGTAAAAAAAATATATATATATATATTTGTAACATAATTTAACTAGCGCTTTTCACACACTAAATTTTTACTACACATTTCAATACTGCACTTTCAACCACGCCTACCAACACTTACCCACGCACCATCTATATGGCTGAGATACTAAGCTTTTTTGTTTTATAGACTAATCTGATGTGACACCTTTCACAGCCGGGGAATGGGGGTTACATGTATATAATGCTATATTCAGTAAGGTTTACAGATCCTATTAATTCACATAACAAAACCTTGTGCACAGTGCCTTTAAACATGGACACTTATTTAGACGTGCCAATGGCTTAATAATAGCCGTGGTTTCAAAACTCTAAACATTTTAACATTTAAAAGTTCTGATTTTTTTGTTCATGTCTTAAACAGAAATTGTCATTTTAATGAGCCCCCGAGGAAGCTGGTTACCAATGAAATGCATAGAGTGGCAATTTTTGTGCTTCAGAGCCTGAGAGGACCCTGTCCAGCCTGCATCCACATCCCCTGAGATTTGTTCCAGTGCCTGCCTGCTTGATTCTTCGCTGGAGGCTGCTGAGTGGGGAGATTATCTGTGCATTTGCTGCTGGTGGATCCTGTGAACTCAGAACACTTTATTCCAATGTGCAGTGTGTGAGTACATTGATTTTATTCATTCTGTCTATAAAGCTGTGTTACAGAATTATGCTATGTTGGCATTCTGTCTTTTTCATATCTGAGTTATCTTTGAGCTACATCTTGATCCTAGCCTATACACAGACAATCATCCTGTATTCTACCTGTAAACCCCACTGTTGGGCTTTCTATTTGGGAGATCAAGGGTTATGTTTGTTGTTATTAAAGTAAGTCATATAACCTTCTGATTAATGTTGCAGTTCAGCAACTGCCAGTCTGGTTCTGCCCCCCTTCCAGAAAGGACCAACTGTGTCCTGTGCAAGCTTTTCAGAAATACTACCAGTGCCATGCGCTACCGCAGGGAGACAGTCAGAGATCAGGGAGGTTAATGCATGGCTAAGAAAGTGGTGTAGGAAGGAGGGGTTTGGGTTTTTAGAGCACAGGGACTCCTTTTCTCAGAGGTGCCATCTATATTCTAGGGACGGATTGCACCTCAATGCAGAGGGATCTTCTGTGCTAGGGGGGAGAATGCTAAAAAGGTTGGAGGAGATTTTAAACTAGGATGGAGGGGGGAGGGGAATGATACAGATAATGAACTAAATGCAATAGATGAGGATACAAGATGGTATGGAGGTAGAATGGGGGCAAGGGCAAGTTTGACAAGCAGTGAGACACCCAGCATGCTTGCTAATGCAAGAAGCCTGACAGATAAAATGGGGGAGCTTGAATTAATAGCTACAAGGGAGCAGTATGATATCATAGGCATTACTGAAACATGGTGGGATTAAACTCATGACTGGACAGTTCATTTAAAGGGGTATTCTCTTTTTCAGAAGGATCGAACAAATAGAAGGGGAGGTGGAGTATGTCTATATGTTAAACCAGATCTAAAACCTATTATAAGGGATGATGTCTATGAAGGGAATGATGAAAATGTAGAGACCTTGTGGATAGAAATTAGCAGTGGAGGTAAAAGTATAAAGAAAATGTTTGTGGGAATATGCTATAAACCACCAAATATCTGTGAGATTGAGGAAGCTAAAATACATTTGCAAATGGAGAAGGCATCAAAACTGGGTCATGTTTGCATAATGGGGGATTTTAATTATCCAGACATAGACTGGGGCAATGAGATTAGCGTTACAACAAAAGGAAACAGGTTTTTGGGGGTGCTTAAAGATAATTATATGACCCAAATTATTGAGGAACCAACCAGGAGAGGGGCAGTTCTGGATTTGGTCATATCAAACAATGTAGAAATAATAACAAATATTCAAGTCCTGGAACATTTGGGTAACAGTGATCATAACATGGTCTCAGTTGAAATAAATGATCAAAAAAACGATTACTTGGGTTCAACAAAGACTTTAAACTTTAGAAAGGCAGATTTTAATAAACTGAGGTCTAATCTAGTAGTAATACAATGGGATGATGTTTTTGCAGGGAAAAATGTAGAAGATAAATGGTCAGTCTTTAAAACATTGTTAGAAAATCACACTTATCAGTGTATACCCTTGGGTAATAAGTATAAAAGAATTAAGTCAAAACCAATGTGGCTAAATAAACAGGTAGGGTAGGAAATGGACAAGAAGAGGAAGGCGTTTAGATTCTTTAAGTCAGAAGAGACAGAGACATCGTATCAGAATTATAAGGAATGTAACAAAAATTGCAAAAGGGCAATTAAATTAGCAAAAATGGATAATGAAAAAAGGATTGCAATAGAAAGTAAGGTCAACCCTAAAAAGTTCTTTAAGTACCTTAATAACAAAAAAATGAGAAAAGAAAATATAGGACCCTTTCAGTGTGAGATGAGTAGGCAGATTATTGGAGATAAGGAAAAAGCAAAGGTATTAAACAAATTCTTTGCCTCTGTCTTTACCAGGGAAGAATCAAGTTCAATAGTAGCGCCACAGGAGGAAGCCACAACCTCCATATTAATGACCAATTGGTTAACTGAGGAAGAAGTTCATAAGCGACTTGAAAAAATTAAAGTAAATAAGGCACCTGGCCCCGATGGCATATATTCAAGAGTTCTCACGGAGTTAAGCGCAGTAATAGCAAAACCATTATATTTAATATTCAAGGACTCCATTTCCACAGGCTCAGTACCACAAGATTGGCGAAAAGCAGATGTGGTGCCTATATTTAAAAAGGGAGCTAGATCACACCCGGGGAATTACAGACCTGTAAGCCTGACTTCAATAGTAGGGAAACTACTTGAAGGTTTAATACGGGATAATATTCAGGAATACCTAATGGAAAACAAAATTATTAGTAATAGTCAGCATGGATTTATGAAGGATAGATCTTGCCAAACTAACCTTATTTGTTTCTTTGAGGAGGTAAGTAGGAATTTAGACCAGGCTAATGCAGTTGATGTGGTCTACTTAGATTTTGCAAAGGCTTCTGATACGGTTTCACACAAGAGGTTGGTGTACAAAATAAAGAAAATTGGACTCAGTAATAATATATGCACCTGGATTGAAAACTGGTTAAAGGACAGACAACAGACGGTTGTCATAAATGGAACTTTTTCAGGTTGGGCTAAAGTCGTGAGTGGAGTACCTCAAGGATCGGTACTGGGACCCCTGCTTTTTAACTTGTTTATTAATAACCTTGAGGTTGGGATCGAGAGCAAAGTCTCCATCTTTGCTGATGATACTAAATTGTGTAAGGTAATAGAATCAGAGCAGGATGTAATTTCTCTTCAGAAGGACTTGGAGAGACTGGAAACGTGGGCAGGTAAATGGCAAATGAGGTTTAATACAGATAAATGTAAGGTTATGCATTTGGGATGCAAGAATAAAAAGGCGACTTACATATTAAATGGAGATATATTGGGGGAATCCTTGATGGAGAAGGATTTAGGAGGCTTAGCAATAGTGCCCAATGTCATGCAGTAGCTGCAAAGGCAAACAAGATCTTATCTTGCATCAGACGGGCAATGGATGGAAGGGAAGTAAACATAATTATGCCCATTTACAAAGCATTAGTAAGACCACACCTTGAATATGGAGTACAATTTTGGGCACCAATCGTAAGAAAAGACATTATGGAACTAGAGAGAGTGCAGAGAAGAGCCACCAAATTAATAAAGGGGATGGACATTCTAACTTATGAGGAGAGGCTAGCTAAATTAGATTTATTTACATTAGAAAAGAGGCGTCTAAGAGGGGATATGATAACTATATACAAATATATTCAGGGACAATACAAGGAGCTTTCAAAAGAACTATTCATCCCACGGGCAGTACAAAGGACTCGGGCCATCCCTTAAGGTTGGAGGAAAGGAAATTTCACCAGCAACAAAGGAAAGGGTTCTTTAAGGGCAGTTAAAATGTGGAATTCATTACCCATGGAGACTGTGATGGCAGACACAATATATTTGTTCAAAAAAAGGTTGGACATCTTTTTAGATGGGAAAGGTATACAGGGATATACCAAATAAGTATACATGGGAAGGATGTTGATCTAGGGATTAATCCGATTGCCAATTCTTGGAGTCAGGAAGGAATTAATTTTTCCCCTTAATGGGGTTTTTTGTTTGCCTTCCTCTGGATCAATAAGTAAGTATAGATATAGAATAAAGTATCTGTTGTCTAAATTTAGCATAGGTTGAACTTGATGGACGTACGTCTTTTTTCAACCTCATCTACTATGTAACTATGTAACTATGTAACTATATGTGTCATCCAGAGTGGGTGTTTGTTAAAAGGGTCCAAGTTACCGTCCAGGTTACCATGGTGATTTATGATGTTACCATGGCCTTTACATATTGGGGTTGGGGCCTCAAGGCCTCAGACCCCAGGGGGAGCCTAATGACATCAAGGTAAAAGAAGGCAGGGTCTCTCTTTGTCCCATGTGTAAATATGTAACTTGTTCTATGTGATTGCCTGAAGTCATCTTTTGTTGTTTTATACATTAGGGAAAGTGCTCCTATTAGAAATAGGCCCACTATTATAAGGAACAGTCTGTGCCCTCTCTAGGTGTGAGGGAACAGTGTGTGCCAAGTCATATTTGGATGTGCCTATACCATGCCATTCATATCAAGCACTGCAGACTACTTAATACGTAAGAGCCTGGTGGGATGTATGCATAGGATGATGGGTAGTGAGGGCCCTGAATGAGGTGTACCCTCCTTGTAACTGAAATGGTCAATGATGTTCCTTGCCAAGAAGAAATGCTGTGATGACAAAAGCCATGTGGACCTCCCTGAATAAACACTGTGTGGGATCAAAGGAAGCAACAATGATGTCTGAAAACCTATCCTGTTATGAAGAATAAAGTATGTCTATTGTGTCTGTCAACTAAAAGTCTCTGGTGCCCTTTTTCCCCATTACCAACAACAGTCAAGCTTACTATAATAAGCCAGCCGGACACCAGCCCTAAGATCAAAGGTAACAGAGTCCAGTGCACCACAAACACAAAGAAGGGGGAGATCACAAGATCTCCCCAAGATCCCAATTAACTGCACTCAAGGGCTGTTAGATAATGTTGGGGGTAAATTACTCCCAAACCTAATAGTCCAAATGGCTAATATACGTACATAAAGTAACCGCTCCCAACACTGTGGAATGGCAATTACCAATAAAAAGCCCCAATGGCTCAAAAATAAATAAGCTTTAATATAACAAAAATGGCAACGCAACACAAATATTACACTCAAATAAATTAAACAATTAAAAAGGGGGTGGTAATACACCTAAGAGGACCTGGAATAGGTAATTCAATTAATTATTGGGTTCCTCAAAGTGATTCCTCTGTCGTTCTGTCTGTGAGGGAACACCTAGAGTAGGTATGCAGTGGGAATGAAATAGTTACTTGTATGTGACTAATGGTAAATAGCCAAGGTGTCTAGTAGAACACTATTATCACGAGTCTCATGGTCAATTGAGACACAATTCCTTTATCAAGTTCAAGAACCGCATAATACCATGTCTATGGTTATTATATACATTGCATTGCAAGAGGAGAATATGAGGCAATTAACTTAGCACCCTACAAATATGCTATGGTCATACAGGATTACTATCTATGGTTAATACCACATGTTCCCTGTCTAACCACAATAAGATCGCTTGGTGGATAAGTTACACACTATATATCAGCGAGTGATTAGGTATACCAATAGCTGCTACAGACCCAATGGTCTGAGGTAGGGTATGTGTGCAGTTAAATATACATAGTGCAATGAGTTGGTATCATGATTGCCTGTATACTAATACTAGATAGACCTCATGTATAGTTTCCTATCCTCAAGCTGCTCTCACACTGCTATCTGCTACAAACAAAACAGGAACGACCTCACCCGAAACCTCCAAGACGTCAGCGTGATGACGTCATGCCCGACGTACGTTTCGCACTCGGGACTCATGCTTTCTCAAGGTAGGAGGCGTGCACAGTGAGTAGCACCACACCTGCACTTCCACAAACACTACCTTACTGTGCAACACCTTCCTTTTGAGCGGGTAAGGAGAGGGGTTACACACCATTGGTTCCTAATGCTTCAAAGAATGTGAAGCGCATTTGACGCTGAGTAATTGATCTCCAATACATTTTGTTATATTGTGTTGCACTATTTTGTGTTTCTTCTCTCCACATATTTCACGAGATCTGCGCTCCTGTTTTGTTCTTTATTCTGTTTTTTTGACCCTGTAAAGTTTTCTTTTGGAGCAGCACCTCACATTTAACAAATGGGTTGTATTTTTCTTTACCCTTATATTTGATCACTTAATATCAAGTCACTTTTACCACCTCTTCTCATTTTAATAAGAACATTATATTTGTGGAAACAACACAATAAAGTGTGTTAATCATTGTTCTCCTGGAAGCTAGAAGGACCCAGTTCTGATACTCCCTCATCACTTAAATTAATCTCACTCATGCACCCTCTTGCACAGTATGTTGTGGTAGGAAGATATTGTCACAGGAGACCAGGTTATGTAGTTTATTTGGCAACAATTCGCTTACACACAATGATACTGTAACTGAGTGCTCACCACAAAGAAGGCATGACCGCGGGGCTGAGGGGGGATAGATATATAATGCCACCCACAGCCGCATTTCGAGTGTAGATTGGTCGAGGTAGCTGGGTTGGGTTTGGAGAAGTAAGGATTGTCAAAGATACTTGCTGAGTTCAGGGGTTGGAGAGGTGCGGATCGTTGCAGGTACTATAGCCGAGGTCAGGATTAGAGAGGTGCCGATCGTCGTGGTACTTTGCCGAGGTCGGGGTTGGAGAGATACGGATCGTCGTTGGTAGCTGGAGTCAGGAATATGGAAGAGCAGAGTCCAGAGAGATAGCCGAAGTCAAGAACAGAGAGCTAGGAACCAAGGAGCAAGACAAGACTGTGGAGGCAAGGGTAGCAGTGAACAATTCGAAACAACAAAGGTTTTGCTCAGCAAATTTGCCAGAGGGCAGTCTGAGCATATATAGGAAGCAATGACCAATGAGAGCTGCAGGCAATGAGGAGACACGTCAGTAAGGCTGAATGTGGTAGGCTGTTTAGATGCAAGAGACAGGTGTGGGGAGAATCCCTGATGAGGACAGATGATGCAGTACTTGCACACATGACGTGCTGAAGGAGACGGAGAAAGGGGAGCACCTGGTTGTGGGTTGGGGTAAACGGGGAGCGCGCCGAGGGGGGCGCGGTTCCCGGATCCTTACAGATACACAAAATACAGACAAAAAGACACACTTACTTTGGCACTGGTGTCAAAAAGTAAACTTTCCTAGGTTCAAGGAACTCTGTGGGAAAGTTTTGCCCGGAATCTCCTGGAACTCAAATCGGCATGAAATGCCATGCGCCACCGCTACGTTCTTTTCTGAGAACTTGGTCCCTCCTGACCGCAAGTTAGTCTAAATCTTCTGGAACTCAAATCGGCATAAATCCCAGCCGCGACCGCTACTGTACGTTCGATTCTGAAAACTTGGTCACAAAATGCTGGACTTAGTCTCTGGCGGGCAGGCATTTCAGACTCAAAATCAAAGCCAGTTGCTCTGCTATTCGCACAGAAGTAACTTTGAAAAGCCCGCCCGTGCTCTTACTACCGGGGAGAGCGAATCTGATTGTCTCATCGATTCTTATAGTATTTTCAGTTTCATTCACAAAACTGAGCAGCCAATCAACGCGTGGGAACTTTCCCAAGCAGCCAATCAGAGCCAAGCTGGCTAGAAAATCCGGGTCAGTGGGAAATCTGAAATAGCCAAGAGACATGCACAAGCCTGCCACCTCTCTCCCTGGCTATCTCAATGCCACCCAGTAGGCAGGCTTCACCAGGTCTGGCAGAACAAGTGGCATCCTGGAGGACTGCCATTGATCTCCAGACCTGGTACTCTGCCTTTCCCCGCTGACCAAATGCTGTTCACACCTCTGGGCATCTTGCCTATGGGTTAGCACAGGTAGCCTGTTTGGACATCGGTTCTGAATGTAAAATGCACATTACATTATACTAAAGTCTATTTTAATACACTTCTGAGTCTTGGGGGACAGGGAACAGAAAAGGAAAAATGTTGTAATTTTATTTCTATCTGCCTTATTCCCCACACACTTTCCCTTGCATTCAGTTTGGACACTCAGAGTCCCCACAACCTTACAGTATATACGGTTGGGGCACCTACAAACCCTGTACTGGTTTTGGGTCACCTTGGCACTAGGGATTTCCTCAGCTACAGGAATACATATTCATCCCTGTGCCTCATTCTCCTTTCTGGGCTGTGCTGAAGTAGGGTTCCCTAGTGGTGTATCACGCTTGTGTTTTCAAGGGGAGGTATTGCTGGGACAATGTGCCTACATGTATCCGAGAATCAGGCATGGTTCCCGGGTGCATTTATAGGGGAACAGACAACTCCGGACCCCAACCTCCTAGGCACATTCTGTCAACGGTTCCTCCGCAAAACCCCGCTTGAAATTCATACCCTGGCAATCGTTGTTTGATTGCTGCCCGAAAAGGGAAAAACACAAAAAAATGCTTTTAATATATACAGTATAACACAGTGATACAATGTTACTGGATCCAAGAGCTGACTCTCTGGAATCCTTATACATGGATCAGGGGTAACCAAAACGGGCTTGACCTTTATTAGAGAGCCTGGTTACCCCCTCCCAACTCAGAGATAAGGTACATTTTACTAATTCTATTAATGAAACAATAAAGCACTTCACGTTCATGGAAAATAAATTGGAACAAAGATTGAGGTGTGACCCTCCCTGCCCAGCTTCCTAGGGTAGTTACATCGGTGTGATATGTATATGGCTACTCCACATACAGTAGTTTACCTTGACTCAGGGTGCTGGATTTAAGGCAGTTGGGAGGTGATATAGCAAGGTTGTACTAAAATGGGCGCCAGGAACATTTATAGTACAGCTGTCATTAATTCATGTCCCCCAGCACAGGGACCGCTCATTCATGTTGTGACAATGTTGCACTGTATTTTATACCAGACATACATGAATAAGTTTCTTCATCAGTGCCCACTCTTATCAATCGACTGGAGGTATATATCTTGTTTCTTCACTGTGCTAAGACCGCCTCCTCATTGTTTTGGGACATCTCTCATTGTCTCTGTAATACTAGGCCCATTGGGGATCCTAGTGGGTCCTGTATATGTAACCCAATACCTTGGTTTTTATGTTAACTGCCTCTTCTACTTTAGCCTTAGAGGAATGTCAATGCCATCCTTGGTTAGAGCCGATCCGCCGGCATCTGGGAATCCTCATTACTAAGGCCCTCTGTTGCTTGCCGTTGCACTTTGCAATTATACTGGACTACCTTAGTCTTCTTTAGGGATCCTAACTAACAAGGTTACTATCTCTGTTAATAACATAATAAATTAGGGGGGCCTGGTCTATATTATTACTTTAAGAAGAATGGTGTCTACTCTCCTCGAGGCTCCTCTTCCCTTGTCCTCCTAGAAACTAGAGTTCCAGAACAGTCCCTAACAACCCCTGCATGACCTCTGGATCCCCATCGCAAACCAAGGTGGGGCTTCACAAACACTGCTAGTAACCCTTTAGGAGGGGGGTTAAAGATGTAATACAGAATATCGCTCAGAAGAGCACATTTGGGAGCAGGCCAGTGGTATAATAATAAAATGTGTTTTATATTATTAAAACATTAAAAATCATTCACATACACAAATATAAAAGATTAACATGTAATAAAAACAAGAGGCTTAATTGGGGGGGAGAAGATAATAAAATGGGCAAAAGTCACTAAATAATACAATTCAAAGAGGCTTGTATCTCTGTAGTGATAGAATGTCAGAAGAAGACTCATAACCATTTGCTATCTAGGTATACTCTGTAGCAACATAACAAGTTAACACTGGGCAATGATTGTAATCATTCTATAAGTTCATAGGTACTATCTATATAAATTTCCCTGGGATAAAAAGCAGGGATTTTTTACATTGTAATTCTACCGCAAAATAAACACTAGCGTCTGGTAACAGAGTTTATGACTAGATACTCAAACAAAGTAACAGCTATTATCCTAAAGATTAATGTGTTAGGAAATGGGCAGCAGGGCTCTGAAAATAAATGTATGCTCATTATTGTCAGTATTACTGTGGGGCAACAAAAGGTTAATGTTTGGCACATGGAAGATGCCTGAACAACTTTGGATGGTTTTGACTGTAAAAGCAGTGATACGCTCTGTTTAGGAGAGTGGAGTCACTCAAGGGTTAACCTGGTTAACCCTCTAAAAAGGGTCTTTTAATCACTGTCTAACTGTATCAGAGTTTGGCATTGTATGCTAGGGAAGGGAAACCTTATATGGGTCTGTTATCTGTGTTTTGGAGTGAACCCATTTTTGGGGAATTGAGGGGAGGTCTACCACCTGCTGAGAGATGCCAAGCACTGTGGGGCACCTGGAGCCCTGAACCAGCTTATTGCAGCTGAGAAGAGGCGCCGTTGGTGCTCACAGGAATGGCAGGTTTGAATCTCCTTTCCGTGATACTCCCCCATGGCACAGTTCTTGACTATAGCTACTCCCCCTCGTCAGATTGATCTGTTTTGTCCCCCACCTTGCTCCTGATTCGTGGAAAGTTTAAAGGGATGCACCTGATTGGCTGAAACCACCCCTTCCATGGTTTTGAATGGGACAGAGGAGGCAAAACCTGCCTGGCTGCTCTGGTGTTCCAGGAGTTCGGCAGAGGATCTTAAGTAGACCCGTAGCAGGGGTCTGCAGCACTCAGCAGAACTGCATGCTCGGGTACCGGGAGCTGGTAAAGACAAACTCTCAGGGAGCATCTTCGCTAAATGTAAGCAGCGGATTCATGTGCTGGAGCCACTCAGAGAACAGGAGCTGTTAGGGGTGAGGCTCATCAGAGAGAGACCTCCGTTGATAATATCAGTGCGGGGAGCCTGCAGTTTGTGCAGAGCCTGCTGTTGTCTTTATACCTGTAACACCCCTATCCCCCTGGCTGCAGAAGATGGGTGTACATGCATTCAGTCTCTCTTTGCACTGCAGATAGGGTTGCTACCTGCTTCAGCGTAGCGTAGCTCAGTCAGTTTTTACCTTTTGTCTCAGGGCTTCTCTGGTGAATCCAGGCCTGGCTTGTAGTAAGGAGTAGAATAAGTAGAAAAGGTGCCAGGAACTTTTAACAGGATGCTTGCTTTATTGAGCATTAGGCAACAGCACAGACAGGACTTTTTTCAGCTCCTCCCTCAGGCAGCATTTCCCCTTTGTCTGCAGTTCCTCCCAGGACCCAACTTAACCCTGGATAGGAGTGAAGTAGGCTCAGCCCCAGATCCCTACTTAAACCTGGGCTATAGCCCTGCTCCCTTCAGCATGGGAACCTATGTGGGGCCTGCATCTAGCCCCTACGGCTCTCAACCCAGCACAGAACAGACCCTCCCCTCCTAGGGTGGGTCCCCACCTTATGTCCCAGGGGGTGTAATCTTTCACCCTCTGAGTCTCTGAGCAAAACATGCCGTAGCAAGTCTTTCACTCCATTGCTCACATGACCTAACAGAACTCTCCAGGCCCTGCCAGACAAGCATGTGCCTGCATATTGCAACAAAATAACTTGTCTCTAAGACTGCTCACATGCAGGACCATGTGCAATGGGTTTAACCCCAACACTGCCAGCAGCTGCCATAGTCTGCATGTTAAAAGGAGCCTGATTTTAGCAAGGGGCTACATACCCAAACATCTGTGAGTGTTGTGGGCAGGTCTCTGGGAACAGAGACCACCCATGCAGGGCTTGTATTTTCCTGGGGACTTCATCCCCTTCCCTGAGGCATTGGTGGCCTCCAGGGGAACTTTCTTGGGTTTGTTTTCTGTTTGGGGAAGTACGCCTCTGCGGATGGTAGTCCCCACCAGACAGGGCTAAGTGGACAGGAGGCTACTTGCCACTTTTGACCACTGTTTCCCTGGAAGTCTGGAAAGTGGCCAGTGGAATCCTTTTGTCATTCAGGACTGTACTTTGGACTCACTAGAGACATCCTCCATAGATTTCAGGGGCCCAAACATCCAGCTTTAGAGGCATCATTGAGGAAAGTTACTAGCTCTGTTTGTGTATGTTATCCTGTACTGGGGTGTTGGGGTACTTGTTGCTGTACGTTTCCTAATAACTTCTAATATTTTTTAGTTCCCTGCATCTGGCTAGTGGAAACCTGTGTCCTGGGGCAGCCTCCCTTAGGGCAAAAGCTTGGAATATTCAAGGGTTGTACTTACTCTACAAGCTCTGGTTGCACTGGACATTGACTTGTCTGGACACATTTGTAAGGTAGAACAAGCCGTTCCTAATCAGTGTTAAAAAGTTTGAACCGGAGTTGGTGGAGTGTGTCCCCAACAGAGTAATCAATTCTCCTATACAGTATAAAGATATAATAACATGGAGTACTATTATGTGGGACCCGGGTGGAATATATAAATGATCCAAGTATATATTGGATATCGTCCTCTTTATATGAATCATGACACCTTATATGAACACCTCAGGCTGAACATACTGTATGTGAAAAAGTCATAAGAGTTCAAATTAGGAAAATAAGATCATGGGGAAGGTTTTTTTTTATGGTACTTTCAGGCTGAGACCCAGATGGAACAAATACCCCCCAGCCCCTCTGTGACCCCTCCCGTGATTGATTCTCTTTCAAGGAGTATGTGTCCAGATGTATACAAAGGTATCCATAATTAAGTAATAATCCCTGATGAACAGGGCATTACTGGCCAATAATGCCCTGGCTGGAAGAGTTGAAGGCCCGAGTCGAAGCCGAGGGACTTTAACGCAGCCAGGGCATTATTGGCCAGTAATGCCCTTTTCTGAGGGGATTATTACTATTATAGGCTAAATGTAGGCTTATTTGTATTTTTTTTTTATTTTTCATAAAAAATATAAATTTTTGTAGTCATATTGATTTTTATCAGCATGATTGTCTACATTCTTATGGTTTTACTGCAAGTTTATTAAAAGTAAATTGTACATACACACACACACACACACACTGCAGCCCCCTCTTTACACACAAACACACACTCTGCATCCCCCCCTATATACACAAACACACACTCTGCAGTCCCCCTACACACTGTGCAGCCCCCTCCTCCCCCCCACAAAACACACACTGCAGCCCCCCCTCTGCACCTACAAAACACACAATGCAGAGACACACAACTCAACAAAACAGACTCTGCCACTTCTACATCCACAAAACACACACCAGCAGCCCCCCCTCTTCACCCACTGCAGCCCCCTGTAAACCCACATACTGCAGACACACACCAACAAAACACTATGCACCCCTCCTCCACCCACAAAACACACACTGAAGCCACAAACTGCAGCTCCCCCTCTACAAAAACAAAACACACACAGCAGAAACACACCAACACGACTCTGCTGCCCCCTCTACACCCACAAAACACACACCAACAGAAGACACACACTAATAAAACACTCTGCTGTCCCCTTTACACCCAGAAAACACACTCAACAGACACACAAACCTTTCCCTTCACTCTCCTGTGCGGAGCTCTCTGCAGACAGGGTGGGGGAGGAGTCAGTGCCTTGCTGGTGGCTTCTGTCCAATCACCTCCCTTGTCTAAAAGCAAATTTCACTCTTTGTGAATGAAAGCTGATTGGCTGAAAAACTTGTCAGGGTGCCAAAAATTCCGGCCCATTACTGATTGGCTAATGCCTGTAATTTTAACCAATCAGAGAGCAGGGATTTCAATAATGCCCTGAATTTACCAGCTTTAGCCTATAATATGGAATAATGTCCTAAAATAGTAGTTCTTGCAATGGCAGAGGACCAGTATTACCCATGGCACCTGTTGTAACGCTCGCGCTGCGCACAAACAAGACAAGACCCCGGCACTGAGGTGGGAAAGTATAACACAACAAACCCGCAGCAGCAGAGGCGTGCCTGGAAGGTGGATAGTTTAGCGTTGCCGGGTCTGAGTTGGAGAGTGTAGGAGATGCGGTGTACTTGCCGAGTCCCAGGGTTGGAGAAGACAGGATAGTAAGGGTCCGTAAGCTGTGGTCTGGGATTGTAGAAAGCAGCGTAGTCCGAGTCTGTATGCCGTGTTCAAGGGTAGGAGAGATCACCGTAATCCAGAAGGGTCCACAAACAAGCCGAGTCGATACACAGGAGGTTAACTGCAAACGAAACATAGCACTGCACAACAGAAGTGAGCTTCATGAGGCTACATGGAATTATGCTAAGCAAAGCATGGGAGGAAGCAGGAAGTATTTAAAGGCAGGACAGACCAATGGGGACAGGGGGCAGAGTGGAGGTGCGGCCCCAGCGAAGCAGGGATAGGCTGCAGGCAACAAGGCAGGGAGGAGAGACTTGCCACTCAGGTGGGGATCGTCGCACGTCATTGCATGTGCGCGCAACGCGTGCGGGAGGCGTGACCAAGGTTCCGTGTGGCAGCTAGAAGAGCTGCGGGTGCACGCACTCAGTAATGAGAGCGGGGGAGCGCGCATGGACAGGAACAGTGGCCGCGGTGGCAGCAGCAGGTAAGGAGGGAACACGCCGCAAAGGACGTGTTCCCTGATTCCTTACACCTGTCCCATCAAGTAAACAAAAAGAGTCCAGCTGAACCGCAGGTAGGAAGAAAGCACAGCTTTTTAATGAAAAAAAACAGGGTCCAAAGAAATAACTCGATAGTTAAAAACAGATATATTAGTGGACAACAAGCAGCATAGCTGCTCTTTGATTAAGCACATCAGTGCATGAAACGCGTTAGCGTAGTTAGTACACTTTGGCTGCTATGCTGTTTGTTGTCCGCTAATAAATCTGTTTTTTTTTTTTTTTTCCAAACATTTTTATTAGGTATTGAAACATCACTTTACAGGCATTGTCAAATGAACATAACATGATACCATAACAGTTGTTTTTTTCCATTTTTTATGAGAGTGGGGGTAAAAAGACAAGAAAAAAAAGGGGGGGGGAGGAGGAGGTGGGAGGGGTCCCTGATTACCCACCCATGGGGGTGGCTGACCGTTACGGTCATTCAGTGGTCCCTGTGGTCAGACTCCTGAAAAAGAGAGGGAGAAATGGGAAAGAGGGGGGGGGAGGTGGGGGTAGGGGGGAAAAGGGAGGAGGATGATAGGTTTCCCCTCCCCTAGAGTCGCCTTCTGTTACTTGCTCTGAGCGTCTCGCCTGGTTACTGGACTAGGGAGGAGGCTGTGAACTCTAAAGTTTTAGTGGGTCAGCCAGGGTTCCCATATATGGTAGAACCGCTCCGTTGAGTGATTAAGGAATGCCGTCAGTTTTTCTATTAGCATTACCTCGTTTAATCTTTTTCTTACCATTTGTATCATGGGCTGGGAGTTTTTCTTCCAGTAGAGCGCCACTGAGCATCGTGCTGCTGTCAAAATGAAGGAGATTAATTTCCATACTGGGCGGTCAATTTCATCCATTGGCCTGCCCAGTATGTAGGTCAGTGGATCCATAAGGATTGTGAGGTCAGTGACCATTCTAATTAGGTTTTGGATTGAGAGCCAATATTTCTGAATTTTTGGGCAATGCCACCATATGTGGGCCATGTCTCCCTTGTGTCTACAGCCTCTCCAGCATAGATCAGATGTCAGAGGGTAGATTTGCCGCAGTCTCACTGGTGTTAAGTACCAGTGGAACATTATCTTGTAGATGTTTTCTCTAATACTGGTGCACACGGAAATTCCTGATGCCGCCTCCCAGATCTCCTCCCAGTCTTCACTGTCAATGTCTACGTTTAACTCAGCTGCCCATTTGTGCATGTAATCGTGTGTGTCAGGACGTGTGTGTCAGGACTCGCGTGTTTATCTAGTATCCCGTAGATTTGTGAGATTAGGCCTTTTTGGTGTGCGTTTTCCTGGCACAATCTTTCAAATTGTGTAAGGGGAGGGAATTCTAATGTGGGGGACAGCTTTTGTAAGAAATGTCTAATTTGAAGGAATTTAAATGTATCTAGGGTTGGGGCTTTAAATTTATTCCGCAATTCTTGGAAATTCAAGGGCTTCTTGTCACATAACAGATTATAGACTATCTCAATTCCTGTCCTTACATACTGCTCAAACTGCTTGGTCTCACAGCCAGGTGGGAATTCTGGGTTATTATATAGTGGGGTGAGTTGTGAGGCTGCGTTCGAGAGTTTGAATTTGTTCTTAGCTTTTTGCCAAATTTCCATTGTGTGGCCCATGGTCCCTAGTTCAAATCTGCTTGACCCCTTTTCGGGTCTGCCCGTGGCCCATAGGCTTGCTTGCAGAGAAGGCGCTCTGGCATACTGGGACTCAATCTTTAACCAGCATAGCTGGTCTGGGTCAGAGTTCCACTCAACTACTGCTTTTAGTTGGGCTGCCTGGTAGTATCGAGCGATGTCTGGAACCCCCATACCTCCCCCACTCTTTGGTGCTGTTAGTACTGATTTTGCGACTCTAGGTTTTTTCCTGTGCCAAATAAATTTGAATATTCTGCTCTGGAGATCCTTCATTTCTGATCCAGGAACCCTGATCGGAAGTGTCTGAAAATAGTATAATAACCGTGGGAGTACATTCATCTTAACTGAGATCATCCTTCCGATCAAGGAAATTTGATATTCCTCCCATTTATCTAGGTCTTTTCTAATTTTGTCAAATAAGGGGGGGTAATTGCATTGATATAGGGAGCGGTAATCCTTTGATACATTAACTCCCAAATATTTAATGTATGAAGGGCACCATCTGTAATTAAAGTTTGATTTTAATAGTTGGACCTCCGAGTCTGCGAGATTGAGATTCAGGGCTGATATCTCTCCAAAGTCGGATAACTCCTTTTGTAGGTTGGGGAGGGAGGTATGAGGGTGAGACAGAGTGAGAATGACATCGTCCGCAAACAACGAGATTTTGTAATTGGTGTCCCCTATGACTATCCCTTGTATGCTTGCGTTGTCCTGTACTCTCGCCGCCAATGGCTCTATCATCAAGGCGAAGAGAAGAGGGGACAGGGGCAACCCTGCCTCTTACCATTCTTTATCTTGAAGGCCTCTGCCGGAGCTCCCGGGAGTTTGACCGTCGCTGTGGGGCTGACACCCTCTAAAAATGTGTCGTTGAAGCCGAATTGTTTCATTGTGTTATCTAGAAAAAGCCAGTCAATTCTGTCAAACGCCTTCTCTGCATCAAGACCTAACAAAACTGCTTTAGAACCTGAGATACGGGCATGTTCTATTATGTTTATAATTTTTCATGTGTTGTCAGAGGCCTGACGATTCGGAACAAATCCAACCTGGTCAATGTTAATCAGTCTGGGTAAGATTGGGTTCAGCCGATTGACGAGGATCTTACTGTACAGTTTCAGATCATTGTTTAGTAGCGATATAGGTCGGTAGCTTCCACATTGTTGTAGGTCTCTACCGTCTTTATGGATTTCAGCTAGGCTATCGTTGTTCATGGAGGGCGGGATTGGTGAGCCTTCCATGAAGGAATTGAATAGGTTGAGGAGGTGTGTTGATAGAATCGGGAGGAACCGTTTGTAGTAGGCATTGGAGAAGCCATCGGGGCCAGGGGTTTTAGAGATCTTTGACGCTTTTACCGCTTCTGTGAGCTCTGTTTTCGTTATTCTTGCGTTCAGTTTTTGTTGTTCTTCTTCCGTGAGGCTGGGGAGGTGACACTTAGAAAGGTAATCATTGATTATTCTGGAGTTTGTTTCCGGAGCTTTATTGCCCTGGGTTTTTAGGTTATAGAGCTCTGTGTAAAATGCTATAAACTCCTCTGCAATTTTTTTATCACTATATATAATTTCACCAGACCTACTCTTGATAGCTGTGATTTGTGATCTCTTCTGTACACCTCTTAATTTGTTAGCCAGTAGTCTATCTGCTTTGTTCCCCTTATCGTAGTATTTTTGGCTGGTCCATCGCAGTGACTTTTCTACGTCCTCTATCTGTAATTGGTAAGCTCCTCTCTGACGGATGTTAATGTTTTATATATTTTTTTGGAGGGGTTAATTTTATGTTGGCGTTCTAGTTCTAGAATTTTATCCGTCAGATCTCTGATAGCTTTTGTTTTGTTTTTTTTTCCTGTGAGACGCGATGGAGATGATGGTTCCTCTAATCGTTGCCTTATGGGCTTCCCACACGGTTGCTGGTGATGAGACCGACTCCGTATTATGGGCAAAGTATTCTTTGAGTGCTGATTTTATTTCTCTCTCAATCTCGGGGTAGTTTAACAATGAGTCGTTTAGTTTCCAACTGAACGAATTTGTCTTTATGAATGGTGTATCTAGGGAGACCGTGATTGGGGCATGGTCTGACCATGTGATGGGGCCTATAATTGAGCTTGTTGACGCTTCTAGAATGGTTTCAGTGGCGAAGAGATAGTCTATTCGAGAGTAGGTCTGGTGTGGCGGGGAGAAGAAAGTGTAATCTCTCTGGCCCCGATGTTGTGTTCTCCAAATGTCCAGCAAAGAGTACTCTCCCATGATTTCTTTGATTTTTTCCCCCTAATCTTTGGGAGGCCTTCGCATGAGATCTGTTTAGTAGGCTTGACTTGTCCTCCAGTGGATTCAGGGCCATGTTAAAGTCCCCCCCTACTATCATTGAGGACAGGTAGGTCGGGTCAATCTTGTCCAAGAGTGGTCTTAAAAATTCTATCTGATTCTCATTGGGTGTGTACACGTTGACCAACACGATAGGCGAACCTGCAAGTGATCCATAAACTATCAGAAATCTACCCTCTGGGTCTGTGATTGTTTTGGTATGATTGAATGGCGTTTCCTGACGGACTAAAATTGCCACTCCTCTCTTTTTACTGTTAAACGATGAGAAGTATATAACAAGAGACAGGGGGTGCCCAATGCTGCATCCAATTGACAAAACATATAAAGTAAAATACTTCAATAATAATAATTGGTTATTTAGTTAACCCTTTGGCCAAAGGCGTCATAAGCCTGCATACCAACGTCAAGGTATAACCAAAATAATGCAGGTCCTACACTACACTGTGAAACCTTTCCTTTTACCTCTGTGAGAGGGGAAAAAACCATAGTGGGTCTTGTTCCTGCAGCAAGTGAAATGACCTTCCAAGTTAAAAGGGTGAAGGAGGAGGAGTGAGCTCTGGGGGAAGGTGCCACAGCCTCCAAAGAGACATAGGTTAACACAGATACCCAGCAAGCTCAAACTCCCCCACCCACCACAAAGTGAATATATATTTATGTCAACCAGAGAGCTACTGAGCGTGGCAATTGTATATAACAAGAGACAGGGGGTGCCCAATGCTGCATCCAATTGACAAAACATATAAAGTAAAATACTTCAATAATAATAATTGGTTATTTAGTTAACCCTTTGGCCAAAGGCGTCATAAGCCTGCATACCAACGTCAAGGTATAACAAAAATAATGCAGGTCCTACACTACACTGTGAAACCTTTCCTTTTACCTCTGTGAGAGGGGAAAAAACCATAGTGGGTCTTGTTCCTGCAGCAAGTGAAATGACCTTCCAAGTTAAAAGGGTGAAGGAGGAGGAGTGAGCTCTGGGGGGAGGTGCCACAGCCTCCAAAGAGACATAGGTTAACACAGATACCCAGCAAGCTCAAACTCCCCCACCCACCACAAAGTGAATATATATGGTTATACCTTGACGTTGGTATGCAGGCTTATGACGCCTTTGGCCAAAGGGTTAACTAAATAACCAATTATTATTATTGAAGTATTTTACTTTATATGTTTTGTCAATTGGATGCAGCATTGGGCACCCCCTGTCTCTTGTTATATACAATTGCCACGCTCAGTAGCTCTCTGGTTGACATAAATATATATTCACTTTGTCGTGGGTGGGGGAGTTTGAGCTTGCTGGGTATCTGTGTTAACCTATGTCTCTTTGGAGGCTGTGGCACCTCCCCCCAGAGCTCACTCCTCCTCCTTCACCCTTTTAACTTGGAAGGTCATTTCACTTTCTGCAGGAACAAGACCCACTATGATTTTTTCCCCTCTCACAGAGGTAAAAGGAAAGGTTTCACAGTGTAGTGTAGGACCTGCATTATTTTGGTTATACCTTGACGTTTGTATGCAGGCTTATGACGCCTTTGGCCAAAGGGTTAACTAAATAACCAATTATTATTATTGAAGTATTTTACTTTATATGTTTTGTCAATTGGATGCAGCATTGGGCACCCCCTGTTTCTTGTTATATACAATTGCCACGCTCAGTAGCTCTCTGGTTGACATAAATATATATTCACTTTGTGGTGGGTGGGGGAGTTTGAGCTTGCTGGGTATCTGTGTTAAACGATGAGAAGTAGCCCGTTGGGAAGGCCTTGCTGAACAGTTTAGGTAGCTCATGTGATGTAAAGTGGGTCTCCTGTAGGAAAACAATGTCTCCTTTTGATCTTTTCATCTCTTGTAGGGCTAACCTCCTTTTTTTATTGTTGTTTAGGCCTTTTCTGTTTAGTGAGATTAAATTTATTGGGGTTTGGCTAGCCATTGATTTGGGATTTGGTTCTCTCGAGAGCGACTCCCTTCCCACTAGGGAGAGTTTTTTGGATCCTTTGTCGGATCGTGTACCCTACGCGTATGGAGGGGTTTATATTTGGGGGGACGTGAACGGCGCTCCAGGGGGCTGGGGGGGGGGGGAGTGTGGGAGAGAACAGGGTAGAGGCCTGCCGGGACAGGGTCGGCAGGAAGAGAAAGTATGAAAAAAGGGCCAGAAGTGGTCCTCGAAAAGTAGTACGGTGATATTGACCGGCGTTTGGGCTTAAGGCCCAATGGGAGGAGTTGTTGACTCCCGAACTGGGATGCAAGAGGGGGGGGAGTGCAGACTCGGAAAGATTATATGGGTTGTCCCCTTCCAGGGGTGCACTGGGAGGGGAGGTATGGTCGTTACTTATCGTGGGCGGTCAGAGAGTTCCTGTAGAAGAGTATGGAATGGAGGAGTTCAAGATGGGAAGAGGCTAGTTGGCAGGGAAGGGTAGGTGTGGGGGGCGGAGGGGGGCCAGGTAGGTGCTTGGGGGAGGTAAGGACGAGGACAAGGGTAGGTTGTGAAGCAGAGGGGGGGGGGGGGTAGTGGGAGCTTTCCTTTATGTTTGCGTCGTGCGCCTCACAAATGAGGGGGGGAGGGCAGGGGGGGAGGGTAGGAAGGGGGTGGAGTGTGTTTCAGGGTGTATATCCTGTCCATAGATTAGTAAACATATTCTTGATTAGTGCACATACATGTTCTGAGTTCGGCGGTCTTGGATGCACCCGCCTTCTGAGTAATAGAGGTTGTGTCCCTTGTCAGTAGGTGGGCTATGTAGACTGGGGGCTTTGTGCATGGGGTAGGGGGGGAGGGGGAGGGAGAGGGGGAGGGGAAGGTGGGGTAGGGTGGTTAGCCTGCGCAGTACGTGAACTCCATACTTATGTGTACTTTCTCTGGGTATCATCAATCATGTTAATGAGTCATCAGCTTTTGATGCAATTGTACTTTTCCCCAGCCTTACAGCCCTTTACACTATTACAGAGAGCAATAAATGGCAGTTTGGCGCCTTAGCATGGCGTTGAGGGGACATTTCATACTCATAATGCCACGGGTTGGCTGAAAATAAAGCATTTAAACATTGCGGTGGAATTCCTCTTGATTCCCATTCTGGTAATATCTTGAGGGACCAAGCTAGAGTAGCCTCCAGGACAAAGACATGGGGGCTAGATCTCCATTGTGTACATGGGATTTAGTTATTTGATGTCCTGTGCTCTGTGGGGAGTAGGGGGAGTGAGGGGGACAGGGGCAAGGGGGAGGTTGGTGGGAAGGGGGGAGGGAAGAGAGGTGGAAGAGGAGGGGGAGCGGTAGATCAATTCAAATCACATTCGTCCCCTGGGTGTATACATTTTCCGTTATCAGCCAGGCATATTATGGAATCGCTCACATATACTAGAGGCACCTTTTTATGCCAGTCCTGCGCTCTTTCACACTATTGGATAACAGTATAGACAGCAGTTTGAGACCTCTTTGGTGCTCTCCCTCATGTAGGGTAGAGAGGGGGAGGAGAGGAGGGGGGGAGGGAGCGGAGGAGGGAGGAGGGAGGAGGGAGGGGGAGGGGGAGGGGGGGAAGGAGGGGGAGGGGGGGAGGGGGGGAAGGAGGGAGAGGGGGGAAGGAGGGGGAGGAGGGAAGGGGGAGGTGGGAGGGGGGGAGGTGAGGGGGGAGGAGGAGGAGGGAAGGGGGGTGGGGGGAGGGGTGGGAGGGGAGAGGAGGGAGGGGGAGGAGGAGGGAGGGGGAGGGGGGGAGGGAGGGTGAGGGGGTGAGGGGGGGGAGGGTGAGGGGGGGAGGGAGGGGGGAGAGGGGAGGGAGGGGGGAGGGGGGATAGGTCTCAATTGCGTGCCCGGTATATTAGTGCCTTGATATCCTGCTTCCAGTGGGGAGGGGGGAGTGTGGAGGGGACGAGGTGGACGGGAGGGGGAGAGGTAAACAGGAGGTGGGTGGGGGGTAGGGAGAGGAGGGAAGGGTGGGGAGAGGGAGTGGGGGTGAGGGATGGGGGTGGTGAGGGGGAGAGAGAGGGTGGGAGGGAGAGAGGGGGGACGGAGAGAGGGGGGTGACCATGCTCATCATCCCGGTGTAGACATGGGCCCGCAACAGTGGGGCCTATGGGGGCTTTATGATTCTACCCTAACCGTGCTCCAAGTTCGCTCGGGGGATAGATTCCAATGCCCGTTCTGGGGTAGCCTCCAGGTTCTCTTGGGGGGGGGGCAGGGAAGGCAAAGAGTTACTCACAGTTTGGATGTTTCCGCTTTATTGTCTCTCCCCCTTCCCCTGCCCATAACAATCGAGTTCCAGGCTCCTTCGATCGCCAAGGCCTCTCGGCCGCTGCAACAACACCCCGGAGGGTAACAACAACTTGAAAAAAAACTTTTAAAACTTTTTAATCCGGACTTGGACTTGCTAGGGGATCGGTAACTGCATGTGGAGATCTCTCCTTGATGCCTTTCAATCGGCCCGCAGGTTCCACATTCGCGTGGGATACCTCTCCGGATCCATAGGCTGTTCTTCCCGCAGGTCTCGCGATGCTTGTGCGGAGTCGATCAGCTCAGCGTGGCGATGATCAGGTAAGTAGGGCGGCGCTTCCCTGTCCCCTCAGCGCCTGGTTGTTTTTAGGCGTGCTGAGGGCTCTCTTCTTCTCTGATCATTGTTCTCGTCCGGTTCCTCACTATGCAGAGGCCCGCTGTCATTCAGGTGCCCAGGAGGTTGGTGGAGTCAGACCCAGGGCTCGCACATACGGTCCATATCCTCCAGGAATCAGATCGTCAGGAATTTGCCTTTGTGACTCGCCGTCAGCTTAAAGGGGAACCCCCAGCGATATTTTATGTCATTGTCTCAGAGGAAAGTTGTTAGAGGTTTCATCTCCTTCCTGCGGAGCACCGTTGTCCTGGACAGGTCGCTGAATATTTGGAGCTGATCTTCCAAGAAGGTGAGTGATTCTTTTCCTCTGCATGCTGTGAGAATGCTTTCTTTGGCAGTGTAGCTATGCAGTTTCACAATCACGTCCCGCCTTCTGTTCGGATCTTCTGATCTGGGCCCCAGAGCCCTGTGGGTCCGATCTATTTCAAGGTCTCTGTCTTCCAGGGATCCACAGATAAATTTAAATAGGTCGAGTAGATACGGGCGGAGGAGGCCAGGGAGAACCGTTTCAGGGATATTTCGAATACGCAGATTCTGCCTTCAATCCCGGTTCTCTTGGTCCTCTAGTCCATCTCTGATCCGTTGGAGTTCCTCTTTTAGATTAAAAATCTCCTCCTCTGCTCCGGTTTGGCGCAGGTGGCTCTCCTCCATTTTAGCTTCCAGCGTGGTGGTCTTTTCTGCTAGTCCATTTATCTCCTGCTTGAGGTCGTGGACTGCTGATTTTATCTCCGATTGTAGGGAGGTATACAGTTTTGTATGCTTCGCTGCCATCAGCTCCTCCATATATGTTCTAGTGAGGGGTTCCTCTGAAGCTGAGGTCTCTTTAGAGCGGGGTGTTTTCCCCTGTGTAGCCGGTTCTCTTCGTGGGCTGCCGCCATCTTGTTTTTCCGGCTGCGGCTCCGGGCTCTTCTGTTGCGGCGTGAAATATTTAGTAACCGCTTGGGTCACAGGTTTCTTTTGCTGCCTTGACATTCTTTGGTTGTTGCCCCAGCCGGGGAACCGAAAATCAGTTGAAATTATTCGGTGGAAGGGTGCGTTTGTCTGCCGTTAATCAGGAGAGTCTGCAGAGCTCCCAAACTACACCACCATGTCGGGTGACGTCACCGGAAGCCCAATAAATCTGTTTTTAACCTGCAAGTTATTTCTTTGGACCCTGTTTTTTCATAGAGAAGCTGTGCTTTCTTCCTACCTGAGGTTCATCTGGGCTCTTTTTGTCTAGACACAAGTCGGGGATCTCTGTCTGCAAGGTATCCCGTGATGTGACACTATGAAATAAATCTATTCAATTGATTTGATAATAAGGTACTGTAGCTGCTGTATTTGGTGAAGTTAGCAGCACTCATAGCCCCACACAGTTTGAAGAGGTATCAAGATTCTTAGTAATTAAAACTGGCATTCTCCAGTTTTTTGTAACTGTCTTTCTATTATGTGACTAAATAACTGCTACAGTTGTGGTAGGCCTTATCTTATTAGATGTCAAACTGTATACAAGAAAGTAACTCAACATTAGTACAGTTGAAATCAGAGTTGCAGACACCTGTCTGAGACACGTGAATAGGTTCACAAGTGATGTTTTTATTTGCTGCAACCTTAATAGACTATTACTGAATCTCTCCTATCTTTGGCATTCCCCACTGTCTATCTATGTAACGTGTTTCACCAATAGACATACTGCACACCAGCTACTAAAGCCTACTATCCACTCTCCCCCTGCTCAACATGACACACAGTACGACAATGACGCCAATATATCTAAAGCCCTCCATTGCCCTCATAAAAAAAAAACTCTATTAAGTTCTGACTCTAATTGCTCCTAAATTATTTTCAATATGGTATTTGCGGTGAAGATTTGCAAACTTACTGTTTTTCCCATTCATGATTTTATTTGTTTCTGAAATGTACTGCAACAATTTGGTGAATTTTTGTATGAGGGTTTTCAAACTGAAAAAATCTGCATAATTTCCCCTTTATTCATAATTTTTTTTTAAAAGGGCGATGGTTTCAGTGTTTCCCAAAATTGGTGTTCATTTTGTTAATTGAATGTAAAAAAGGAGGTCATTTGATCAATGTTACCTGCACATTGATCATGTGATCACTGGAAAAAATGACAGATTTCGATGAATTCATACTTTTTTTTATTATATTATAATATGTTCTGTAACACATTGCACAAAACAAAGCACAGTGCCATGCACTCATTCTGTAACAAAATTGGCTTATGCCTAACTTCAAACAATTATAGTTTAGGCATGTACACTAATTAAGCGGTTAGAATGAGAGATGTGGCCATCAAAACGGCTGCCAACAGGAGGTGAGTATTGGACATGTCCCAGAGAATGAAAAGGCCTGGACATGCAGGTATCACTTCCAGTCCCTCCAGGCCCAACTCAACTCAGACCTCAGAGTCTCATGAAGGCCACCTCCACCAGTTCAACAGGTCACACTTCCCATCCTCAACAACAGGCATCACTCAATAATGGTCTCTCCAAGTGCAGTAGCTGCAATTCTAAGCCCTTAAATGCTCTTAGCAGGCTAACCATAAGCACCAAAACTGTACCTCAATATTCCATTTTATTTTTATTCTGAAGAACACATTTGGTTATCCACAGGTACTGTACATTGAGCGAAATTGAAATGATAGTCAATCTGGGAAGCAGAACTGTTTTCGTCATCATCAATGGGTATAGTTTCATGACATGATATCTACTACTTTTGAAATTAGACATCAGGGAAGTATTTTGTTACATCTGGGGCCTCTTATTATTTCTTTATATGCCCATAAACAGCCGTCTTACACATATGCCACACATCTGTATTATAACATTTCTTCAGCAAGTCTCCTCAGGTCATTGCTTTTCATTTTCATTAGACCTTGAGGGCCCACATGAAACCTTCTTTTCATGTTCTGATTATTACCTGTTCTTGAGTTGAATGATTAGACCTTACTTACCTTAGTGGAAGCTGGAAATTAAATCTAGCATACAACATTGTAAGTTAGTGAAGCCTCAGTGAGAATGGGGCATCTTCACACAATGCAGTGTTAGCACCAGCTTAATCTTTCCTGGAGATGTGCAGATCGATCCCGAACACCATACAAAAGAGTTTTTATAAGAATTAACTCGAGAATGACTACTGTACATCCAGTTTATGCAAATCTAATTCTGAAGAGTTTTCTTAGTTTGATGTTGTCCTCAACTTAGATTCAGGGTCTTGTTCAAAGATGGGCTAAGCATTCGTGCATGTTTGAGAACTTGGCAAATTTTGGACAACCTCAAGGTCTAGGAGCACAAGGATAACACTACCTTGCACATGAAAGGAGAGAGGGGAATGGGAAGCTTATTAAAACGTAAGGACAAGGTGAGAACAATTCCACCTCAACCAGAGGCTGACTTCCTGATTAGGATTTGAGGGCAAGAATTGCCAGGAAGCAAGATGGTCAGGGTTGCTTCAGTGTGGGTGTGAGGTCACTTCATGTTGACAGCCATCTTGCTAGAGGCAAAAGGAAAACATTTTCATTTGTCAGCCATGTTGTTTGGGGCAATGAAACCTGAGATGTCAGACTTTCAGGGATGCACCAGTGCTGAAACGGAGAGGCTGCAATGGTGGATCCTGATAATGTTAACCTGATTTAACTCCTCCAATAGCCTAGGGTTATCCACTAAAGGCCACTCAAACTTTGAATTACTTTCCTAAAGGTGGCGTTACTCCAATCCAGACCCTGAAATATAGGTTTTGTGTAGAGGAGAGAGAGGAGATATAAAATGTTGTTTTTGCATATAATTAGATTTTTGGATATGCATTAAACTCAATGAAAATAACGTAGGTAACCTAACATAATTTGCCCTGATTTAATGCAGCTTAGTTTATTTGGCCCATAGATAGAACACATCTGAGCTCAAAGTTAGATGGAAATATCATGAAAAAAGCTAGTAAATATTGGCAAGTACTGTCAAGATATATGCATGTTTGATCCTGTAAACTGACAAATAGATTTTACTTATGTAACACATGTTGCCTCCCCTCCCCCCTGGGAGATTTTACTGCTTCACGGTGTGGTGTGGTGCATACCTGCTGGCTCACAGTTGATCTGAGTCTCCTGCGTGTTGTGAAGGACAGGTCAGGCTTCTGGGGTAGTAACTGATTCGTACTCACTGTGACAGCGCCTCCATCTCTTGCAGTCCCCATGGATGTGGAGACAATCCTTGCAGGAGAACGTAATTCCACTTCCCCCTGATAGATTGCAGTCTCAGGCAGGAAGGTAAATTGGAATAGGATCACACTTTATTTGTACACACTGCAGATGGTCAGCATACACAGCTCACACATTGGTTACAGCAGTTCTTGGGGCTTCACCATCAGGATGTGCCCTGGACCTCCACTGCGGGTACGGGGCCCCCACAGCAGTCCTTGCTCTTCCCTGACTCCCTATTAGAGTCAGAGGTATGGTCTCACTCCTAACTCCCCAAGGGGAGAAGGCAGTAAGTGCACAGCCAATCCGCACTTCTGTGTGAGAACCTGTCTCTCTCAGGGGTAGAGACAACTGAGTAAATTTAGCAGTGCAGCCCCTTAAGTACAAGAAAAGCAGGAAACAGGTCTGAGTCCCTGATTGGAAACACAGGCCTAGTTGCACCGCCTCCCCTGTGACTCACAGAAGCTGCTGTGGGTGGGGAAAACCCAGGATTAATCCTGGCAGGCCTGCTCTTACCAGGGCTTACTGCCAGAAGAAGGGAAGACTGGTAGCCAAGGAGACCAGTCCTGGCTACACTTAAATATGTTGATGATGAATGATTTTCTTGGGATGTTTTGTGAAACAAACTGTGACAAGTCTTATTTCCGAATTCAGACTATTTGCACATGAGGGAGCAGAGGTCTTTCAGGATTCTTTGCAACCAGTCTCAGATTCCATTATTTGTTTCTGCCATGCAGTCTATACATTAGAGTGATTTTTTTTTGTGTGATTACTACCAATGTTTTTATTTCAAAGTGATAAATAAAGCCCGTCAGACAACAGTAATGTAATATGTTCAAAATCAAATCACACAGTAGTTAGAATTGTATATCTAAATAGACCTTCACTATACTGCTTGTGCTGTTTTTGTTTATAACTCATTGGCAATACCTGCACCACTGCTTGTATTCAGAGCCTTCAGTAGTTTTGCACATCAAGTAGATGTCATGCACTGTGATGTTCCTTCCAATATTACCATTTTACAGCCCAGTCATGTGATTGCCTCAGGGCCATGCTAAGTCTGTGTGATATATCAACTTAGTTATGTCTTGCCAACTAACAACATCTGCTTTGCTATGTCTTACCATATGTCAAGCATCAAAACATGTTTTTAAGCATCTGTTAATACTTGACAATTTTATTTTTTCATGTCAGGCTTTGTAAATCAACCATATATATCAACAGTGTAAATGCAATATAGTATTTTAGTGCTGTACATGTACTGTGCTAAGTTTGAAGGAAGATGTTTTTCTTAGGTGAATTCAAGCAGAGCAGTTTGGATTAGCAAATTCAAATAACTGTTCCTAGCTGGAACCATATTATTATGGAGCATGCTTTAACTGTACATACATGTTTCTATTTTGACATAAACATAACCAGCAAAATAATTATTGTGTTCAGTGGTAGAGAGGGGCACATTTTTGGGGGTGGGTTTGGATTCCCAGCGGATCAACCGGTTCCTTTTGTCCACGGATTTCAATGGATCAATCTCAAAAAGGGGGGATTCGCGTCTTGCAGAATTTGTATTATTGTTACCAATACACTCTGTGGATTCTGCAATCCGTGGATGGATTTGCAGAATCAAACCCATGGATTCTGCAGGATTTGTAAGAATCCGCGCACGGATTGCTGAATCCATGGATTGGATTCTACAAATCTGTCAACAGATTGCATCCAAATGAGGATTTTGATAATTTTGCTCAGATTAAAAGCAGCCAATTCACTCGGATTTTGGGGAGAAAATGCGAGAAAATCAGGGAAATGGATTTGGGCGGATTTGCCCATCTCTACTGACTGGTTTTGACAAACATAACATATTCTTCTAAGTTGAAGGCTACCTTGCTACTTTTTAACCCCTTAATTACCGTAGCATTATTAACTGACCAAACCACTCTGTCCAGGGAAACTACCCCCACTCCTCACCCCCTCTACCCATATATTATCACAGTGATAAACCATGAAAAACAAAAATAAAATATATTATATTTAAATGTAAAAAATAATTTGCCAATAAACGTATTGATTGTCACAGTGGTAAACCATGCCCATAATATGAGCAAGGATTGCCACTATGGCAATGAATTGGCAAGCTTAAACATTTACCAAAAAAAACACATTGATAGTCAATGTGGTTATCTATACTCTCTAAAGGGGCATAAACACATTGCCAGTCAATGGGCATCCTATAAAAAATACACAATGAAATAAAATCATTGTGTTTCTTACCTTTGCCGGGATGAATATTCACCCTCCTCATTCAACAGCAGCATCAACTCATGCCCCACGATGCAAAGATCATCAGCATGATGCCTAAGAAGTCCATGATCCTCAGTAGCTTGAAGAGGAGTCTCTGGTGAGTAGTTCTTTCTTTTTTGGTTTCTTCTTTCTTTTCTTCTTTGTTTTCCAACATGTCCATGAGATGTTGATCCGCTGGCTTCTTGGGGTCAAATGAGACATGACAGGCCTGATATTGGGCCTGCCATATCCCATTCGACTGACAAATTATTCATTGCCAATCCGATTGGTGGATGTACCATATGATGGCTTCCTTTTTTGTAATGATGTGATGTTATCATAAAGGGAGAGATGCCAGCCAATCAGGTAGAATATACTTCTCTCCCTTTAAAATTACGTCACTTCAGCAAAAAAAAAAAAAATGGAAGCCATCCCATGGTTCATCCACCAATTGGATTGGTCGATGTACCATGTACAGTTGCCAGATGGCTTCTCCAAAATGACTGGAAAAATGGTGAAAGATGTGAGACACACGCACGCTTTGAGAAACACGCATGCATGCTTGAGAGACACGCATCTCTCTCTCCGCTCTCCGTTCCATGCGGTTTCCTCCTTTCCTTGGCTCCACCCTCAGGCTCCTGACACCTCCTGATTGGTTGCATTACCAAGCAGCAGCCATCCGGATGGAGGAATCTGCCCAGCAACAGCCCTGCTCTCTCCCTGCTTAGGGAAATCAAACTGCCTCCCAAGCCACATGAAAAAAAGCTACTCAAAGCTCCAAACAGAAAGTAGAAAGAAAAAATAATAATCAATGTAGTGCAGGACAACAGTGGCTAAATGTGAGGGTGAATTCAAGCGCTGGGTCCGTGCAGATAGTGGAGGTAACATCAGGCAGGGTAAGCAGTGACCGGATTCCAATGGATAAGATCTGGTAGGGATATAGGCATAACAGAGGAAATATATAATTGTACCTTTGTAGTCCCGTTTTCGGCTCTCCGTCAACTGTATCCCTTTGCTGTGTGGGGCACTGTAAGAAGTGTGCTGTCCTCCTCTTCCAACGATACCGTGGAGCTCCCGAGTGCTGGTGATGTGCGTCACAACCTCCAGTCCGTCCGGGAACGCTCCGCCAAGTCTTTAGGTTCCACATGTCGGAATCAAATGTCCTCCGTGGTTAGGGGACCCATCTAACGCGCCCTCACCGCAACTGTGCGTCCATCCAATCGTCAAGGCATCATGAACAGGAGAAGGATTGATACGAGACAGCAAAGTTCAAAAAAGAAGCACCATCAGCTCACCAGGAAAGTAGAAAAGTTAAAATCGTTTATTAAACTACATAAAAAAACAAAAAAAGCAAACATAAAAGGACAGGAAAAACCTCCCACGCATTTCGGGCTCTAAAAGCCCTTTCTCAAGGAGTATGAGAAAGGGCTTTTAGAGCCCAAATCGCATGGGAGGTTTTTCCTGTCCTGTTATGTTTGTTTTTTATGTAGTTTAATAAACAATTTGAACTATTCTACTTACCTGCTGAGCTGATAGTGCTTCTTTTTTGGACTTTGCTGTTTCGTACCAATCCTTCTCCTGTTCATGCTGCCTCCCAAGCCAGTCAGGTTACAACAGTATGTCCAGAGAGGTAATACCAGTATACACATGCATGTCCAGTATTGCCTCACATTTTTTACTGCACAGATTGTCCAAATACAGGATAGTCCAGTTCAATACTGGACACCTGGTAACCCTAGTACCATGTGATGCATTTCCTTTTTTGGAGTGATGTGACATCATCAAAAAGGGAGGGAAGCCAGCCAATCAGGTAGCATGCCTCCTCCCTTTTTGATGATGTCACATCACTCCAAAAAAGGAAAGGCATCACATGTTACATCCACCAATCCTATTCGCTCCCATTTTCGTTGTTGCTGAAGTAACGTTATCTTAAAGGGAGGGAAGCATGTGATACCTGATTGGCTGCCATCCCTCCCTATAAGATAACGTGACATCATTAAATAAAATGGAAGCCATCACATGGTACATTCACGAATTGGATTAGTTTTGCATTGTCAGTCAAATGTGACATCACAGGCCTTATATAATGTCTGTCTTGTCTCATTTGGCCCCAAGAAGTCGGCGGATCAACATCTCCTGGACCACTTGGAGAAGAAACAAGAAAAGGATGAAGAAAAGAAAGGAAAGAATAAATAACTACTCACTGGGGCCTCCACTGCAAGCAACAGAGGATCATGGACTTCTTCGCATCATGCTGATGAGGATCATTGCTTGCTGGGGCAAGAGTTCGTGCCACAGTTGGATGAGGAGGATGAATGTTCATCCCGGCAAAGGTAAGAAACACATTGATTGTATCTTATTTCATTTTTTTTTAGGATGCCTATTCACTGGCAATGTGTTTATCTATGCCCCTTTGTGGGTATCGATAAGCACATTGACAATCAATGGGTTTATTGGGAAATGTTTGTTTTATTTAATTGTAATGAATTTTATTTTGTGTTTTTTTATTTTTAGGTTGCCCATTCATTGCCATTGTGGCAATCCATGCCCATATTGTGACCATGGTTTACGACAGTGACCATCAATGGGTAGTGGGGGTAGAGGGGTTTGGGTGGGGATAGTTGGCCCAGGGAGGGTGGTTAGGCCTCCTGGAATGCAGCTAGGAGATGTTACAATTTTGGAGAGATCGACCTCTATATATAAATCCAAAACAAAATTGGCAGTTGCTCTTATATAAATTTTCTCAAAAAGCAACTAAATCGTGTAGATTCCTGGTGGTTGTTCTACCCTTTCGAGTGCAACTATACCTGTGTTTCACGGGCACACAACTCCATGTCGCATATTGACCTCTTGTTGGTCTCAACACCTCTCTTTCATAAAATCTCAAAGGGTTCGATCCACAATGCATGTATCATTCCCCTATGATCTCCGATTACAAATGTACCCGCACCCTAATATCTCGAGAATATGCTCCATTCCCTTAAACCTGCTATCTCAGGCTAATTTTGGAACAGTAGTGCAGATTAAATAGGAGCAATATAAAGAAAATAACACAGAACACATTGGGGACCCGTTCTTGTTTTGGGAAACTGCTAAAGTGGTTCAAAGAGGTGACATTACTGTATAGGGAAAAAAGGACAATTAAAAATATTTATGATATAATCAAAAATGAACTGAAGCTCCCTTGCCTCCTCCCTGACAGTGGTCCCGTCATGTGGGAAGGTGTTGTGAGCTGTGTCGGCCATGTTGTGGTTTGGTACAGCTGCATGTATATGGACTGTGTGTAAGGCAGCGGCCATCTTGCGATTGGCACTGCTGGAAGAGGAGGTCCTGAGACGGCGTGATCAGACGGTATCTCAGAGTTTTAAGAACTCGGTTTGAAATAGTCCAGTGAAGAATCAGGGTCAGGAATTAAGTCGATTCTGTATCAAGGGCAGTTGGTAAGGTCAGCCAGAAACTGTTGTGGGTTAAAGTTTCTAAATTTTCTACATTTGGAAGCATAGCTAATATCTTAAGTGAAAATCTGCTTTCCTCCCCAGGTTCTGTGTCTGGGTGATATTCCAGCTCTTTGCAACTCTTTTGGTATTGGAGTTAGCATGCTGCATTTCCAGATGCACCTTTTATCTTTTAAAATGGCCCCCAGCAGTGTCATAGTATATCCTGGTGCAAGATTCATTCGTTTTACGTTTCTTACGTTTTTTCGTTTTTCTTGAATGCGGTCTGTTTTTATCTGTCGTCTCTGATTTTCGGAAGAAGTTGAATACCTCTTTATTTTTTCCCTTATAGTTTTATGTTGTATCTTGTCTTTTGGTTTTTAGATTTGTGATTTTTAGGCACTTTTATTTATTAATTTATTATTTATTAATTTATTTAATACTTTTATCAAATGTTTTACCAGGAAGTAATACAGTGAGAGTTAGCTCTCATTTTCAAGTATGTCCTGGGCACAGAGTTATGATGACAGATACATGGTTACAAATAAACGGTTACATTAGGTGCAGGTGTTATATATTACGTTTAAAGTCATAAAGACCCCCACTTTGTTAATCACAATGGGCCATTGTCTGGCCGCTGGGATTCCGCGCACACAGATGGAAAAAACGTGATTGCAGTGGATTTTGTTATGGCAGCGCGACAAACCATACTGCCTCATCTGTACATCTGTGTTGCCCCAAAGACTGGCGTCAGCTGACAGTCGCTGCTCTTACAACTGCTTGGTTACTGGATTGGGCAAAGTCTTCTAACACAACACATTGCAGGCCTAGTACAAGGAAAAAGAAACAAGCGCAAAATAGCTGTGAGTGAGAAGGATACGTTATAGTTCCAAATATAGGTTTCCTTGATGGGTGCCGCACCGGGTAGCAAATGGGTTAGTTCTGGGCCACTTGAGTAGTTGTGGAAAAGGGGTTCCAAATGCGCACAATCTCATCAGAATGTAAGGAGAAAAGGGAAAAAATCACACAATTGTGTAACACTGTAAATGCAGTCGAAGCAGGAAAGGTATTGCACTCACATTTGTGAGTGCAATACCTTTCCTGCTTCGACTGCATTTACAGCATTACACTATTGTGTGTTTTTTTCCCCTTTTCTCCTTATATTCTGATGAGATTGTACGCATTTGGAACTCTTTTTCCTCAACATTGCAGGCCTAGCCTATCTCTTCTAACACAATTTTAACCTTGTTTGTAATTGTTAGATACGCCTAGAATCATATATTATCTCTAACTGTGCATGAAATGTCCGCAAAATGAATGTATTACCGCTGTTCGTTTAATGCAGCCATGTATTATCATAACTCTGTGCCCAGGATATACTTGAAAGCAAGAGGTTATTCTAAATGTATTACTTCCTGGTAAAACAATGTATAAATAAGATGTTATCTCATTTTTAATCCGGTAGACACAAAAAGGAAGACGTAACAGTAGTTGGATGTTGAAGTTTTCATTTATTTATAAAAATGTTTTACCAGGCAGTAATACATTGAGAGTTACCTCTCGTTTTCAAGTATGTCCTGCGCATAGAGTTATGATGACAAATAATATATGGTTACAAATACAGGGGCCTATGCAGAGAGCTGCGAGAAGCCCTATCTCGCCATGTATTTGCCAAATATGCCCATAGCAAATCCTGAAATGGCGAGAAACTGGCCATATGATTAAAATCCGCCAATTTTTGGTTTCTTTAAAAAAAACTCGCCAGATGGGTGGTGAGAAGCAATATTTCTCCAGTTTTAAAATCGCCGTATTCTAGTAGCCCCGATCAGCATCTCGGCGCTGATCGGGGCTACAAAATGGAGAGATTTTCTCTCCACAAATACAAGTACAAGTACAAGTACAAGTACAAATACACGGTTACATGACATAGCATGAACAGTTAAAGATAAAATATGTTATAGGCGTACTGTATGTAACAGTTACAGGCCAGATTAAAATGTGAGACAGCCTTAGTTTAGAAAGAATTTAGACTGGTGGCGGCTTTGAGAGTCTCAGGTAGATTGTTCCAGGTGTGAGATGCACAGTAAGGCCGCGATTATAGTATCGGTGATGGCACGCGAGAGTGCGCGCACCGCCAAAACAAATACCTGGATTCCAATGAGGCTGCAGATAGTGTGCGTTACTGCGACTGCGCGGAAGCGCTGAATTCAGAGAAGACAAAATAATTTGTTTTCAGATGCGACGGCCACGTCACGTGACTTGCGGCTAACCAATCAGTAGCGCCTTCCCCTTCTCCTCTCCTAACATTATGTGTGCCTCTGCATGTACAACATGGATGGGACCCTAAAAATGTGGATAATACCCATACCCAGTCTCCTATTTCAGGGGTCTGTTATCAGGGATAATAGCAGCCCCACACTTAACAAAAGCCATGCCTAGAAGAGGACAATTCATTTACCTAGTACAGTGTCATTGGCTTGCTTGCAGATGAATAACATGAGGGAAAGCCTTTGCATCTGCACTTTTTGTAATGAAGTTAAAGCAGATCAGTCTGCGCTGCTTGATTTCTATTGTCCCTTACTATACATTCTGTATCTTCTTCTGCCGTGAGCCTCTGCCTGTACTATACTATACTATACATACCTGGGCCTCATGCAGTTAGCGGCGGAAAAAAACTTTGTCAGGGTTTTGAACTCACCATGTTTTTGCCGAGTTGCTCTCATGGTATGCAGAATGGCCTGAATATCAGTGAGAGCAACATTAGCTAACATGGCGAGTTGCCGGCTGCGATAGGACCTGACCTCTGAAAAGGGCTCACCCGGTTACTTGTATCTGCTGCAGAGAGAGATCCGCCTCTCTCTGCGGTCATCTCACCGGAAATAAAATATTTTAACATTTAAATTTTATTCCTAGTGTAGATGTGCAGGGGGTCTCCGGAGCAGAACCACGTTGGTTTCAGGTCCGGTGTCCCCCTACTTCCCGAGATACAGGCCCCGTTATGGGGTATCTCCTATGCATGGAGATGTCCCGATCATGTTACCGGGGGATTTAAATCCTGCAGGGGGATACCGGCAGTCCATAACAGGGCCTGTATCTCATGAAATAGCGGGTCTCCAAGGCTGAAACCAATGTGGTTCGGCTCAGGAGACCCCCTGCTCGTGTATAGTAGTATCAAAACACACATATCAATAAACAATAATTCATTTTTATATTTATTTAAAAGTATTTATGTATTATTATTTTTTTGGGGCACAGGATTGGTACCACAGGCAGTCGGGGACCCCCGGACACCTGCGGGGACCACCCGGGGACCCCTGTGGGGCTCTCGGACACCCACGGGGACAACCCGAGGGCCACTGCCGGCCTATATTCCTGTGCATTAAAAAAATTTAGATATTTGATGAATGTTAGGGGGTGAAGGGGTTGTTGGGGGCACAGGGGGTGGGTGGTGTATTAGATATTGCAATGTTTATTGGGGGCTAAGAGGTGGGTAGTGGAGCTGGTGTGTGTATTGTTTTTATTGGTGGTAGCGGTGGTGAGTGAAGGGGGTATTAGTCCCAAGGATGGGTTTTTAGACCTTGCGGGTGGGTAGCTGGAGAGGTT
Source organism: Ascaphus truei (assembly GCF_040206685.1). Classification (NCBI taxonomy): domain Eukaryota; kingdom Metazoa; phylum Chordata; class Amphibia; order Anura; family Ascaphidae; genus Ascaphus; species Ascaphus truei. The sequence continues at coordinate 411,450,845 of NC_134483.1, read as the reverse complement.
AACCCCTTCATTACCGTAACAGTATTAATCGCTAAGGTAATGAAGGGGTTAAATCCACCCACAACCCCCCACCCCGCAAGGCCTAAGCACCCACCAAGGCCAAAAACCACCTTCACCCACCCCCGCTACCACAATAAGCCTGGCCCTGGTGGTTAACCCCTTCATTGCCTTAGCGGTTAGCCGTACTTTAATAAAAGAAGGCGGAGCGGCCAGATACTTCGTTGAAACTTTTGACCATGAATAGTCCCTTGAAGTCAGATCTCAGGTGATAAGTGCTGCATGTGGTAGGGACGAGGAACTTGTTCAGATAGGCAGGTAGCTTGCTCAAGAAGTATTTGAAGGCAAGACAGGAAAGATTAACTTTGCTCCTAGACTCAAGTGATGGGCAATCTAGTTATTTTATTAAGCTTTATTCATGGTTTAGGAAGGAGCTGCAGATCTAAGCAGCCATCTCATGTGGTGTTAGCCACACCCCTATGAATGTAATACTTGTGAAGAGTTGAGCCTCTACAATTTGATTGATCTAACTACAAACAAAAGTCTTCACTTTTTACAGAATTACATTTTGAGATCATATATCTTGAAAACAACAACCAAAGCAAAGTTGAATCAAGAATCACTTCAAGCATGACTCATCTGCATCTGACATTTGTATCCACATCTTTGAGTCGGGGGAAAACTGGAATTCGTGTAACTTGAATGTGGCTAGGGTCCAAAAATGATGTCAATAGACATAATAATTGCTTTAATGTTTTTTTTTTGTTTTGTTTTTCACAACAAATCCGTAAGATGGTTTTTATAATGCTTTTTCTTCAACTATAGTATAGCAAGTTATTAATTTTCTGGTGCTTGGTTTTTCACTGCCACAAGCCTGAAAAAAAAAAAAGTTGTGCATTCCTTAGTTAATGTTATTTTCTTTCTTATATGGCACCAACATGTTCTGCTGTACAGTACAATATGGGGGTTGGGACAGAAAGAATACATTAGATACATACAATTTAAAACATAATGAAACAATAAGTAATGAGACCTCTGATCCAACAGGCTTACAATCTAAAAGGAATGGGACAGTGATGACATAAGTGTAGGTGGGGTTTAAGCGCTTAAAATGTAATGCTACACTAGGGTCTCTTAGATACATAACTACAGTAGCAACAAAACCAGAAATGTATTGTAATCTTAGTGACTAGCATAGGTCTACAATGATTATTATTTTCTCAAATAAATATCTAACAATAAATAACTTTGTCTGCTCTCAGAGATCTAATAAATGTTAAAGAGATTTTTGTTTCTATCCTCTTAACAAATATGCCCTCAAACGACAAATGTATTTTACAGCTGCAGTATGTACATATAAAATGTGGAATATTATAACTTTTCTAGTCAAATCTGCATACTACTATATATTACTATTTCAAAAATGTACGGTAGTTCCTCCTTTTTGTAACCACAATGAGGTGTTATTGTTTTGCCTTTTCATTCCATGGTCTAATATAAACAGGATAGAATATACAGTAACATTCTGGATTTTTAAACAAAGAAAAATTGACCTCAGATTTCTTGTGTGTAACAATTGAAAAATCCTGGCTGACATATTGTTCTACTTTTTGTAATGCTGTTAGCACCTCATAAAATGGAGAAACAAACGAGGCAACAGGAAAGGCCCAAAACCACCACTAACACCTTATCCGTAGCAGATTCTCTCATTCAAAACTTCAATGGGGATTGTCACTTAAAGCACACCTGTGAGCACATGACGTGTATATGGGACAAGGGTTAATGCACGGCTACCTAGCAGACCCAATTTTCAGCTTCTGCAAAGGTCCCTCAGATGAACAATATTTCCCCTCAATCCGTCCCAATATACCATCTGTCACAGACAGCACACTTGTGAGTATGTGACCTATGCCTCTGCAAACTACTTCAAATTAGTTATTTACCCTTACTGAGTTGCTACTGTATGAAATTTGTGTAAAAAAACAGTATTCACTATTATTGCTCTCTCTTTCTATTTTTGGTGTAAAACGGGAGTACCCTTAACTATTGAAAGTGGATATACAATAAAATGTGCCTGTTAACCATATGGGGGCATCTGAGTGGGAAATCCAAAGACATTTTCTACATATTAATATTTAATCAATAAAACAATATTGCACCATGTACTGTATTTTCCATTTCCGGTTTTCATCTGCGCTCCCCATATCTCAAAGAAAACGATGAAAAAGAATTAAGAGGATGGTTCATCTGAGATCAGAGCTAGAGACTTATTATTTGTGTCACATTATTTTGTTATGCACTTTATTATATTTTGGTTTTTATATTTACAATCACTTGTATTGCACTATGTATGTTTTTCTATTTTGCAAATTATTTTATATTTGCACAAGGAGCAACTGGTGATGATCTGTTTGTTCATATCCGTTAACAAGAGCACGGTCCGTACAGCCCCTACAACTGCATGGCACCCTTGCCTGGCATAGGTGATCCCCCAGGCAAACCTGCCGGAGGGGGCGATATCGGGCTGTGCCAGGGGACAATCAGAGCGCTTGATGCTGGTAGGAGTGGAGGGCTGGCTTGCACATTGTTTGGGGCAGGGACTGTGATCTTGCAGGTGGGCACCCAGGTCACTGCGCAGGGAAACCAGGTATAGGTTAAGTCGGTCAGGAGTTGGGCAATCGTGTCGGGCTCCCCCCAACTTACCTCAATGGTCTCCTCAGGAGCATCTCAGGATGTAAGCTCAAAAGGTCCTGCGAATATTGGGGCCTGGCTGGATGACCCAAACAGCAGAGCTGGCATCATCTTGGTTGTTACTGTGGGACACAGCTGTTGTATGGGCCGCCTGTGGGGTCTGCATAGCTAATACAAATCTTCCCAGATCACAGCCTAGAAGAATGTTGTCATCTTGACCTGAGAGGACCCCCCAATCATGGATCCCTCTGCCTACTCCCCAAACGACATGCACATGGGTGATCTGCAGGGATCAAATCAGGATGGACCAGAGTGGCTGTGTCTCCAGTGTCATCAAACCGACAATTTCTAGCAGCAATTGGGTATTAACCCGTTGAATGACCGAGTCTCCTAAACCACCGTATTGTTGAACCCGCAGCCTTCCCATAAATCTTGGAGCAGACACCAATAATGTATAAGCAACATAAAAGCTATTTGAGCAAACGCAGTGATAGCACAGGTCAGTGGGCTGGTTAATCCGGTAGAAGTACAGCGGAGCGTCTCCATAAAAGAAACCCCAAGGTAAGTCACAGTCCGGTGCCACTTAGCCTCACCTCCGCCTGATAACTATATAGGATGATAGGAATAACTTTGTTTACTCACGACACCCTTGCTGCGGTCCCGCTTAGAACGCTCCGATCGCCATCACTGCTTCTCGTGGTGTCGGCGTGCTCCTATTCCGGATATGACGTAGAATGAAGAGGAAATGGTAACCGTGGTCACAGCACTCCACACAACCAACGCATAGAAAAAATATAAAAATCTTTATTTAAACTACACAGTGAGCATCAGTAGCACCACTCTGACGCGTTTCGTCTATAGATAGACTTTATCAAAGATAAAAGATAAAGTATATCTATAGACGAAACGCGTCAGAGTGGTGCTACTGATGCTCAATGTGTAGTTTAAATAAAGATTTTTATATTTTTTCTATGCGTTGGTTGTGTGGAGTGCTGTGACCACGGTTACCATTTCCTCTTCATCAAACCGACAGCCCACCAGTCCCCAATGGACACTGAGTGGAGATACTGGCATTGTGAATCATTGGGCTCCATTCTGATGGTGGCCACCCAGTAAACCCCACTGATGGCAGAACCCATTGGGGTCTCGTAGACCAGAGCCTTGGTCTGTGGCAATCTGAGGCTCATAGACTGCTCTACGGTCAGCATTAGACCCACACAGGTGATCAGATGCTGTGAGATACAGCGGCAAATCACAAGAGTCCCAGTGCACAAAGTAAGTTTGAATTGCCTGCTTGGATTGGCACTGAGTCTCATTCTGGGGTGTCTGGCAAAGCCTCAGAGCACATCGCTTAGTTAGTTAACACGCTAAGTCCAGAATTAACTGTGGAGCTCAGATTGACTCCCCATTACATAATTTCCCACCCTCTGAAGAAAAGCATAAGAAAAGAGGTAGTGACCAATCACATCACAGATGCTGTGTGTGTTGGCCAATCACAGAGTGAGGGCTCATCTGTGATGAGCCAATCTAGGCGGGGCTGGGACGGTGTGGCAAGGACAGCACACAGGGGCAGGCCAGCCGGATATCTGCCACAGATATAGACACCACAGTTTCTAGGATGCACAAAGGCTCCACTGTTCAAGTCAATGCCTCCCAGACACGAGTTCCACCCATCCCTACTCGCACAGTGCCCCCGGCACTGCACCACCACCCTCCTCGATCACAAATACAGTTTAAAATACATGATTTTGTGCCAGATGAGCCACAATAAGATGGATATAAAGGGGCAATACTGCATATGCATCCAGATGGATAGGGGCAAAGAAGGAAACAAAAACGTGGGCGCAAACACAATCACTAGTGAAAAAAATTCCAAAAATAGTGAATTAAACGGGATATATAAATAAATCACTTACATGAGATAGGTGAGAAAACAGGTTAGGCCGGGGACACACATCAGATCTGCAGAATACCTATATACTTTCACAAATGGAAAGAAAATAGGAAAAAGAAAAAACACAATAGTGTAATAGAGTAAAAAATCTCAAAGTGTATTGAAAGAGAATAAGTACAAGTCACAAACGAGCAATGTTTAGGAACCTTAAGGCAGGGGTGAGCAAACTTTTTATGCCGAGCCCCCCTTGTTATCCATGAATTTTCTCGCCCCCCCCTGCCTGATGTAATCAAAATCACATGAAAAAAAAACCTTTATTAAACGGTATACAATGTAAATACAAATATGTCTAAGGCTGCCCATATGATGCCCGCGACGTCACCCGTCGCCGCTAGCGAAAGTTGTATTTCGCTTTGCGACGGCATGGGCGACCAGGCCATTGATTGGTTCAAGGGCTGTCACATGAGGCGACAGCCTCTAAAATTCAAATATTCCGAATCACGTGGCCCCACCTGCACTATTCTGTTTGCCCGCGCACGCACATCTTTTTTGCCTGCGCAGCCAGGTTTTGCTGCACGCGCCCCGCCTAAATAATCTTGCACCCGGGGCGTTCCCCCCTCAGTTTGTGCACTGCTGCATTTCATCACAACACCCACACACACACAATCACAACACATACAACCAACATACAGTACACTCAATCACAACACACACAGACAGACAACCAACAGGCACAGAACACACACAACACCCACTCAAATCACAATCAACACAGCACACACTCAATCACTATACACACACAGTCACATCCAACACTCAAATAATCACCACCAACACACAACACTCAATCACAACACCCAAACACGCTCAATCACAACACACACACACAGACAACCAATAGGCAAAGCACACACACACACACACACACAACAGTCCATATATATATACACACAAACACATATATATACATATATATATATATATATATATATACATATACACACACACACATACATACATACATACATACATACACACACACACAAATATATTATACACACACACACATATATATGTATATATATATATATCTGTATATATATACATATATATATATACACACACACACACACACCTGGTGGGAGAAAGGGAGTAACTATGCCTGCTCAGGTCCCCCCATGTGCTGCTGAAAACGGGCGGGTAACAGACAGGAGGAGGAGGGCTTGTCTGTGTGCAGGGAAGGCCCCCGCAGCAAGGCCCCGCCCCCTCTGCAGGCAGACACAGCAGGAACTGGAAGCAGCCTCTGCACGGAGCTTCTGGCCGCCCTTGCACCGCCCCCAGGTTTCCCCTACATAATCTTGCACCCCCCCAAGGGGGCGTGCCCCCCAGTTTGCGCACCGCTGCCTTAAGGTATGATAAGCTCAAAATGATCTCAGGGTATACTCCTTCTAGTTTAAGGTGCTGTCCTCTTCTCACTCGTAATGTCCCAAATAAGTTCTGGCTGCAGTGGTTGGAAACTTTTCTCCCTTGTATTCGTGGAGAGATACCGCAAGCTCAAATGAAGACTGACTGTATGTATGGAGAGACGCCGGGAGCTCCGATCTGGACTTACTGCAGCCTGACGTCACTCGTCGGTGATGGAACTTGGAAGCTGGGACCCGGATTACGCTGCATCTTACTGATGGAGGCAGAATGCAACAAGGCACACTGGTGGAACACCGTGGGATAACGCTGCATACAAAATCAATCCTAAGGCTGGGGCCATAGAGGGGTAGCAGGGCTGAGGCGCGCTGACGCTGAGGCTCGCCTGCTGAAATCTGCGCGATTTCATGCCCATGCAGGAGAGCCAGTGGGCGCGATCGGGAGGCGGGGGGAGACTGAGGGAGGCGGCGCAGTGACGTTGCTGGGCCAATCGCCCGCGACGCACTGACGTCAACGTCACGGCGCCGTGATGTTGACGCTGCTCCGCGCTGATTGGTTGTTTTCAGCCGACAGCGCTCTGAAAAACAGTTTGGCTGTCGGCTGAAAAATCCAGCGCCTCAGCACGCCTGCGGACGCTCGCGTGATCCCCCTCGGACGTGCCTTCTATGGACTCAGCCTAAGCGTTTCTCTCTGCCAACGAACTTCCTCAGGGATAGGGGAAAAGGCTGGGCTTAATCTTTATTATGAGAGCTGCATTGCCCTTACTGTCACAGTAACGCTATCATTTTCCCATTACAGATGTAGCATCTTCTATCGATCAGCAGCTGCAACACATGTTATTTATTTATTTATTTATAAAATATTTTACCAGGAAGTAATACATTGAGAGTTACCTCTCGTTTTCAAGTATGTCCTGGGCACAGAGTAAAACAAATAATACATGGTTACAAATACAGTTACATAAATGAACAGGGTATACATTATATACAAGACATTGCATGCACAGTTAAAGAAAATATATATTATGGGCGTATGAAACAGTTACAGACCAGATTAAAGTGTGAGACAGCCTTAGATTTGAAAGAACTTAAGCTGGTGCTGGATGTGAGAGTTTCTGGTAGGTTGTTCCAGTTTTGGGGTGCACGGAAGGAGAAGGAGGAACGTCCGGATACTTTGTTGAGCCTTGGGACCATGAACAGTCTTTTGGAGTCTGATCTCAGGTGATAAGTGCTGCAAGTGGTAGGGGTGAGGAGCTTGTTCAGTAACGGCCTAGTGTGCCTATTGCGTGGTTTACTTACACCCCCCTAACAAACTGAGACGACACAGATTTGTGGAAGTAAAAATGGTCACAGCTTTATTGTTTTAACAATACCTGCAAATAACTGTCAGCCATAATCTTAGTCCTTTGTCATCCCTATTCTTGGTATCTTCCGGCGGGGGGAGCCCTCCTCCACCCGCCCTAATCTACCGTCCACCAGGAGAGACACTCTCCGCCGCGAGAGACACTCTCCACGGCCCCCGTCTACCGTTACTGGGAGAGACACTCTCCACCGCAAGAGACACTCTCCACGGCCCCTAGGTCCCCCTTATCAGAGCCGCCTGGGCCTACCCGCATAGGATAGAGCCCAGCTGCCTAAGATTGGTGCCAGGGGTACAGCGACCGACCGCCTGCGTCGGCGCCTCCAGCCCGCACAATCTTTTCAGGGGGACCGTTACCTGGCGGCCCATCCGCATCGTATGGAGCCCCATTTCGGGTATTTACGGTGTCCCTACGATGACTGGCCTGACAGTTCCGCGTTCCGCCAAAGCTGTAACGATGGATCTGCTAACAGATTCATAAAATATGGTTATACACAACACAACATTACATTCTCAATGGGATGGGTGGGTGGGAAAACAGAGTCAGTGAGTAGCTTTTGCAAGCGCAGGGTTTAAATAGCCTGCCCCATTAGCCCCTCCCCTTGCTGATTCGCGCGCAAATCCACCAAGCCTCGTGGTGGGGGGGAAGGAAAGGAAGGCGCTTTCAGTACCCCCTGGAGGCACGGGCCATTATGGGCGCGACGGCCCCATTTTGGGACCTCTTCTTCTTCTATAGCTGGATAGCTTGCCCATGAAGAATTTAAAGGTAAGACAGGAAAGGTGAACTTTGCGCCTAGACTCTAGTGATGACCAATCTAGTTCTTTGAGCATATCGCAGTGATGTGTGTTGTAGTTGCATTGGAGAACAAAATGACAAAATGAATTGTAGAGGGTGTCAAGTTTGCCAAGGTGGGTTTGAGGTGCTGAGCCATATAATACTGTATGTCTCCATAGTCAAGGTAAGACAGGAAAAGTGAACTTTGCACCTAGACTCTAGTGATGACCAATCTAGTTCTTTGAGCATATCGCATGTGCTGTTGAACAGCAGACCAAAAGGCAAGCGTTTGCGGCACAGTGCTTTGCAGAGGGGAATAGCCATCAGGATTAACACAGCAGGGTCCTTGCTTCTGAATGGGACTCCCGCTGTGTGAATCCTACCAGGCTGCATCAGTCTGTAAGAGACATGCAGTAAGAGTAGACAGAATCAGTCCCTCCGACTGCACACCTCTGGAGCTGAACCGCATTCTTTTCAGCCCTGGGACCCCCTGCTTCCTGAGTTAAGTTACAGGCCTCGGTATGTGGCGCTGCATCTTTAATTCTCCCGCATCATGTGACTGGAACATTTAAACGCACATGAGATACCAGCACCCTGTGCTGGGGCCTGTAACTCGGGAAGTAGGGGGTCTAAAATGAATTCAGCTTAGCTCCAGAGACCCCCTGCTTCAATCCTATGTTATTAAAATGAATGCCGCACGATTGCCTGTTAGAGGCACGCAGGTAGAGTGACCAATTTTGTCTATTCTGAATGCGCATCTCTTACAGACTGATGCAGCCAGTGGGATTCACACAGCAGGAGTCCCATTCAGAAGCAGGGATCACCGCTGTGTTCCGCGGGATTCCACGAGCACGCTAGGACCGTACCCTTGGCAGATTCCGTGCCGACTGCTCGACCAACCATCGTGCTACATCTGTATTTCACTGTACTGCTGGCTATCAACAATCCATACTCTATCATTCATTGCACGAGTTAGGAAATTGGCCCTAACATAACTGCTTCTTGACATGTTGATACTGTATGATTCATTGGAGACTTATAACAGATATAACAGAAGTGGAGGAGATTTTCTTTCTCACATACTGTACACACACAAATCCTTTTGCTTAATTTCACACATGATTAGAGATATCAATACTGATAGAAACGAGACTAAACAAATGTAAAGGTTCTTTGGTAAAAGGAATCTTATGTAACAGGTTTTCCCCCACCCTCTGGGAGATTACACTATTACAGGGTGCCATGTGCTGTTTACCTGCTGGGTCACAGGATGCTGAGCTTTCCGCCTTGGAATAGGGTAAGACAGGACAGGCTTTTGGGGTGATGGTTAGTCCTTCTCTCAGTAGTTCAGTGCCTCTATCTCTTGCAGGCTCAAGGGATGCTGGAGGCAATCACTGCAGGAGAACTCTCTGCGTAACTCCCCCCACCCCCCATCCCTCGGCTCTGATTGATTGCACTCTCAGGCAGGAGTATATAAAAAGAACTGGAACTTTACCTTTACCAACAGGGTATAAGCATACAACTGGTACAACTCTCTGTCCCATCCTCCGGATGGTCCCTGGACTCAACCCTGGAGCTTGAGGCCTCCAGAGCCTATCCTGATCTCTTCCCACACCCCCTGATGGTATGAGGAAGGGATAGAAGGTGGTCAGAGACCTGCACACACTCTTCCTGGGGCAGTCTCTCTCAGGGGAGAGAACAACTGACTAAATTTGCTGTGCATCTCCTTAAGTACCATGGGGGAGTGTCCCAGGTCTGAGCCCCTGATTGGGCAGAACACAGACCCTAGGCCCACTTCTCCCTGTCACTCAACAGAGCTGCTTACAGCAGGGGAAACCCCGGATTGGGCCTAACACTGTCTGCACTGATACCAGGACTTACATGTTGGGCAGGGCAGATTAGTAGCCAAAATCAGACAAGGCTATACTCACTCTCTGGTGGAGAATCCAACATCCCCGCTTGGATCCTAAATTTGGTGTACCATCCTTCAGCTTGGAACAACCTGGAACAAACGCATAACAATTATACTATTACAGTGCATACAATTGATAGCATTCTCAACAGTGAGGCATTACAGATAACTCCCATACATGAAGAATCTTAACCCCCCTCAATAATAATGCATGGGGTCAAGCTTCTTAACTGCCTGCCCTCGTAGTCAGGAACTGTGATCAAGTACACCCTTTTTGGACCCTGCTTAGAGCGATACTCTACCCGATCCATAAAGATACCATGTCCTATACTCCATACTTTTATAAGATATCATATTCTCTCCTCAGTGTAGTACCAAGAATAACTGCACAGCATCCCTCAGCCAGTACTCCCTGTTGGCCTCTATCTCTCACATGATGGGCTCAGGGACACAGGGGTAGTCATAGCCGTGGGACTGCTGGTACCTCTGGACTTTAGCTCGGTCAGTCCGGCTAAGCATTGTGAGCTTATGACCGCAAACCTGGCACGGTAAGACCCAGATCAGGGGTTCGTGCGAGGGGTCTCCTAATAAAGAATGTAAAGCCTGTTGGTTTCATCCCTAACTTAATCTCCCTATCTCTCTTCCTGATGGCATCGGCGGTCTCTTCTATAGAGAACTCCCCTTACTCCCACCAGTGATCCACGACGTCCTCACTAATCAGCAGGAACCTGGTTGGCTCATGTAAGGGATATAGCCTTGGAACATGGGGTCCCACCATTGTAATACCTTCCCCATATGTGTAGAGCATGCCAACAGGTCATACTCAGAAGTCACCCTCGTGGATACCACTGATGTCACTGATCTGTCTGATTTTTCTCCAAAAGAAACTATGCTCTCAGCCCTCACTTCCCCATCAGAATAATCATCAAACTCCACCCAGTCTCTCCAGTCCTGGGAAGGCTTGACTACTTTTTGTTGGTTGCCCCTGGTGCGGGTAGCAACAATCTTAGGCCTCTCAATATCTCTGGGTAGGTCAATGCTAGTAGTAGACCTACCCCGACCTGTTACAGCCTGCACCTTGTGTGTGTCAGGGTCTTTAGAGTCCTTGTGCACGGCCCTTAGTTTGTTCATGGTGCTGCTGTAGTATGGGGTCAAGTGGAGCGGTACTCACCGGTGCAGGCACGTTAGTGTCCTCCTCTGCTCCGGCGGTCGCCTCAACAATGACATCATCATCCGGTTTCACCGGTAGGGTGTTGATGTCCTCCACGTAGAAAGAAGTACCGGATGGTACCTCCTCACTGGATTCCTCCGCTGGAGCCTCGAAGGGAGAAGACTCATCCTCATCCCTCCGCTGAATCCTGGCAGTTGCGTGGTCCTCCTGGTTGGAAGCATGTATGTCCGACGCCGTCTCTCTGGGAGCCGCCACAGCCATGGCACTCCTCCGCTGTTCGGAATGCACCTCCCCTTGCAGTGACGTCATCAGGGCAGGACTTCGCTCCCGCTCAGTTTGGAAGGATGGCGTTTGCTCCGCAGCCGCACTGGGATGATGCTTTACGGATCACCTCCCGCTGCTGTCGTTGTCCGATGTCAGGAGAGACACCCCCCCAGGGGAAGAGCACTGGAACACCTCACTGTTGCTGGCGGCGATTTGCAGGTGGCGGTCCCACTCCTGTGCCACCAACAGAAGTGTCCCAGCCTCCTCCAGGGCGGTTACCTTACCCGGTAAGTCTTTATTAGATGCAGGAACCGGGACACACGTGGCCGCAGTCCATACCGCACTTTTCTTCAATAAGGCTGCATCTTTTCTCTGGTAGGTTGAAGTAGGCAGCGACACCGCTGGCTTTAGGTGTGGGGAGCCATACCGCTGGCACTTGGACGTCAGGCCAGCCTCTCGTACCGGAAAGTCGCAGCAGGGGCAGATGCACTTGTGGTAGCTCTTCCATTCACTTCTACTAACAGGAAGCCTCCTGGTAGCCGGTACTGGGATACTTTGTACCCAGACATCATAGTGTAAAGCTGGGCAGAGTAAAGTTCAGCATTAATAGGGCTTAGCTCTTCTCAGCTAGCTCACCTCGAGAAACTGAGGGTGCGGTAGCTCGCATCCGGCTCCTCCCCCAGTGATGACAGTCTCTTTGGGTTGATTAGTGCCTCCTCCCCCTGGTGGAATGAAGAGCACTGGCACAATTAGATGTGGTACTGTAGGTGAACAGAGTTCAATAATAGTGCTCTAATGACCGTGATGGTTATACATCTATGATGCAATGAATGCTTGATTGAAGATGGCTAGGTGCAGGTATAAAGGTGAGTAATGAGGTATGTATGGGTGAGCATGAGTGTCTATGCCCAAATATAATGTCCTGGTGAGTGTGGGTGATGGAGATATATGAGCCCCACCCCCTCACTACCAATGTGGACTGGGTCTGACAACTGCCTGATAACACCAATAAAATACCCCAAAGTACAATTAAAGTACCAACTCACGTGACCATGCCCTTGTAGCCTTCCAGGGTGCGTGCTTCTGCAGGTAGGAAAGGATATGGTAGCCACAGATGCAGATGATGCAGAGCACAGCAAGGTACAGGATACACTGGAACAGCAGCAGTAAAATAAAAGTCCTTTATTATAACTTCATGGTGCAGACAGGGATGGGTGCCAAAAGCCTCCTTCTCTTACGCGTTTCACGCCTATAAGGCGCTTCGCTTGGACACAAAAGTCCAATACCAAGCCCACAGTCACTTTGAGCTTGGTATTGGACTTTTTGTGACACTTGGTCACATTTGAGCCCCATTGCAGCCGTTAGTTCTTGGCATACAGGACGCTTGTACTGTCCCTTTAAGGGCTTGTGCACACTCGCGTGCAGGCACGCTGAGACAGCCTGTGTAACCGGAGGAGGAAGTGAGGAGAGTAGCCTCACGTGGAGGAGAGCTGTGAGCCCCACAAGCAGGCTTCCAACACTGCCACTGTTCCTGTTAACCCCTGGAGGGAGAGTCAGCACGAAAGTCACGGTGCAGCAGGAATTACATCTCTGCAAAGAAATCAGCAGCAGCCGGAAGACTCTTTGTTGCATTGCCTGTATTTGTCTTGCTGCTTGTAAGTAGGGCTCTGATTTTTCACATCTGGATGACCAGCGGTGTTCTCATTTGTCCAAACCATTTTATGGCATAGTTCTTTTTATTTAATAAATAGTTTTTATAGTCACTAGGAGTCTCTATGTTATATGTGCAGTGTGTGTATTAGTGTAGACCTGTTTTAACCCTACAGTGTTGCACTATGATCTGTGTCTGTTTGTGTTTTTTCCCCTATATGGCCTGTCAAGCAAGTGTGCTGATCCCCTGAGGAGTACAGGATTATCCAATGAACTTTTGGCGCCAGGTTTTTCTTTGTTTTCATCCCCCTTAGTGATATTACTTGGTTGTTGATGGTTAGGTGGCTGGAATATATTGTTGATAACCTTCCAGAAGTTAGCTGGGTTTGTTGTATTTTGGTGGAGATTGTCAGAGTAATATTGTGCTTTTGCATGCCTAGTTTGCCTTGTGCACACGTTCCGCAGGCAAGAGTCCCCTGGACACTACACATGCCCCGCATCCTTCTTAGCACTCAGACTGGAAGCCTTCTTTCTTTTTCTTGGCTTTGCTTTGTTGTAAAAGCCCATCCTGTTGAGCATCTTAGCAGCGCCTCCAAATGTAACAAGTTTTCCCCCACCCTCTGGGAGATTACACTATTACAGGGTGTCATGTGCTGTTTACCTGCTGGTTCACAGGATGCTGAGCTTTCCGTCAGTAGTATAAAGGAAGACAGGAGAGGCTTTTGGGGTGATGGTTAGTCCTTCTCTCTTTGGTTCAGTGCCTTCATCTCTTGCAGGCTCCAGGGATGCTGGAGGCAATTCCTGCAGGAGAACTCTCTGTGTACCCCCCACCTCCCACCCACCCTGATTGCTTGCACTCTCAGGCAGGAGTATATAAAAAAAGAACCAGACCCTAGTCCCACCTCTCCCTGTCACTCAAGGGAGCTGCTTACTGCAGGGGTATACCCGGATTGGGTCTAACACTGCCTGCACTGATACCAGGATTTACATGTTAGGCATCGCAGATTAGTATCCAAAACTAGACATGGCTACACTTACATGTAACCCTGTTTCTCTCCCCCCCCCCCAATCTCATGTTGGGTACCCTAGAGGAAATGGTGTACTGGTTACGGTGTCTAAGGTGGTGCAAACCTGCTGACAACAGGAGTCTCCCGCGATGGTATAGGGGATATCAGGAAAGGCTTTTGAGGTAGAGCTGAGTAATGCTCACTGGTACAGCGCCTCCATCTCCAACAGATCCCCAGGCTTGTAGGGAAGACCCTCTGAAGGAAAATCTCTTTCAGCTTCTTCCTGATAGTCCAGTCTCAGACAAGAAGTCGGTTGAATCATAAGAATACTTTATATTTCCAGCACACGGCAGACTGCCCATCTTGCAGGTGCTTCAGCCGCACATCAGTAGGTTGCCATCTGAATGAAGTCCCTGGACAATCACTCCTAGTCAGGGCCCTAGAAGCTGTCTGAGCTCTTCCCTTATCTCCTAGCGAGATAAGAGGAACGATCCCCCTCCACTCCCCTAAGGGAGAGACTCAGACTGGCAGAGCCCTGCACAGTCCAGATAGTGTGGACCAGTCTCTCTCAGGAGTAGAGACAACTAGCTAAATTCAGGAAGTGCTATGCAGTAAGTAGTTCCAATAAGCACCACCCCTGTGTCGCTGTTATTGGACACAGAGCCTGATGACACTATCTTCACTGACTCACTACACAGCATGTGTGTGGGAAAACCCATGACTACTCCTGGCAAACCTGCCCTTACCAGGGATTACTGCAGAGGAGGAGAAAAAATCATAGCCCAAACTTACCCAGGGCTACATACACTACCGACCAACTTTATTCTTACTTGGCTAGCTCCGCGAATTTCAGAGTATCCTGGTTATCTGCGGTTTTGTGTCATTTTCTCCCGGGGTATATAGCGTTATATCGCAGCTGTGATTTAAGCATTTTATCCCCTCTGGCTGCAATACTGCAATGCCGTGTAAAAACGCATGGGGGCGTTTGCGAGCTGTTGTCTTTGAAGCCGAGAAATTCATGAATTGTAATGCAGTATATACTGTATATATACAGTATATACTGTATAACAACAACCCCTATAACCCCTAACATACACATACAGTACTGTATATGCACATCAATGATACTATAGGCCATCCCCTGGCGAGATGTGTTTGCAGCAGAGAGAGAACAGCTGCTCTCTCTGCGCAAACATCGGCACATTAAAAATTATTTAAAATACATTTTTATTCATAGTGTACATGTGCAGGGGGTCTCCGGAGCTGAACTGCATTATGAGGTGCCGGTATCCCTCTGCATTTAAAGGTCCCGATCACGTAACCGCGGCCTGTAAACCAAGCAGAGGGATACCGGCACCCCCTAAAGGGGCCAGTATCTCGGGGAGCAGGGGGTCCCCAGACCTAAAACCAAAGCGGTTCAGCTCCGGAGACCCTCTGCACATCTACACTATGAATAAAAATGTATTTTAAATGTATTTATTTATATTCATTTATTTATTTAGATTTATTTATTTATTTTTTGGGCGGCTGCTGTGTGTGAGTTTTTTTTATTGTGGGAGCGGGAGTGGGTGAAGGGGGTATTAGCCCCAATGATGGTTGTTTAGGGCTTGCGGGGGGGTAGCGGGAGGGGTTACCCCCTTCATGACCGTAGCGGTATTAACTGCTACGGCCGTGTAGGGGTTAAGTGCACCCGCAACCCCCCCGCAAGTCCTAAACTCACACCAAGGGCCAAATACCCCCTTCACCCACCCCCGCTACCCACAATAAAGTGGGCACGGTGGGTTAACCCCTTCATTGCCTTAGCGGCTATCAGCTATGGTAATGAAGCAGCATTTCTGTATTTTAATAATATTGTGCAGGTTCAGGGGGGTCCCCTGAGCATTAATTTCTGGCTCAGGGAACCCCCTGCTCACTGTACAATATTATTAAAATACAGAAATGCTGCTTCGTTACCATAGCACATAGCCGCTAAGGTAAGGAACGAGTGTTTATTTATATATGTGTTTTATTTATACTGTACATGTACAGAGGGTCTCTGGAGAAGAAACGTTTTTGTTTTAAGTCCAGGGACCCCCTGCTCCCTGAGATACAGGCCCCTTTAGGGGGTGCCGGTATCCCTCTGCTTTGTTTACATGTCGCGGTCACGTGATCGGGACCTTTAAATGCAGAGGGATACCGGCACCTCATAAAGGGGGCTGTATCTCGGGGAGCAGGGGGTCCCCCGACCTGAAACTAACGCGGTTCAGCTCCGGAGACCCCCTGCACATCTACACTATGAATAAAAATGTATTTTAAATCATTTTTAATGTGCCGATGTTTGCGCAGAGAGAGCAGCGGTTCTCTCTCTGCTGCAAACACATCTCGCCCCCGCCGGCCTACAGTATCATTGATGTGCATATACAGTACCGTATGTGTACAGTACTGTATGTTAGGGGTTATAGGGGTTGTTGTTATACAGTGTATATATATATATATATATATATATATATATATATATACATATACATATATATACTGCATTACAATTCATGAATTTATGCCATCTGGCGGACACGCGAAGCATTGCAGCCTAGTAAATCCTGAACCATTATCAATTAACACATCAACTGCGCGTCAGCCGGGCATGCGCCTGGCTGGGAAGGCAAAAGGAGCCCGGCATGCTCCGGGTGAACAGTGTGGCATTCCAGGAACATGCCAGGTACAAGCCGGTGATTAGTAAGAATAAAGTCTGCCGCAGCAGTACATATAAAATGTACCCTTATATACGTGAGAGATATATGGATGTATCATTACTGTAGCTATGTTTTTGTTCACCCAGTTTGCCAGTGATTCCTTTCTAATGTAAATTCATAGTTAGTGGCCTGTATTGGCAAGAGATTATAGCGAATCTCTGGAGCTTTTCCTTCTGGCAGCTAAAGGACGATGTGTTGGATCAAGATCACAGGAAGGTAATAATCTACAATGTATCTTATTTCTATGTTATTCTTTTTAGTGCAATTTAAATCTTTGAGAAGTTTAAAGGTACAATTCACTGTGCTTAATCCGCATCAACAGATATATTTTCTAATCTTTCCCCATATCTACTAATCTTTTCCAGCTATAAAATGAGGGCAAAACCAGAGCAAAGAACTTAACCATATGTATCACAAACAGGAATACCATTGAAAATAATTTGAGTTTATTCTTTGATACAGTAGATTTGCTAAAAAAATATTTTTCACTAGTTTTGTCCCAGTTTGTTTTAAATTTAGCTGGTAAACTTTTAACCCCCAACTCTTCATCAATTATTATTACCTTCCTTTTTTTTTATCCCATTTAGTTCACTAAGGGAAACATTTTCCCATTGAAAACAATTGAATTTATCCTTTGATAAAAAAATATGGTGCAGTATTTTCTCCACCTGCAAATCTTGTACAACAGTGGGGCAAGAACAGGAACCAATTTCTCAAATAAACAAAGTCAATTATTTTAAAGTTGATTAATAAACTTCCTAACAAACAAACCATCTCCAGAGCACAGTCATAATTACTTCTCATAACCTATTTTCTTGCTATAAATCAACCTTATTTATTATAAATCTTATGAGCAATAAGTGTGCACTTACAAGAACAGCTTATGTGGTTTATGCAACCAAATACCAGAACATCAATGACAAAATATTGATTAACGTCCCATACTTTATTTAATCCTAAAGATATTCGAGTCCCAAGCTCAAAGATCCAGAGGACCTCCCTCTGGCAAAGAATTTTAAACCTATCATTAACCCTAGTTTTGGGGGCAATATCTTTAATTCCCAAGAATGTCAAGATTTTATGAGAATCAGAATCATGATGTATAGCAAAATATTTGGACAGCGGATGTTCCAAATCTTTTTTTAGTAATAAATAACAAAGGCTAATGCGTTCACATAGAGGTCAGATGGTTCTTCCCACAAACCTGTACTGTACACCACAACTACACTTAATAAGATAAATGACATTACAGTTGATAGGACTTGATCTTAAATGTTTTCTGGCTAACAGAACCCTTAAAATGGTCAGTGATATACAGTCGGTTACTTTTCAACATTTGCATGTATAACTTTTTACAGATTTATGCATTATATTAAATGTTACCTATTAAAGTTGTAGACCAAGAGAACATACAAGGGGGGATTGGAGTCAATGGTGAATTGTGGCTACAGATGGGCCTAGAATAAGCCCCTTAGTGATTGCTAAATAATTTTTTTTGCTAAGCTTGCCAATTTTCATTATTTTTTTTCATTTAAAAAAAATGGACATATTTAATCGAAAATTTAGCACATCTCTAATTACATCATGTCTTTGGATTCTTCTTGAAACTCACATATATCTCTCCAGCTTTTTATATGTTAAAATATTGTGTCTGACTAATCTATAACAGGACGCTATTGCTAAAGATAAAGAAAATCTGTGAAACATAGCTTTAAGTGTTTTGGACAGATTACTCCTTAGTTTTTTATTTCTAGATAACAAAACATGTTTTGCAGATCACCTGAAACTTCAATTTTCTTAAGATTGATAATAAATGTAGGTTTTTTTTTGCCATACCCAGGGATATACTGTAGTTACTGTTGTATGTATTTATTGTTCATTCTTTATATCCCATGTAGTGCTATTGTCATGGATTCTTGTTAGGTGTAATTATGATACAACCTACACATTTCCTGTAAGTAATCAATTAAATCATTTCTTAATACTAGTTTTTTTTTACTTTGTATTGTTACAAATCCTTTTACACCTCGGTTTTTTTCTTCTTTCCTTTCAGTTTTTTCCTTTATTTTCACACGCAATCTGGAGAACAGAATTGGATAAAGGAAACGCTGTCCTGTAATGACTGCTCTGCATTGAATTGGTGAATTCATTACAGATGAAACATGTTGATTCCCATCTGTTAAAACACAAAACATCTTTGTGGAGTTGTGGCAGCACGATATTGTTAGTATTTGCAATGTTCGGCTCTACTTTTTGTTCACCCTTTTATCACTGAAGAAAGGGAGCCTTTGTGTTGTTCTTCCTATAAGAAAGATTGTTTGATATTTTATTTATTCATTGTTGATACAGTCTCATGTTGATGCATTCTTTTCATTGCTTTTCTCTGGAAAGTTATATTGTAAAGGTACTACAAAGGTAAAATTATAATGCATGGTTATTTTTGGACACATTTAGAAACTGGTAATATTCTAGTCATGCAGTATTCAACTGATTTTCATTTTCATTTACATATCGCAGTTACACTAACAACTTTGAGGAGCGCCAGTTTTAATGGGTTAATTCAAATTATTTTATGCTTTGTTTTTTTTGTTTTTTTTAATAAAAATCACATTTATGACCTTTATCACCTTGATTTGTTAACATCATGAGCTGAAATGTGAGGGGGGGTCTGTTTTTCTTCACTGACTCTCATATTAAAGTGTACCACCGGTTACAACGAGGCCTGGTAAAGGATAAGTGTTAGCCCAGTGGATCACAATTCTTTTACACTGAGAATACCCCAACTTTCTGAAAGCAATTCCTTTGCCTTGCATTTGTGACACCCATTTTCTTGATATCTGGGGGCTGGGCCCCAAATAAATTCTTTAGAAAAAATAAGGATTTATTTGTGGAATATACTCGTTTGGGTATTGGTGCAGTGACTATGCCTTTTTTGTCATATCTCTATAACTATCTCAGAAACTCTTTCTGTATTTTTCTCACTCAATGGGTCATATTCAATGAAGTCTGAAGAGTGTCTGAAGGATGAAGTCAGCTTGACTGTATTTAATATTTACATTATCACAGAGAAGAAGCACTAAAGACAGGGTAATGTAGCAGTGATGAGGGGAGTGAATATATATTATCTTCAGCCTATGTCGATTAACTCAGGATGAAGACCTCCCCAATGATTTTCCAGGTAGTCTGGTTGCATGAGTCCATTCTCCATGTTTCTCCAACAAATTGTCTGATTTCATCCCCCCATCTTGCTTTTGGCCATATTCTTGGTCTTTTCTTCCCTCTTGGAATCCAGTTGAGTACCATCTTTGTCCAATGATGTAATTTCTTCTTGTAATATGTCCAGTCCACTGCCATTTTAATTTCTTCAACCTTGTGAGGATGTCATAGACTTTTGTTTGGTTTGATCCCATTCATTTTTTCCCCTGTCTCTTCAGCTAATACCCAGCACACATCTCTTCATACTTACTTGATTTGTCTGAAGCTTCTGAAATATCTTTTAATTCAAGTTTCCCTTCCATATGTGAACCTGGGCAGAATACACTGGTTGAAAATGTTATTCTTGAGGCAAAGAGGAAGGTTCTATTGAAATAGGGTCTTGTTTCTTCCAGATGCACTCTATCCCATCTTCATTACCCATTTAATTTCATACAAAGGGTTTCCATCCATTATTACTTGCTGACCAAGGTAGTTTTCGACTTGTTTTGGTTCTTTTCCATTTATTTTGATCTTTTCAGACTTGACACATTTATTGAACATCATTTAGGTCTTGCTGGGATTCATATACCTGTAGAGGTCCACTTTCTTACTTGTTTCAATGAGTTCTCCAATGTGTTGCTGGAGATCTTCAAGACTCTTCTGGCAAAAATAACAATGCCATCTGCAAATCGCAGGTGACTCAAATATTCACTTTTCATTTTGATTCAATTTTCTTCCTAATCCAATGTCTTGAACAATTCCTCAAGTGTTGCAGTGAAAAGCTTTGGTGACATGATGTCTCCCTGTCGCACCCCCTTGCTGATCCTGATCTTGCCTGTATCTTCATGTAATCTAATGATTAGATTTTGCTTTCTCGTACGTGTTCTTTATAATATCAATGTACGCTACTTCAACAGTTTGTCTTTTTAATGCAGAATGGGAAGTTTACTGGGGAAGATGGAATTACAACTGAAATCTTTAAAGAAATTGAGGAAGAAATAGAACACATCCTTGCAAAACTCTTTACATGATGCTTGAAGAACAGGAAAATTCCAGAATAATGGAGCAATGCGATAGTTATCCTCATCTACAATAAAGGAGACAAATAGAACCGTAAGAACTGCAGACCAATCAGTCTAGTTCCAATCACTTACAAGATTTTTACTAATTGGCTGTAACAGACCCTGATGAGACAAAACAATGAGGAGGCAATAAGACATTAAGCAATCCCAAGACACAAGAATAAAAATTGAATATGCAGAGCTGTGCAACACAATCCGCAAACATATAACTGAAGAAGTAAAAACATTTTACTGTGATATGGTGAAGATGACTATTAAAGATAACAAAAGCTTAAATCACTGCCCTGAAATAAGATGCTGGATCAACAATAAAAGACGGTGCACTTATCATAAAGAGAGTTAAGGACTTGTACATGAAATTTTATACGAACACAGATACAAAGGCATAATCCAGCAGAGGACAAGCGAGTAGAATCCACCAATGATGTATTGATGTTGATTGTTTTTATCTTCTTTTTAATCAGTTTTCTTCTTTCCAACTTCAGATGTCATTTGCAGTGAACAAATTGGTGATCACTCCTTGTCAAAATTGTTAAGGACTCTGCAATCTTCAATCACTTGTTTCTTGTTAACTAGGACATACAGTACTGTACAGTAGTACATATTATTCTTAGTTCCATTGGGTTTATTCCATTGCCATTTTTTAATTGGATTCTTATTGAAGAATGAATTCATGACGTCGAATTTCTAACATTCTGCAAATTCTACCAATCTGTGTCCGCGCACATTCCTGTTACATTAACCATACTTGCCAACTAATGCTTCACCTTTCTGGTGGGCACCAACCTTTGCATTGAAATCTCCCATAATGATATTGAGGTGACAATTTCCTTTGTTGCAAAGATGGTTGATTTCATGATAGAATGGAGGAGGTGGTGAGCGCACATATGAAATAAATATATAAAGATATATGACACAATATTAGTCAGGCAATGTTGAATACATAAAACACTGTTCAAGACTGTAACAGCCCTGCAGTGAGTAAAACCTCACTCAGGGATCGGGGATGGGTATATAAGTTTATAAACATATACTCACACGGCCATGTGTGAGCCCCTTCCTAGGAAATGGTATCATTTCAGGGATCTTCAATTCACAAAGTGTTATACACACGATCACAGATCTTGTTCCTTGTCCCATGTGCCGTCCCAGCAAGGATAATATAGACGGCAAGTTAAAATAACATACGCTTTATTACATAAAAAAGTAAACATAGACTCACATAATAGATAAAACACTTCAGCCCCTAGCAGCCGTCTGGGTCTGATCTGACGTGATGTTCTCCTACTTCTGCGTCCAGTAGTCGGACCGCGACAGGCAGACACGTGACTGCTACTGTGGTTTTTAGTGTATAAACCTCCTGCACACAACCGATCAGGAATAACGCGTTTCGGAAATGATTCCTTCTTCAGATTCCTCGAAGCAGGAGCAGGAGAACATCACGTCAGACTAGACCCATATGGCTGCTAGGAGCTGAAGTATTTTATCTATTATGTGAGTCTATGTTTACTTTTTACTGACTGACATTGTGTCATATAGCTTTATATATCTATTTCATACGTGCGCTCACCACTTTCTCCATTCTACCAACATTTGGGGATCAAGGGGTGATCCTCTCCAGGTTGAGCTGCAAAATTCATGAAGGTCTAGTAGCACTACTTTCATTTATTTTTATTTTTTATTGTTTTGCTTGTGATTGTACTAACTAGTCAGGACAGGGTAGTTACCCTCATAACTTGTGAAGGGAGCGCTGTAGTATTCTTCATCTTGATTTCATGATAGAAGTCTTTCACTTCATTGTCTGTGTGACTTGATGTTGGGGCACACACTTTAATAATTTGCAGCCTGGATCTCTTTGTCAACTGAATGATGATTCTGGCTGCTCTTTTGGATGATCTTTAATACTTTACTATGTTGTTTCTCCATCTCTTGTAAATGATGGAGCCTACTCCATTGGTTCCTCCATTTTTTTGCGCCTTTGTAATAGAATAGGTGTCTGCTTTTGAGCTCAATGAGACCTTTATATTTTCTTCTCACTTAACTAAGACCAGCAATATCCCATTTAACCTTTGGACGTTCATATTCCAGTTCTTGCAGTGCTGCTTCACTGGGGAGAGTCTGCCAGTTGTATTATTTATAATTTATACATTTATAACATTTAAGGACATTGAACATAGAAGGAAAAAAATATAGGAAAATCTAACAGTACGATGTCCCCCATTGTCAGAGTCACTTAAAAGAACAATGGAAAAATCACAATAAAGTTGCTTTGCCATGAAACCCTCCAATTTCTCTGAACAATAGCGATAGCACTCTGAGAAAGTAACAAATAGACTATTTGCAGGGTGCCAAAGAAACAATGGAGGACCCTAATTCCTCCTAAAACAGTAACCAATACAACAAAGTGTTACAGCACTCATTGACTCTTTAGAAAAATATCAAACAAGGAATATGCCAAAATGAAAATGTAATATGAAGACAAAAATATATAATAAGTTGGAACAATGTCACACATGCAATAAAAATGGACCCTAAATAAAGTGGTGTGGGGAAAACACAGGGAAAGGGGAAAAATGACAAGGAAAACCACAATGGGAAAAGGTGGGGGGGGGAAACAAAATGGAGGATGTCAATTGGGGGGCAACGTTTCGGTGTGTAGACCCCTTCCTCAGGCATGTTCCCTTAGTTCCAGAAGGACCCTAGACCCTGCATCCCCAACAGACTATGCAAAACCCAAAACAAGGAAAATACCGAAATAAATTTTAAAAAAAACCCAGGCTCAGTAAATAATGTCCTGATCCAGCAAGAGGATGTATTCTGCTGCGCAAAAAATATATAGTCAAACCGTAAAGTCCTTAGTCTGTGAAGCACAAACGATAATTCTCTCTCTCTTTGTCTCCTGCAGCTAGGGAAGGCTTCCTCCAATTACTCTGTTCTCCACTACCTATGTGCTTAAGAAAAATAACTCTGTTCCAGCATTTACAAGCCAATGGATATTTAAGACTGATTTTTTTTTAGATAACTTCACTCTGGAGATATTTATCACTCATGTTTTGTTAAAACGTCACTCTCCAGAAATATACAAATTATACATACATATAGCAGTTACAGAGCCCCTACCAATTTTCCAATGAGTGCAGGTATAATACACCCCAGTGTCAGTCTGCACATCACCCTACATTGAAGAGTAGGTGAATGTATAAGGCTGACAGAAATAAATATGTGTAAATTTTATTATATTCACACCAGGGAATTTGTGCACCCACAGTTCACCTCTACAGTAAGGTAACTACAGTATGATACTGACTTTGGCCAGCTTTTAATTGCACTACTCACAAAAGCATATGCTTTATTTAACCCCTTCAGGTCTTTCTCACATTTTTCACTAGTACCTGCAAAATTTGGTTATGCCTTGACGTTGGCTGCAGGCTTATAACGCTTTGGCCAAAGGGTTCAACAAAATAACCCTTGTTCATGAGATCACTATTTTATTTTAGCCTAATTGGTAAGAGCGCAGGAATCATTATTTTTGTTTTTCTATATGTAAGGCCTATCTTTTTACCAGCAGCAAACTTCTATAGAGAGGAGCGCGGTAATATGTACAGTCTTCCACAAATATTAGGCCAATCATTTTCCTTGCTGCAAACTCCATAAGGGCATTTTAATATAGTGTAACTGAAATGTCATAGGAGTAGGCTTATTGGCTCATCTGCTTTACATAGCATTTCCATGGAGCTGTATGTCTCCTCCCTTCAGGACAGAGCCCCTACCAATTTTCCAATTAGTACAGGTATAATACACTTCAGTGTTAGTCTGCACATCACCCTCCAAGAGTAGGTGAATGTACTGTATAAGGCTGGCAGAAAGAATATATGTAAGTTTTATTATATTCACACTAGGGAATTTGTGCACCCACAGTTTACCTCTATAGAAAGGTTACTATGATACTGGCTTTAGCCAGCTTTTAATTGCACTACTCACAATAAGCATATGCTTTATTTAACCCCGTTAGGGCTTTCTCACGTTTCCACTAGTCAATGGGACAATAATTACATGTATTCAGTGTAGGTACCTGCAAAATTTGGTTATGGCTTGAAGTGGCTTGCATGCTTATAACGCTTTGGCCAAAGGATTTAACAAAATAACCCTTATTCATGAGATCATTATTTTATTTTAGCCTACAGTAAATGGTAGGAGCACAGGAATCGTTCTTTTTGTTTTTCTATACATTTATTACACTTCAAATATTTTTTTAAATTCTTATTTTATTTGGTAAGAAAAAAAAATCTAGATGTGTTACTGTGAAGTGAAACAACACGTTTTGGTGAATACAAAGCAATTTTTTTTTTAATAACCTTTTCAGTTTGATAAGCATGCAGATACACAGAAGTTTAGACAGTAAACAGTGCTATGAAAAGTATGGGAAAGGCAGTCAACGTGCACCTGTGCATTCATTACCTCTCGGCCTCCGTTAACCTCTTCAGTGCCTTAATGACAAACAGCACAAGTTATGATGGCAGGACCCTCTGGCACTGAAGAGGTTAAGCAAAGCTGTGTGTCATTTATAGTGGCAAAGTGCCCCAGGCATGTAGTAGGGGCCAATACAGCTGAGCACATCTGTACAGTATATTCAGGATCGCTAAAATCTGGGTTGTCAGTTGCCATTGTTTGTAATTTGATAAAAATTTGATTTTCCAAGAACTTATTCTTGGCTCTTTACCAGTTGCTTTTTTTCTTTCTATTTTGGCTAATTACTTTATACAGAATGAGTGTTGCACAGAACAATCCAATATGATATTTGGCTATACATATCAGTCTGAGGTACAGTGCAGTACTGGGTCCAAATAAATGATGTATCACTAGTCAATTCAAGGCTCTGCTAATTATATATTCACAAAGAGCATACTGTAAATCAAGATTATATACCTACGCATTTTCTTTTATTGTTTTCATATCAACAAAAAAATGCAATCACCAAAATATAAAAATAGATCAAACACAGAGGAAAAAACTTAACACATGTAGCCCTGGTAAGAAATTGGGCTATATGTCTTTCCTCCTGTTATAAGCCCTGGTAAGGGCAGGCTGCCAGAAGTTATCATGGGTTTCCCCCACCTCAAGCACTGCCCTGAGTGGTGGAGGTAGGTCACCTGACCCTGTGTGGAAGGCATAGACACAGGGGCGGTACCTGCTGATGTCATGAAGGGCAGGGCACTATCTATTTAGTGTGTCAGTTCCTGTCAGAGTTCAGTGTGAATAGTTAGAAGTGCATGAAGTGCACAGCTGGAGAAAGAGATTCTGCAACCTTTGAGTAGAGCTGCTAGAAATATAGTAGCTAGGTGGACCAATTCCTCTCACCCTGTTTAGGGGGTGAGGGATGAGCTAGCCCCACCATGGGTGCCCTTGACCTGGGGTGGTGGCAGGGACACAGATGCCATCCTGAGGGAGAGCAGTTTAGAGGAGAGAGACAATCTGTACCTGACTGTGATCCTGCTGCTATCCCTGCTGCTGTGATAATAAAGAGCTGCTGCTTTTAAGAGAGACTGTGTGAGACTGGAATCTCTCGTCCCTGAGTGGGGGACTCTCTGGAAGGATTCCACCCCGCGTTCCTGGGGCTTACCAGAGATGGAGGCATTCACCCCAATAACCTGGTCCTGTCATCCCCCATATCATTGCGGGAGTCTCAGGCCCTCCGGTTGCCAACAGGTATGCACCACACATATACACGTAGCCAGACCCTAGTACAGAGGGGGGGGGGGGCAATCTGCGATTGGCCCCGGGAAGAGGGGCTACACACACAAATAGAAAAAGGCGGAAAGAAAAAGTATACACTTAACAATATAGTATTCAAAAAGCAGTCCAAAAATACAACACGTACAGTATTGCACGTATTCCAATAT
Organism: Ascaphus truei; assembly: GCF_040206685.1. Lineage (NCBI taxonomy): Eukaryota > Metazoa > Chordata > Amphibia > Anura > Ascaphidae > Ascaphus > Ascaphus truei. The sequence goes on along the minus strand of NC_134483.1, from coordinate 411,423,794 downwards.
TGTACCAAATGATAAATAAAGTGCGGCATGTAAAAAAATTTATTTAAAAATTAATAATTTTCAAGTCAGGAAAATGATCACTCGTTATTAATTCAGAGTTTACATGTCTTTTATAATTAGCAATAAATTGCCATGTTTTTAAACCATTAGCAGTCCTTGGATGTGCATTTATTATTGCAGAATGGTTACCATAAATAATAAAGAATCATCATTATCCATTATGGTGTCATCCGTCAGTCACTCCAAGTCTGAGATAGTGGTAGTAATAATAATAATAATAATAATAATAATATTAATTAAAAGTGTTGGAATAAGCAGTGTCACAGTAAGCGGATAGCTGTTTGTACATCTATGAACCAGGATGAGAAAGACCTAGGAATTTATAGTCTAAAATCCAGCTGGTATTAATTAGATTGACTGCAGCGGAGGAGACAGAAAGCCTAGAGTAGAAAAAGCAGAGACTTTGAAATAAAACATTGAGCACTACTTTCTGTCTGTCTGTCTGTCTGTCGTTAGTGTAAGGCAGAGCAAGTAATCGAGTATATGTCTGACAAAATTCCTCAAATTACCTTGGAATAATACATATTTTTACATTTTTTTTAGCAGTTCAAATTCTTAAACGTAATGTTAGTCATTGAGATTTCTATACTATGTACTCATGAAGAAGATACCTTGCTCTATTATTGCATTTTTGAGGAACTAAGATGTTGGTTCGTTAAAATGACACACCAAATCTAGTCTTTTTCGCCAAATGTGTGTTTTCAAATTGAAAAAAACTAACAAAAATGGACAAACTCAAATTTGTCAGTGAATGATTTGCACGTCTTGATTGAGATAAGATTCTCTGAACCTTCAGTACAACATGTTTCTTTCAGCAAGACTTTTAAAATAGAATTTTTCTGCTCAGTGGCCGCATCAGATTTATCTTACTCATCTATCATCAAAGTTACAGTATAGTGGCAAAGTATGTCTCATTTTTCATTCAACAAAAATGCAGATGTTTTTATCATGTTTTTTTTTTTTTTTAACTCTGTGGAATCCCTAAAATGGCATCAATGTTATGCACAGTTAAAAATGTCTTATATATACTGCAAAGGAAATGCAAGTTTTGTGGGCAAATAAAAGTAAATCTCAGCCCCCCTCCCACTGATTTGTATCAAACCAAACCGGTGCTGGGATCGCTGTTTCGGAGAACAAGGCAGAAAAGCGGCAAAATCTAATTTCTGCTTCCAACTCAGGCTGTGGGTGGTACACCGTGAATAACCGTTTTTGTGGCATATCCCACTGGCACAGTCATAGTCCAAGGAAATTGCCAGGAACTGACCCTTTCTGCACTGCCCACTCTTAGATTGGGAGCAGCCCCTCTTCTTGTGGAAAACCTGTCAATTGTAGCTTAGAATACTAAATTGCTCCCAAGCATGCGGTGTGCTAAGTATTGCTCATCATTGTGGAGCACAGATTTCTTAATCACGACTCTCACTGATGGATATTAAGAGGTTTCCCTCCTCCTTGGTCCATTCCTGCAGCTCCAAGCCCTTCCTTTTTCCCCAGAGTCCCAGACCTTTCAGCAGTGCAAGCCCTTTCTTCCAAGTCTTGTCCTACAATTACGGACCTCTCTCCTCAAGACATGGTGCAAGCCCTCTCTCACTTTTCTCCCTCCTCTCCAGTATTTTCAAGTGGCATGTCTCTTTCCCATCCTTTCCTCACTCTGCTGTGGGGCAGGACCTCCCTTCTCTTTATACTCTTGATGCGTAACCTTCTTCCATCTCCTATATTGTGGGCCCTTTTTACCTAATTGTCCTCTCCTGCAACATGGGCCGACCAGTCCTGCAACCCCAGTCTCCATAACTTATGGTAGATTTGAATGCCACGTTTTGGGGTGAATAAAGCATCACTAGGTAGGAAAACTAGTTTATTTTATTTTCTGTGTATGTATCTGTCAATGTCTCACTAACTGTATATGTTTTACTAACTGTCTGTCACGGTCAGTGTTAGTGTGCATCAATGTGTGTGTTTTACACAATGTCATTGTGTACAATATGTCTGTTATGCAGAGCTTATAGTCCCGGCGATGCAACAACTCGTCAAAACAAATATATTGATTCTGAAACGTGTGCTTATAGTAGCTGCGACGGAGCGACAGCTTGATCGCGATTGTTGGAAGTCAGTGAAATTTGATTTTTCGGCGATCGTTTTCAGTGGACACGTGAGCAGTTAAGCCAATGAGGTAGAACTGCTTTCACCACGGATGACGTCACGACGTTGCAGTCACCATAGCCAGAACAATAAGCACGGCCTTACCTACTGTGTCTGTCACTGTGTGTGTCACCCCCAGTATGTGTCTGTTACTGTCTGTGTTTGTCACTGTCATTGTTTGTATGGGAATATATTTAACCAAATATAGGTATTGTCAGTGACCAACAGCACCTAAAAATGTACCTCATGGGAAAAATGAGTCTTTACAAAGAGTCCACCTGTCGGGATAGTGCCTGTGTCCTCAAACCTGCAGAGAATCAAGAAGTACTGGCATCCCACAAACAAAAAGCCTATAAAATAGTGTGCCACCACCGGAGCACCGTTCATACCTCCAACATCTACATCTCTTGACGAGCTGTGATCACTCACAAGACAAAATACTAACATACACAGTGGTAATGGGGGTGATGGGGTCTCCTACCAAGTCGAAGGCCACAGACCTCCAAGAACGCACACCAAAAAGCCATAACCTTAAGAAGTACAAAACGCATCTAAATAAAATCACACACAGCTGGCAAAATTATAAAGATAGAAAGCTTTTAAGCTATTGTTTTATAGGAAGAGTAGTGGTATATACAAACACAGGTAAATATACAGGCAACAGCCTAAAAAAGGAGCTATATACCATACAGGGAAAGGGGGTACATAATTCACATATCATAGGAAAAATAGGGGCTTTTCTCGTTCTGTCAAACATACAGTATAAATATAGTATACAGTTAGGTCCGGAAATAATTGGACACTGATACAAGTGTTGTTGTTTCGGCTGTGTACCAAAATAAATTCAAGTTACAATTAAATAATGAATATGGGCTTAAAGTGCCTATCAGCTTTAATTTGAGGGTATTCACATCCAAATTGGAGGAAGGGTTTAGGAATTACATCTCTTCAATATGTAGCCCCCTCTTTTTCAAGGGACCAAAAGTAATTGGACAATTGACTCAAAAGCTGTTTCATGGACAGGTGTGGGCTATTCCTTCGTTATTTCAGCATCAATTAAGCAGGTAAAAGGTCTGGAGTTGATTCCAGGTGTGGCATTCGCATTTGGAAGCTGTTGCTGTGAACCCACAACTTGCGGCCAAAGGAGCTCTCAATGCAAGTGAAACAGGGCATCCTTAGGCTGCAAAAAATAAGAAAATCCATCAGAAAGATAGCAGGAACATTAGGAGTGGCCAAATCAACAGTTTGGTACATACCAAGAGAAAAAAAGAATGCACTGGTGAGCTCTGCAACACAAAAAGGCCTGGACTTCAACAGAAGACAACAGTGGTGGATTATTGTAGGATCCTTTCCATTTTAAAGAAAAAACCCTTTACAACATCCAGCCAAGTGAAGAACACTCTCCAGGAAGTAGGCTTATCATTATCCAAGTTTACCATAAAGAGAAGACTTCACAAGAGCAAATACAGAGGGTTCACCACAAGGTGCAAACCATTCATAAACCTCAAGAATAGATAGGCCAGATTAGACTTTGCCAAACAATATCTAAAAAAGCCAGCCCAGTTTTGGAACAGCATTCTTTGGACAGATGAAACTAAGATCAACCTGTACCAGAATGATGGAAAGAAAAAAGTATGGAGAAGTCTTGGAACGGCTCATGATCCAAAGCTTACCACATCATCTGTAAAACACAGTGGAGGCAGTGTGATGGCATGGGCATGCATGGCTTCCAATGGCACTGTGTCACTAGTGTTTATTGATGATGTGACAGAAGACAGAAGCAGCCGGATGAATTCTGAAGTGTATAGGGATATATTGTCTGCTCAGATTCAGCCAAATTCAGCCAAGTTCATTGGACGGCGCTTCACTTTACAGATGGACAATGACCCAAAACATACTGCGAAAGCAGCCCAGGGGTTTTTTAAGGCAAAGAAGTGGAATATTCTGCAATAGCCGTGTCAGTCACCTGATCTCAACCCGATCGAGCATGCATTTCACGTGCTGAGGACAAAACTTAAGGCAGAAAGACCCACGAACAAACAACAACTGAAGACAGTTGCAGTAAAGGTCTGGTAAAGTATCACAAAGGAGGAAACTCAACGTTTGGTGATGTCCATGCGTTCCAGACTTCAAGCAGTCAATGCCTGCAAAGAATTCTCGACAAAGTATTAAAAATTTAAAATGTATTTATGATTGTGTTAATTTGTCCAATTACACTTGAGCCCCTGAAATACGGGGACTGTGTATGAAAATGGTTGCAATTCCTAAACGTTTCATACGATATTTTTGTTCAATCCCTTGAATTAAAGCTGAAAGTCTGCACTTCTATTGCATCTCGGTTGTTTCATTTCAAATCCATTGTGGTGGCGTACAGAGCCAAAATTATGAAAATTGTGTCAGTGTCCAATTATTTCCGGACCTAACTGTATGTACGGCAAGCACTCACAGGACTGTAGATATGGTGCAAAATACATTTATTGAAGCATCAACATTTCTGTCTTTGTTTGGACCTTTCACAAGATACAACAGCATGGGAATGGCACCCTCTACAAAGAAATCCCCCAATGCTATGCAGGAAAATGCAGGCAGCTGTAAACAGCTCAAAATTGTTTTGTTGTTAACCAACATCTGCAACTTCAACCTATTAAAAATTCAGGTGCACGGATAACATATCTCCTTCCCATTTGTCTCTGCTTCTTTTCTCCTGAAATATCTCCGCTGGCTTCCCATGAAACTATTCTTCTCTCTTTCAAGGCTCTCAACTCCTCTGACCATCCTTAGGCTGAGGCCAGGGTGATGCTGAGCGGGCGCGCGCACTCGCTGCGATGAAACACATTGCAACAATGTGTGTGGCCAGCAGGAGCGTGTGCCTGTGCGTGCCCATGAGCGCACAGTGCTCAGCTGCTTGCAGAGACAAGTCAATTTGTTTCAGCCGCTCGCTAGCGCGTCACTTGAGCGGTTCGCTCAATAAGGGCGAACCCGCTCCGTGACATCACAGCTCTTTCTTCCTCTCTTAACTGGAGGAGGAAGCAGACTGAGGTTAACTTTCCACACCTTCATGAAAGACTCATGGACTGTACCTATCCCTGATAGGCTTACACAGGCCATGAGTCACCACCTTACTTCCATCACTCACAAGAGGGGCATAGGGGGGGTCAAGAGCCCACAGATTCACCTGTTAATGCCCTGAACTTATTAGGGACTTACATAACAGATATACTATGGGTTAAGAGAGGTACTATGGGACATACCCTGTTACACATAGTATAGCACAAATGCCCTCCTTTTATATACTACAGCACCTCAAAAACACAGTGAGTTACAGAAACGTATACTAAAGTAATTGAACCTATTAAATAAGTGAGAGCCAGTACTATTTGAACCTTGTTCTCCCCGCCATTAAAAGCCATGAAAATTTGAAGCTAAAGAGGCCTGTCAGAATACAAAAATTACAAGATTAAGCAATGGTTCTATTGCAAAAAGTGAAAAAGAGAAGTTGAATGGAAAATTAATACAGGGAGATGATAAATGGTAAGAGGAGTTACAATAACAATGTGCATACCTAACCTAAAGGCATGTTGTAAGAAGCTATTTATTTTTATTATAGTTTATTTGTAAAGTGCCAACATATTCCACAGCAAGGTACAATGTGGTAACAGGGAGGTGTAAATTACAAAAAAGTTAAATACCAAACAAGCACAAACAGATACAAAAAGTAATGAGGGCCCTGTTCCTGAGAGCTTACAATCTAGAGGGAATGAGGGACAAAGTTAAAACAAAAGGTAAAGTGGCTGCTCATTGTGGGATGGAGTATGCCTCAGAATGGAGTGTGGTCTAGCCGCACAGCAGATCCCATTGAGATTTGAAGATGCATTTGCTATCAGGGCCGCCTGCTGGCAGTGCCCTCCCCACCCACCAGGCAGAAGTTGGAAATGGGAACAATGTTAAAACGTGTGTTTTTATTTTAAAACAGTGTCTAATGAGGAGCCAGATATAAGACAAATATCTTTGAAAATTCAAACACCTCCCTATACATTTCAGCAGGAAACAGCATATCCCGATGGCAATCCACTTCCCCCTCATTACTCATCACAGTACTCACTTGTATAACTGGACAAGATTTTGCCCAAACGAAGAGGAGAGAATTTGTATTAAAATTATGTTCAAGAATAGAGAGATACATTGGATGGAGGAATTTAGTGTATTCAGTTCTCAGGGCCTGAATAGAAATGTGCTTGGTGTGCATTTCTATAAGATAGATTTGTATTTTTATTAAAATTTGGGGCAAAAAGTCCCAAAAAGAGAGGGACAAAAAAATCCAATGTAAAGTGCAAGCCAAGTCTTAGTAGTAGATGAAATATTAATGTAATTTTAAACATAGCTTTAAATACATATAGATAAAATATATGCTCAAACAACCAGAGGTAGAAACTATTAACCGGATGAGCAATACAAGCAATGTATATAACAAGTAAAGTACCGATCACACAGAGTTAAGGAACAGGCTCAGTCTTTATTCAATATATAAAGGATGCAGTGGATAAAGTGTGTAAGGAACCTAAAATATATATCAGGTATGTTATATATAGCTTAATAGTATATAGCGAGTCGGTTATGGTTCCTGATATTGATAGAGATGCCTTTTTAAATAATACAGACCATGCAGCAGTTGTACTTGGTTAAAGTCAACGAAAAAGAGATACAGTACGGTAGGTGAATTCAGATCTTCATGGTTATAGACACCATAAGATCCAAAGGTTACTAAGAGACAAATATAAATATATTGGTGGTAATACATATGATTTATCTGTTTAATATAGGTATCATATAAACCACATAGACCTGTGTAGATTTATGAGGTTATAGCTGGTAAGAATAACCCAGCTATAAGCTGCAATATCTCTAAAGGTATCTGGTGAATATGGATATCTTTTTATTTCTGCAAAAATACTGAGGCGGTAGCAGTTTTCTTGCTGAAGGAGAAGTGTTCAGACAGGCTCTCAAGTTTATATTCCACAGTGCCTCTTCATAATATTTTTAATATGATGTGCCAATTGATAATATTTGGTTATAAACAAAGTTTTTGGTTTTCCATATTGCTTTTTCAATTTAAATATTTTCTATAAGTTAAAGAAATGTCAACTAGACTATTACAGCACTGTCCAAGGATTCGGCTCTTAGATTTTCAACGAACTGATCATTTTAACCCTTTTGATAAAAGTTTTGTCTAAGGCCTCGGCCAGGGTTCCTGCTGGCGTGCAGAGGCGCGCTGAGGCTCAGGGAAAGCGGGTGCTTTCCCTGGCCTTAGACAGCGCGCCATCCGGGGGCCTGTCGGGGGCGTATCGGCGGGCGGGCCAGTGACGTCACGGAGCTGGTTCACCCTCATTGTGCGAACCGCTAATGTGACCGGCCCTGCGCGCCGGCAAGCGGGGAAATTTGAAATTTCCCTAAGACCTACGCTTCCGCAAGCGCGCGGAAGCGTAGGCGAGCCCCTACGAAAGCCGCTCTCATTGCGGCTGTAGTGGCTCAGTGCCGAGCGGAAGATCGCCTCAGAGCGCCTCCGCCCACAAGCACTAAACATGGACGTGGCCTAAAGCAGCAATACTCTCCGGAAGCCTATATGAGTTTAACTCAGTTTAACTTATATCATGTTAGTATCTTGTCCCCTGAGCATGTCCTGTTCTTTAAAAAAAAATGAAACAAACAATTCTAGTGTAGAAATGTCTAGCTTCTGGTTTTACCAGGGTAACCTAAAGACTGCAATGAGCTCTGGGGAGAAATGTTTTTTAATCTCCTAGACACATGATATTTCAATTGCTTATATCTCCTGAATGATGCATCAGATTAAAAAAAATAAAAACAGAGCAAACATAGATCTCTTAAAATAAGTTAAAACATACAATTTGGTCAGTCGTATGCACTGCTGCTTTAAGAACCGTACCAGCGATTGCTTCTCAAAATGGAGGGAAAGGGAGAGACTAATTGTGTAGAGTACCCATTCACTTACATACCTCCCCAAACACTTGAGGCCCAGATCCACTTACTGTAAGTCAATGCCTCATTAAGTGCTAACAGGCATTTATTCATTCTCTCCTCTCACCCCACTCCTGTTTCCCCTCTCCCTCATCACGTGTCTCATGTTAAGCAAACGCGAGGCAATGCTAACTTAACATGTCGTTAAGCCTCTAACCTAATAAGATAACTAACGCCCGTTGTTTTTGCATATAAATTATCCCTAAGTTAACCAGGCTTTTAGGATCTGGGCCCTAGAGAGATTCCTGGGAACAAACCTAAGATACCTGGGAAATATGCAAAATTTGACTCGTTTGAATATATTTTGCATATTCACATGATCCTTTCTCCCAGGTATCTCTCCATGTGTCGAAGGCAAAAGTCCAGACACTCGGTCTTCAAAATAAGTAGTTTAATACAGCAGAAATATACAACGTTTCGACTGCAAATGCAGTATTTGTCAAGGTGAGAGCTCTTGTGAATCCTTGGGGACATTGCAGGACTGCCCCATCTTGTCCATGGGCACCAGCAGGTGATATCTTTCTATACAGTAATTTTGTGTGCCAGACTACCTCCTACCATTGATTATCTCTCCATGTGTCCACAGGTATGTGTTCTATATAAGTGAATTGGTGCTCTCCTCTCCTTCAACAAAATCCATATTTCAATGTCTATGGGGCCACATGAGGTTCTCTGCAGCTTCACCTGTGACCCCCAACTGCTGGACACCCCAGCAGCCCAGTCAACCTCTATCCCCAGTGCAAGGGGAGATGACATAACATCTTTCCACTACCTGGGCTGCCTAATGACAGTGCTAATCACTATTTCCGAGTGTCAAAAAAGGAGTGGGGTATATTCACCACGTCACCAGCATAAAGAGTTCACCCATACAAAATGAGCATCATACACAGCCAGGCTATAAGATATGGAGGAGTACACGAAGCCCAAGAACTCCTCTAACAGGTGGAAATGTCTTTCACAGGAATCAGACGGGGAGAGAGTGTGGGTGAGAGACAGACGGTGAGAGAGTGTGTGTGAGAGAGTGTGGGTGAGAGACAGACGGTGAGAGAGTGTGGGTGAGAGACATGGGGTGACAGAGAGTGAGGGTGAGAGACAGGGAGTGACAGAGTGTGAGAGTGAGAGACAGGGGGTGACAGAGTGAGGGTGGGAGACGGGGTGAGGGGATGACAGGGTGAGGGGATGACGGGGTGAGGGGATGACTGGTTGAGGGGGTGACTGGGTGAGCGGGTGACTGGGTGAGGGGTGACTGGGTGAGGGGGTGACTGGGATGACGGGGTGAATGGATGACGGGGGGAGGGGATGACTGGGTGAGGGGGTGAGGTGACTGACTGGGTGATTGGGTGGGGGGGGTACTTCTGGTGTCCTGCACACACTCTCTCTCTCTCCCATACACACACTCTCTCTCTCCCATACACACGCACACACACACACACACACACACACACACACACACACACACACACACACACACACACACACACACACACACACACACACACACATACAGTCTCTCTCACACACACACACACACACACACACACACACACACACACACACACACACACACACACACACACACACATACAGTCTCTCTCACACACACACACACACACACACACACACACACACACACACACACACACACACACACACACACACACACACACACATTCTCTCTCCCCCACCACACACACACAGTCTCTCTCCCACCCACACACACAGTCTTTCTCCCCCCCACACACAGTCTCTCTCTCCCATACACACACAGTCCCTTTCTCCCATATACACACACACACATACACACACTCTCTCTCATATATATATATATATATATATATATATATATATATATATATATATATATATATCTATATATATATATATATATATATATATATATATATATATATATACACACACACACAGTGGACAGGAGGAGGGGGGAGGGAGAGTGGAACAGCCGGCGATCTAAACAGGCGGCTAGCCACATCCCGCCCCAGGCACCAGCCAGCCGCGACTGCACCCCATGCTTGCACCCCCCCCGCGCCCATCTCCCGCCCCGGGAACCAATGCAGCACCATGGGCAAGGGAACCGGAAGGAAGGGAGCACCAGGGAGGGAAGGGAGCGCCAGGGAGTGAAGGGAGTGCCGTGGGCAAGGGGTCCGGAGGGAAGGGAGCACCGGGGATAAACAAAAAGAGAATTTACCACCTCCTGCCGGGCGGGCATCCAGCCACGGGGACAGTGGGCAGAGGAGGGGCACTGCACCGTGCTTGAGCAGCACACACGCACGCGCGTACACGTCCTGGCAGCTCCAATACGCCTCACACCTGATCAGCCAATCAGGGAGGGGGATTTTTTTTTTTTCGAGCAGGGGAATTTTTTTTGCAGAGCAGGGGAAACCTAACTGGCCACGAGCCAATTTCCACTCGCCAGGGGCGAGTGGGCGACCGGGTTTGTTGAACACTGTATATATATATATATATATATATATATATATAACTTGTTCCTATATATATATATATATATATATAGGAACAAGTTTAAAGACAGCGCACTTTCTCCAACATACACAAAATGCTGCCCCGCCGGTGACGTGTAGCAAAATGTTGCACCAGATACCAGTAATGATTGTAGAATGTTACATGAAACAACCAGTGTTAACCTGTAAATGCCAATAATAATTGATTAATAAAAAATGAAAAAATAAAAATATAATTATATATATACTAGACAAAAAGTAAAAATGTGCCAAAAAATGTAAAAAAGAAATTGCAATAAACTTCTAAACAGTACATAAAAAATATATAGTAAAAAATCAAAAGTAGAACTATAAAAGGAAAAAATATATATACTTAAGTCCAAATAAAAGTCCGTGAATGAATAAAACAAGGGTCCAGGCAGCTTCTTCTTGAGCTCACCAAGTTCCCATGGTACCTATTAGAAAAAGAAAAGAGAAAAAGCGCCCGATCCTTGTGTAAAATCAGATGAACATTTTAATATAACACGGACAAGACAAATGCACACTTACAATTTGTCTATTAAAAACAGGCATTTTATGGGACCTGCCCATGCACCAAACGAAGACTCCACGGTCACCTCCGCTCTGTGATAGCCAGGATGGTTCTGTAGCCAGTGTCTGTGAACGCCGTGAGCTCCAGGATAGATGGAATCCACTTGTATGGAGCTGTTAGCAGCGTGCGTCCGCCATTCCTCTCACGCATGTGAGTCGGGACCCGGAAGAACTTCACTTCACAATATCTCTCTGATGAAATCCGCTTACGCGGAAGAAACGCGTAGGGATAGTTACATTTGGAACTACGGTGGCTGACGTGGTTGACCTGCTATAGCACCAGAGAGATATTGTGAAGTGAAGTTCTTCCGGGTCCCGGCATCACATGCGTGAGAGGAATGGCGGACGCACGCTGCTAACAGCTCCATACAAGTGGATTCCATCTATCCTGGAGCTCACGGCGTTCACAGACACTGGCTACAGAACCATCCTGGCTATCACAGAGCGGAGGTGACCGTGGAGTCTTCGTTTGGTGCATGAGCAGGTCCCATAAAATGCCTGTTTTTAATAGACAAATTGTAAGTGTGCATTTGTCTTGTCCGTGTTATATTAAAATGTTCATCTGATTTTACACAAGGATCGGGCGCTTTTTCTCTTTTCTAATATATATATATATATATATATATATATATATATATATATATATATATATATACCACTTGCCCTCTTGATCCCATTCCCTCCCATCTCCTTAAACCTCTTGCTCTGACTATAATCCCTACCCTCACACTACCTGTCTTTCTAACTACTGTATCGTCCTGTCTCCCTCCTGCCTTTTACCTCTAAACTCCTTGAATATCTTGTATTCTCTTGCCTACTCCATTTTCTCACCACCTATTCTCTCCTAGACCCTCTACAATCTGGCTTCTGCACTGCTCAATCCACTGAAACAGCCCTCACTAAAATAACTAATGACCTCCATGCTGCCAAAGACAAAGGTTATTACACTCTGCTCATATTACTGGTTACATATTACTCATATTACATATTACTACTCATTTGATACTGTGGACCACCCTCTTCTCCTTCACATTCTCCAAACTCTTGGTATTCGTAACAAAGCTCTATCCTGGATCTCCTCTTACCTCTCCCATCGTACTTTCAGTGTCTCTTTTGCCAAAGCCTCCTCCTCTGTTGATGAATCTGTTGCCTTCCCCCTGGGCTCTGTCCTGTGACCTCTTCTCTTTTCTCTTTACACACTCTCTCTAGGTGCCTAATCACATCTCTTGGGTTCAAATATCACTTCTATGCTGATTACACACAAATTTACTTTCAACCCCTGACCCTACACCTGCTGTACAGACCAAAGTTTCTTAGTGTGTCTTTGCTACAGTATATCATCCTGGATAGCCCTCTGGCAACTTAAACTGAATATGTCAAAAACAGAGCTACTCATACAGTACTTCCTCCCAAACCTGGCCGTACTACCTCCTTCCACATTACTGATGGAAGTACTATCATCCACCCAGTAGCACAAGCACGCTGCCTAGGGCTCCCCACTCGACTCCTCTCACATTCTCAAGGTAGCTAAAACCTGTCGTTTTTTCCTCCGCAACATTACAAAGATGCACTTTCCTATGTTGTTTGACTGCTCAAACTCAGACACAGACAGACACAGACGTCTCTCCCGTCTCTATTACTGTAACCTCCTGCTGTCCAGCCTTCCTTCCTCTCACCTGTCTCCCCTACAATCTACAGTATCCTAAACGCTGCTGCTAGATCACTCTACTATTTCCTAAATCTGTCTCAGCATCCCTCCTGCTGAAATCCCTCTCCTGGCTTCCAATGAAATTCCGTATCACACACTCTGTTCTCCTCTTCACTTTTAAAGCTTTACACTCTTCTGCCCCTCCTTACATCTCAGCCCTAATTTCTCGCTATGCACCATCCTGACTCTTGCGTTCTGCTCAAGGATGTCTTATCTCTACCTCTTTAGTATGTAAAGCCCTCTCCCGCCTTAAACCTTTCTCACTGACTGCCCCACATCTCTGGAATTCCCTTCAATATCCGAGTAGCACCCTCTCTATACACCTTTAAGACCAACCTTAAAAAACACCTGCTGTGAGGATTGGACCTCGGCTCCGCCCTCGTGATGCGTCCTGTGACGCATTGGGTGACGCCCCTCAAGTGTGCTCTGCGGGCAAGCGACGCAGTACTCCTGCCAGGACTGGACCTAGACTCCACCCCCGCGTCACATCCCATGATGCAATGGAGGAAGTCACTCTTCCCACTTTACGTCGGCGCCGCAATACCAGGGGCACTCGAGGGGGTTAATGTTGCCAATTGCTCCACAGATGTGGTACACCCTGCCCCTGCCTATCAGTGGACAGCCTACGCCTAATTATGCATGACTCACAGACTGGAGGAGCCTTCTCATTGGCTTCCTGCTCCTTATATGCTCAGTGAGCCCTGAGGCAAATTGGCTGAGCATAAACCTTGTTTATGTTTAAGTGCTGACTTGCTATTTGCTCTTGCATTCTGCTCTGTTTACCTGTTGCCTCAGATCTCAGCTTGTACCCGGACTTGTAATGTTTATATAGAGCCAGCCAAAAGTGTACTCAGCGCTTCACAAAGAATACAGTACAGGGAATTAAAATAATACATTTGTTCTACCTTCTCTGATCCCTGGACCTCGGCTACACACACGACCATTCTGACCTCTCTACTCCTGGACCCCGGCTACGCACAACAACCATCCAACTTCTCCACTCCTAGACCACAGCGAGTATCGCGACTAATCTGACCTCTTCTACCCTGACCAAGCTACCTGACTATGACTCTGCAATCCGGACATGGTTGCGCAGTTGTTGGTCGGTGTACTCTAACATCCCCACCTCAGCTCTGCTGTCCGTCCTGTTTGTGGTGAGCACTTGTTACAGTATGCTCAGCCCCACAAACATGGACCCCGCAGAGGTGGCTCGAGTTCTGCACATGCACTCTGAAATGTTTCATCAAATAGAGAAACAGCTGGATCGGAATAGTCGGCGAATGGAGCAACTTCTATTTACAGTACAAACCTTGACTGACCAGGCTAAAAGTGCCCCTATGGACCCTGTCCCCTCAGCGGTCTCTCCTTCCACAATCGTTCCCATGAACAGAGTCTCAGAATCCCGACTCACCACACCTAACCGCTATGGCGGCAAACCTCTTGGTTGTTGCAGGTTTCTTAACCAGTGTGCCATTCAGTTTGAATTGATGACGTCCCGTTTTCTATCCTAGCGATCTAAGGTTGCCTATATCATATCGCTGCTAGTCGATGACACCTTGGCGTGGGCTTCACCCATCTGGGAACAAAGGCCGGACCTCACCTGTGACATAAAGGGTGTATCCCTGGAGGGGATGTGCAGGCAGTGCACTGCTTTGAAGTTCATATAGAAAAAAGATGCAACAGTGGCTGGATCAGGTGCAATAAAAATAAGCTTCTTTATTGAGGAACAAGACAAACAGGGTTCACATGGCGCTGTAGAGGTACTCTAACGTGTTTCAGGCTCCCAGCCCTTTGTCAAAGAGTGAATAACCTCTACTACAGTGCTAGTTAAAATATGGAGTCCCCGGCCGTAAGCCCCGTCCATTCCGTGACATCACAGAAGCAACAGCCAATGGACGCTTCATGGGGGTGGAGACAAGGTCACCAGGCAGTCTCACGGTGAGGAATCCCATTAAATCGGCACACAAGCATATTAAAAATAGGTGAAAGTTACTAAGCAAAACAAAGTGAAAAAGAGCTAGCAACAAGACAGCCTGCAATGTTATGTAATGCAGCAAGGCAATCTATGTAAGTAACTAGAGTGAACAATAAAGTTATACTCAAATGCAGCTCATAATATATCATCATAGCATATTCTATGATAATCATTATTAAAGAAAGAAAAGAGAAAAATAATACTAAGTAAGCTAGTAACAAAATATAATAAAAAATGTTTATGTATAAAAGGATAGAAATGTGCACGTACAAAAATGCAAACTTAAAAAGGCACGTAACACTGTCATGTGTGTTAGCATACGCCACTGATCACTGCCGCTCACCACACCAGCCTCCGTTTGAATGCCCCGTCACTCTCGGAAACCCTGCGTGCTCCAAAGCTTCCCCACTGATCGTGCTTGAGGTCTCAGCTCCATCGCGTCCTCGTGGGTGTGCGTCACTTCCGAAATCCTCTCGTTGGTCAGTTGGCAGTCAACGCGTCTACCCGGTGCTCTGTGATAGGCTGAGTACTCCACTCTAGTACTATAGTACACTATAGTAAATAGACCTTGGCAAGTATCCACTAACCCACTCTCTCCAACCCAGACCCGGCTACATTTGACAATCCACCTGCCAGGCACGCTTCCACTGCTGTGGGTGCGTGGTTTACTACTTCCCCATCTCAGTACCAGGGTCCTGTGTTGCTTGTGGGCAGCGCAAGCGATACACTACCACACTGTATATAACACTCCCAAACCCCATACACCAAGTGAGTGTCCCCAAAGTACAAAGGGTGCTTGGCACCAATACCCTGATGTCCTGTTACCCCAATGTAAAGGCCCACCCAAAAGTGTGTATGGTAGCGCTACCTGTGAACCGTTGGTGCATTTTAGTTGAGGTAATTGCCGTGTACTCCAGCACCCGGTGTGGCCGACTAGCATCAATGCTCATGGTGATCCAGCGACGTCGTCGACCGCCACTGCGTGGGGTGAACTCCGGTAGGAAAGTCTCACCTTTGAAAGTCTATGATAGTAAGGTGGTGTGCGGGTCCCAGACCACTGGCCACAAGTCACTGTGTGACGTCTTTACTAGCGCTGTCCGCTAACTATATGCAACTACTGGGGTAATGTCCCTAGCTTATGGGTTTTCCTGTTGCAGCCACAATCTGATATATGAGTGGTGCCTATCTGGGACCTAAAGGGTAATCTGGCCTGACACTCAGATCCTACCTTTCTCTGTCCTAGACCCTTTCTCTCTCCTGGCACTAACTGAACTAACTGTCCTAACTATCAGCGCAAGCTCCTTCATGCCAAAACTGCCCCTCTCCCCTCACCACGAATGCAGCAGCCCTATTGGCTAAGACTCACCACGTGACCTTAGCTCCAGGGGCATTCTGGGAAGTGTAGTTCCCCTGCTGAGCCTTGTATCAGATGGCTGCTGCAACTGCTATGCTAATGCGCATGCGCCAGTTCCCGTAATGGCCGCCGCACTTTCCTGCCCTTCTGCGTGTGCAAAAGCCATCTGTGCTCATGCACTGAAACTGAAGATTGCGGCGCCCTCACCAGCATCCGCTTGGATCTCCCGGTGACCCGGTCGCCCTTCTATTGCCTCCTGCATGCCACTGCAACTCCCAACACGCCTCCCGCAGCCGCATTAGCCTCCCCCTTCCTTCTACCCCCAATAAAATGGGCAATAGTATTTAACCCCTTCATTGTCTTAGTGTTAGCCGCTAAGGTAAGGACGCTGCCTGTAAATGTATTTTTATTACATATGATGGAAGCCGAGCGTCTCCAGAGTTGGTATTAATGTGTATCAGCTCCAGAGACTCCTAGCTGCAATCCGATGCAATAAAAATATTTTTTCTTTTTTCTAAGTCATTCTCGCAAATCCCATACTGCCACCCTTGGGGTGGAGAGAGGAGATCTGTGATAAGCTCACTAGTTCAGAGCTCCGATGATCTCATCGGAGCTACTAGAATAGGGTGATTTTATAAAAAATGCAATCTGGACCTGTTTTTCAGCTCCCGCTCTGTGTGTTTGGGACGCGGCACTACCGATCAGGAAAATGCACTTCCCGAACGAGTTTGGCAGGTCATCGGAGATTTCTTAATAGCAAACTGGCCAAATCGTTCAGGAAGTGCTAAAAACCCTCAATGAGTTAGATATCTAAGTTTATAGAATAGGCCCCAGTGAGAGAAGCATTCCTGTTCCCGGACAGCCAATACCAGAACTAGCAGAGAACTTCATCTGCTCACAGGACGCAAAGACGCAGAGACACCGGCATGATTTTCCACGGAGGTGGTGAAGCTGGGGAAAGTCTCCTTGCTAGGAGATTGGACTACTGACCTAACATTTGTATTAATGCGTTAAAGAATGCACTTATTGTAAGTGCAAATTTTATACTTCTACTTGTTCACATAAAATGTTTCATTGCAATCTGCTCTATGGTGTCTCTCCTTTTCTACTGAGATCCTCTTCATTCACTTGGATCATAAAGGATCCATTACAATATATGTGTGAAATGCTTGTTTATTTTTTAATAAAATGTGACTAGCCATTCCACACGACTTTTCAGATCCTGGTGCTAACTTTTTTTTGTTATTGCACTATTGTCTGTTTTTTTTTCGTTTTCTTTTAATTATATACTGTATACCCGTTGAGCAAATAAGACATTTTGTTGCACATGGATGATTCTTATCTGCTAAGTGATCTTTAGAGAAAAAAATGCTGATTGATCAAGTGGAACGTTTATTTATTGCACATACAAAGAAAAAGCACTTTGCAAACCTATAGGCATGACCTTTCAATTCACAATTTCATCACTCAACATACCTGTAGGTCAGTAATACAATATATAGCATGCATACTTACCATCAACAGACAAAAGAATACTTATGTATTGGTCTCTTAGGTTTCTTTGAATGGAGATCAAGATGATAACATGAGTCCTTAGATCCCCCAACAACCGATGTACATGTCTGAAATGACCCTCAAGAGCTCTTAATGGTTGAGACAAGAAAGAGTGATAGAGAAATGATGACAGCTAAGAAATGCCTAGGGGTTAGCAAAACCAAAAAAAGCCAGCAGGACATTTCTTCAGCACTTCTCATGCAATAATGATTAGGCAGTAATTTGTATAGCAAGAAGGATATCGTTTTAAAATGACATGCCTTTTATCCCCTCCAGTTATCCAACTGTTTTACATAGAACCCCAGTTTACAGTATGAATTGCTGTTTTTCAGCAATGAATTGGAAGCTTAACATTAATACTACCTGCTTAATTTGAATGAAAACTAACATGAAGCTGACAGTGACCAGAAATTATCAGAGAATTAGAAGTGTACACATCTGTATACTTTAGGTTCTTGTAGATTCGTGTAAAGTTCCAATTTTAGCATTCATTTGTTTTGGTGATCAGGACAAAACATAATTTAATTCTTTCACTTCAAATAGTTTTCTGAAAGGACAACAGTTAAGCCTGTATTTGAGACACTGAATTTATGTCTTAGCATTAGATTAGATTGTTAGCACTTCGGGGCAGGGACTCCTTTTCCTAAATGTTACTTTTATGTCTGAAGCACTTTTCCACTTTATGTGTTATTTACATTATTTGCTATTTATATGATTGTCACGTGTATTACTGCTGTGAAGTGCTATGTACATTAATGGCGCTATTTACAGTAAATAAAGACCTACATACTGTGCATACATACATACATGCCTTCTAACATGAAGCCTATGATGGAAACTATAGTACGGGCTCTTATTTGTACAGCTGCCAATCAACAAAAGCATTTTCATATGAGGACTCATTGCTTTTGTCTATGGTAAACTGTTTAAAATGTCCTTGTTGAAGTCAATGTAATGCTGACATTACAAATTGTTAACCCACTATGAGGAACTGCTCTCTAATGTAAACAACTTATCAATGTAATTCAGAATCCATAGTTTGAGAAACTCTTCCAATATAGAGTCATGTCAAATATATGGGAGTGCTGTTGATGAGTGACCTTATCTATAATTGCAAAAAAATAAAAGATACCGACACATCCTAACGTTCTTGCATGTTTTGCTTCTTTAAAGCCGGCAATACCTGATATACCTGTAGCGCACTTTCCCCCGCCCCCTGGGAGATATAACAGCTACGGTGTATGTGGTGCATTACCTGCGGCTCACAGGAGGCCAGAACTTCTGCTGCTGGGAGCCTGGGATGTGCCTGATCCGTCTGGTGACAGTGCCTCCACCTGTACGGGATCCTACTATGTTGGATAACCCCGTTACAGGACCCAATACAGAAATACACTCCGATAATAATAGCAGTTTCCTGCATGCATAAGAAGAATAACGAACCATAGTACCACATCCCCACCAACTAGGCCTCGCAGGGCCATAACCCCACAGTGGCCTCCAATCAATGTCCCACCTGATGGGTTATCACCCCCCCCCCCCCCCCCAAAGTACTGAGGGCCCTTGGGCACCCAACCACTCTGGTGTCCACAAGCAGCAACCCACAAAAATGTGTGTGACAGCGCTGCCCACAAGAGCTGAAGGTGTTATAGTTGGTGCACTTAGAGTACCTGCCAAGGTGCTCCTACACCTGGGTATGGCCGGAAGATAATGTGGATCCCTTGATTCAGCGATGTTGGCACAGTCTCCACCTCTAAGTGGGGTGGAATCCTGCGTGGATGGTTCCACCATGAAGATAGTCTCTCAATATGGTGGTCTGGCCCAGACCACCGGATTGCCAGTTCGCCACAGCATCCTGGCTGTGTCCCTCTCTCTGTCACTACAGGTGCCGTGTCCCTAACTGATGAGCCAGTCCCTGCAGCAACCAAAAACTGATGGTAGTTGGGGCCTAGCTGGGGCCTAAGGGATCTCTGGCCTAGTGCACGGGTCACTGACTCTCTGCACATACACACCCTACCCCTTCCACGCCCCTGCTCCAACTGGCATGCTCCTCCCTGGATGCAGGGGATGCTGCAGTCCTATTGGCTAGTTTTGCGCCATGTGACTGCAGCCCCTTAGGCTTAGGCCTGCCGCTCCCCTGACTCGGCACGTGCGTGACTGCACTGCACATGCGCGGCAATATCTGTCATGGCGGTGTCCTGCTAAGGGAGCCACCGCGGACCGTCGGTGACCCGCTCGCCATCCTGACTGCCTGCATTGCCTCAGCAACCTCCCCCACTGTAGCAAAGGTACGCGGGACCCAGGGGGAACCCTGCTAAATACCTAACAAATGTTATCCCCATGCCATTCAACATTCTGCATTACAATTACATTAACCTTTTCATAGTCCTTGGTTCAAAAGAAGCGATCTTTAGTAAAAAAAAAAAAAATCGGCCTCAAAATGATGTCTACCTGTGTTATCAAGGTAAGCCCAGTGCTATCAATTCATATTTAGTTTGTCTCATGAGTTGACCATCCCTGCTTCTCTCTTTCATATTTATGGGTGGGAGGGGATGTAAAAGGAAACAATTCCATTAGAAGCAATTAGGTTTTATTGCACCAGTATTGTCCTATTCTTAAATCATCAAAGTAAAGACTTCAGGACCATATTCACCAAGTGGTGCTAAGCTATAAGACACCGAATAGCCCCTTCAAGTTAATGGTCCATAACGTATCTTATGGCTTTGTACCACTCTATACTGTTTAAATTCAATTTTACGTGATTGGCAAATGGTCATCATTGTTCTGATATCAGTCATTCATCTGCAACCTGCATCTCCTCGAAGAGAGTAATGTCAGAGAGCATTTCTGGATTGATTTTCCATGAAGACAGCTTAAGTACATTGAACAAGTTATTTATCTTATCTGTCTTTTATTCTATACTGAAATAATATATTACCACAAAGATATCATGATTTTAAAGGTGTAGTTCAACATATTTTATGAAAATATTAAGGGAGAATTCTGACCAAGGTAAGAGGTCTGCCCAATCTTCTTGAGTGTCCGAGATGAAACAACGGATATATTGTTCCAAGGACTAATTAGTCCGCTCTGTTTGTCCATTAGACTGGGGGTGATATGCAGACAAAAAGTGTAAGGACACTCCAAGTTGTTGGCAGAATGCCCTCCCAGAATTTGGAGATGAATTGAGAGCCCCTTTCCAACACGATTACTTGAGGGGCTCCTTGGAGTCGGAATATTTCCCGAATGAATACCTCAGAATGTTTAGCCGCATTAGGTAATACTTTCACAGGGAGGAAGTGAGCTTGTTTGGAGAACCTATCCACGACCACCAGGATCGTTGTCATGCCTTTAGATAAGGGCAGCTCCACCACAAAGTCCTGTCAAACAATTCACAAATTAGTAGTAACGGATATCGATTCTTTACCGTGATTTTGTTGAGTCCTCTGTAGTCAATACACGGATGCAGTGCTCGATCTTTCTTTTTAACAAACAAAAACTCTGCGCCCGCGGGAGAAGAAGACTTCCGGATGAATCCCCTCTGAAAGTTTTCCTCAATGTACTCCTTCATGGAGCAGTTCTCCGGAGGTGACAGCGAATATGAACCTCCTCTGGGAGGCACCAACCAAGGCAAAAGATCAATGGGACAGTCGAACAACCGATGTGGAGGCAGCTTTTCGGACTGAACTTTGTCAAATACATTGGAAAAGGAGGAGTAGATACTGGGTAGGTCGGGTTTCTCCTCAGACAGCACTGAAGCAGCAGCCAATGTTTGGGAAGGAACGGAACAGTTCCTTAGGCCTCTTGAACTCCAATGGACGAGCCGAGACTCCGACCAATCCATGAAAGGGTTATGAAGTTGAAGCCACGGTAAACCCAACATTACAGAAATATTGGAACAGTGGATTACGTCCAGTCGAATCTTTTCTGTATGGTCCATACCTGTCTCCAACTGCAGTGGAACCATCTCTAAGGAAATGAACGCTGGTTGTAATGATCTGCCATCTATCACTTCCAAAGCTTATGGAATTTTTTTCTGCAGCAACTGAATTCTACGCGAAACTTTGGTCGATGAAATTACCACCTGACCCAGAGTCCAGAAAGGCCCGTGTCTTGACCGCAAATGATTCCCCAGTCAATTTGATAGACAGCAGCAACCTTGAAGGTAAACTAGAGGTATGTAGTGTTCCCAGTGGGATTCTCCCTTGTCTCACTGGGATTTTGACGCTTCCCACCTTATTGGGACAGAGGAGAGCCTGATGCCCGGCGATACCGCAATATATACAAAGACCGGAGCTGCATCTGTGCTGCTTCTCGCTGGTCGATAGGCTAGCACCCTTGAGTTGCATTGCCTCCTCTGGATCCAGGGAACAGTTGGTAATGGGAGCCAGTGAAAAAGTATGAAGGGATCATGTGCCTCCTTTCCGCTGAACTTTCTCGGTTCTTCTCTCCAGGAGGCGCAGGTCCATGCGGATACATAGGGTGATGAGATCATCTAAACCTGCAGGGTGTTCCAGCATCGCGAGTTCTTCCTTGAGGATCTCCTTAAGGCCTTGCCAAATACTGCTACCAGTGCTTCGTCGTTCCATTCGGTTTCTGTGGCGAGGGTCCGGTATTCCACTGCGTAGCGGCCCACCGTTTGACTGCCTTGAGAAATTTGCAGGAGAGAGGAAGAAGCCGTTTCCTTACGTCCTTGAGTGTGGAAGACCATTCGGAACTTCCGTGTGAAGAGAGATATGTTGATTGTGAGGTCCGATCTTAACTCCCAGATAGGAGATGCCCACGCCAAAGCATCATCAGTTAACAGGGACTTGATGTATGCAACGTTTGAACGCTGAGACACAAAACGAGAAGGGGAAAGTTCAAATTGAATATAACACTGGTTTAGAAACCACCGACAGATGAGGGGATCCCCGCCATAACTATTCGGCGTAGGGAGTCGTGGTTGAGCAGTGATGTGGGCAGAACTCAGTGTCGGGACAGCTGCTTCTGCGGGAGCAGGATTGAATGCTGCACACTGTAGCTGGTCTATGGTGGATTGCATCTGATCCCTACATTTGTCATTCGGAAATACGTACTGTTGCAAATCAGTGAACAAGTTGATGTGATAAGATAAAGAAAATAAGGCGCAAACTTAAACTAGTGACAGCTGTTAGATCTCTACAGATCAGGTCATCTTCTAGGGCAAGCAAAACACAACTTCTCCCGGGAGCAAATGGAAGGCAAAGGATATGGGATTCTTTCAAATAGTATGGCAGACGGGCCCGGAGCTGTAAGAATTCAAGGAGACTGATTGTTGAATTCTCACAACTGACTTTAATGGATCACAAAGCAGGTTTTATACATAAGGCAGGGACAAAAATACAGTTGTCATCTGTTACAAATATGGGTACACATCTAAATTTACATGTAACCTTCACATAATGCCTTTTCTGTAGATCTTAAAACATTTAACTGCTGAGCAAGAGATATATACAATGGTGACTTATAAGGCAATCCTGTCCTTTTTAACAGCATATGACTGATTCAACAACAGCTGCTTTCAAAGCTACTCACAATAGTCTCCGAGAAAGATAGCAATCAGCGTATACTGTTTAAACTTATCAATTCCAGAGCTGACAGAAGACAGTTTTAACCTTACAACAGCTATTTAAAGTGTAATTTTCCAGTGCTAAATGTGCATTATATATCAGGTGCTGCCAAAAACACTTGCAGTTTCCCAACTACAATAACGAAGAAGTGAATAAAATGTGTGTTCACGGCGCAAACTGAATGAAGTGAATTATAAAGGGAATAATAAAGTGATTGCATGGTTTTAAATAATACCAACATTGCTGAGTGATGTTGTGCTCTCCTCCGTTGATCCAGGGTCTCATAGTTTAAACCGCCATCACAGATACATGTAGGAAGAAACACATACAGAAATGCTGGTGTATTAACGTTTTATCTCCAAGCAACAAACAACACAAAGGGGATAAGGTAAACTCACACTCTCCCCCAAGGTAGCGTGCAGGGAGTGACTTGGGGCGCACTCCAACCCTAACTCTGCTCGTCAGCAGCTGGTACTTTCTTCCTGCCTGGTCATCCACACAGAATTTCTCCCGTCTGCTTCTCTCACCAGCAGGCGCTCCGGAGACGTCTGACTGGTGACATAGACATAGATTTCATTAATGAAGTACTAGAGTATTTAGAAATGGTACCTCACAGATCCCAGCATAACCCCAGAAGAAGTCTACTGATTTGGCTAAACTAGTTGGGCTTTTTGGACCTTGGACCAACCCCTCTACAATCCAGCGCTGACATCAGAGGTCTCCGGAGCGCCTGCTGGTGAGAGAAGCAGACGGGAGAAACTCTGTGTGGATGACCAGGCAGGAAGAAAGTACCAGCTGCTGACAAGAGCGGAGTTAGGGTTGGGGTGCGACCCAAGTTACTCCCTGCACGCAACCTTGGGGAGAGTGTGAGTTTACCTTATCCCCTTTGTGTTGTTTGTTGCTTGGAGATAAAATGCTATTGCATCAGCATTTCTGTATGTGTTTCTTCCTACATGTAACAAGTTGGTGTGCAGGGTCAAAACACGAACCACCTCAGTATGAGCATACTGTAACGGGTGCTCACCACAAACAGAACTGAACCACGAGGCCAAGGTGGGAATATAGAAACACCGACCTGAAGCATTGATGTGGCGTCCAGAATGCAGATACGTAGTCATGGTTAGCTGAGTAAGGGTTGGAGATGTGAGAGTAGTAGGGGTCATGTAGCCGAGGTCGAGGGTAGTAGAAGTTAGCATCGTAGGTATCCAAGCTGAGGTCAAGGGTAGGAGACAGGAGGATAGTAGGTAAATCCATGGCAAGGCTCCAGGTGAGCTGCAAGGAAAGACAAAGCACAGCAAGGCAAGGGAGGACAAGGGATAACAGAGTGCTTGCAACCAGCACAATGTCACACGGTACAAACTGTTATGCTCAGCCAAATTGCAGAAGTAAAGACTGAGCATATAAAGGGTGAATCAGCCAATTGCTGAACTGATGGTTAGCAAAGGCTGAAAGTGAAACCAGAGTGCTGATTTGTTGCTGTGTAGAGTACACATACTGTAGCAGGAGCTGATGAGGGAAGCCTGCAGCAGTCTGAATCAAACTCTGGACCGGAACCTGTGTCCGATCCTCACACCCTCGTCACGTGACCATGAGATTTAATATTTGAGGGGATATTGGCACCCCATACTGGGGCCTGTAACTCGGGAAGCAAGGGGTCCCCAAGGCTGAAATTAATGCAGTAAATCTCCAGAGACCCCTGCTTCAATACTGTGTTATTAAAATAAAAACAACTTCATTACCTTAGCGGAAGGGGTTAAATTAGAGTAACTGGTTTGTTGGGGTAGAGAGGGTGGGCAAAGGTGAGTGGTTAGGCCTTCAGGGAAGGTTGTGTGAGGATTTAACCCCATCTTTACCTTAGACATTACTACTGCGAAGATCATGAAGGGGTTAACCCCTCCCACTACCCATCAAAGAAAATAGCTAAAAGCTCGTTTGCCCATATGTTTGCAAAACAAAAGAAATACACAATAAAATAACATTGCCATAACAGTACAATACATTACACTTGTCAATTAACCCATTGATTGTGACGGTGGTAAACCATGCCCACAATGTGGGTTTGGTTTGCCACTATAGCAATGAATGGGCAACCTAAAAAAAACACACAACAAAAAATACAATACATTACAATTAAATAAAAACAAGCATTTGCCAAAAAATGCATTGCTTGTCACTGTACTTATCTATACCCTGAAATGGGTATAGATAAACACATTGCCAGTCAGTGGGCATTCTAAAATAAATACACAATTAAATAAAATACAATCAATCAATGTGTTTCTTACCTTTGCCGGGATGAACATTCACCCTTCCTCGTCCAACTGCGGCACCAACTCATGACCTGCACTGCAATGATCCTCAACAGCCTGATACGCAGAATTCCATGATCCTCTGTTAATTGCTGAGGAGGCCCGAGTGAGTAGTCTTGTTGCCTTTCTTTTCTTCGTTCTTCTCTCCTTTGTAATCCAATTGGTCCAGTAGATGTTGATCCGATGGCTTCTTGGGCTCAAATGTGACATCACATTTGATTGACAAATGATACACCCCCAAATCTGATTGGAAGATGTACCATGTGATGGCTTCCATTTTTTTATGATGTGACATCATCTTAATGGGAGGGAAGCCAGTCAATCCGGAAAAAATGTATCCCATAAAGCAATTTCAATAATAGGATTGTAGTAGATCCTCAATCCTTGGTATACATATGCCATTTCACAGAATATTTAATGTTTCGGGAACTTATCAAGATCTTTTTACAGGACACTGATTAAATACAATGTTCAGCGACATAAACTAATTGAATCCAGCTGATATGTTCCTCCCAGAGCCATTTGGATATATAAGGATGGTTAGGGAGAATACTCGTTACCCCTCCGACCCTGATGAAGCGTAATCACATACGTGAAATGATCGACTGTCGGTTTTAGATGACGTCATTGCACTGATGTCGGTGGTGGAGACTGCTGTACCGTGAGTTGCTTGACTGGATACATGTCTGCAAAAACGGGGTTGTATAGCGTTTTCATTTATATGCATATATTTCTTCTAACTAATTGCATCTAATGTTTACATGCTGACCCACACGTTGCATGCTACCTATATACCAATGGGTTTCTAAACTCTGAGTGAGTTACATGATTGAATAAGATGCTTTGACACCGTGACTATATAGCGGCAATGTGGATATATACATATTTGAATGCATTATTAGTTTACTGCAACCTGCGTATATATTAGCAGTAACTAGATGCGAGTGAGTTACTTATATACTAATGGGTCTCTAGACGCTGACTAAGTGACATGATGGTATAAAATGCTTTGATACACTGACTATACAGCAACAATGTGGGTGTGTATTTCTTTATCAGAATACATCTACTAGTTGACTGCTATCTGCTTATATATCAGCAGTAACTAGATTTCGAGTGAGTTACTTGCCGATTCTCTATATGTGGCAGAACTTGTATTGAATACCTACTCATGATAACAGGGACCTCTTTGATCTGTATTTAGACTCCTGTAAACCGCTACATTAATGGTTAAATTCAATCCAATGAGGCATAAGTAGCTACATTTGTTTCATTTCCTACTGAGTCTGGGATAAAACACCTTAGGCTGCGCTTATAGTGCCTTGCGACGGCGACGCGACATGGCTCCAAATAAAATACATTGACTCCATTGCAAGCGGTTTTAGTAAGCGCGACGGCGACGGAGCGCCAAAATTTTTTTCGACGGGTCTATTTGATTTTTTAGAGGCAGTCGCCACATGTGACTGTCTCTAAACCAAACAGAGACCGGGGTCTGCCCCCTTTCGTGACATCGCTGGAAAATCTAATTATAACTTTCGCGGGTGGCGACGGGTGACGTCATCGGTGGCGTCACCGTCGCCAGCACTATAAGCGCAGCCTTATGTGTAGAAGTCACGGTGCAGGCTTGGTATCTTTCTGCAAATCGATATCCATAGCTACAGACAGATAATATTTACAGTGTTGTAATCCAGCAATATTTGAGTAACCAGACATGTTTATGTAGACATATTCTACTTTGTGAAGCGAATATTATCCTTTAGGGATAATTATCCCATAGATATACAGTAGTTTACTCAATATAGGCTAAGGAGGAGCCATACATTTCTATATTACAGCATATCCACCACCACTATTTATAAACACACTTGTATATACCTTTCACTTTTCTGTTATTGATACAATCATTATGCTAAATAAAACTTTATTATTTTCGTGATATGGCAAATATTAGGTTACAATTACCTAGGACTATAAATTGTCCAACCTAACTGTACCCCCAATGAGTGCAACATTTGGGATTCTTTTCCGGCCAGGACTCTTGTGCTGACCAGGTTTTGTATATATGTACCCCATTCCCATATGCACCATGGGAGTTTATTTCATCTTTAACTGTTATTGGAGAGTGATAAGATCCTTATCCCAGCTCTCCACCCTGTCGGCAGCCCTGACATTGCTATATAGGAGGTGCAAGCCCCAAAAACTCAAGGTTATCCAACAACATGTTTTATGAGTACCTCATTTTCTGTAAATATTTGGGAGACAGCTCACTTTTTTGTCATATTCCAAACATAGAGTAAATATGAGCCAAACTAATTATATATATATAGTGTAGCACTGCTTCAGAGGGGGGGGGGGTTAACCTAAGATGGGCCTGACACTGCGTGCACCTACCAGGACTTACATGCCAGGGAGGGCAGGCGTATAGCCAGAACCAGCCATGGCTACATAGCATTTGAAATAATTTCACACAAAGTACCTTACATATTCACATTTCTTAAAGATTATCAATATTTTGCTTGTGTCTCCTATGTAGACTTACGTTTTTTGGCATCGGGGAAAGCAACGGAATCAGGATTGCCCAGGTAATGGAGGATTATCGCTTTGAGGGGTCTGATCAGTAAACATGGACCCCGCAGCACAACCGTGACAGCACTTTTCCAGGTGGCCGCGGCTTTAAGCTTTTTAGCGGCTGCTCCAGAAACATCTGTAACAAGAACCCACCTGTATTATCTCCTTCAATGCTTGAAGGGCCAGCAAAGTATTGCTCTGAAAGGTTTTGCTGGTCTTTTCTGACACCAAAGAGATCAAAACTCAAAGATTCATCTGTTTCAGATAACACAAGTTGGGAAAATATTTTAATAACGACTTTTTAGGATATGCCAGTTCATTACTGAGCTCAAGACTTGCTTTTGTAAAATCATATGAAGGAAGTGGGAAGCCAGCCACTGCCTTCTACCTATGCTGCACATTTTATGCTGGGGCCAAAGCTTGATATTGAACAGGAACTTGATTTCAAAAGTTACACTGTAAATAACCAGAGATTTAAAAAGTTATGGTGGGTAAAAAAAGGTGACAAAAGGCCTCCACCGTACAGTATACAGTAAATAAAAATACCACTTGTAGGTACATTTGCATGTCTCAGACAGGTCTTTGCCCCCCATTATCACTTAGCAAACAGTGCTTCCGCTGCAGCCAGGGATTCTGGGTAATGACATGCAAATGAGCACTGAGTATGTCACTCTTTACTTCATATGTATTGTGAAAATAAGTGAAAAAAGGCGCAAACAACTTCAATGTGCAAATATATTAAATGTGAAAAATAATTATAAGTGCAATATCAATAAGTGCAAATATAATAAAATAACCCAGCTCAAACCCTCTGGTGGGACCTGTTTCACGGGTTCCAAGAAGTATGACAGCTCTCAAACAATCCAGGAGGGGCATATATGGGACAAAGAGAAGAATACACAATTTAAGTGCAGATGCATGAACAATGAGGTCTAATTTAAGATGCAATCTTGGCTCGAATGTTCAGCCTACTCACAAGATATAGATGAATAGAGTGCAGTTAGCAGATAGGGCTGCTGCCCGTATGGAATGAATGCTGTTTGGATCTCCCTCACAGGCGTATTGACCAATAGAATGGTATATGTATAAAAGAGATGAGAAAGCACTACATAGCGCGATCAGGCTGATACATATAAACTTTATAAAAGAACGATATAAAAGTGCGCACTTACAATGTGCACCGCATATCTCACCGCCTCCCCTGGAGCCTCCAAGTTTTCCTCCAAGGAAAGCGGGAGGGGAAAAAGGGAGGGGGAAAGAGGAAGAGGTTAAAGGGACGTAGAGGCAGAAGGATGGGGAGAGGGAATGTGAGGGGATGACCCTTGCCCAAACGATCATGCCGCCCCTCACTTTAAAGCTCAGGGCTACTCATTTGTTGTTTCTGGACTGCAGCTTGGTAAATTGTAATATCGACAAACATATTTATTAACACATATAAATGTGTAATGTGTGTAGTAACACAAAAAGAAAAAAAATGGCTGCCAATGAGAGCATTCAACTTTTAAAATAGTTTAGAAGACTAAACAGGAGGTGCTGTGTTAAAGGAAGACTTATTATTTAAAAATCTAAGATATGCTTTGAATACCTCTGAGATTTGTTTTATGAACGGCTAAGATTTCTAACCAAATATTGAATTAATTAAGGCACTTCCTTTTACCGTGTGCTTCCACATTACATTTTAATCCCAGTTGCCTTAAAGCATTAGGAAAGCTACCTCTGTTGACATATTTTTATGACAAAGCATGCAGTAGTCTATTATGCTTTGATCTCCCTCCTTGCTCCATGGTTGCAAAATGAATCGCTGTATGTTACACTGGACTACAGTACTTTTCATTGTACTGTATTTCCTTGTGTTCTGCAGAAGCCCACAAGATTTTAAAAGGACAATCCCACATAGTCACCTACCTAGCCCCCCCAAAAAACATCTAAACAACATAGATATTATAACTGGCTTCCTTTGAAAAGTTCAAATTTAAAGTAACAATATTAGTTATTTGTAAACTGTGAAAAGTAAGTGTTTTTTCCCCTTGCTCCTCTAAAATTCATGTTCCTCGGCTGTTTTTTTTGATGATAAATGATATGCAAATGAGCACACAGTGCCGCTTTTTGTCTCTTTTTGTCACTTTTTGTTACCCACTATAACCTTAACAAGAGTGTGTGTGTGTGTGTGTGTGTGTGTGTGTGTGTGTGCGTGCGCGCGCGCGTGCGTGCGTGTGTGCGTGTGCGTGTGCGCGTGCGCGTGTGTCAGTCAAATAAAAAGATCACTTGTGAGCACATTCACGTCTTAGGCAGGTCTGCTTTTTGTCTCTTTTTGTTACTTTTTTTAACCCACCATAACCTTAACAAGAGTGTGTGTGTGTGTGTGTGTGTGTGTGTGTGTGTGTGTGTGTGTGTGTGTGTGTGTGTGTGTGTGTGTGTGTGTGCGTCAGTCAAATAAAAAGATCACTTGTGAGCACATTCACGTCTTAGGCAGGTCTGCAACCCTGCCTTTCACCATTATCCCCAGCATACAGTGCTTCCACTGCAGCAAGGATTCTGGGAAATGACATGCAAATGAGCACACAATGTGTCACCTTTTGTCTGAAAATCCATTGTTAAATGGAGCCCATATAAGCTAATGCTTGCTGTTAAAACAGCTTTAAAAGCACAGCATGGAAAGCAGATGCAAAGTCAGAGAAACCATTCACAGACATGTTTCAACCTTAATACAGTTGTATCATTAGTGTGAAGTTGGTTGTACTGCTGGCTTTGCATTTTCATGACTGTAGGGTTTACCATCACGTTTTAAGTCATGGTGGGTGAAAAAGGCAACAAGAAACGTCCTATATATATATATATATAATACACACACACATACACACACACCATGGAATACACACACCCTACATATATCATGGAAAAGAAAAAAGAGGCGCGTGAGACATAGTTTAAATGTGGGTTGACATTTATTATCAAAAATAGAAGTTGTGCCAATACAATAATTCTTTGCATATTTATGTTGTGCCCACACACACACACACACACACACACACACACACACACACACACACACACACACACACACACACACACACACACACACACACGTATATATTCAAAGCAACTGTTTACAATGAAACATTGAAATGGCAATTTTTTTACTATTATTATTTAAAAATATTTATACATGTCTGATTTTACAAAAAAAGGCACAAATCACTTATAGTTCACCTACTAAACATGTCAAATTCACTGCAGGACTATCCCTTTAAGATTGAGATAGTGAGACTAAAGACACTAATAAGTAGATATATAATAAAGTTTTTCTGCATCATAACCATTATACCGGTAACCATCCCTAAATGGGGTTACCAGGTTGCTGTGAAAGTTAATAGTGGGATAGTGTGTATTGGGCCCACCCTGTGTTACCATGTGGATACTGATGTCAGAAGAGTTATAAAAGATAGAGGCAAGGGTCTTGAAGTGAGGTTCCCGTAGGACAAGAGGAGAGGAGCCTTGGGGAGAGGAGATGGGGATATTCATAAAGTAATAGCACAGACTAGGCACTGCCAGCTTTATTATGTTGTAGATAGTGAAAGTGCCCCTCCAAATTACAATTCCAAATGAAGGCTAATGGAGCCCAACATATCTAGAAGATAAGTAAACAGCATGCCACAGAGGGTCTCAGGAAAGAGGGCTCTAACCACAGATTCAAATTAATAATCCTCTCAGTCTGTATGAAAGTGGCAGTCCACAAACAAAGCAAATGTATTGTGGTCACATGCAAAGAACCCACCAGGAGTCCCGTAGTGGCCTACTGTAACCGGGTTAATATAGATAATGATCCTGAAGCAACACAGGGGGCCGGATCCCACACAAGTAGAGCAACTATGTCAACGCACCTCAATGAAGAGGGACCTTCTGTGCTAGGGGGGAGAATGCTAAAAAGGTTGGAGGAGATTTTAAACTAGGATGGAGGGGGGAGGGGAATTAAACAGATAATGAGCTAAATGGAATAGATGAGGATACAAGGTGGTATGGAGGTAGAATGGGGGCAAGTGCAAGTTTGACAAGCAGTGAGATACCCATAGTAAATAGAGATAATACTAGAAAACTTCTAAAGACTAAACCAAGTGGGAGCAGAAAGGAAGGAGCAGATAAGATAATAGTACAGGCTGAAAAAAATTAAATGCATGCTTGCTAATGCAAGAAGCCTGACAGATAAAATGGGGGAGCTTGAATTAATAGCTACAAGGGAGCAGTATGATATCATAGGCA
This sequence comes from Ascaphus truei, assembly GCF_040206685.1. Classification (NCBI taxonomy): domain Eukaryota; kingdom Metazoa; phylum Chordata; class Amphibia; order Anura; family Ascaphidae; genus Ascaphus; species Ascaphus truei. The sequence goes on along the minus strand of NC_134483.1, from coordinate 411,391,181 downwards.
TTACTGAAACATGGTGGGATGAAACTCATGACTGGACAGTTAATTTAAAGGGGTATTCTCTTTTTGCGAAGGATCGAACAAATAGAAGGGGAGGTGGAGTATGTCTATATGTTAAACCGGATCTAAAACCTATTATAAGGGATGATGTCTATGAAGGGAATGATGAAAATGTAGAGACTTTATGGATAGAAATTAGCAGTGGAGGTAAAAGTATTAAGAAAATGTTTGTGGGAATATACTATAAACCACCAAATATCTGTGAGATTGAGGAAGCTAAAATACATTTGCAAATGGAGAAGGCATCAAAACTTGGTCATGTTTGCATAATGGGGGATTTTAATTATCCAGACATAGACTGGGGCAATGAGATTAGCGTTACAACAAAAGGAAACAGGTTTTTGGGGGTGCTTAAAGATAATTATATGACCCAAATTATTGAGGAACAAACCAGGAGAGGGGCAGTTCTGGATTTGGTCATATCAAACAATGTAGAAGTAATAACAAATATTCAAGTCCTGGAACATTTGGGTAACAGTATCATAACATGATCTCATTTGAAATAAATTATCAAAAAACAGATTACTTGGGTTCAACAAAGACTTTAAACTTTAGAAAGGCAGATATTAATAAACTGAGGTCTAATCTAGTAGTAATACAATGGGATGATGTTTTTGCAGGGAAAAATGTAGAAGATAAATGGGCAGTCTTTAAAACATTGTTAGAAAAGCACACTTATCAGTGTATAAATGAGAAAAGAACAAGGCGCACAACGCACATAGTGAAGTACAGTATAAAAAGTTAATTTTACTAAGGAATAATAAGTTCTGCGTACATCAAAGTGTATAAAATCAGGCAAAGTATAAGTGGGGTTACCACACAGGAGGACAGCTGTAGTCGTCACTTTTCACCCAATATAGATGGAGGACCAGCAGACCAGCGATCATCAGACAGGTAGAAGGGCCCTCTAGATCCGTGGAGTGCACTCACTCCGTTCCTAGATGGTGAAGTGCACTCCAGTGAAGCCAGTGACGTCATCAGCGGGTGTCCCACGTGGAGCAGCGGCGTGCTATCGGCGTTAGGCAGTGGAGACACCAACGGAGACTGCTGTGCTCGGCTGTGGGACTTGTGTGCGGTGATTCACACCGTGGACTGACCTTTCCACCGTCCAGGAACGGAGTGAGTGCACTCCACGGATCTAGAGGGCCCTTCTACCTGGTCTGATGATCGCTGGTCTGCTGTTCCTCCATCTATATTGGGTGAAGAGTGACGACTCCAGCTGTCCTCCTGTGTGGTAACCCCACTTATCCTTTGCCTGATTTTATACACTTTGATGTACGCAGAACTTATTATTCCTTAGTAAAATTAACTTTTTATACTGTACTTCACTATGTGCGTTGTGCGCCTTGTTCTTTTCTCGTTTCTCCAGTTCTAGGGGTGTTGAGCCACCCCCCAAGAAAGGCTGCAGACGCACTACTAGTGCACTTATAAGGTCAACAATATTGTTCATTGCACATTGTATTCACGATTGTGTGTTATACCACATATTAGCTGCGCACTTTTCTTTTTTGTATTTATCAGTGTATACCCTTGGGTAATAAGTATAAAAGAAATAAGTCAAAACCAATGTGGCTAAATAAACACGTAGGGGAGGAAATGGACAAGAAGAGGAAGGCGTTTAGATTCTTTAAGTCAGAAGGGACAGAGACATCGTATCAGAATTATAAGGAATGTAACAAAAATTGCAAAAGGGCAATCAAATTAGCAAAAATGGATAATGAAAAAAGGATTGCAATAGAAAGTAAGGTCAACCCTAAAAAGTTCTTTAAGTACCTTAATAACAAAAAAATGAGAAAAGAAAATATAGAACCCTTTCAGTGTGAGATGGGTAGGCAGATTATTGGAGATAAGGAAAAAGCAGAGGTATTAAACAAATTCTTTGCCTCTGTGTTTACCAGGGAAGAATCAAGTTCAAAAGTAGCGCCACAGAAGGAAGCCACAACCTCCATATTAATGACCAATTAGTTAACTGAGGAAGAAGTTCATAGGCGACTTGAAAAAATTAAAGTAAATAAGGCACCTGGCCCCGATGGCATACATCCAAGAGTTCTCAAGGAGTTAAGCTCAGTAATAGCAAAACCATTATATTTAATATTCAAGGACTCCATTTCCACAGGCTCAGTACCACAAGATTGGCGTAAAGCAGATGTGGTGCCTATATTTAAAAAGGGAGCTAGATCACACCCGGGGAATTACAGACCTGTAAGCCTGACTTCAATAGTAGGGAAACTACTTGAAGGTTTAATACGGGATAATATTCAGGAATACCTAATGGAAAACAAAATTATTAGTAATAGTCAGCATGGATTTATGAAGGATAGATCTTGCCAAACTAACCTTTTTTGTTTCTTTGAGGAGGTAAGTTGGAATTTAGACCAGGGTAATGCAGTTGATGTGGTCTACTTAGATTTTGCAAAGGCTTTTGATACGGTTTCACACAAGAGGTTGGTGTACAAAATAAAGAAAATTGGACTCAGTAATAATATATGCACCTGGATTGAAAACTGGTTAAAGGACAGACAATAGAGGGTTGTCATAAATGGAACTTTTTCAGGTTGGGCTAAAGTCGTGAGTGGAGTACCTCAAGGATCGGTACTGGGACCCCTGCTTTTTAACTTTTTTATTAATGACCTTGAGGTTGGGATCGAGAGCAAAGTCTCCATCTTTGCTGATGATACTAAATTGTGTAAGGTAATAGAATCAGAGCAGGATGTAATTTCTCTTCAGAAGGACTTGGAGAGACAGGAAACGTGGTCAGGTAAATGGCAAATTAGGTTTAATACAGATAAATGTAAGGTTATGCATTTGGGATGCAAGAATTAAAAGGCGACTTACAAATTAAATGGAGATATATTGGGGGAATCCTTGATGGAGAAGGATTTAGGAGTGCTTGTCGACAGCAGGCTTAGCAATTGTGCCCAATGTCATGCAGTAGCTGCAAAGGCAAACAAGATCTTATCTTACATCAATCGGGCAATGGATGGAAGGGAAGTAAACATAATTATGCCCCTTTACAAAGCATTAGTAAGACCACACCTTGAATATGGAGTACAATTTTGGGCACCAATCCTAAGAAAAGACATTATGGAACTAGAGAGAGTGCAGAGAAGAGCCACCAAATTATTAAAGAGGAGGGACATTCTAACTTATGAGGAGAGGCTAGCTAAATTAGATTTATTTACATTAGAAAAGAGATGTCTAAGAGGGGATATGATAACTATATACAAATATATTCAGGGACAATACATGGAGCTTTCAAAAGAACTATTCATCCCACGGGCAGTACAAAGGACTCGGGGCCATCCCTTAAGGCTGGAGGAAAGGAAATTTCACCAGCAACAAAGGAAAGGGTTCTTTACAGTAAGGGCAGTTAAAATGTGGAATTCATTACCCATGGAGACAGTGATGGGAGATACAATAGATTTGTTCAAAATAGGGTTGGACATATTTTTAGATGGGAAAGGTATACAGGGATATGCCAAATAAGTATACATGGGAAGGATGTTGATCCAGGTATTAATCCGATTGCCAATTCTTGGAGTCAGGAAGGAATTAATTTTTCCCCTTAATGGGGTTTTTTGTTTGCCTTCCTCTGGATCAATAAGTAAGTATAGATATAGAATAAAGTATCTGTTGTCTAAATTTAGCATAGGTTGAACTTGATGGACGTGCGTCTTTTTTCAACCTCATCTACTATGTAACTATATGTAACTATGTAACCTCCATTTGCGTATTAAGAGTGAACAATAATGGAAGCACTGTATTTATGTATGTCTGTTATAAAACCAATACAATGTTTTCATGTGCGTGTGAGTGGTCCCTGTGTCTGGGGACACGGATAAAGATTCTTGTTCTACAAAAGTTCCTGGTGCCCATTATTTTCCATTCTTGCTACCTCATCACCCAGCCACCTGAATCCAGCACCCTGAGTAGAGGTAACTCTGGGGAACCAAATACAGTAGACTGATATAATCTCCCTAGAAGTCGGCAGGGAAAGCTACATACCTAAGAACTAACAAGAAGAGGAAAAGTAAATGTAAACAATGGTTAGAATCTCCTAAAAAGTAAATATTATATGAAAAGGCAAACAAATGTCTTGCTGCTCCTAATTGAAGAACAGGACTCAATTTGTTAAGAAAAGCAATTAATTACTCCAGCGCACGTATATGTAAATATGTGCTCTAAATTTACAGTGCAAAGAAGGATATTTATTTACAGGAAATAAAGTTAACTGAAAAATATATAATCTTTAAGCCTTTTTTCGTGGGAAACCCTCCTCATGCAAGTCAATGGTTGGTTAAGAGACCAGCCTCATTATCCAAATCTTCCAACTTTTCGATATATAATACACAATTTAAGAAGCCCTTTTAAGAAACCCTCTGCTATTTAAGCTTTGACAGAAATAAACATGATTTCCTGTTGCAGAAGCAGTAGGTTTGCCATGTGATTTAGCAGATAGGGAAGGGTGGCATGACCGAGGTGACAAGCTATGCTCCCTGGGTTGTGGGGGGAGTGGAACCCCCCCTCCTTCCGCCCCATTGAGGTGGCTAGTTGGGTTGGGTAGCTCTCTACCTCCCCCTTCTTTTGTCCCCTGTTTTCTTGTCTAGGCATCTGGGCTGTGGCAAGCAGAGGCTAGGAGATGGAGGTATGGGGGTGTGAAGAGGTTAAGGAAATGGAGGAAGGGCCAGGGATGACCACTGTGAGAGGTGGAGAGAATCTGGAAGCAGTTATATGAGAAAGGGGAAGTAGGGAACATCAGTCACATGCTTAGAGAGAAAATCTACAGTATACACTAACTGTTGCTGCTGCTGTTGCTGTAATGGAGGATGAGCTTGTGGCTCACAGAGCTGGTTGGCAGTGTTGAACTAGACACGTTGTGGTAAAGGCTGAGTTCAATCTCAGCCAGTGGAGAATAACATTGGGCACCTCTGAGAATCTGAGGTCTGAGCAACCAACAGCAGAACTGTGAGGGCGAGTCATGTGCCTGGTGGTGACTGCCGTGAGTGGCGTCCAGTGATAGCCTGAACCAAATGAGGTCCTAAACCCGGAGGGGTTGAGCACTGGAGGGATCGGGAGGTGGACCCACAGAGGGCAGGTCAGAGTGGTGGAACATTTCAGCGACCTTGGGGTAAGCAGAGGGCTGTGGCTAGGTCCCCTGGGAGGGCCTCTGAACATGCCTCAGGAAAGGTGGAGCAACAAAAAACAGTGGAATGGGGAGCTGCAATAGGGAGAGGTCTCTCAAGAGGGATGATACCAGTGCTGGAGCGGCAGCTAGTGGCTTCATAAAAAAATATGTAGCTAGACCATAGGTTCCTTAAGCAAGGGGTTCAGCATGGTTATGCGGCCTTCAGCGAGGTTGGGCGCTCGGGAACTTGAGGAACAATCCAGTGATCTTGACGGGGTGCTGACTAGTTCGATTGGAATGAGTGACCAGGGGCCACATGTGGTGGGTTCCAAAGGTTGGGGGGTGATTTTATGGTGTTTTTAAGGAAGCTTCTTGTTGGTTGGGAGGCTTGCTCACAGGATGCAGTGATGCATAACGTGGTTCAGGAAGAAAGGGGCTTCTTTGGCGATGGTGGCCTGGGAATGTACAGTGCCTTTGCCATTAGCAGAAATACCAGTGGTGGAAGCAAGAGCTTCTGAAAGCGAGGGATCCAGTGACCAGGAGGGTGGGGCAGCTCGGCTGTCTGTTAGTGCAGGGTCAGTTGAAAAAGAGTCCTTTAGGGATGCACCTTTCTGAGGTGAAAGAAAACATTTGGAAATTTGATTTTGTGCAGAAATTATCCTTATTATCGGGGTGTAATGCAGCGGTGGCTAGGTCAGGTAAAAAAGGGGAGGTGAGAAAAGAAGATGTTGAAAAGAGTTTATTCCTGCAAAGGTTTTAGAACTGGCTACAGAAGTTTTCAATTTTGGCAAGCATTATTGGGGAAAGTTTCCTCAGCACTCCTCTGGTTTATTTAAGTATTTGGATATGGTGGAGTTCGCACACAGAGTCTATGGTGGGATGGCATGGTGGCAAAATGTAGAGCAGTTTAGGCAGAAATGGTGGTAAAGAAGCGCATGTCTTGGGATCCGAGAACATGATCCGAGAACATGGATTTGTTGTATGTACAGTATGTATATCTTTATCTGTTTAGCGCCAAAAGTGTAGTCAGCACTTTACAAAGGCAATACAGTACAGGGAATTCTAATATTACAAGCGTGTAAAGATCCGTGAACCGCTCCCCGCTTACCCCATTCGGGTGCTCCGCTTCTGCCTCCTGCAGCATGTCATATGAGCCAGCCACTACCAGCCACAGTACTACGCATCCTACGCGGTGGTAAATACTGACTCTTCTGGTCCCGCCTCCAGGTTGCAGCCACGCTGTGATGTCACCGGCACGCAGCGTGCACAAGCGGTGTGTGGTCAGCGTGCGCAAGCACTGCATCACCTTTCCTCATCAGGGATCCTCCCCACACCGGTCTCCTGTATCTGAACAACCTACCACACTTGGCCTTACTGACGTGTCTCTTCACAGCCTAAAGCTCACATTGGACATTGCGCCCTATAAATGCTCCGCCTGCCCTCTTGCAAATTGGCTGAGCATAAACCTTTGTTGTTTCGAAGTGTTCACTGCTACCCTTGCCTCCACTGTCTTGTCTTGCTCCTTTGTTCCTAGCTCCTTTGTTCCTGACCCCGGCTATCTCTTGGACTCTGCTCTTCTATATTCCTGACCCCAGCTACCAAAGACGATCCGTACCTCTCCAACCCTGACCTTGGCAACGTACCACGACTATCCTCATCTCTCCAATTCTGACCACGTCTAATAGTACCTGCAACGATCCGCACCTCTCCAACCCAGACCCGGCTGCCTCGACCATTCTACACTTCAGATGCGCCCACACGGCTGTGGGTGGTGTTATATATCTATCCCCACCTCGGCCACGCGGTCCTGCCTTGTTTGTGGTGAGCACTCGGTTACAAAGCGCAGCAAAGTCAGACAATAGGAAAGGATTTACCTGCCCTGGTGATCTTACAATCTAAGGGGTATGTTGGGAGAATTACAGAGACAGCAGGTGAGGGAATAAGTGCAGTAGATGGCAGTGCTTGGCCACAATTTTTGGATAGAAGCCATGAGTCCAGGCTATTGTGATGCTTCCTTTGCTATGTACGTTTTAAAGGTTGGTCAGTATTAAATGAGATTGGTTAATACCATTAGCAGGAAAAGAGGTGGCATGAGGCGTGGGTGAAAGCAGATGTGTATATGGCTGGGTCCAGGATTAGGATTTGGTCCTGGAATCGATGCTGGATAAACCGGGTTCCTTTTAGGCGGACGTTGGCTGGATCATCGAACAGTATCTGCAAGGAGCATTGTTGGGGGTTCATTGAGGGACACTGTGAGTTTGGGAGGGCTCATGCAGAATCTAAATGTTTTGTACGGGTAAATTGGGAGTGGTTAAGTCAACTGGAGATGCAGTGGCGATACAACTGACCTTAGAAAGTATGAAGGGTGGCTAGACAGCTTTCTCAATAGGAGGGCACTGCAATGCACTTGTTGGATGCAAGGTTTGGGGTATGGTTTCTTTGTTTAGGTTGAAGGTTGTTTACAGAATAGATGATGCCTTTATGTTGCCTGCAGGTCGAGGGATTCAGATGTCGGGCTTGGTACAGTCAGCGTGCCCTGGTAAGGTAGTAGCTGAAGGTAGTAGAGTAATGGACCTGGTTCACATTTCCATTGCTCTGGTTACATGGGTGGCATATGTTTCAGTATGGAGGGAGTATGTACAGTAGAGTTGGGGCAGGGGCAGAGGGTGGATAGTGAAGGAGCAGCAGTGGGGGTTTGTTTTATATTTAAGAGACAGGGGTTTGACTGGAGGTTCTGTGGAAAGAAAGATGGCTTGGGTGTTATTTTTCTAACGACTAATGGATTTGTTGGATGTTTCTAAATTATTGATGGTGCGGAGAACTGTTGCCGGGTTGAAGCAGTTATCGGCTTCAGAGGATAATAGGAGGCTGATATCTTCGCAAATGTTGGGAAGTTTGATGAGGGCGGCGTTGCAAGTCTGTTCATTGGCGTTTGAGAAGGAGCAATTCATTTGGGGCACTGCAGGTTGCTTGGCTGTGGCTATAATGGATAGTGGTCGATTCATATGTGCACAGGGCTGCGAAGCGGGCTGACATTTGTCCCTTTTGGATGGGGCTGGAGCTGCAGAGAACTGTGTGGGTATGGAGCATGACTTTGAGGCAATTGTTGCCAGAGTTGTTGGGTTTTGCAAGGGATAAGCAAGCTCCATAAGAGGTGTTAGTCCACTTAGGGGGGCAATGACTTGGTGACATGGAAGTCTTTGGACTTGATGTACGCAATACTTACCATAGTTGCTGGTTCATTTTAAGGGGTTGCGGTTAATGTGGTCAGAGATCGTGTTTAGAAAAGTTTGGCATGGGGTGGGGCATGGCAAAGTTATTCTGCGAAGCCAAAAGAAAATTAATTTGGCTATGACAATGTTTATGTGACAGTGAGTGGTAGGGTGTTTTTATTCCGCCCGGGTTTATATTTGGGGAATGTGTGTTTTATTGTGTTTAAAAATAAATGTTGAAAAGTTATGCTTTAGGCATAAATTATTTTGGCCCATATTAATGAAGCGCGGCTAACCTAAAATGCACCTTATCCCATTCAAGTGAAGAAGTCTTATGTTGTCTTCCGGTGCATAGCACCACTTAGTATATATGGCCCATAGCACTGTATTTGTATACGAGTACAATATAATAAAAAATAAATTGAAAAATATAAATAAACGTAACTAAACAGTTACATCTCCAACAATAATTGTTACTAATTACTAACTATCGATTTATTGCTATTGTTACTAATTACTGATATAAAAACATTATCTAATTCAAACCCATAATCATTACAAAATGCAACTATAGACAAAAGAGATAAGAAAACTCTAAAGACCTCTTGCCCTGGGAAAGAGAACAGTTGGAATGTGTCCTAATCTTAAAATAACACAATATTATAATACAAATCAGTGCAAATGTCCTTCTCTAGCTTAAGAAGCCTGAGACTGAAATAACTAGGGATGCAGGTGTGGATTGTCATGTGCTGACAGAAATGTTAAGGGACATCTGAGTATTGTCAACCCACAGTGCTGACAACCATACGGTTTTGCTTTTAGAAGTTTACCGAAATTAAAGCAGTGGGTACACGAGTCTGTCTGACTGTAGTTGTAATACAAATTAACATGTAGAAGGTATTTCAGACATACAAAAAAGGCGAAGATGCAACAGAGAATGGCCCAAGGTTCAGCATGCTTCTACATTATAGATTCCTTAAAAGTCACGTTAGCGGTATTTAATTGTAATTTTATTAATCGACCAATTCATAAAAGTCGTATCGAAATGAACGTCTTCTTACATATTCACATTCTATTCGCTAAAGACTGATAACTGGCAATATCAGGCTATCTGCTGCCACCATAAATGATAGCTAATGTTTAGCACTTACCCCAGGCTGGCATTAGAATCTTTCCTATGCATATAATGGCCAGTAAATGGAGGCAATACAAGATTAGCCAAGCTAAAATAGATGATTTAAAAATGCATAATATTAAGAATATAAACATTTTAATATATTAACCATTTAGTAGCTTACGTGGCCAGCAAGTCACGGTCAATCCATGAATAGCTGGCCACTTGGGCTCATAAGTGGTTGCTATTTGCTCAAATGGAAGTAAAGCTTTTCGTGAGTTTTTTTGTAAGCCACATGTTAACTGAAGGCTTAACTTTGCAATGCATTGTTCGCCTAAGGCATCAAAGGGATGAATTAATTTTCTTGCATAGGGTTTTGTAATGGATAGAGGGTGGTGCCATAGAGTAGACAGAAAGAAATGCTTTTGTAATAGAAAAAATATGATAAGAAAGGTAGGACTGATTACTTTAATAGTCAATTACTGTTTAAAAATAGGGCAAGCTTTAAGTACACCTTAGGTTCCTTCTTCATGTATTTTGTCCAGACAAATCTGAGATTTTACCTGAAGAAACTAAAAGCTTGCACTCTTTCTAAGCATGTATTAGTCATTATCAGTATTAATGTACATACCCCTCATGCCAGATTTTAACAGCATTTGAACTGAAATGTAACCCTTCACAAAAAATACTGCATATAAATTGCCGGTACACATTGCAAAAAATAGTGCTAACTAATTTTATGATTGCATGGATTTTAGTAAGATACTATTGAAATTTTTGTAAATAAAGCGATATTGTGAAATAAAAACGTGTTTTTTAGGTGTATTTTTTTTTTTTAACCATGTGTGATATTAACTAAAGTTTAACAGTTTAGAGAATCTAGGCCTCTGTCCCTTCTGAAGTTCCCAGTATGGTACTGCCATTTGCAGCAATGGATCGGCAGATTTGAATTGTGAATCCATGAAAGACACTGACACAATTGGGACCTCATGCTATAAGCAAAGTAAAGCGTAGAGCGATTCAGATTCTGTGTGTAAAAAAACGAAATAATGGTTTTATGTGGGGCACAGGGCGTGGGTTGTGTATTTGTTTTTACTACATATTTGAATTTAATTTTTATTACTAGGGTAGATGAGCAGGGGATCTCCAGAGCAGAACTGCATTGATTTCAGGTCCGGGAACACCCTGCTTCCCGAGATACAAGCCCCGTTATGGGGTGCCACTATCTCTTATGCATGTAAATGTCCCGCGTCACATGACCGGACATTTCAATGCATAGGAGATACCGCCTGTGTCTTTTGTTTGAGTACTGCCTCCTGCAGAGTCTTCTGAATCCTCTTCCAAGAATTTTGGAGCGAGTTCACCCTGGAATCTGCTACTGGAACTCCAGAAGGATTGGAAGAGATGGGAAGACGTACTGGATGAAATCCGTAATTTATTTTAAAAAAATGGCGATTCCTGAGTAGACTCATTTCTGAGTGAATTATGAGCGAATTCAGCCCATGGGAGTAGTTCCACCCAGTTATCCTGTGCAACAGATACTCAAGAGTAGCACCAATGAGGGGGGAAATGTTGACTAATGGCAGCCTGATTCTAGCAGGGTTTACTGCCAGGAGTAGGGCAGGTTAGTAGCCAAAGGTGGCATGGCTACATCTATCTATCTACCTATCTATCTACCTATCTATCTATATTAACCCATCTAGTGCCTGTAGTATACATTGGTAGCCACAGCTATAAAAAGGGTTAATGCCATTTCAATCATAGGGTTCTGTAATAATAGATATTGCAGATGCCTATGATATAAATATTACTGTGATGCAGTTATTAACACATTATTAACAGTCACTTTAATTCCCGCATCGCGAGTTTGCAACAAATATCGTGCCCAGTAAAGTATTACTGCAATGTTGATGAATAACATCTTAAAATTGTTTTGTTTTTTAAACGTATTTTTTATTTCACTGGGTGCGATATTAACTTAGCAGAGCTTGACCTGTCCGGGCCTTTAAGTACTATCAAAAAGAATTATTCCTACGCTCCTAATTAGGCTAAAATAAAATAATAATCTCGTGAAAAGGGTTATTTTGTTAAACCCTTTGGCCAAAGCATTTATAAGCCTGCATGCCAAGACAAGGCATAACCGTATGCAGGTACCTACACTGAATATATGTAATAATTGTCCCATGGATTGGTGAAAAATGTATGAAGGCCCTGAAGGGGTTTAATAAAGCATAAGTTTGTGTGAGTAGTGCAATTAAAATCTGGCCAAAGCCAGTATCATAGTACCTTACTGTAGAGGTAAACGGGGGTGCACAAATTCCCTGGTGTGAATATGATAAAACTTGCACATATTTCTGTCACTATTATAAATTCACATACTCTTCAATAGAGGGTGATGTCCAGACTGACACTGGGGTGTATTATACCTGCACTGATAGGAAAATTGGTAGGGGCTCTGTAACTGCTATGTAAAGCAGATGAGCCAATAAAGCTACCCCTATGACGTTTCAGAGATACTATATTTAAAATGCCCTTAGGGAAAATGCAGCAAGGAAAAGGATTGCCTAATATTTGTGAGAAACTGTACATAATACCGCACTCCTCCCTATAGAAGTTTGCTGCTGGTAAAAAGATAGGCGTTACATATAGAAAAACAAAAAGAACGATTCTGCACTCCTTTGGCCAAAGCATTTATAAGCCTGCATGCCACGACAAGGCATAACCGTATGCAGGTGCCTACACTGAATATATGTAATAATTGTTCCATGGACTGAACTGGTGCACTTTTAGTGCAATGCCTGCCCTTGACATATGCGTCAAATCAAATTTATGAAGATTCTAGCAGCATAGCAAAAATACCAACTTCTGGCAACATATCTGAGTGGAAATATAACACTGTCTAAACATCCCTAGTGTAATCATAGGCTAACCCCCAGTTTGCAGGCTTGGCCTTCTGTTTATTTACTTTAGTGGCCTTTACCAGAAGTAAGAGTATCTTAAGGCATCTGTGCATAACATGCAGGCTACACCTGGAGTAATTGTGAAGAAGGTATTCAGCTCACATGAGGAAAAAGGCTTCAAAATACTCTTTTAACATTTCCCCCCACTACTTAGTAAATTGCAGATACAAAGCTTGTTTTGTGAAAGACTTGCATTTCATCAACACTCCCCCCCTCATTCGTTGAAAACCTAATGCTGCCTCAATTGCTGAAGACATTAGAGGAGTTATTTGTTATACCTCCAGAGAGAAATATTTGAAATATATATATTTCTTTATTTTTTGGGGAACTGAATAGAAGGTGTTTGTTACACTTCTGGTGTCAGAGTAAACACCTTTGAAAAAAAATCAATGGCGTGTGCTTTATGTAAAGTTAAAGCTTTTTGCACTTTGTAGTTCAGTTTTCTGATGCTCATGTTCACCATTGTGAAAAAAAATGTGCAACATTTTTGCTGAAGTTTGCAAACTGGTGAAATGTTGCCATTTGTTTAATAAAAAAAATTCTTGAAAAATTTACAAATAAAGTGCCCAATATTAAGTTCATTTGCAGACCATCTGGCATTAAATTCTGTTCACATAACCCTTTACATACTCTAATTTCTATGAAATTCTAGCAAAAAAAATGTGAAATTCATTACACATTTGAACATTGTCACCTCGCAACAATTTAACAAAAGGAGAAATTTGTGAAAAAAATGTGCTCAGCACATTTAAGACATTCTTCCGTCTCAAATTGTGTACACTAAGCGACATTGTATAAATCATAATTGACATTAAATACATGGCATTACAACTACAACATAATATTTTGTATAGTAACTAACATGAAAGTATAGTAAAAAAAAAAGTACAGGTTATTGATATTTATTTATAAAATGTTTTACCAGGAAGTAATACATTGAGAGTTACCTCTCATTTACAAGTATGTCCCAGGCATAGAGTTAAGATGACAAATAATACATGGTTACAATTCATAGTTACGTGAGTGAACAGGGTATTCATTATACTGTATACAAGACATAGCATGCACTGTTAGAGATAATATATATTATAGGCGTACTGTATGTACAGTAGCATTTGCAGACCAGATTAAAATGTGAGACAGCTTTAGTTTTGAAAGAACTTAGACTGGTGGTGGCTGTGAGAGTCTCCCGTAGATTGTTCCAGTTTGGGGTGCACGGTAGGAGAAGGAGTACCGGCCAGATACTTTTCTGAACCTTGGGACAATGAACAGTTTTTTGGAGTCAGATCTCAGATGATAAGTGATACATATAGATATACATAATAATATATCGTTTAGGTATACCTACTGTATATCTAAATTATATGTCAGAGATTAAAGCTTCCCTGACAATAATAGAATACTTCGGAACAGTCCAGATCTGTTTCCTGGAATTCCACGTATCGTTTTGACAAAATCCATCCAGCCCACTAAAAAAAAAAAAAAAGAGAGAGATTTCAAATGTAATAAGTGAAGGCAAGTGTGTGTGTGTGTGTATGTAAATATATATACACACACACATACATATAAAGAAGAAGACGACGACAACGACGAAGAGACCTGATGAAAAGCACTCATACATGTTATACAAAATAATGAAAAAGGTATTATTAAATAAAAGAAAAAAAACAGAAAAACTGACTGAAACCCTAACTACTGGACTCAAAAAAATATAAATGGACAAATGAAAAGGGGACTAACACATAAGACACAGAAATAGGGAGAAAAATAATTAAACAAAACCTCAAACTATAAAACCACCATGGGGACAAAAGTACCCATAGTGATTAACAACAGTCCGGTCATGCAGGAAAGAAAAAAAATTGTAATTTAAATCAAGGCAAATGCCCTAAACTCAAAACTGTGTACAAAAAATGTGTGGTGAAAGCCCACCAGAAACTATGTCAGAAAACACAGATAAACAGAATCATGACACAAGAATGACACTGAAAATGCCTAAACACATATATGAAGCACTGTAATAAACCCCTCTATAACACAGAGCTACAAATGTAGCTCACATGAGCAGGGGGAGAGGGAGCAGAAATGATAATTCAGTAACCCAAGCATAACCCCACAGTACAATGATGTACAGGAGAATGGTCATACAGCTAACATAAAATTGAATGTCAGTACAATAACTGGTATAAACTGCTATAGCATATATGTAAACCAGAGTAAGGGATATACTCAGCTCCTAGCAGTGTATCACGGGAGATTCCTGTGGCGGGTAGGATCTCGGTGGCCGGAACAGCACGAGCATAGTAGGGGTCACAAGCAGGGGTCCGAGGCAGGCGGCAGGCAGCAAAGTCAGGTACAAGCAGAGGTCCGAGGCAGGCGGCAGGTAGCGAAGTCAGGAAACAAGCACAGGTCTGAGGCAGGCGGCAGGTAGCGAAGTCAGGTAACAAGCAGAGGTCGGCAACGAGGAGACTGGAACAGGACAGGCGGGGCAGGACAGGCCCGGGAGCAGGGACTGAGAACGGGGAGCAGGGACTGAGACCGGGGAGCAGGGACTGAGACCGGGGAGCAAGGAACAAACAGGGACAGGTCAGATTACTAGCAAGGGCCTTTACTGTGAACAGACTACAAATACAGGTACAGGAACAGATCAGGATCAAAGACAGAGGCATGTGATAGGAGTCTGACTTGAAGCAAAGGCAATTGAACAAACCAGGAAGCAGAAGCTATAAAGGGCAGAGACAGGAGCAACAAGAAGACAGACAGGCAGACAGAGGAACCCAGAGGAAACAGAAGACAGCAGCACACCCAGTGGACAAAGAAGAACTATGGCTAGGCAGGAGGTCTAGGAGACCCTGACAGTTCATCAGAAAGCCGACAGAGGAATTCAATTCTCTCTCGGAACAGTTGAATGTCACGATGCATCAACCCAAACGCCAGAGAATCTGTGAGCAGTACGCTTGACTTTGCAGAGTAGGTCACAGGCTCAGCAGAGGACGCATCAGATATTCGTAGATAAATGGAAGAACGTGCGCTTGTCTTCACAGCAGGAGCAGAGGAGCCAGTAGATCCTCCTGACAACCCTCCAGGTTTAGCAAGGTGTCCCTGATGGAATGCCGACTCACGATGGCCTTCGGACAACACTCCATGTTTTGCAGGAACATAGGGACCAGCAACAACTCCGGACAACCCTCCAGGCTCTTCAGGGAAATCTTGATGGAAGGCCAACTTAATGTGTACGTCAAGTGCTGATGGGAAATCTGTGAGAAGTGCATTTATCCTCATCACAAGAGCATTGGCATCAGCATCAAGAATATTAGGCATAGCAAGGAACTTCACCGGGGATCCGTCTAACGTCATAGCCGGGGCATCGGGAACAGATACATCAGGCTCTTCACATGCGGCAGAGGGGACATATTCACTTTCCGTGGTCTCTTTTTGTGATCAATATATCTCTTTTAGTTTTGGAATCTGGAACTTCCCAATGGATACGTTGAACTCCATTGCAGAGGCATGGACATCAGGAATGTGGGCATCAAGGACGGGTGCAGACTTTTCACATGGGTAAGTGGGAACATAAAATTCACGCTCCATGGTCTCCTTTTGTGACTGCCGTTTCGTGGTATCACCTAAATTCTCATTAAGACCAGCTATTTGATTTTTCAGCTCTTGAAGCTGTCCTTCTGCACTTCTTTTCCCACTCAATGCAGTTGTCAGTTCGGCTTCTTTGGAGTTGAGTCGCGACTCCATATCTCCAGCTGACTCAGAGTAAAGCTTAAATACTGTATGTTTCATCTTCTTCATTTCTGATCTGCAGCTGCCGGTACTCCTCCCGGGCATTGTCCAGCTCCAGCTGCAGCTGGACCTTATCACGGACTGTGTGGTCCAATAATTTGCAGGCATCGGCCATTTTGACCTCATAGCGCTGTGTCAGGCCAGCCACTTGACAGACGGACACCTTCTCTCTATACTCCTTTTTGGCAAGCTGTGTCTTGAGCTCAGCGATCTGCGCCTGCAGCGCTGTGAGCTGCTGAGATGTGTGTTCAGCTGCTAGCTTTAGCTCTTCCTCCAGTGAGGCTCTGGTTATGCTCAGTGTGGCCTTCAGCTCCTCATGCTGTTCTTTGGGGACACACTGGGTACTCAAATAATCTTGCAGCATCTTTATTTTGTAGACAGTCTGGAAACTTTCTTCCTGCAGAACTCGCTGCTTTTCCTCAGCATTCACCCATCTCTCCTTGGTGTCCTGCAGATGTGTACGTAGTTCTTGCAGCTGACTGCAGCATATTTTATGCTTGTGTGCGCCGCTCCAGGGAGACACGTTCTTCTTGCAGCACTCTCTCTGTATTCTGCAGTGCTATCTGCATGTCTAACTTTTCCTGGGCCAACTGTTTCTTCTCCTCTCCTAATTCATGGAGTTTTTATCTCCTTCATTGACTTGGACATAGAGATTCTTGCACTCCTGGGTTACCATTTCAAAACTGCTATTTAACCCTTCGAAGATCTCTCTCAAAGAACGTAGTTCTGTGTTGAAGTGGCAATTCTTCTCCTCAGAGGCTTCCAGTTTTGCACCAACTTGAGCCATGAAACTCTGGTATTGGGCATTATCAGCATAGGCCTTCTCCAGCTTACTTGACAGGATCACCCTGTCCCTCTCCAACTGCTCTTTTTCATTCTCCTGGAGAACACACTTAGCAATTGCTGAGGATAGACAGCTTTGTAGTGCAGCCTTGGCTTCTTGCTCCTTATCTAAACGTCCATAAAGACAATCAATCACTTTCTGTGCAGCTTGAAGCATCTGAGTTAGGGCATCTTTCTTTTCTTCCACTATTCTTGGGATACGTCTGTGAGTTACCTTAAGCTGCAGCATATCTCTTTCATCAAATGCAGACTCTGAGTTTAAATTTTCATACTTAATTCCTTCTGCAACTTCCACAGTAATGCCTCCCTTCATTTTCTTCTTCTTCCTTGCTTTGAGAAGTTCTGAAGAATCAGTGGTACTGTGTTCACATTTACTGCTCAAGACTGTTTGAGTAGGAGCCATAATTTCAGACATGGGGAAACCACACTTCCCAAGAAACCAGTAAAGAGGAAATGTGTTTTTAAAACAGAAGCATTAGAATGAACAACAGGAATATTAGACACAGAGTTACACAAGATGGGAGAGCTGACCTTTTGAGACTTTAGCATCAGTCACGAAGATTTATAAATGCAAGGAAAAAACATAGACAGAGAAACCCTGCCGTTTAAATCTGAAACTTTAGAAATCAGGCATAGAAATATCATAGACAGCAGGAAACTACTACAGAGAAAACTTGCAGTTAGATCTGAAACTTTTGACATCAGACATAGGAATATCAGACAGAACCTTGCAGTTAAATCTGAAATTTTTGACATCAGACATAGGAATATCACACAGAACCTTGCAGTTAAATCAGAAACTTTAGATATCAGGCGTAGGGATATCATACAGAGAAACATGCAGTTAAATCTGAAACCTTAGATATCAGGCATAGAAATATCATAGACAGCAGGAAACTAATACAGAGAAAACTTGCAGTTAGATCTGAAACTTTTGACATCGGACATAGGAATATCAGACAGAGAACCCTGCAGTTAAATCTGAAACTTTAGATATCAGGCGTAGGGATATCATATGTTGCAGAGAAACAAACTTTAGGGGAACTTGCAGGTAAACCTGGAACCTTAGAACCAATCATATGAAAAACTACAGATTGCAGGAAAAATCACAGTATGCAGTAACAAAATAATAGAAGCACTCTTGTCTTTTGAAATGGGAACCCTGTGAACAGCAGTGGTCCAACCAGTGATGCAGAGACAAGCCTTATCCAGGGAATGAAAAGTCAGAGTCTAAAAGGTGGCAACAGGTGCTGCAAGGGTTAACCCAGGCACTGCACAAAAGAAAAATCTCAAAGAAAGGTGCACTAGTCTCTGCAGCAACAGTTCTAGTCTCAGCAAAAATGTTTTTTCATTATGAACGCAATAATTCTTGCAGAACACTAAGCAGCAAAAAAAAAAACCTTCCCAACTGGGATTTCCAAAAAAGAAACGAAAGTACTTATCTTCAACCATGCGGATGTGGTCTGCAGCAGCAGGCAGGAAAGGGTGCAGGCAGAAAAAGAATCTGTTCCAGCGAGATCCAGAAGTGGCCTTTGCTTTCTGTCACGGGAGACTCCTGTGGCGGGTAGGATCTCAGTGGCCGGAACAGCACGAGCGTATTAGGGGTCACAAGCAGGGGTCCGAGGCAGGCGGCAGGCAGCGAAGTCAGGTACAAGCAGAGGTCCGAGGCAGGTGGCAGGTAGCGAAGTCAGGAAACAAGCAGAGGTCCGAGGCAGGCGGCAGGTAGCGAAGTCAGGTAACAAGCAGAGGTCGGCAACGAGGAGACTGGAACAGGACAGGCGGGGCAGGACAGGTCCGGGAGCATTGACTGAGAACGGGGAGCAGGGGCTGAGACCGTGGAGCAGGGACTGAGACCGGGGAGCAGGGACTGAGACCAGGGAGCAAGGAACAAACAGGGACAAGCCAGATTACTAGCAAGGGCCTTTACTGTGAACAGACTACAAATACAGGTACAGGAACAGATCAGGATCAAAGACAGAGGCATGTGATAGGAGTCTGACTTGAAGCAAAGGCAATTGAACAAACCAGGAAGCAGAAGCTATAAAGGGCAGAGACAGGAGCAACAAGAAGACAGACAGGCAGACAGAGGAACCCAGAGGAAACAGAAGACAGCAGCACACCCAGTGGACAAAGAAGAACTATGGCTAGGCAGGAGGTCTAGGAGACCCTGACATTACTCCCCCCTCTCAAGAGCGTTCTC
Source organism: Ascaphus truei (assembly GCF_040206685.1). NCBI lineage: Eukaryota > Metazoa > Chordata > Amphibia > Anura > Ascaphidae > Ascaphus > Ascaphus truei. The sequence continues at coordinate 411,371,878 of NC_134483.1, read as the reverse complement.
CGGACGATCCTCCAGGCTCTTCCCGGAGGCCTTGATGAAAAGTGGACTCAAGGTAACCCACCTCTGGTGGTTTGTCAGCGGGCAGAGAGTACTCCACAGGTACAGACTGAAAAAGTCCATCAGAAAGCCGACAGAGGAATTCAATTCTCTCTCGGAACACTTGAATGTCAGGATGCATCAACCAAAACACCAGAGAATCTGTGAGCAGTAAGATTGACTTTGCAGAGTAGGTCACAGGCTCAACAGAGGACGCATTAGATATATAGTGCTTGAGAAGGCAAAGTTCAGTGTAGAATAACGTCCTGAAAATGGTCACCCCTACCGTAGTGAATCACCACACATCAGCAAAGTCCAGATCAAAATACATAAAGTCCCAACGAGGCCAGCAATCAGGGCCAGTATCAGGTAGATACCACAATGCGTTTCGCCCCTACCCTACTCCGCCTCCCACCTGACATACGTTTCGCGGTGGTCCTCCGTCAACAAAGCGCCTCCGCGTCAACACCGTTGCTGTTTCGTACCCCCACGTCCATGAATGGTACAACGAAGACTATTATTACAGACTAGATACACGGGGGTATAACGAAGAAGAACCCCTAATGCTACATTGTCTAGTATTTTGGACTGTACCGCATACTGTGCTTGCATGTTTGTATACATGGTTGATTTAGGTGTTTTGGCTCTAGAGGGCTTATTCCTCACCCCTAGCTATTGATTTGTAGGAGGCTATAAATTGATGCGGACCTTGATTTGCACCTCTAGACTGACTTACACCTTTAGTGTGCCTATAGTTGGTAGCGTAGATCATCCTTTCTTGGGGTGACGAGGTAACATTTTTTATGAGGTTATAATTTGATACGATACAATCATGCCTCTAGGCTATTTTTTATCATTTTGGTGTGCCTATAACCTAGGTTAGATCCCCCACTATCTAACCAGCACCTTGTATGTTTGCACAGTACGCTGCTATCGACTGATGATTAGCACCTCGGCGCGTGATGCATTTTTGCAGTATATATGAGTTAGTCTTCATGCAACCTGTTTTATTACATCACAGGTCTTTTAAGTTGTTGTTAGCCTGGTGTTTTTTCTTGACCATTTCTTTCTGGATTCATTTTGTTCCAGATCTGATTAGGATTTCAGAGTGTAGACACTATTGTAGGTATAGACACTAGAGCTCAACAACTTTTGTGTGTTTTATTTGTATGTTTATGTACTCTTTTCATCTATTGGCATGGATTCTATTTACCAACATATATTTTTAATGGTTTATTAATAAATTGATTTTAATATATATTCATTCTCACTACTTTCACACATTGAGTGCTTCTAATAGGGTTCCCCTTCCTTGTTTTTCTACAATACAACTATTACCAGTTCCTAATCCTAAAGCTTCACAAGGCACGTTAAATTGTTAACCATGAAGTGGGCGTGGGCTTCTTTTAAAGGAAATCAGAGGGAGGGAGCTACTACGGGTATATGCACTAATTTTGGTGCTACATGAAGGATATGCACAAAGGTGGCTACGGTATAACAGAACATTCACAAAAATATTCACTGTGCCATCTGCCAGAGTGCCAGACACAAATACTGAATTTAAATACTTTATTTTAAAATAAATAAAACTCTACAAACTGAAGGAAGTGATTCCACTTGCACACAGCACACACAGTATTATTAGGTTGACAATTCTAAGGCACCTTAGGAGTTAAACCTACACAACCTCTATTATTCAGGACAACAGCTCTAGCAGTATGAGCTAAAACTGATGGCTAGCACCACTGTCACAGTACACTAAGTTTTGAGCTCTACTTCTCATTGAGTGCTCATACCTATAAAAAGCACTTTACCATCTTCAGGGATAGAGAAGCATCTAATGAGTAGTTTTCTGCCATGAGACACCTTCTGGCACCTTACAGTCCTTTTATTTGAATAGGCTGTAATATATTCCAGCACCAAAGTTGGCCACATTTCCCAGATCTTAATAATGCGCTTATTTTCTTTAAATACTTTAAAGCTTAGTAAATATAAACTACTGTCTTTATTCTTTATAATCTTAGAAGTATTAACTCAAGTTACCAGCTCAATTTATTATAGTACTTTCTCTCTGCATCTGCTTTATTTGCTGTGCTTCACCTTGTTTTTATTTGTATGTGTCAGAAAATGTGTTTTATTTAATCTCTATTAGAATATGGAGAGGGATAAAGGCAATTCTTTAGAGGAGGAGGTATACCCCTAATTACTCCAATTGGTTAAAAATATCCCCTAGAGATGTATATTGACCTGGATAAAGTACATTTTAATACTTATTCAATTAAAAAGAATGAGAAAGGAACTCGAATTTTTTTTTTAAATATAGGATACATTAACGTCATACAATGTATCTATGATGTATTAACCTAACTAAGTAAGTTAAAAAAGTACATTTAAGACACAGAATTAAGTGAATAATAAAAGAAAACATAATTATAAAAAGCACAAGTGTGATCAAACCCCAATGTGTACTGGCACTAGTCGTGAGACCTACTGTAGTACACAGTGGTACTTTAAGCAAAATGATAAGCAATGAACAAAGCCTTATATTTATATCTTCAGAACTAAGAAATCCTTATTTAGAGCTTGTTTGATAATGCAGATAATGCAGATTCAAAATTCAAAATGCATTAAATAACAGGTTGGCTTTTTCAGAGGCGCAGTCACCCTAAAAGAGACCCTATCCGCTTCAAACTGCAATTAAGCAATATCCTTCATGTTTTTTTTTGTTTTTTTTAATAAATCATTTCTTTCTATGAGAAAATACTTATAGCATTAAAAAAAATGTGAAATACATGTTTTATGTATTCTAATGTAACAGGCATTTTTGTTCCTATAGCAACTATTTACAAAGTCCCATCTCCTCACCCTTCTGAAACAGCATCACCTTTTTGAGCCCTGCCCTCTCTAGCAGTGAAGCAATTGAATCTAGTGCCTTCCTGGTCACATGATCTTCCTCACGGAACTTTGGCTGTCAGTGCAACAGAAGATTACCCAAGATGCATTTAGTGAACCTGAGCTGAATCTTCAGTGATCGATTACAGGAGAACAGATACTGCACCGACACACTTTATTCGAGCAAATACCCAGTATGTACCTGGCAGATACCTGGAATGCGCCGCTCCTCACCTCTAACAAGCCCCGTTGCGTTTGCCTTCCCAGCCTGGGTTCATGCCTGGCTGACGGGCGGCTGATCTGTTAAATGATAATGATTAGGATTTAATAGGCTGCAATGCTTCGCGTGTCTACCAGATGGCATAAATTCATGAATTGTAATGCAGTATATATATATATATACTGTGCAGTATTGCAGCCAGCGGGAATAAAATGCTTCAATCCCTGCCTAGAAAATACCTCAATGCACTCGGGCAGAAAACAGTCACAAACCTCAATACACCCGGGTATACCCGAATTCGTGGGACTAGCCGAGCTCGAATAAAGTGTGTCGCCAGTGTAGATCGGCAACTTAGCTAATCACTTGTCAGTGTGTAGATTGGATTGATGCACATACAGTATATATATTTTTTAAACGACAGCTTGAACTGCAGCTTTAAATAGATAGGTACATAGAAAAGATATAATGCCCCTGTAAATCTTTATAAACAAGAATGCAAAGATCTGGTCTAATAAGATGAAAATGTATAATATCCAGATAGTATCAAGAATATTCGTCTACAAATAATCAGAGTGCTTTCTTGTCGAGCCACAATTATAAATGTGTAATCCCTAGAGCAGCAGAGCTGGCGCCCATTTTCTTCTAACCCAGTACAGCCAGGTAGCTCATGTTCTGTCCATATTTTATTTAATCTCACCTGGCCTCAGTAACTCATAGCCCTCAATACATATTACCAGTTTTGCTGATTATAAGGCAAGGTTTTTTTCAATAAAGTGCATACTTGCCTAATAATCTGGCTCTGCTGCTGACAGTCTGTACATCTGCTCCTGTGTAAACAATTAACACAATAGCCGCCTGTGCATGTGCGAGCGCTTGCGCATGCGCAGACTGCTGCTGTGTTAATAGCTTACACAGGACCAAAAGGTCATTGATTGCCAGTGTGGTTGCCTATGCCCTCAATGGGAGAAAAGATAACCCCAATTTCAATGAAGGGACACCCTACTACCCACCCCCTCTACACCCAACCCCTCCCCCCCCCAACACATACAGTACAGTAATTGTCAAAATCTCTGGTTAATAGCACATTTGCCCAGTAACAAATAAAACATAACCAAAATATTACCCAGCCAGCATATAGTAAATTGAAGTTGTACTTACCCCTGCCAGGAAGAAGTCCGTCCTCGTCGTCTTCAGTGGGTACAGACAGTAAAATAAATAAACTAACTACTGACCTGCAATCTCTTAATCACATTAACGATTATTAACCACTATGATAATTAAGGGGTTAACACCCCCCCGCCTCGCTACCCACCCAGGAGGCCTAGCCAAACTCCCTGGGGCAACTACCCCCACCCCGTCTACCCATTTATTATCACAGTGGTAAACCATGCCCACAATATGCCCTCTCGGTGCATTATCCGCATGTTGCAGATGACCACTCATCCCCAGGTGTTCTCCAGTCTTGTCCCTATGTACGAAAAAGTTCCACGTGTAGAGGGAGACGGAGCACAGCAAACGCCAAAAACAATCTGGGGCTAAGCAAAGCTGGTACTAAAATTAGTCTTTATTAGTGGTGAACAACATGAACTCCTCCATGTTGTTCACCACTAACAGAGGTATATCCAACTCCTTCATGTTGTTCACCACTAATAGAGGTATATCCAACTACTCCATTTGGTTCGCCACTAATATAGACTAATTTTAGTACCAGCTTTGCTTAGCCCAGATTGTTTTTGGCATTTGCTGTGCTCCGTCTCACTTTACACGTGGAAATTTTACTTGCTTACACACTGGCTGGATGCACGTAACTCGGGACGGTACACACCAGTAATGTTAGTACAATACTTTTCATATGAAGATTGAAGTGATGTGAATTACTCTAGGGTGTGCCTATTATCAAGGGGCTTGCAGAGTCACTACTGTTTTAAAACAACATTATCCGACTCTGGCAGTGCTCCACATACAGGCTTTATTTAACCCATTAATGAGTTCATCTATCAAGAACATCAAGCTATACTCACTGGTGTGCTGCATATAAATCTGTCCTGCTGCCATTTGAGACTCATTCATTTATGGTGTTGCGATGTTCCACACTAAATTAGACATGGACCCTGCTCCGGCAGCCCTGACACCAGCCTGACCTACAAGCGCACACAACTCAAATAAATCTGCTCCTCAACAGTTGAAGCAGTAGGTGATCATGAGTGCTAAAAGCCTCAACAGTCTCGGTCACTGTCAGCGTGGAATCAGGTGAGGTCAAGGATGACAATGAGGAAATAGCAGAGAAGAAAGGTGACAATGACTTTGGAGTTTCAAACAAAGTGACCCCCCCCCAAAAAAAACAAATCCAAGATACTACCTGCTTCCTCTAAAACAATGCTAAGGCTCTTCTGCCCACACTGCCAGTTGTGCCCAAAACAGTTGACCTAATCAAATTAAAAAAGTAAGAAAAAAATATTAATATAAAATAATATTTTATAATTTTTTTTTGTGTTTTTTGTGTGTTTTCTGTGATGTGTTTGTGTGATTGTATATGTGTATCTCTGCCTCTGTACTGCATCCAGCTCCCTCTTTCCCCCTCTCTATCATAGATTGCTGTGCCGATATGTGGGCATGGCAGCATCACATGGTATGCTGTAGTTCCAGCTACTGTAGGTGTGATTTTTAACATCACACTACTCCACCAACGGTTTTTAAAAAGATCCTACGGCGAATTAATCCATCATACTTTTTTCTTAGCATACGACGGTGGATTAGAAATAAACACAATCTGCGGTACAAGTTTAGGTTGATCCCGCCAAGCCATATATGGGGATTTTATTTAATCCATATTTAATCTATACGGATTGAAGTTGGAAAAATCTGTAGACGGATTTCCGAGGAACGGATTTTTACAGTTCCGCCTAACCCCAGTATTGACTAGTCAGCCACAAGAAAAGTGTAATAATGTATAACTTTTATGTTACCAACCATTAGTTTACGAGACAGTTCCACATACAGTAGTGGGTCAAGAATATTAAAAACAACTTTGTGTAATTGATTTTCCTTAGGGATGTTTAAGCCCTCTAAAAGTAACTATCTTGTCTATAACCTGTGAAAAACGAATGTCTTCTTTTTCTATGGGTCCACTGAATTCATGTTAATCTGCTGTTTATGTTAATCTATTTGACTAATGATTACATCATGATTATTTCATAAACAAAGACCAAAAGCAAAAAACAAAATACTTCTAGCCTTGTGGATTAACAAACAGTCTTATCACAGAAGACATTAGATAAAAGTTGTAAACCTTCTCCGAAGTGTTTGTTTAATGTATAAATGTTTCGAGTTAAAAGAAATTCAATAGAAATATGAATCTTATTTCTTTCACTGGTGCTAAACACCTACATCTACAGTAACCAAGTAAAGATGCCACTGTCATTAGTTTACTGTGGTCCTAGGAGAAACTGCTTCATTAAGCAGATACTGTACTCATTCTAGGCAGCTTTAATCTTTGTTTAACTTTGTGCTGCATTAGACAGATGTGTTTCATGCCATTGCTGCGGTTGCATGAAACACTAGGTGGTGAATGGTGATAGTCCGCATTTCAGATAAATACTGAGGAAAGTGTGATAGGCTGAGTTACATCTTGAAATTTCGTTTTACCACTGTGGCCAATGGAACAGATTATTCTGCCTATGTTTTTGACACACATACAGTAGAGGCAACGTCTATTCTAACATTTGCCGTAAACTAGCCGGGTTACATTCTGGGTATGTGCTGGGTATGTTCTGGGCTAGTTTGAGGCACGTTTAAGGCATTTCTGCATTGATTAATGACCCATAGGATTAACACAGCAGGGATCCCTGGCAGTCCTATTCAGTTTGAATGGGACTGCCAGGGACCCTCGCTGTTAATCTGATAGGCCATTAATCAATGCAGAAATGCTGGGGCTAGTTTAAGGAAAGTTTAAGGCATGTATTCAGAATGTACCTGGGTGTTTCCTGGGTTTTTTGGGGGAATTACCACTGGTTTTTGTTAGAATAAGAGTTGCCTCTACTGTATATATATAATATTTATATATATTGTGGCAGGACGGCATCGCGGAGGGGTCAGTAAGACGCTAGACACGATGGGAAACTTTAAACTGTAGTGGTCTATTAGCCACAACCAAATAAAGTACGGGTGCACTGTCCCTTTAAGAAACCAAAGTACAGAAAATAAAACCCATTCCCGTTAGGGAAACTAACTCAACTTCTTGAGCCCTTACTAACAGGGCAAACAGCTAATCTGGTTATGCCCAAAACATGTGCCCCACAAAGTATAACAATAAAGTCTTATCAGTATTGTAGCTCCAATAGCAAACAGGAACGCCGTTCCGGGGAGCAGGCTGTGTCCAGCTCGCAGCAATCTTTATCTTTATCCTGGCTTGGGGTCCCAGCTGGTCCCAGCAGCAAAGCTCCTCACAGGACTTGGGACCAGAGCAACAGCTAGGGCTTCCTAGTCGGGAGAAGTCTCTCCACCCTCCTGGGGAAAAACAAGCTCACCTTGTGTGAGCCACTTCCTGCTTTTTAAACCTGCAGTCTCTCAGGCATCCTGCTTAATTAGGCTGCAGGTGTATGCAGTTCTCCAACTGTAGGTTAACTGGTTTAGTGCTGGAAAGTACACACATCCTCCATTCCAACTTACTGAGTCAGTGACTCTGTCACATATCCCTCCCCCCAGCTAAACATTGTCCTGTGAGCGGCCTGTGCACCATTCCTGTGCACCAGCATCTTTGTCAAAAATTTCCGACGTCGGCCCTTCCCTCCCCCCCCCCCCTTTTTTTTTTCTTTTTTTTTCTTGCCTTCCAATTTAGGCATTTTCTTTTTGGGGTAATTACCAGGCCATCTGGGCCTGAAGACTGGTATATCACTATCTCCTTGTCTTGTACCAGTTTCAGTTTAAGGTTGACGCTCCGCTATTGTTGTGTCTGAGCAAAGGTTCCTGAGCATCCTGCTGTCTATTGGCTCTCTCTGCCAGGACTCCACGCCACGCTGTGACCTTGATCTGCAAATCCTGAAATGCATCGTTGTCCTTGTCCTTCTTGTGCTCAGAGTCTCCCTTATCCTGTAGAAGAGCATTGACCTCGGTCAGCTCATTGCATACACTCGCCAGTGACTGTTTGGCCTTCTCTTTTGGACCTTTCTCCCTCAGTGTACCTTCAGTGTTGGGTTCCACACCATTTATCTTCAGTACTTCAACTTGTTCGGGATTCCTATTAACGCAAAGTGCACCCCATGACACCTCTCTTTTACGTCAGCAAACTCATAGGCTTGGGCCTTTCTGTGTTGACTCTTTAACTTACTCTGTTGGGAGAGTTGCTGGACCATCTGTGCGGTCTTTCTCCTCTTACGATCACGGGCACACTTCCGTCTCATTCGTGGCTGTCTCTTCACAGTGGCTGCCCTCATGGCAAGGAATCCACTTTGTGTCCCCTGGGCACTGTAGTTTGATTGGATTCTTACTGTGCTAGTGCATCGCAATTTGGCCTTCGCATTCCGTGCCTTGTGGAAAGTAGACTGTAGTTCTGCAACGGTATCACGTCATGCTTCCTGGAGTGCCTCCCTTGTTTTATCTCCACCGCCACCTTTTCCATGGACTGCTTCAGTGACCCAAACGTCTGTCTTGGGGTTGTAAGCGTTTCCTCCAGCTTCATCTGAAAAACCTCCTGCTGGGCAGCAGTAGAATCCAACGTAGCGTCCCACTCAGTCTTCAGAGCCTCAAGCTCCTTGCCTAGGTCACACTTTTGTTTCTCGGCCAGCACGCTCAGACTCCAGGTCCTTCCTCAGGTCTTGAAGCAGTCCTTCTGCCTTTCTTTTTTCACACAGTGCAGCTGCTAGTTCAGCTTCTTTAGAGTTGAGTCGCGATTCTACATCTCCTAGCAGACTCAGAGCAAGGCTTAAATCTGTCTCTGTTTCTTTATTCTGGACCTGCAGCTGCTGGTGCTCCTCCTGGACCTTGTCCAGCTCCAGCTGCAGCCGAGCCCCCTCATTGGCCGTCTGGACCAGCTGCTTGTGGATATCGGCCATCTCTGTTTCATGGTGCAATGTCAGGCAGGCTACCTGACGGACGGACCCCTCCTCCCTCTTGGCGCGCTGTATCTCGCACTCAGCCATCTGCATCTGCAACTCTTCCCGGTGCTTGCTCTGGGTTCGCATCAGCGCCTCCTTCATCTTTTGGAGCTTTGCAGTTATTGTCGCTAGGATCGCTGCTGCTTCTGTTTTCCAGGCGTCTTTCTCGTTGGTATACTTACTCATTGGGATGGCGCTGCCTCTCTGCTTCTCCAGCTCTTGCTTCAGTCTCTGGACCTTCTCGTGTTCCTTCTCATACAGAGTCACCTGGATTCTAAGCTCCGCCTCCAGCGATGCTCTTGTGGCGCTCAACGTGACCTTCAGCTGCTCCAGGGTGAGGTATTCTTTTTCCACCATTCTCTCTGCATTCTGCAGTGCAGCCTGTACTTCTACTTTTTCTTGCGCCAATTGCGTCTTCACTTTCTGTGCTTGGTGAAGCTTCTCAGTCCCTTCACTGACCTGACCAGTCAGGTTTAAAACCTCTTCCTTCAGGTTTATATTCTCCATTTTCACAGTCTCTATATCCCTTAGGACTGTCTCATTGGCTTCAAAGTACCCAACTCTGTATTTAGACAGTGGCTCTCCTGGCGTGAGTGTTCCACCTCTGTGCTGAGATGGTGCACCTCTTGTAGAGCCTTCCCATATTTCTGTTTCATATTAGCAATTAGTCCATCAGACTTGTTCTGCTTTTCATCCATGGTAGCAATTGCGGTGTTGGCCTTTTCCAGACTTGTCGTCAGCTCCTTCAACTCACCCCGTAAGAGACGCTCTGCTTTCTTTAAAGCCTCATACTCATGTATAGCTGGGAGTATACACCTCTGTACCTCGGCGTTCGCTTCTCGCTCCCTATTCAATTGTTGCTGCAAGACATCATAATCACGGTGGGCAATTTGGAGTGCAGAAATTAAGGCCTCTTTTTCCTGGATCAAGGATTCAGCTTCCCTTTGCTCTTTTCCTTTGTCACCGTTCCTGTGACAATTCTGCCCATCACTCCGGTCTGCAGCACATCTCGGTGCCTTGCTGACGCCTGTTGTCCTGATATCGCAGGCTCAAATGGTTCGGTCACTTCCTCTGTGATTTGAGAAATATTTTTCTTCTTCTTTCTCTTTGCTTTATTAGCTCCAGAGCCATCAGTGGTACTGGGCACACACACACTGGTATCAGCTTCCACATCTTGCTTGTACTCACAATGCGTTGCTTGCTTTTGCAGCTGTGGGAGACAATATTCATCATGTTGCTCCTGTTGCCACTGTTTATATTTGAGAATTTGGGAACACACCTCTCCCGTGTGTCCTGGTTCATGACAGGTCCAGCATACTGAATCCTTTAGAAAGTCACCTGGTTTCCTTCTAGCCGGCAAGGCTCCGAACTCCTGGTCACCGACTCCAAGGTTATGGGGTCTTGCGCTCTGGACACTAGTCACTTTTGCAGCTTTCATCTGCGGGTACGGTTCTCTTCTCGGGGCCACATATTCGTCGTCATCATCATATGGCCTGAAGGGACACTGTTTTGTATGATTACGTACATTGCAAAACTGACACTTGACGGTGGCCATTTTAAAACCGTTTTTTTCCCCCACACTCGACGGGGCAGACTTTGCACAACACACGTAAGTTGTACGTGCTTTACAATATTTTAACCTTCTGGGTTCTTCTTAGGGCAAATTCTTTGCAAAAATCCATTTTCACTTTCTTTTATACCAGACAGGGCAAACTTTACACACTGCACTTGCTAGCTGCAAATTCACTCGCTTCAGCAAAAGGCATTAGCTTTACACAATAATCCTTTCATACCCGACAGGGCAAACTTTACACTCAGTACTTGCTAGATGTAAATTCCATGCTTCAGCAAAATCATTTTTTTGGTTTTCTGCTTGAGTTCAGTGTCTCAACACAACTTCATCTACTGACCCCAGAGGCGCAGCATCCCACTTCTGACACAACCTGTGTCAGGATGGCCTCGCGGAGGGGCCAGTAAGACGCTAGACACGATGGGAAACTTTAAACTGTAGTGGTTGTTTAGCCACAACCAAATAAAGTACGGGTGCACGGTCCCTTTAAGAAACCAAATTACAGAAAATAAAACCTATTCCCGTTAGGGAAACTAACTCAACTTCTTGAGCCCTTACTAACAGGGCAGCCAGCTAATCTGGTTATGCCCAAACATGTGCTACACAAAGTATAACAATAAAGTCTTATCTGTATTGTAGCTCCAATAGCAAACAGGAACGCCGTTCCGAGGAGCAGTCTGTGTCCAGCTCGCAGCAATCTTTATCTTTATCCTGGGTTGGGGTCTGTCACAATATATATATATATATATATATATATATATATATATATATATATATATATAGTGGGGCCCAGGAGTTCACAAAAATAACTTGCTGGGGTTCTGTGTGTGTTTTAGTGTGCAATATAGCCTGTTAGAATGGTGTATCCCTCTGATAAACAATACTGCTGCTACAGTTGCATACAGTATAGAGGAACTTCTAATCTCTCTAGTAAGGAAACCCGACCCGCTGTGGTGGCTAAGCTATAAAAACTACAATTAATAAAGGAAAGAAATATTTTTGGAAATAAAGAATTATGAATGCTTTTGTGTATATATTCGCAGTGTCCTTTATTAGTAGGAAGAATATAAACATTGAGTAATGTTGACCATTTATGGAAATGCTCACAAAATTAATAACACTCAAACTTTAAATATGTTTACTTTTCAATAAAAAAATGACAAATCTAAGCTGCAGTTCTGCCCAGACCACAAATGAATTAGATTTAGTGAGAATTGTTTCAGTAAATAGACAAAAATAGAAGAGGGTGCAAAATTAATTGAAAATAACTAAAGATCTACATATGAACACATTTTTTGCTCTCAGAGCAATGTAACAATTTTACCTCCCAAAATATAACTCCCCTTTTATAGGGTGATCGGGTATAAACAAACTAAGCAAGGTCCCATTAAGGTCAGGGTTTATTATTGAATGATTAAATTATTATTTAATTATTCCATCCAAGGTTACCTGATACGGGATACATTTTTTTTTTGCACAGAACTCTGAGTACTGTATAATAAAGTTACTATCACTGTGTGAGAAAAGGGATACTTTCTCAATTTCAAGTGAAAAAAAAGTTGAGAGGTGAGTTAAATGTTTACCAAACTGTCCTGGCTTGGGACCCTCAAAAATAGAGAAGTGTTAACTTTTTGCCAAACTTCAAATCCATAGCAAAAGTAGGATTTTTACTCAAGATCGACCCTTTTTTTAATGAGAGAGAGAGAGTTATTATACAAAAGCATCAAGTCATTTATATACCTGAGTGGTGTCTACCAATCTGTAATGGTCTGAAGGAGCGACTGAAGGAGTGGCTCAGTGAGTAAAGACACTGACTGGCACTGAGTTTGAAGCAGGGGAACCTGGTTCAATTCACAGTGTCAGCTCCTTGAGACCTTGGGCAAATCACCCTATCTTCTTGCGCCTCCAGCACCAAAAGCATAGATTGTAAGCTCTACAGGGCAGGGACTGTGTCTGCAAAAGTCTCTGTAAAGTGCTACGTACTAGCAGCGCTATACAAGAACATATTATTATTATAATGCAAGAATTTGGCACCAGAAAGTTTTGCCATTTCTTGCATTGCCACTTTCTACAAAATGAATTTAACATTTTTATTAATAATTAATAATGTACTATTAAAATGCCTTGAGATATCATTGATTGTTTTATTTTAGAGAGTGGTGGTTGTGTATCTATTTAACAATAAAAAAATATCTAATCTTGTTGATCTCTAACCCATGATAGCTAACTAAGACTTGAGATTTTCAAAGTATGATTAGAAGTAATTTATGCCTTTCTCTGGTTTTTTTTGTTTTTTTAATTTTAAATAATGCCCGACATTGTCTTGAAATATTTGGAAGCTATTTTATTGATTTTGAAAAGTATGAAAAGGGCAGCTTGGGAATAAAATGCTTTTCTGTACTGATTTTAAGGAGGTTTACTTTTCAAGTGAGGTCTCAGAACGTTATCCCTACTGCTTTAAGAAGAGGTTTGATGACCCAAAGACCCTATTTACCATAACAGTGGAAACAGCTGTACTTTTATAACGTATCCCATTTCAATGTTCCAAGAATGAACACGACTAATATACAAAATATTGCTAAAGTTGCACAAAATCCATGTTATTTTATGAAAAGATGTGTACACATGTTTTAGTGATATTGCATGGCACAAATTACATATTAGTAAAGATGCAATAGGCAACAGACCAACTGACAGGGGGTTGAGTCCCTCGGTAGGTCGCTTTTTCTTTATACAGCTCAGACACTAAATAATATGTAATCAAGGGCCAAGAATAATTGTGTCTGAATTCTGCATTGTGCAATTTCTCTACATACAAATAAATGAAAGACTGTGGCCTCTATTTACCAAGTGGTGCTGCTCGATAAGTTACCACCTGGGGCTGGAAGGTGTCTTATGCCATAGCTCCACTTAGTAAACATATCCCCTATGTGCTCCAGAAGGTTATCACAAAAATTCCATCATCAGTACAAGATTTCCCTTCCGAAATGAGGTCATATTAATTACATCATCCAATGTACTCAATTATTGGTAAACAAAAACTGAATTGTCACTTGGCTTCAATGTTATAGTGCAAGTCAATCAGTAGCGACCAAAAACGGTGTTTTTTTATTTATTTTTACCATTCTACAAGCGAGGCTTTTTAAACGTGTTGCAAAGCGACGGTATGTCAAGATATGTTGTCCTTTTTTGTCCCATGTGTATCATCTTGTCATTTGGCTTGGAGTTAACAACGGGAGTTATGAAGATATGAACCAGTGAACAGATTATAAGGAGATGTGTCGTTATGTGCTCTTTTTATCTCTTTACATGTCATGTCGTTAAAAGCATTCGCCAGGTGTGCGATGACACAACACTCTTTAGCTATCTGTGTCAAATGTAACTTGATTAACATCTGTTTCTTACGTCTGACGCAAAGCACACCGATCATTTTATTGAATCGGAAATCCCAATGTATTCGGCAGGCTGAGATAACTTATAATGTAAGTATCATTACATGGTAGAAATACATTGCTCACATTTTACAAATAATTATTTCTTGCACAGATTTATTGTTTGCTTATATTGTGCAAATGTTATACATTCAATAATATACCATGTTTAATGGTTAATGCCATACCATATGTCCTTGAATCATAAGGTACTTTGAGGGAACATTTCTCATTAAGTGCAACGATTTAAACTAGGATTCTAAGCACTACCATATGCATTTTATTCTTACTGGCTAAAATACGTTATTATTTCTATGATAATTTTGTAAGCAATAATCCTTGCATGTCACGCTAAGGTAGAAAATGATAGGCTGTATGTATATCGCTGCTGTAATTTTCCTTAGGCTGTATTGGGTATTGGGAAATCATTTCATAACCTAGTAGGGGGTTAAGTGTTTGTCTGAGAGTCTTGATCTACTTTACGTATAGAAAGGTACATCAAACGAAAGTGGTTCAATTTTCACATTAGCTGCATCTCCAGCTGGTTTTCTGTTCAAAGACTCTCTAGTGTGAAGCTTTAATGTTGTTGTAAAAGAACAGAAGAGGCAATCAAAATCAGTTTAGCAGTAAAACCAAGTTTGACAACGCTAAGTGGCTTATTACACAAAACTAGTAAAACACTGAAGTGAAGAAAATAAGATTCTGCAATCCCTGCTAATATTGAAGCGACACCGTTTACTAAAATAGAAGTAAACCAGTCTTCAACCAGCCATGCTGTCGGAAAGAATGTCTATTAAACTATAGAGTTCTTTCTTCATAGCACTGCAAAGGATAACAACAAAACGTATTTACATTTGTTACAGGGACAATATGTTTTATTTATATGTCAAATAAAGGCTTGATGGCCTAACTCTAAAGGACGAAATACTATGGAAAGTAAAATGCACATCTGTCTCCGCATCTCCCCTCCTGAAATCCCTCTCCTGGCTTCCGATTAAATCGCGTATCTCACACTCAATTCTACTGCTCACTTTTAAAGCTTTACATTCTTCTGCCCCTCCTTACATCTCAGCCCTAATTTCTCACTATACACCATCACGACTCTTGCGTTCTTCTCAAGGATGTCTTCTTTCTACCCCCTTTGTATCTAAAGCTCTCTCCCGCCTTAAACCTTTCTCACTTTCTGCCCCACACCTCTGGAATGCCCTTCCCCTCAATACCCGACTAGCCCCCTCGCTATCCACCTTTAAGACCCACCTTAAGACACATCTGCTTAAAAAAGCATATGAGTAGCACTGGATAATCATGGACACATGACACAAAGCTTGGCCCCCTGCAGACGCACTTACTAGTATTCCCTCCTACTGTCTCTGTACGTTCTCCCTACCTACCAATTAGATTGTAAGCTCCTCGGAGCAGGGACTCCTTCCTTAATGTTACTTTTACAGTATGTCTGAAGCACTTATTCCCATGATCTGTTATTTATATTTGTTATTTATATGACATGTATTACTACTGTGAAGCGCTATGTACATTTATGGCGCTATACAAATAAAGACATACATACATACATACAGTGCTTTTGCTAAAAAAAAAAACTGTCCATGGTGCAAAACTAACTGAAGTAATAGCTATTATTTTACGTTAATATTTCACTAAAATATACAGGTCAAAAACTAGGGTCTAGATTCACTAAAGTGCATTAGCATATTTAGCAAGGCGTATACCTAAGGTAATGTGTGTTATAATTAATACCATATTCATTAAGACAACCAAGTTCTGTTAATAATGTCTTACTACGGCCCATTACAAATTTGGTGTTCATTTTTAGTCCCAGTATAAGATTGGATGCAAATGAGCTAATTGGGACCTACATTTTATTCACCCTTGACCAGGGAGGCGCGAGAATCCCCCTTTCCCCTTCTACCTTTACCCATAAAAAACATACAAATAACGACAGACAATCTGGAGGTATAAAAGGCCACGGCTTTGTTTATTTATATAAAGAAAGCATAGCTGCTATTCCCTGCCAGAATTCTAGGTTACTAGGTTAGCAAAGGGTCCCCGTCAACCACTGTCGCGCCCCTTTGTGTCGGCGTTGCGAAAGGGCTCACGGAAGTTACGTCCCGGTGACTCGCCCTCTCGCTTCTACCCCCGACTTTAACAG
Source organism: Ascaphus truei (assembly GCF_040206685.1). NCBI lineage: Eukaryota > Metazoa > Chordata > Amphibia > Anura > Ascaphidae > Ascaphus > Ascaphus truei. The sequence goes on along the minus strand of NC_134483.1, from coordinate 411,355,470 downwards.
CCCGAGCCCCTTCTGGCAAAGACCAGCACTTACTCCCAACTGCCACCAACGTTGGGTCTATTTAACCTCCCTTAAATAGGCCCATACACCAAACTCGCAATGACCCTCTCCACCCTCCTGCATCTCCCTAACCCCCCGCTATCAGTATCTGGGATGCCTCCTTATAGGGGTACTTTCTTAACGGGGCCTTTCTTAATGCATTCCTCCCTTGTATGTTAGCCTCCACAAGCGGTGCAAGCTTGCCAAAAACGACAGTTGTCTTATCGGCATTTGGACTCGTTGAACGTCCAACATATGCCAGGCTGTTTTCCTGTTGTATGACCCCCTGCCAACGTGTGCGTTTCATTGCCCCCTCCATTGCCTGCCCCGCAAAAGGGCGTCGCCCCCCTTCCCGAGATGTGCTCTTGGTATAGGTCTACATCTTTCATGTTCCATGATACCCTTCCCTTGTTGGCCTCCATGCTCTGCCTAAATTCCTCATCATACAGCAGCCAGGAGCAAGTGAACACTCTCCCTCCTGGCTGCTGACCTAATATCCTAAGCCCCTTCCCGCATACGGCCACCACTGCGGCCAATCAGGTGTCAGGGGGCGCGCCCTCTGGTCATGGCAATCTATCGCCTGTGCAGGCTCGACCGGTTGCTAGATTCACTTAGCACTGGTATGGTTAATATGGGAAATGTTAGTTAGTCCATCCTCTTTTGAAATCCTAGTTGTCAAAATCTGCCTCCCCTTTCTACGCCTGTTCTTATTGCTGGCATCGACCACCCCCCTAAAGCCCCACTATAATCCCTGACTAATATCGCTCAGTTTCTTGGCTCAATTTCTCTTTTGACCAAGCCTCCCTCTTTAACTACCGCCTCCACCTCTCTTCTACCCTTTGCAGCCAAGCAACTTGAACTAATTTTATACAACCGGCAGACTCACCTTCTCTCCCCCAACTCCCTACATGACTCTTTGCAATCTGTTTTACTGCTGCGGCCGAGTTTATTTGAGCATTTGCCCGTTCTCGGCCGCAACAGTAACCTGGCGCGCGCCAGAGGGTGCCGGGCGCGCGCCGAAGACACGGAGGAGCGCCCTCCGATCGAGGCTTTCTCTCTCCCGCTGCCGGGTCCGCCGGGTCCCCCGGAACTCCCTGCCGCCGTCCCCCACATCGCGGGACACCAGGGCTCCCTCGGGACGCGCGTGCAGGGGGCGCAGGCACCCGATGACGCGTGACCGCGCGTCGATGACGTGCGGCACGCCGAGGGAGTGCGGCTAGCATGCCGGGGCATCCCCAGGCTTGCGGAGCTAGCCGCACTCAAATAAAGTGTGCCGGTAGTGTATGTCCTCTACACTCCACTGAGAAAGCACTAACAAAGTTGCAAATGACCTACTCACAGTTAAAGAGTCACTTCTCCTTAACAGTTCTAGCAAATCTTTCTGCATCCTTCGAAACTGTTGATCAACCCCTTCTCCTTAACACTCTCCACTTCATTGGCCTCCATGATACAGCCTTCTTCTGGTTTACGTCCTACCTTTACTACTGCTCCTTCAGTGTTTCTTCTTCTTTTGTCTCTTTCTCTTCTCTGTTTTTTGGGGTCCCACAAGGCTCTGTCCTTGGCCTCTGCTCTTCTCCCTCTACGCCGCTTCTCTTGATGAACAAATACAATATTTTGGTTTTCAGTAACATCTCAATGCTGATGTCACCAAAACATACCTTTCCTCTCCTGACCTCTCCCCTTCTCTCCTGTCCTGTGTCCCCAACTGTCTCTCGGCAATCTCTTCCTGGATGTTCCACCTTTACCTGATGCGGACCATGACCAAAAAAGAACTTATATTCTTTCTCCAATCCACTGCCACTCTTACACCTAAACACTCCCTTACTGTCAATAATCACAATTACATCAACAAACATCAAGCCAGCTGTCTAGGGGTCATCTTTGACCTCTCCTTCATTCCTCCCATTCAGTCCCTCACAAAGTCATCTCCACCTCTGAAATATCACTAGGATATGCCCTTTTCCCACTCATGATGCAACTAAAATCCTAATTCGCTCACTTATCTTGTCTAGCCTTGACTACTGCGACCTTCTCCTAGTTGGCATTCCACTTATCCAGCTCCAATCCATCCAAAATGCTGCTTTTAATCAGTTTTAACACAGACACTCACACATAGCACATATACTGTAGTGCGCCTAAGTTTTAACCACTTAGACACTGCACACCTTTCATGCATCATATGCTATTGACCATAATTGTTTTGTATTCCCTTTTCCTTATACAGTGCAGAAAATAGAAAAGGATGAAATTGGCAGTGTATGACCTCCTGATAGGGTTTACCTTGATGGGGTTGCAGGCTTGGTACAGTATGTTTTGGCCAAAAGATTGGAAGTAAATGACAGATGTAAGAAGAAACATAGCCTACATCTGCTTCACCCCGTAGGCTTGACTCCTGAAAGGGTTCTTCAAGACCTGCTCCCCTCGCACAGAACCTGTGTGCTAAGGGTTAACATCTGCGTTTGCTTGCTGCTTTGTGTTTCGTCAACAACACCCACTAGAATGTTAATGACGCAGGAAGACAAAGGACTCTCAAACCACAGCTGCATTCATTCAGAACCCCTTCAGTCAACAACTGCCTAACCCCAAAGGCAGACACCTGAAAGGGTTCTCCAAGACCTGCGTCAACCCCACCCACTGGAATGTTAATGACCTAGGAGGACAAAGGACTCTCAAACTACAGTTGCATTCATTCTGACCCAGTTTAGCCTACATCTGAATCACCCCAAAGATGGACAGCCTTTGGCACAGCCAAAGGGTGTGAACCATTTACTGTCGTTCACTGATGTTTGATAATGTTACAACCGCGCTATTGCAATCTGAAATTCACCAGGCCTCTCATCCCCTGTATCCAATGTTTAAACATAACCTTCCTTATAGATTTCAAGCTCCTTGAGGCAGGGCCACTTCTAACACAACACATTTCAAGCTTAATATACCTCTCCTAAAACAATTTTAAAACCTTGTTTGTAAATGTTACATATGCCCATAATAATATATCCAAATGTCCATGAAATATATGTAGATTGAATGTATAACCTCTGTTCATGTAATGTAAGAATGTATTGTTATCATAACTCTGGCCCAGGACGTACTTGAAAACGAGCGGTAACTCTCAATGTATTACTTCCTGGTAAAACATTTTATAAATAAATATAGAAAAATGAAATAATTAGTGATATTGGATGTGCGTTATGATTGCTTTATTTGATGTTCTTTGTCAGTAAATAAGATAAAGCTGCTACAGCTATATATTATGATTTAAGGATATAATAAAACATAAGGAACAGATTTAGAAGAGAGACACTGAGTAGTGGAAATAATTTTCCAGGGAATAGGAAATTTTGACTCGTAATTAACAATCATTTCCATATTTTTCACAACACGAGGAAATGTTTTCTGTTATAAATTATGTACTACTAATGCACTAATAGCCTGTCAAACCAAAACTGCAATATACAAGTAAATGATCATTTCATTTGGGTATTGGCTCAGAAAAAAAAATGTTCAGATGAAGCAAGACTTACACTTCCTGTGACCACGAGAAGTTAGATCTAAATCCCTGGCAATGATTTACATTTTGCATGTTGAATGCAGTTACCAGGCAATGCAAGTGACCAAGAGTCCGCCGCAACCGGGAAAAACTAAATCATTTTAGCCTTAACCGTAGTACTCTGAAGTAATGATAACCAGCGCTAGTGTGTCTTTAATCCAAATGCATTATAATCCATCCCTCATTCTATTACTTGTGAGATTGTTATTGCTATTTATTAATAATCAAGAAGAAATAGATGTATGAATTACACTGTGTAAAACGAGTACTACCGACAAACTTGTATGGAACGTATGTGCTTGTCATTGAATTTCTGCGCATGCGTGTACTATAGAACTAGTATGTAACGCATATGACTGTCTTTAATTTTAGTAGAGGTATTGACAATTGCATGGAACGCATACATTAACTTCATTATCCATTATCGCTGTTGATGTTCATCAGCCTGCCGAAATCTGCAAAATAAAGGATGAAAACAAGGATTGAAGAATGATTAAAATAATGCAAATACTGTTTGAAATAATACAATCTTCTTCTTGGTGATACCACTTTCCAGCAGGTCTGTCCCTGTATCATGGGGGCTCATAGCGACAATTTCTTCATCACTGTCTGGGATGTTGAGTAACATCTGGAAATGCAATAGAAAAAACTGTCCTGCGCTGAGGCCATTAGCCAGCACCATAGATGTCAAATAGAGAATGGAGCAGGGAGATATGATGGGCCAAAATGAGGTCAGAGCTGGGAAGGAAACCTTACCTATGTAAGCTCGCTTGCAGACCTCGGTCCTACTCTCCTCTGCGCTCCGGTTCCAGGCGTGCAGCCTTCTGTGTGTGCAGAAACAGGACATAGAGTCCAATTATGGTGCAGCAGACATATTCCACAGGTATATTGTATAACAAGTCCCTTGAGCCACGGATATATATATTCTTGATCCTTGGTATATTTATGAAATAAAACTGCTCCAAAGGGATTGACATCTATTGTCAACCTAGTATAAAGTTCATAAGCACGTGACTGCCAGTTGGGGCTTAAATCTTAGAGTGGGATTTATATGGTATTGGGGGGACACAACACCAAAGGTAGACGGTTCCCTTGTCCCCTACCACACTCAGATAAGTCACTGAACAATATAGGTGACACAGTCAGAGATCAGTGATAATATCACAGTCCACTCACTTTGAATTGTAGAGTGATGGTAACCAGCAGGAAATCCGTGTAGGCGTGCATCCAACTTGATTGAAGATCAGAAGACAACAGCCTCTAGAGAGGAGAGTGGAGCACAGCGCAGGGACAAACGGCAGGAACCAGCACACCATAGGTTAAAAAACTACTTTATTGGTCATCAAGGGGAGACACCATAAAAAGGAACAACCACCAACTCTGACGCGTTTCGGGCTAAGTCAAAGGGCTTAGCCAGAAACGCGTCAGAGTGGGTGGTTGTTCCTTTTTATGGTGTCTCCCCTTGATGACCAATAAATAAGTTTTTTAACCTATGGAGTGCTGGTTCCTGCCGTTTGTCCTTGCGCTGTGCTCCACTCTCCTCTCTAGAGGCTGTTTTCTTCTGTGTGTGCAGTATGGAAGAATAAACTGGCAATTCGTGGACCAAACTATGCGCAAATTTGGCTTCAAAGACACATACCTAGAGGGGGTCCGTAGATTATACCAAAACCCATCAGCAACGGTAAAACTACCAGGGGGCAATAACCAGAGGTTTGAGATCACCAATGGTACTCGACAGGGATGCCCCTTATCTCCTCTCCTCTTTGCACTAACCATAGAACCACTGGCATCAGCAATACGACTCAATAGAGACATCCAAGGAATAGAAATTGGGCACAGGCAGCACAAAATCTCCCTATTCGCAGATGATGTCATCCTAACCCTTTCCAATCCCCAAATCTCCCTGCCCAACCTCCAAAAAAAGCTCCGAGACTTTGGACAAATCTCGGGATATAAGATAAATAACGACAAATCGGAGGCCCTGAACCTCAGCCTGCCGGAGCCAGAGGTGGAACTCCTCAAATTAAATTTTAACTATCATTGGAGCTCCTCTTGTATCAAATACTTGGGAGTTAAGATATCGAGGACCTACCAAACACTATACCAATATAACTATCCGGCCCTGTTCAAAAAAATTAAGCAAGACTTAGATAAATGGGGAGGATACCAGATATCATGGATCGGGAGGATGATCTCGGTCAAAATGAACATACTCCCTAGGTTACTATACTACTTCCAGACCCTCCCGGTTCCCATCCCTGGCTCAGAATTAAAAAACATTCAAAAATTAATCTTCCACTTTATCTGGCAAGGCAAAAAGCCTAGAGTCGCCAAAACGGTCCTCTTGGCCTCAAGGGGGAGAGGAGGACTAGGAGTTCCAGACGTAACAAGATACTACCTAGCCGCACAACTACGGCAGGCAGTGGTATGGAACGCTAGCCCAAAACAATACTGTTGGCTAGGTATAGAAACACATTATGCCGGGACGCCTTCACTACCAGCTTGCCTTTGGTCCATGAGCAGGGAAGACATGCTAAACAACAAATTCAAACTAGGCCCGATGAGACACACTTGGGAGACCTGGACGAAATGCAGATATAAATTTAAGCTCACGACACCTCGCTCCCAACTCATACCAATCTACAAAAATCCAAAATTTCCACCTGGATGTGAGCCCAGACAATTTGATCAATTTGAAACCAAAAATATTAGAGCAATTGTCGACCTCCTGAGCTTCGGGGAGTTCCTGAGTTACCAAAACTTACAAACCAAATATGAGATAATAGGGCTGAATGTTTTCAAATACCTACAAATTCGGCACTTTACCCAAGCATTATCCCCAAAGTTGGAATTTCCCCCTCTCACTGGCTTTGAACGGCTCTGCAGGGAGTCCGGCCACCAGAAAGGTCTAATAACTCAAATTTGTGCAGAACTGGAGAGAGCCTCAGAAGCCCTCACACATGACTATATGCTGCATTGGGCAGCAGAATTGGATATCGTTATATACCGAGAGGACTGGGAAAGTATTTGGGAAACAGCTTCAGGAACTTCCATATGTACCACAATAAAAGAGAATATATATAAAATACTGTTTCGCTGGTATCTCACCCCAGCCAAAATTAACCAAATCTACCCCCTGGCCTCAGATCTGTGCTGGAGAGGCTGCGGTCAAAAGGGGGACATGGCCCACATCTGGTGGTCATGTCCAGAAATTCAGAAATACTGGGAAACTATACACAATCTAATAAAAGAGGTCACAGACCTCACAATCCCGGTTGAACCGCTGACCTACCTATTGGCCAGGCCCCTAGAGACGCTGGACCGACCAACAGGCAAATTGATCTCCTGTATTCTCACTGCGGCTAGATGTGCGGTGGCAGCCGCCTGGAAGAAAGTGTCCCCCCCTCTAAACAGACAGTAATAAATAGAATTAAGGAAGTAAAGGAAATGGAGAGGCTGTCAGCATTTCTGAAACGGTCCACCACTGCCTTCTACAATATTTGGGACCCGTGGTTCACTAGAAAGGCCCTGACACACAGAAACGCCATTTAAGGATAGATGTATGAACCACAATGGGGGACGGAGACAAAATGCACATGCCAAGGCGAGGGAGTGGTACAACTACTCCCCTCCCCCCTTCCCCCTCCCCTCCGCCCTTTCTTTTCCCCTCCTTCTCTTCCCTTTTCTACTTCAACTCTCGCGTCACCCCGACAGACCCTGGAGGAACAGGGGGACGTCGAGACTTTTCTTTAATATGTTAAAAATTGTGTTAGGCCACAAATGGAATGTCATAGAAAATATGTTAACTGTTATAACTGCCTAATAAAAAAATTGAAACAAAAAAAAGACATAGGGGGTCATGCACTAAGCAGTGATAAGTGGGTTTTCTGGGTGCTATGCACAAAGCAGTGATAAGTGCTTTTAAGTGAGATACATGCCTTTATAGCGTGATACTGCCTGTTGTGAGATTCACAAACCAGTGATAACACTGCAGTATCGTGCTATAATGGCATTTTTTCCCACTTAAAAGCACTTATCACTGCTTTGTGAATCTCATAGCAGACAGTATCACGCTATAAAGGCATTTATCTGACTTAAAACACTTATCACTGTTTGTGAATCTCACAGCAGGCAATATCACGCTATAATGCCTTTTTATCTCACTTAAAAGCACTTATCACTGCTTAGTGCATGACCCCCACAGTCTGTAAATATAACCGTGTCTATCCATTCTCATTGTTAATAATAACATCTTAGAGAATTATTAAATTCAAATTGTATATATGTTAGTCCTAAAAGGCAGAAAAAGGGGGGGGGAGGGGGGGAAGGGAAAGGAGAAAGAACAACAAGAAAGAGGCAAAAAAGTACATATGCATAGTAAAATCAATAATGAACTCTAATACCAATGATTACCTAAAAAAATTAATTAATCATGAATAACAAAGCAAGATCAATATATGTCAAAGGAAATAACGCAGGTCCCATTCAGTATTTAGACCATTGGTTTGCAGTGTTTTAAGTGGGAAGATCCAGTGTGCTTCTCGCTGGTGTAAGATTTTGATACGATCACCACCCCTACGGGGCAAAGGAACATGTTCTAATGCTATACACTGTAATGATCCCACTGAACCCAATGGACAAGTATTGAAATGGATGGATGCTGGATGCAACATGTCTTTGTTCCGTATAAGCCTCAAATGTTCAAGAATACATCTGGAAATGGCATGGAGCTAGAGGGGGTGGGGAGGATTATTGCAGATGTCTTGCTGTCTCCTGCTGCTGTTGACCTAGAATAGAATAGAGACCCGCAATATCCCTCGCCATTCCCACCATGTCACTTCCGTTGTGTCCCGTCTCTTCCTGAAACCAATGATCTGGTCACTGGGGTACATGCGTTTTCTACAGGGGGATCTTAATTGAACTTTAAAAAATGATTTGACATTTCCAAACTGAGTCTGAACAAACCGCCAGTTTCAGATATGCTGGAGCTCTGTACTTAGGTTGAGATGAGCTGGGTCCGAATTGGCTGAGCTGGGTCCATGCCGAGGTAAGCAGAATACGAGGTGAGGTGAGCAGGTTCTGGAGCCAGGAGTTGTGGGTTTTAGGGTATAGGTACCTGGTGCAGAAGCTGTAAAATACTCAGATTGGGTATCCACTGCATTCTGCATGGGAAAGATTTAAAGAATAATATGTGCTCTTCAGATTATGTATCCAATGTGATGGCCTGGTGCAGTTAGGATCGGCAGTTCTCTCTCTCTTTCTCTCTTTGTGGGGCATATTCTAGTAGCCTCGATAGCCCACTTATCAAGGCTTTTGAGAATTCATCGGCCAGAAAAAGCTGTAGCTATTCAGAAAGCCTCGATAAGTGCATGGCGAAAGCATTTAATCGCCATTTGACTCTCACCCAAACACATTGTGCGGTATGCAGCAAATAGCCCGCTATCGCAGGTTTTGGAAAATAATGTAATTCTAGTAACCTCTATTAGGTTATGGAGGCTCTAGAATTGTGATTTGTTCAAAAATTCATCTCGCCAAAAAAAGTTGGCGTGAAGCTGGTGAGAAGGCTGTGAGAGGAGGACTTAGAAAAAAATATGCATTTTTCCTGCATCGGATTAATGCCAGGGGTATCCGGAGCTGATACACATGAATACCAGCACCGGAGACCCCCGGCATCAATCTGATGCAATAAAAATGCATTTACAGGCAACTTCACTACCTTATCGGCTAACCGCTAAGGCAATGAAAGGGTTAACTAATAGTCTCAGGGGTGGGTGAAGGTGTTTAGGCCTTGCGAGGGGGTTGCAGGAGGAGATAAACCTTTATAACCTTAGCGGTTAATACTGCTAAGGTAATGAAGGAGTTAACCCCTCCCGCTACCCACCTGGTAGGTATAAACACCCACCAAGGGCCAAATACCACCTTCCCCCACAATAAACATGGCACTGGCTTTGGCACTGGCTTTGGCAGCTTAGTCAGTCAGCTTCTTTTTCACTTTCATTTTGCTGTCTTCCCAGCGTTTTTTAAGCATGTCACTGCTACGGACGGCATTCTCTAGGGCATTTAGGTGGTGGAGTATACTCACCCAAATCCGCTGCTTCTCAGCGGTGCTGGTCCTGGAGCAGAGAGACTCTAAAAGTTTGGAGTGGTTATCAACCCCTCCATTTATTAGTATGTCCAGCTCATCAGAATCAGGAGCAGACGCTGCAGTAGAGGTTGAAGCCTGCTCAGTCATCTCAACAATAGAGCTATTTAGCTGAAATGGCTGAGTTATTCGCTTTCTGATGTGTATTTATTTGAATTTGAAACATGCTCCTGGGTGTGTTCTTAGTACACACAAAAGCGGAACGCGTCAGAAACTAACATGCGCTAATAAGACTTTTTCTCAATGCGTATGTGCAGTCTGTTGTTTAACGTTTCTCAGTGCTTGTAGGTTAATGTAAAGCGGATTCAATTGAAAAGTGAAAGAGAGAAAAACATATACCGGTGTAGCCGGAATTACTGTTCTCGTGGCCGTGACTGCACGCAATTCAGTGACCAAGTCAAATGCGGTCCAGGAGGATTAACCTTGCGGGAGGTCCAATTGAAAAGAATGGACATCCCACAGCGCCGTCACGGTAGCCACCTCTCTCAGTACCTCGGTTTTCTGGCGTTTCACCCACGGCCACGCAAACTAAGTCCGGCGAAATCTGTAAACAACAGAATTGTGGGAGTTTATCCAACAAACCGTATAATTTTTCAGATACTGGGTTTGAAACCAGTTGCTCAATTCTTAATCCATAAAACATTCACTTGAATGGGCCACATCAGTGCTCATTAACATTAGGAAACATATTTGTGAAAAGTATTTTATTGAATAGTAACAGATTAGAATAAATTAATTTTACCGCTCCAGATTCCAGTTGTCACTATGGTGCTATCAGTGTCCAGTTACTCCACCTAATTTCTTTTGGCTACACTGTATAACCGTATAACTTTATGTACACTTTATATTAATAGATACTTGGGATAAGGAATGCCTGAAGACAGGATGTCTGCAGAATAAAATGTTTTTTCCTGTTTGTGTCCCATTCCTAGTGAGCATCTGGCACTAGAAGTGAAGCAATCAATATATGTAAGCAAGGCATGTTTTATTTTAATGGTAGGCTGTACCTACCCACCTCCCTTTCTTCTTGTTTTATCATGTCCATAAAGATTTTAGCCATGATACATGCTGATACAGAAACACAGGAACACATATGCTATACTATATGGTTTAACAAAGTATGAGATTAATTATGATTGTGTGAATGGATATACAGTAGATATATCAGATGTTTCCCTCACCTGCTGTCTCTGTAAGTTCCCCATCAAACCTCTTAGATTGTAAGCTCTTCGGGGCAGGGATTTCCTTTCCTATTGTCTGATTTTGCTGCACTTATTGTATAATTATAATTCCCTGTACTGTATTCTTTGTGAAGCGCTGAGTACACTTTTGGCGCTATATAAATAAAGACATACAATAAAAATACAATGTTACTGCACCAATTAACGCAGAATAACACACTCAAAACCATGTTAATAGGGTAGATGTGTTAAGATTATGTACATGTTACCATTGCTTTCAATAGCGTTAATGAGATGTTAAATATCGCATTGATGGGTGCACTAACGCCTGCTATAGCTGTAGATTATCATTAAAGCAATAAAAGTTTAGATAATCCCTGTAACTCTAACAATATGTTACCTTTTAGAAAGAAGAAGAAATATAATTGTACACCAACAATATTCGTTGGAAATATGGCCCTGAGTGTCATTTGCTTCAGCAAACAATTTAAGGATATAATATTGGAAGAGCTAGGGGAAGAGTAACTGAGAGACTATAATTACCGCAAGTCAAAATTCTTTCAAAACTAAGGCTATCTCACATTTTAATCTGGTCTATAACTGTTACATATGCCTATAATATGTATTATCTCTAACTGTGCATGCAATGTATTGTAACCGTGTATTTCTAATCATATATTTGTCATCATAACTATGCCAGGACATACTTGAAAGCCAGAGGTAACTCTCAATGTATTACTTCCTGGTAAACATTTGATAAATAAATAAATATATGAAAACTTGAAAATCCAATTACTCTTACGTCTTTCTTTTTATGTCTGCAGGACTAAAAATGAAGTAGAACAAATAAAAATGTCAAACGTACACAAATTTTCCATGTAGCTGCACTCAGAGGAGCCGATTCACTAAGCAGTGATCTTTTGCGCCCGATTGGGAAATTTTTATCCCACAATAAAAAATGAAGCCAGACGCGGGATTCACTAAGAAGTGAAGAGGATTTGAGCAGGTGCGGCCAAGAACATGCCCGATCGCGCAAGTTGTTTTATTCTCCCCTGCTATCGTGCTTAAAAATCTAAAGCGCGATAGTTGAATGAAAAAAAGCAGCCTGTAAGAGCTGCATGGAGACGCTGCATCTCCATGGACGGCTCTTACAGGTATATAAATATACATTTTAATAATAGTGTACATGTGCAGGGAGTCTCCTGAGCTGAACCGCATTGGTTTCAGCCTTGGGGACCCCCTACTTCATGAGATACAGGCCCCATTGTGGGGTGTCGGTATCCCCTATGCTTTTAAAGCGTCACGTGACCGGGTGATTTAAATCCTGCAGGGAGATACCGGCAACCCCATAACGGGGCCTGTATCTCTGTATCTTCTACTTCTTTCACAGCCAATCAGAGGCATGTTTACTATTTTCACTCAAATGTGACGTCACATGCCTATAAAAGCCTGTGCATCCTCATTGGACGGCAAAAAGCCAAGAAAAAGAAGAAGAAGAATTGGATTACAATTTACAAAGAAAAAGTGGCCCATTGCTGTTTGGAATCATGGATTGGTTTGAGAGCTTGCGGTAACCACGGAAATTAGAGGGTGAAGACATCTAAAAGTAAGGAAAAAACTTTATTCCAAATGTATTTTTGTATGACCCTTTACAGCTATACATACTGTAAGATTGTGTCATCTGCATACATGTGTATTGAACCTCTTTAAAAGTTGTAGGAAGATTATTCATTAACACTGAGAAGAGTAGGGCTCCAGAACAGAGCCATGCGGGACACCACAGGTGACATCCATGGGGTTGGTGCTAGTTCTGAGATAAATACATGTTGGGATCTACCTGATAGGTAGGACTGAAACCAGTTTAAAGCATGCTTCCATATTCCAGAGCACTGTAGTTTGTTCAGCAAGAGAACATGGTCAACAGTATCAAAAGCCTTTGCAAAATCTAGGAATATTGCACCAGTGAGTTGTCCCTGTTCCATTCCACACTGGATCTCATTGCAAACTTTTAGCAGGGTAGTTACCGTGGAGTGTTTGGGGCAAAAGCCAGATTGGAATTGGCTAGGGAAATTTGTTTTGGTCTAGTAATCGCTTAATTGGGAGTGAACATATTTTTCCATGACTTTGGATATTATTGGGAGAAGAGAGATTGGCCTGTAGTTTGAGACAGTGTTTTTGTCCCGACTTTTGAAGATTGGGCCAACTCTGGCAGTTTTCCAGGTCTTAGGGATATGGCCTGCAGACAGAATAGAGTTGACTATGGAAGCAATTGGTTTGACAATGGCTGGGGCACCAATGTATCTAGTCTAGTGCATCCAAGACGCATATACAAATTGTAACACACAAATTATACTGTCTGTCTCTGAACTCCCCAAGCTGAAAATTTGATATAAGGCAACAATTCAGTCCCTATATATTGCGGATATTAATTCTCCTATCCATTGTTTGCTGTTGCATGCCCACATTCTTAACAAAACACGAGCGCTTATTGGAGCTATTTATTTGCCATTTCCTCTTAATAATGGAGCCAGAGTTCCGCACATATTACGGGGGTATATTAGCATTGCTGACAGACAAGGCACAACAAACAACATGCATAACCAAGCCACACTAGGTACCGGTGTAGCCACAATCAGTGAGTAAATCAGAGAAACCACCGCTATACGACTGTGTCAGTAGGTAATGAGCACTGGAAAATTCGGATACCAAAACGAGCCGTCACCATCGTGACGTCCTAAATCCCTACGTACATTTCGTATGTCAACACATACTTCATCAGGGGAAGGAGTAAAAGTACGTAGCTGTAGTGATTTTAAATACCTCCTCTAGTGTCTATTGGTGTATACCAATCCCTAGCCATACTGGGTTGGTATTGGTCTTTCCTACTTAGTTCCCCTTACATTGTTCCTAGGGCTAGGGAAAGACCGTAAATAGTGAAATAGAGATATACAGTGGCGTCCGGGCTAAACCTAATGCGGCTGCTTAGCGCTTATCTATTGAAGCGGCCGCCGCGCTGGAAAATCCATTTTTAAACGGAGAGCAGACCCGCGCCGCTCCCAGCCAGCTCCAGGCAAACGTTAGATTAAACGCTGCCGCAGCAGTAAAAGTAAATAGATGGTAGATCTTTTGCACCTTGAAGACTTAGGTATATAAAGTTATATGGACATTTGAGACATTGTAATGCAATTGGTTACTGTACTTAATAAAGCCTTTTTTCAAATCCTGTGAAACGTCTGTTTCTTACTGAAATGTTATTAAAGCAATGTGAATATTATTGGACAAAATATCCCTCCAATAGATCCCATTGGAGTCTAAGAAGCATCCTCATCATTTGAGTTTGTATATAAAATATATTTTTGGGCTATATTTGAATAGACATACCATTAGAGGTGGACAGAGGAAAGATGACGGGTAATTCGTTCTGCGTGGGTATTCATATTTGTTGATTTTCATCATTGTAGACAGACATTTGACTTAACAAAGTGTAGAGATCCATCCTACTGTTTTCATATATCCGAGTGAAAACAGAGGCTGTCCTGTGCTCCGGTACGGTTCAAGGAAGAGCTGCAAGGATCCTCACTAGGACCGGGGGGAGTGTGTTAAAAGTCAATGAAGACACCTTGCTGTGTCTAATGCAGGGAGCGATTCCCACAGAAGGAATTGGGTAGGGAGTAATTGAGGGTGAAGAATGTCCTCTTACCCCTCCATGTAAACCATGTGTTGTCCCTCCTCCTCTGTTTGGAACAATGCAGAGTGATTGTGTCAGGAGAGCTGATGTTCGTGGGCTATGAGAGTAAGGAAATCCCATCTTACCTTTCTGCTTGAGCCCTGTATCAGTCTCCTTCTCCCGCCTTCCTCGATCACACTGAGCTGCATGTCCACAGTGGAAACTCCTCCTACTCCCCTCCTGGAGTGCCGCTGAAGACAAAGTGTACACAATAACAATGGAAGTTGCTCTGGGGCACACACACACACAAACCGGGTGGTCCTGTGGCAAGTTGAAAAAACTGAGGTCCCCAAAAATAGTGACAAATGATGGGCTTTATTGATACATACAAAAAATGGTGAACAGACTAATCCTATCAATAAAGTCCATCATTTGTCACTATTTTTGGGGAACTCAGTTTTTTCAACTTGCCACAGGACCACCTGTTTAATTCTCCCACATCACGTGACATTTAAACAAATGCAGGGAGATACTGGCACCCCATACCGGGTCCTGTAACTCAGAAAGCAGGGGGTCCCCGTTGCTGAAATTCATATGGTTCAGCTCTGGATACCCCCTGCTTCAGTACTGTGTTATTAAAATAAAATAAAAGCTGTGCGATCGCCTGTTAGATGCGCAGGTAGAGTGACTGATTCAGTCTCACGTTTATGGCGTGTCTCTTACAGACAGATGCAGCCCGGTAGGATTCATACAGCATGAGTCCCATTCAGAAGCAGGGACCCCCGCTCTGTTAATTCCGATGGCCCATTATCGGCTGCTATGCGCTGCAACGCGGATGGTCATGGCTTTGCACACTGTGCACCAGTACCTGCTCTGTGGCTACGCGACCGACCAAAGTGCTATATCGGTAGGCTGAAGGGGCTCTGAATGAATTCAGCTGACCTTTGAAAACCTCTGCAACTCTGAGATCATCAACAAATGCAAAGAACACTAGCAAGTTTCTTGCATACAACCCTGGTGCAAACTGATGAAGAGACATTTTCTGCACAGTCTTAATGCGAGTATATTGGCAGCTTGACACATAGCCTCCTTGACAATGATTTGTTTTTGTTCTTAACTGTGTGGGCCTTAAGTCACATTGTCACTGTTACTTGACTGCCGGGGTTATGACTTCGATTCCGATCAGTTGTGAACGTCATCTAACCCTGGAAATGAAGCACAAATAGCATGATATACCTGGTATGACAAAGGGCCTCCTATTTTACTGAGTATGTCATAAGTTTAACATTAAATATAAGTTATGTGAGTAGAAACAAATTGCACCATTCTGATTCCTGGGTTTTAATTTAATGGACGTTAAGAATGCCAATAAAAACATTTCACACCCCACTGTAGAAATGCTTTTTCCCCCTATGAACCAGAAAGGAAGTCATTTGCCAGATGTTGCTGTTTATTTTATAAGTCTATCTTTGACATTTGCTCATTTTCTCTTGACCTTCTAGACTTGTCTCATATACACAGAGGGGGTGAAATAACACAAAGAGCCCTGCAGCTCGCTCAGAAGCATCTCGCTTTTGCAGAGGAATGCTGTGGTGTTCTAACATGCTTTTCTTGTTTATTAGTCCAACTTAACTGCTGATATATGCAGAGTATGTGTAATTACTGTGTCTCAAATGTTGTTTTGATAAATGATAAACAATAATTCAAGCATATTTATGGGTGATTAGATTTTGTTAATGATATCCGTGCCCTTTTACAGCCTCAGTGCCATAAAACTAGTGAAGATGAAGATTGTAATGCTTTCTGATTTGTAAATCCAGATAAATATGTATTTTGTTTGAATCAATGCAGAATATGTATGAAAAATACATTGTACTGTCAACCAGGAGACAGTTCTTGTCTGAGTCCTGTATTACTAAATTCCATAAGCTTTATTTGGTTACCCACGTATTCACTAACTGCACTGTTCAGCAGCTATGCACGGTAACCTAACTAAGCACAGCGACTTGTACACAGCAGTATCATTATTACTCCCTGGTAGAAGCAGCCATTGTTTTGAATTAGCCATGCGGGAGTAGGCGGTGGGGATAACAGGCCACAATAGCGGCTTTTACATCTATATATGATCAACATTTAATATAATTATAGTGTACTAATAATAATAATAATAATACTTAAAGATTTAAAAAAAAATAATGTTACTAAAGAAAGAAGTAGGCTTGATTTTTTATTTTATTTTTCACTCTTGCTTATTACTTTAACAACTTTTTGTTTATATAAATTGTTTAACACTCAGAATAAGGAGCTTGAAATATTTTCTCACTAAAACAATTGCTCTTGGTTTCAGATTGTCCCAGAGCTTCTCATCTAGCTCCGCAATGAATTATAATCATATTTTAATATTTTGGGATTTGTACCATTGTTCTTCATATTATATTTGTAATAGCAGGATTGAAAATCCAAGCATGCTTAGGGGTAGATGTTTAAAACTAGAACTAGAGTAAACTGTCTTAAAAGCTTGGAGTTGCCAAACAGCTGTCTGGCAGATTTTGACCTGGAGGGCAAGCAGAACTAACCAGCCCAAGAATTAGGCTGTGGCCACGCTGCCGCTGAGTGTGCTCATGTTTGAGAGCGATGACATCACAAACTCTCCAAGCATGAGCGCTCGGCTGTCCTGCTGAATTCTCCAAGCTGTCATGTGACCCTTCAGCGTGCTTGAAAATCAATTTTCCCTGTCTCCCCAAGCACCTCGCTTTGCTAAGTGTACGTGCAATTCACTGTCATTAAAGTGAGCGCTCCAAGCTCGCGTAGCGGCTGCGTGCCCGCAGCCTTAGGCTGCATCCATAGGACTGCAGCCGTACGGAGGCGCGCGGAGGCTGAGGGAAAGCGGGTGCTTTCCCTGGCCTTGGTCCACGCGCCGTCCGGGGGCATGTGGGGGGAGGGGGGGGGCTGTGATGACCGGCCCTGCGCTCCCGTGAGCGCGAAAATCTATAATTTGAATAAGACCTATGCTTCCGCACTCTTGCGGAAGTGTGCGTGAGTCCCTGCTAAAGCCGCTCTCATTGCGGCTGCAGGGGCTCACTGAGAAGCGTCAGCGCACCTTAGCACAGGTCAGTGCCTAAGCGCTGACCCTGGATGCAGCCTTCGGTGGCCCACACAACATACACAGACAACACACACAGAAGCACGCACCATATACAGACTCCATATACAGAAACACATACCATATGCAGACACTATACAAATACACCATATACAGACACCTTACTCTGACGCATGCACCATACACAAACACCACGCACCATACAAAAGATGCATGCACCGTACACAGACACGCATACGAGATACATGAAACATACACAGATTTTGAGGTTGCGTGTCACCTTAACTTAGACATTTGTAGACTTTTGAAGGGTTTCTTACAAGCCTTAAGTACACTTTAACTAAGTTTTTTCAATTTAATTTCTATTGCGTTTATCCTATGGACTATAGATAGCAATTGATGACAAGCCCTATTTTATTCATATATTTCACTATGGAATTGTTCATTGATTCCTCGTGTAACGGTTTTTCCCCCACCTGGTGGGAGATTTGTCCATTACTACGATGTATGGTGCATATACCTGCTGGTAACAGGAGGGCTGAGTCGTCCGCAGATGGTAGTGGGGACACAGGAACAGGCTTTTGGGGTTCATACCCTACATATCTCTTTAGCAGTGCAGCGCCTCCATCTGCTGTAGGCTCCAGGAGCTGAAGGTGATTTCCCACGGTAAAACTTATTACCTCTCGCCCAAGTAAGGTCACGCACCAGGCAGGAGGTATATAACAACAGGAACGGGTTATTCACTCAGTACAGCACAGTTACATGGCAGGCTGCTGCCCAATGCAGTGCTCTCAGCTCTCACATAATGATGGTCCCTGGACAGTCACTACAGGCCTGGAAGGAAAAAAAATGCCTGGCCACATGAAGCAGGGCCCTTTAAGGAAGTATCGTCCCTGTGTGGCCCTGCAAAAAGAACCACAGATGTGTTTATGGTGTGAAGAGTCTGGCCACACCAAACACTGTCCCTTCATGCCATATGACAATGAGCATGATGACGATGATGAGAAGGAGGAATCCAATGGGGCCCTGTGAAAATGACTGTCTCCATTTGTAGCAGACCACCCATGTGGTCAGGAAAGCGTGGGTCAGAAAAGACCAGAGATGAGCTACATCCCGAAGCACTTAGCACAATCATCACGGGAATGACGACTAGCCTTGGGATGACAAAGGCTAGATTTACTACCATGAACGGAAAACCGAGCGAGTCGGACCAAACGAGTGCCGACTGGAAACTGTATTATGACATGTCCCAGAAAGATGTTCAAAACTGCATCACAGAGTTAGAAGCTTCACAGCAAGAGCCTTGCGCACTCAAAGCAGAGCTTGGTAAGGTAAAGAAAGAATTTACACAGGAAAAGCTAAAAGTGCAGGAAGCACTGGAGGGTGCAGAAAGAAGCCTGTGTATAGAACATGTCTCCCTGGAATAGCAAAGAGAAATGGAGGACAGGGCACACGGATTTGAAAATAGAAAACAATGTTTCGACCACCATGGTCTTTATCAAGTGCAAAAAATGGCTTTGCACTTGATAAAGACCATGTTGGTCAAAACGTCGTGTTAGCTTAAATAAATATTTTCTTTTTTCAAATCCATGTGCTCTGTCCTCCATTTCTCTTTGTATGCCGTGGATTGGATGCAGCCTTTCGTTCATGGATAGGAGCACCGGTAATTGTATAATTTCTTATTACACTACTTGGTGTGCAGCACTTATCCTCTCTCGTATTCCCTGAAACAGCACACACAAGTGGAGCACAGACTGCGAAGCCAGCTGCAGGAGCTGCGTGCGAGTCTTCAAGAGGCCAAGGTGAAACAGGCAGATGCTGAGGAGAAGCAGCGAGTTCTACAGAAATAACGTTTCCAGGCTTCTCACAGAGTACAAGTGCTACAGGAGCAGCACAGTATGTCCCCGCAGAGCAGCATGAGCTGAAGGCCACGTTGAGCATCACCAGAGCATCCTTGGAGGCAGAGCTTAGATTCCAGGTGACTCTGTATGAGAGGGAGTGGGAGAAGGTCCAGAAACTGGAGCAAGAGATGGAGAAGCAGAGAGGCTGATCCATCCCCAAGAGTCAGTACGCCAAGGAGAAAGAGATGTGGAAACAGAGGCAGCGGCGTTCCTAGTGATTAAATCTACAGAGCTCCCCGGTAGGATGGAGGATAAATGGAGGCAAACTCAGAGCGAGCACATTGAAGAGATGGAGGCCCTAAGAGGAGAATTACAAGATGTACTCAAGAGACAGAAGTTTCTCACTGAGGCACTAAACTTGCTGCAGGCCAGAAATGGAAAAAAGGAAACAGATTTAAGTTTTGCTCTGAATCAGCTGAGAGATGTGGAATTGTGACTCAATGCCAAAGAAGCTGAACTGGCAACTGCACTGAGTTGAAAAAGAAGGGCAGAAGGACAGCTTCAAACTCTGAAAACACAAATAGCTTGTCTTGAAAGCTCGAATACCACGAAACAGAATGAGGCTCTGCTGAATAGTAAAGCACAGGTGTCTCCACTACAGGTAAAGGTATTGGCCCTGCCCATGTGTCTGTATCCCACAGAAACTAAGGCCCATGAAGAAGAGGCTACAGTGAGAGCTGGGGACACCACTCAACTGCAAAATGAGATGACAACGTTTGAACCACCTGAGCAAGTTGTGCGTTCCTGTAAGCATAACTGCAATGCAGTTGCAGTACTACAGTGTGCATTCCACAAGGCATGGAATTAGAGGACCAAGTTGCGATGAATTAGAACAGTAACAATCCAGTCATACTGCACTGCCCAAGGGGTCCAAAGTAGATTACTTGCCATGAGGGCAGCCGCGGTAAAGTTGCAGTCTCGGATGAGAATCGGACAGAACAGTGTCCGTGATCATATGCTGAGAAAGGCCTCACAGATTATCCAGCAATACTCCCGTCGGAGTAAGTTAAGGAATCAAGAAAGAAAGGCCCAAGCCTACGAGTCTGCCGACTGTGATAGAGAGGCGCCGGGGGATGCAGTTGGGGTTTATGAGAATCCCGCCCAAGTTGAGCTAAATGGTGTGGAACCAAACACAGATCATTGTTTAAGTGACAAGAATGGAAAAGATGTTCCAGAAGAGAACATTGAAAACCAAGTAATGCAGGTCATCCCAGGTAGAGCCCCAGATGCTGACAGAGCAAAGGAACAAATATTAGTGATAAAAGCTAACACAGAATTGTCTAGCACTACAAAACTTGTGGTGGGTGACCGATCTCTAGTCTCAAACGCTGAAGGTACGCTAATGGAGAAAGGTCCAGAATGTAAGGAATCGGGGAACACGGGGAGGCAAGATAGCAGTAAACACTTCACACACAGGAAGGTTTATGCTCAGCTGATGAGCCAGTGGGCCGGCTGAGCATATAAGGAGTACAGGGACCAATGAGGACAAGGTGTAAGGAATCAAGGAACAGGTCCTTTGCGACGTGTTCCCTCCTTACCTGTCTTATCTCAGACCTCCGCTCTGGCACCAGAGCGTGCATGCACCCCCGCTCTGCTTACAGAGCACACGCACATGCGCAGCTCTTCTATAGTGCCACAGAGCTTAGCTCCGCCCCCTTGGATGCACCGCGCTTCTCTCGCTGCGTGGCCAGTACTTGTTTAGCCCACTTGTCTCCTGCAGCCAATCCGTGCCTCCATGGAGGCCGCGCCTCCGCTCGGCCTCCTTTGCTACTGGTTGCTGTGTGCTACTTAAACCCTGCAGTTCCTGACATACCTGGCTGAGCATAACTCCTTGTAGCCTTGAGATCATACGTCTGTTGTGCCTTGCTCCTTGTCCTGTGTTTTTTTGCAGTTATCCCTTCGTGTACCGACCCGGCTTGTCTTTGGAATCTCTCTGGCTATTGACCCCGGCTTACCCTTGACTCTGCTGATCTCTCCAACCCAGACCACGGCTATAAGGACATCTACTATTCTGACCTCTCCTACCCCAGACCACGGCTATACGGACTTCAACGATTCTGATCTCTCCAACCCCAGACCACGGCTATAAGGACTTTGATTATGCTGAACTTTATACTCCAAGACCTCGGCAAGCATCGACTCGAGTGACTGAGGACTGCTGATCTCAAGCACCTTCTGGAGGAGACAATACTAAACTGGAGGAAGGGCTCCAATCCCAGCAGGACTGAAGGTTCTCCTCCATCCACTCTCATTCAAGTCACAGAGATATCTCGAATGAGAGTGGAAGGATGGACTTTGGCCGGGGCAAGCCCGAGCTTCCCACAAACAGGGGAGGTACTGCACCGACACACTTTATTCGAGCAAATACCCGGTATGTACCTGGCAGATACCTGGAATGCGCCACTCCTAACCTCTGACAAGCCCCGTTGCATTTGCCTTCCCAGCCTGGGTTCATGCCTGGCTGATGGGCGGCTGATCTGTTAAATGATAATGATTAGGGTTTAATAGGCTGCAATGCTTCGCGTGTCTACCAGATGGCATAAATTCATGAATTGTAATGCAGTATATATATATATACTGTGCAGTATTGCAGCCATAGGGAATAAAATGCTTCAATCCCTGCTTGGAAAATAACTCAATGTACTCGGGCAGAAAACAGTCACAAACCTCAATACACCCGGGTATACCCGAATTCGTGGGACTAGCCAAGCTCGAATAAAGTGTGTCGCCAGTGTATGTAACCGGGGACTTACCATGTTCAGAAAACTTGCCTCTAATCAAGCAGTGTGCTGGTTAATTGACCAGCACCTGGTTGATTAGAGGTGTTAGAAAAAGCCTGCCTCTGAGACAGGAAGTGAGACT
Source organism: Ascaphus truei (assembly GCF_040206685.1). Taxonomy (NCBI): domain Eukaryota; kingdom Metazoa; phylum Chordata; class Amphibia; order Anura; family Ascaphidae; genus Ascaphus; species Ascaphus truei. The sequence goes on along the minus strand of NC_134483.1, from coordinate 411,333,025 downwards.
CATTAGCTAACGTGAGCTGAACTAGGAGACAGAGCAGAGGTTCATGAGTCTCGCAGGTGAGACTGACCAAGAGAACACAGATCTCTGGAGCTGACAAATAAGACTTCTAAACCTGGATGCTGATTATCCGGAGAAAAGGCAGCAACCCAGCAAATAGATAAGACTTTATTTTCCAATGACTGTTGTCTAAATATATATATATATCTATATGACTTGGGCTTATGAACAGCTTGGGTAGCCACCCAGTTAAAAGGGGCTGGAATATAAGGGTACATATATGCCAAAGTGGAGCAGGTTTTGTTTGGCTCACTATTTCTCATACTGTATGTTGGTTTTTTTTGCTGTGTTTAAAGCGACAGGCACAATAAAGACTTATTTTAAGTTCACCTTTAAACAGTCTCCCTTGCGTACCTCTGCACATGTCCTCCTACAGGGTGGTAACCAGCATTGCTTTCCACCCAATTAGAAAGGGCTGGAGCTGTTGTTTAGTCAGTCTCCTATGAAGGAGTAGATGTTTATTTTATGATGTCTTTTGCCTTAAAGGGACGGTGGGCCTGTTATTGTATTATTTAGCCCCTGTAAATAAACCCTGTGAAAAGAAGTACAGAGTTTCCTGCATTAATATGGGACTTTTCTTCTTGGAGAGGAGGAGCGCAAAGTAGCTCAGTGATAGATGTAAATAAAAATATAATGGCAAATATAGTGCAGAGTGTAATATCAATAAACAATCAATCATGTAGCCTTAGGTAGTTGCACTCACAAAACTTGTAGTTCATATAAGCATGTCAGAGATCCTTCTCTCTCTGACTGGAGCCCTTTGCGTAGATGTATGTAGTGATTCTCAGGATAGTGATTCTGTGGGATATCCTGAGAATCACTACATACATCTATGCAAAGGGCTCCAGTCAGAGAGAGAAGGATCTCTGACATGCTTATATGAACTACAAGTTTTGTGAGTGCAACTACCTAAGGCTACATTATTGATTGTTTATAGACATTACACTCTGCACTATATTTGCCTTTATCTTTTTATTTACATATATCACTGAGCTACGTTGCGCTCCTCCTCTCCAAGAAGAAAAGTTGCACATCATCTGGGTACTTGGAACAGTCCCCTTTGAGGAAGTTGAGCTGCATATCACCATTTGTATATTTTGTATTTACCTATTATCACTGGGTGGTGAAGGTTATCAATTGATTTTAGGTGTTTCACATTTGTGCCTTACCATAATTTTTACAAACACTGTTTTTTATTTTCACTCCTTGGAAGCGCCCTGTTCACTCCCTTTCCCTTTCCCTGTGCACCAACATTAATATGGGACGCAAGATACTGCAATATGATGCAGACATCACAAAATTGCATACATATGTGTGTGTGTGTGTGTGTGTATGTGTGTATGTATACATATGCGTGTGTGTATATATATATATGTAAGGGGTTTTCCCCCCCCAATCGCAGATTATACTGTGTGGGTGCAGGAACATATAGTGTTACTCGGTATTTGGTGCTATACCTGTTGGCTCACAGGAGGGCTGAGCTTCCGCCACGGGAAACCTGGGGCAATTATACTATGGACAACCACTTACATTCGGTGCAGTGCCTCCACCTGCGATGGCTCCCACCAAAGGGGGAGTGGTTCCTCGCAGGACAATCACAATAATCACATAGACATGAAGTAATATAACTAAGGACTTTACTAACATGCAAGATAACATATCACGGCAATACCATAATATAACCTGTGTCCCTCTCTCGAGGAGACACTAACCGTGACGTCTCGCAGGACGATTCCCCAACACCAGGTGATCCCACCCAGTGTCCAAAGAACCCCACCCAATGTCCCGCACTCTTACAGAGAGAGTCAATGGGTGACTGCGCAGTCACTATTTATGCTAAGGGCCCGGTGGTGCACTTATGATGGTATTGTACCTGCCGAGCACTCCGGTGCTCGGGTCAGCAACACTTCACAAAGGATCAGTCAGGCGATGACTCCTTCTGATCCTCCAACCGAACTCCGGGCACGCGAACCGCCAGGGCGGTCCCACTCTGGAATAGTCTCTGTGGACCCCAACGTGGGTCCGAACCGCTTCACAGGAACAGCAGCCTCCGCTGTGTCCCTATCTAATTTAAGTGGCACTCGCTATACTATAGGCCGTCCCTATAGCACAGCAACCTGTAGTGGCTTGGGGAACTCCTAGGGGCCTACAGGGGTTAATGACCTGTCCCACTTCCCTAACTACCCAAGTCCCATCAGCCTCACTAAATGCTGGCAGCCAACGTGCTGCGCAACAAAGTGCCTGCCTGTCAGACCTCACAGCACTGACCGCCGTGACTCTGACAAGGCAGCACTCTAACACTAAGGGCAGCGTCCCTATCTTGGGCCTCCCTCAGCAGTTACCCACTAACCTAGTGGGGGGTTGGGGCCTACCTGGGGTGTGGGTACCTATAGGGCCACAGGAGCTGCACGCGCTCCCCGCACCCTTCCTTCCCTCACAGCTCCCCTGCTCCAATTGACTATCCTGAGTGACAGGGTCCCTCTCTCTAGGGCAGTCCCTGGCAACACTCTCTCTCAGAGTGTACTTAGCTACCTCAGACCCTGGGGGTGCTGGCCTAGTACAGGGAGTCCCTGACTCCTGTACCCTACCTCCTTCCCTGGGCTGCTCCGGTCTCTCACTAACACCTAACGTGGCCTCAGCGCGCGAAAAGTATCTCTTTTGCAGGGACAGCTTAAGCCCTATTGGCTTACTGGCATCACGTGGGGCGCGCAAAGGCTCTTGGGATCTGTAGTCCCAGCTCAGAGCCTTCCCTGGTAGGCTAGGGCTTCGCGGGCTTTTCCTACCCTGCACTGCGCTTGCGCTAGCTTTCTCTGGCTGCCCTAACCTCCCCTGGGCTTTCCCTGCTCTCGCGCGACTTCTCTGGGGGCCTGGGCATGCACAACATGCATCACAATGGCGGCGCCCTGCTTCCCGAGCCGCTGGGTCCTTAGAGACGCGACCGCTGCCCTAGCGACGGCCCGATCGCGTCCCCGGCAACCGGCCCGCTCGCGGAGGCAGAGCACTACTCCCTGCTTCGGCCCCCACCCTTGGAAACAGCCGTCGGGTCCGTCGCTGGCTCCGGCGGCACCCGCGATCGGGCTGCTCCAAGGGAGGGGGGTCTCCAGGACCTGATGGGGCCATGGGCTACATATATATATATATATATATAAATGTAAATACAACTGTATGCTCATCTGCATGTCTTAGGCAGGTCTGCAACCCCGCCTTTCACCATTATCACCCAGCACACAGCACTTCCACTGCAGCAAGGGATTCTGGGAAATTACATGCAAATGAGCACACAGTGCCACTTTTTGCTTCAAAAACCATTTTTAACATGGTTTCCTATAGGCTTAAGCTTGCTGCATGGTTACAACTTTGAGCACAGCCAGGGTTAAGGTGCATACCCAGAAAACCCACCCACAGACAGCTGTTTCGACCTTAATGGGTCACATCAGTGTGGGGTTGGATAACTGGGTAACCAATGGGTGTGATACCTATGATCCGTCCCTCTTCTATAATCTCTGTCATATCGGGCAAAGCTCTCGGACTGATTGCTTTTTATGGGATAAGGGTCTCTGACTTTGTCCCTGTTTTGTGGTTTCTTTCCTTTTCCACCCATATTTCCCATTCCCTCTTTTTCCTCTGTTTTTTTTGTTGTTTTGGGGGGATTATTTACAGTTTTCGGTGGACTCTTTTTACTGGGGCTTTTTTTTACTTTATGGGGGATTCTGTGATGATCTCCTTTCTCTCCCAGGGTTGGAGTTACTCCTGTCCCTGTTTTTCTGTTCTCTTGTTGCAGATTTATCCCATTTCCTCTGCTTCCCTTCTTTGTAATCTTCCTCATCCCTTGTGAATTTTTTGTTCTTATTCACAAGTATATTCCTCTCTAGTGTATCTAATTCCTTCGAGAGTTTTTGATTCAGGGTATTAAAAGATGGACACTCCATAAGAGGTTCTAGAATGGTTCTAATCTGGTTAATCTCAGCATCCAAATTTTGCAAAGTTATATCATGATGCGAGATTAATAAATTCATTAGATCTATACTGCATGTGTCTAAGATTTTTTCCCACATACAGGTATACTCAATCTCCACCAGATCAAATGATGATGGTTTGAATACTCTCAGGCCTCTAGGTATCCTCGAGACCCTGAGATATTCCTCCAAGTAGGAACGATCTAATATGATCCTTAGTTCTTTTTTCATTGCCTTATCCAATTTCTTAAAATCTGTTTTGACTGTATCTTCAACCTTAGTTTCTTCCTTAATGCTTAATCTACTGTAGTCTCCATGTCGTTACTTCTAAGTGCTCTTTTTTCAAATACACTCTGAGTAGTTTCTGTCTCAGTTAAGCATGCCATGGCAGTGGCGGTAATGTCCACCACCTCCATGTCAGACATAATTGAGGACAACCAAATCAAAACTAAGACATTTTTTAAAGAGGTTGAATGGTTAAAGAACATACCCTATGGTCAATTACGCCGGATTAGGCGGAACTGCACGGAGGTGGAGGTGTTTAGGGAACAAGCTGGTATTTTAAAAAGAAGATTTGAGGAGAGAGATTATGATTTGGAAGTTATTGAGGAGGCCTTAAAAAAGACAATAGAACTACCGAGGGAGGAATTATTGAGGCCGAAACCCAAAGTAGAAAATAAGGAATTCCTAGTACCTTTCATTACATGTTATAATAGTGAAGCCAATAAGATCTGTAACATCTTGAAGAAACATTGGCACATTTTGCGAAAAGATATAGTATTGAGGGACCACCTACCAGAAGCCCTACGGGTGATCTTTAAACGGGCTAACAACATCAAGATGCAATTGGTCCCGAGTGTTTATAACTGGTTACCCAAACCAGTGGGCTTTTACAACTGCTTCAACTGTAAGGCATGTAAATATGCATCACGAGAGAAAACAGATTTCACCTCGACGATAACAAAAAGATCCTTTAAAACCAAACAACTTATCAATTGTAAGACCACTTTCGTTCTATATTTGCTGGAATGCCCGTGTGGTCTCCAGTATGTGGGCCGGACCGTGAGAAGTTTAAGGGTCCGCATACTGGAACACATAGGCAATATCAGGAGGAAACCGGCAACACATAGCGTGCCGTTGCATTTTAGTTCAGTGCATGGGGGCGACCCTACAGGTTTGACCTATAGGGGAATAGAAATGGTCGCAGAGAACTGGAGGGGGGGGGGGATAGACTCCAACGTCTACGCCAAAGGGAGACGTTTTGGATTTACCAACTGAAAACCTTAACCCCCAATGGTTTGAATGTAGATTTGGACATCGCTGCGTTTGTTTAAATAAGAGTGCAATAAGACACAAATACATAACCCCAGTTATGATTTTTTGATCTTTTTTCTGAGTATAGGATTCGCCATAAGGTAAGGGGCTTTAAGATTTTTTATATTGAGTTCGATTTCATCACCCCATTTCTTTTGATTCTAGATACGTGGATAACCATCAAATAGCCAAGTTCCCAAATATCTTTGTCCTGACGTCCATATGTATGGATTACTGGTCCTTTGAGCTTAATTGTTAAGTTGTTAATATTTTAACTTTTTGAATAAGATATTTAGTAGAATTATGTTTTATTGATATGTACATTTTATGGATACATTGTAATGTAATAAATGTTGTAACAGGTGGAGGTTTAACTTATTTAAAAGGAAAGTATATTTTAGAAGTAGAATAAATCTGATTTTGTAATGAATAATATTTTTAGCAAATTTTAAATTCTTTTTAAAGTAATGAGTGTATGGGACAATTATAATTTATCTTTAACATAGAGTTTTAAGTGATTTTTGAAGGTGTTTGCACCTGAATGGAAGAATAATTAAGATTTGATCTATTGTATGTACATGACTAAGTAGTGGAGGAATGAGATTCCATTGGGATTATGCACTGTGAGTCAAAGCAGCCTCTCTGTATATCAGATAGGGAGCATGAGTGTTACATAGAGTCTATTATGTGAAGGAGGACAGTATAACTGCTTATTACCCAATCATTACCAATAAACATTAACCAGGGTCTATATAAGTTAAGGAGACCCTCACTGCAGCACATTTTGAGCCTGAGGAAGCCGTTTTTCACGGCGAAAAGCATTTTTGTAATCCACCACACCTTTTTGGACATTTGAGGCTTCCGTAGTCAGTGGAAGCAAGCTGCAGACACAGCCGCGCGAGAGGTTTCCATCCCCTCTGATTCCGGACGCGGAAGAAAGTGCAGCTGAGAGGCGGCTTGCCACCACGGCAGCGGGAACGCAGTGTTTTGTTATTTTTCATGTGAGTGCCATTTAATGTTGTTTTTAATGTTTAAATAAATCAGCAATTTTTTAAAGACACCACTGACCCCCTGCTGTTGCCTTACTTCACCCACCATTGCTTGCTGAACCGGAGAGGGAAGGAGGACTAACACGAAAGGACAGTGAAGGGGATACCCCATTCAACACCCTGCCTGCCAGCAGATGTGTGCACTGTACCATGGATAAGTCAACTAGAGGTACCCTACAGATACCTTTCAAGGATTGGGCTTACCCATGGCCGTGTAAGTTATATATATATTTCTCTCCTTGATCCCCTCCACCACTTCAATTAAACCATCTGGGTTAACAAGAAGCTGCAGCTACAAGACACCCATATATACTTTTACTCACACAGGGCCGTGTGAGTATTTATTTACCTGTTTATCTTATTAATATATCCCATGCCCATTTTTTGTAAGGTTCTGCAAGGTTTTTGACCAGCTATTTGAATACTGTTATTGAAGGTTTATGTTCTTTTCCCTCTAACCTCCTGCTCCCCCTATTTTTCGTTTGTTCCCATGTACATTAAGGGTTTGGATACCCCTTTCTGGGGTTGAGCAGAGGAACTTACTAAGATCTACGAATTTCACTGCGAAAGACCACACTTATTGGTTTGAATAAGGTATCGTATTGTACCCTCCACCCTGATCTAATATCCTAAAGGTAAGCGCTCCGGAGTTTTGCTTGCACCGCATCTGATGAAATAAATGACGAATTTGGAATCACAGTTCAGAAATTCTTTGATGTTGATACGATAACGCTGATGGGGATGTGGATAAGATTTGCCAAGCACCATGTATTGGCAATTAACGCATCCTTTGCATTTGTAGACCCCCACTGGTCTATTCAGCCAGGACTGTTGTTTATTGTATTTGGAGCTGGGATCCGCTTGTGTCAGAAAATCGCCAAGATTACGGCCTCTCCGATAACAGAAACGTGGTGGATCTTTGAAAAATTGTCCAACTTGTCTGTCCTTGGCTAAAATGTGGGTATGTTGTAGAATGCTGCGTTTTATAAAGCTGGATGCTGTGGTAAAGGTGCTCTTGATATTAAAACGGTTATCTGTTGAGGTGTTAGTAGGGTGAGTCTTTGTATGCCCTTGGCCTCTTCAAGTGCTAGACAGACTTCCGTCTGATTGTATCCTCGTTCCAAGAATGAATTTTTAATTTCCTCTAGTGCCACCTCTAATCTAGAGGGATCACTGGTAATTCTAATAACCCTTAAGAATTGTGAGAATGGCAAGCCCTTCTTCATGCGTACAGGATGATGGCTGGATGCCAGTAACAGAGTGTTCTTGTCTGTGCTTTTTCTATATAGCCTTGTGGCAAGATGTCCATTATCCTTATAGACAATAGTGTCCAGAAAAGGCACCTCTATCGTGCTGAAGCTTAGAGTGAAGCGTATAGTAGATGGTAAGTTGTTCAATGTATCGACAAATGTAAGTAACTGTGACTCAGACCCTGACCACACCAGAAACAGGTCATCAATGTAGCGAAATAGTTTCACAATATGTTTACTGTATAGAGGATTGTTCAAGAAATGTTTTTGTTCATAGGAGTCCATGAAAAGATTAGCGTTTGATGGGGCCATATTGGAACCCATCGCGGGTACCCATCAACTGCAAATAAAAATTCTGCTCAAATGATCATTATGATCATTAATTACCAATTAGTATGCTTACACAAGCATTTTTCTGGGTCTATTTGTATCAATGTTGTTTTAGTATTCTACAGAATTAATTATTCATTAGTGTATCATGCTAATCTATTAGAGCCATTCCACTTCATCATTATATATGTTCACTTATTTGCACTTATTTGCACTATTTTGCACTTTTTATGTGGGTGTTTATTGCACTTTTTCCATATGCCTTGTGTTATATGCCTTCTATTTTTATGGTCCCCAGCCTTTATACCCATTACTGGATATGCTCATTATTAGCAGCTAGCCCATATTTCCCCAATGTTGGTTTTATTAGATATATCACCACATATCATCAGTTAGTACATTTGCATTACATTACATCATGCTGTTATAATTAGCCACATTGAGGTATTTCCATCTAGCCTTTATTATTTTCTGCTTTCAGTTGCTTATCCAGCTCCTATTTGGAAATAACAGCGCAGTTCAGGTCTATTGCGCATGCGCATTGACACACAGAGTGAGGGCTTATTTTCCTCATGCAGTCGCATCTATTATTTATTTATTTATTTACGCACTGCTACTGCTTGCGCATGCGCATGCGCATACAGCTCCGTTTTAGAACGGCATGCGTTTCATTGCCTGCAGGCGCCCCCCCTGGTAACTGAAACGCATCAAGTGACTTTCTTGACTTCTTGTATTTCACTACACGAGTGCACCACTGCATTCCAGACAACGCTGGGGGTCCCATTCATTTGGGAAGAAATCCTAATCATGCTGAATTATCAGACAAGGTATTGTTTTATTGATTGCACCTATTTGTTATGTGGTTTTAGGGTATTTATATGTGTTCTGTTGCACTCTGTATTCACATCACCTTGAGAAAGATACCGCATGTAGGACCGAAACGTTGGTTATGATGTCTTAACAATACAAAGCTTTTTTTGACCATCCACTGGAGTGCTGCCTCTTGATATTCGTCTTATACACGGTGTCGTATTGCCTATATATATATATATACAGTGGCGACACAGTTTATCGCACTGCGGCCAGATCCGCAAGCCGGGATATTTCCCGGCTTGCTAGTGGCCGCCCCTCGGCGTGCCGCGCGTCATAGACGCGCGGTCACGCTTCTTCGGGAGCGTGCGCCCCCTGCACGCGCGTCCAGGGCTCCCCGAGGGAGCCCTGGTGTCCCGCGATCGCGGGACGGCGGCAGGGGGTTCCGGGGGACCCGGCGGACCCGGCAGCGGTAGGGAGAGCGCCCCGATCGGAGGGCGCTCTTCCGCTGCTTCGGCGCGCGACCGTCACTCTCGGGCGCGCGCCAGGCTACTGCTGCGGCCAAGAACGGGCAAATGCTCGAATAAACTTGGCCGCAGCAGTATATATATATATATATATATATATATATATATATACAGTGTTCGACAAATCACCCAAAAATCTACTCACCCAACCAAAAAATCTACTCGCCACCTAGTCCCGCCCCCAACCTGCCCCTAGTCCCGCCCCCAACCCCGCTTTAAAATAAAATATGTAGATAAAATACAATTAATAAATTCCTAGTCAGAACAACATTAGTTTTTGACAAATGTATTTATTGTATTACATTATACTACAATTAGTCCTTGCTACGTGTGTGTGTGTGTGTGTGTGTGTGTGTGTGTGTGTGTGTGTGTGTGTGTGTGTGTGTGTGTGTGTGTGTGTGTGTGTGTGTGTGTGTGTGTGTGTATGTCGGATCTAGAATTAAAAGCCAGGTGTGAATGACTAGTTTCCTGAACCCCTTAACCAGTGTCTGGACATCCCCGCTTCACAATATCTAAAGCAGCAAGCCCACCTGGGATCTTACCTGATCCGCAGTCCCTCAATGTCCAGGTACCCTCATTCCCGCAATGTTATACATTGGAGGGGAGGTGTTCCCTACCTGTCTTCTGGGTTAGGGGGGGGGTTCCGATGTCTTCCGTGTGAAACTTGAGTCAGATCTGGAAGAAAGCAGTATAGGGCAGTTAAGATTGCAATGTAGTATAGGGAAGTTAAGATATATAGGGTAAATAAGAGATCCAGAGTGTGAGTGACAGAGAGAGAGAGAGTGTGGGGGAGAGAGAGAGTGTGTGGGGGAGAGGGAGAGAGAGCGTGGGAGAGAGAGAAAGAGTGTGGGAGAGAGAGAGAGTGTGGGAGAGAGAGAGAGAGAGAGTGTGGGGAGAGAGAGAGAGAGAGAGAGAGAGAGAGAGAGAGAGAGAGAGAGAGAGAGAGAGAGAGAGGGGGGGGAGAGAGAGAGTGTGGGGGGGAGAGAGAGAGTGTGGGGGTAGAGAGAGAGTGTGCGGGCAGAGAGAGTGTGGGGGGAGAGAGAGAGTGTGGGGGGAGAGAGAGAATGTGGGGGGAGAGAGAGTGTAGGGAGAGAGAGAGTGTGGGTGGAGAGAGAGAGAGTGTGGGGGGAGAGAGAGAGTGTGGGGGGAGAGAGAGAGAGTGTGGGGGGAGAGAGAGAGAGTGTGGGGGGAGAGAGAGAGAGTGTGGGGGGAGAGAGAGAGTGTGTGGGGGGAGAGAAAGAGAGTGTGGGAGGAGAGAGAGAGAGTGTGGGGGGAGAGAGAGAGTGTGGGGGAGACAGAGGGGGGAGACACAGAGGGGGTGGTGATACACAGAGAGAGAGAGGCTGGGTGAGTGACTGGCTGGGTGGGTGAGTGACTGGCTGGGTGAGTGACTGGCTGGGTGAGGGACTGAGTGACTGGCTGGGTGAGTGACTGAGTGACTGGCTGGGTGAGTGACTGAGTGACTGGCTGGTTGAGTGACTGAGTGACTGGCTGGGTGAGTGACTGAGTGACTGGCTGGGTGAGTAACTGGCTGGGTGAGTGACTGGCTGGGTGAGTGACTGGCTGGGTGAGTAACTGGCTGGGTGAGTGACTGGCTGGGTGAGTGACTGGCTGGGTGAGTGACTGGCTGGGTGAGTGACTGAGTGACTGGCTGGGTGAGTGACTGGCTTGGTGAATGACTGGCTGGATGGGTGAGTGACTGAGTGACTGGCTGGGTGGGTGAGTGACTGGCTGGGTGAGTGACTGGCTGGGTGAGTGACTGGCTGGGTGGGGCAGGGGTGACTGGCTGGGTGGGGCAGGGGTGACTGACTGGTTGGGTGAGTGACTGACACTGACTGGGGCAGGGGTGACTGACACTGACTGGGGCAAGGGTGACTGACACTGACTGGGGCAGGGGTGACTGACACTGACTGGGGCAGGGGGTGACTGACACTGACTGGGGCAGGGGTGACTGACACTGACTGGGGCAGGGGTGACTGACACTGACTGGGGCAGGGGTGACTGACACTGACTGGGGCAGGGGTGACTAACACTGACTGGGGCAGGGGTGACTGACACTGACTGGGGCAGGGGTGACTGACACTGACTGGGGCAGGGGTGACTGACACTGACTGGGGCAGGGGTGACTGACACTGACTGGGGCAGGGGTGACTGACACTGACTGGGGCAGGGGTGACTGACACTGACTGGGGCAGGGGTGACTGACACTGACTGGGGGGGTGACTGACTGACTGGGGGGGTGACTGACACTGACTGGGGGGGGGGGGGGTTACTGACTGACTGGGGGGGGGGTGTGACTGACACTGACTGGGGGGTGGGTGGTGACTGACACTGACTGGGGGTGGGAGGTGACTGACACTGACTGGGGGTGGGGGGTGACTGACACTGACTGGAGGTGGGGGGTGACTGACACTGACTGGGGGTGGGGGGTGACTGACTGGGGGTGTGACTGACTGACTGACTGACTGACTGACTGGGGGGGAGGGTGACTGATTGGGGGGGTACCTCTGGTGTCACACACGTACTCCCATACACACACACAGACACACAGACACACACAGACACACACAGACACACACACAGACACACACACACACACACACACACACTCTACACATACAGGGGGGGGGAGGAAAGGCCGCGACCAGCACCACCACCACGCTACTCCCCCACCCACCCACGCCCATCTCCTGCTCATGGGGGGGGGGCAGGCCGATATATCCCCCCCCCATACCTCACGCGGCGTAGTGGAAGCTTTGGGGAGGTGGCAGGCACGTTGCGAGGTGTCCCCCAGAGGGCGCCCCAGGGGACAGTCAGCCCCGCCGTGGCCGCCACTGCCCTTCTCCCCTCGACGGCATGAAGCTTGTGGTCGAACGGGCAGGTGGGCAGACGGGCAGACGGGCATCCCCCACACCTCATGCTGCGCCGTCATGAAGATAGCTGGGCACACTCACAGACACCCATGCATACACACAGATACACACACGACAGGGGGAAGAAGAGGAAAGACCGAGCGACCACCACAATTGCCCCACTCGCCCCCATCCCCCACCCCCCGTGACCATCTCCAACCCTGCGTGGGGATCGGCGGGAAGTCGGGGGTAAGCGGGGACAGGGACAGAAGGGGGGACACCCCACTACAATCTCCTGCCCCGCGGGGGGATCGGCAGGAAGTCAGGGTAAGCGGGGACAGGGACAGAAGGGGGGACACCCAACTACCATCTCCTGCCCCGCGGGGGGATCGGCGGGAAGTCGGGGTAAGTGGGGACAGGGACAGAAGGGGGGACACCCAACTACCATCTCCTGCCCCACGGGGGGATCGGCAGGAAGCCGGGGTAAGCGGGGACAGGGACAGAAGGGGGGATACCCCACTACCATCTCCTGCCCCGCGCGGGAAGCGGGGAGTAAGGGGGCTTGCAGGAGTCAGGGAAGGAGCAGAGGGGCCGCAGCATGCAGAGATTGGAGAGTACTTACACTCCAATAGATCTCCGGCCAGAAAGAATGGCCGCTCGTTGGAGGCGGGCTCATATAGAGCCTGGCCGCGCGCCCACAAAGCCTGGGAGCGCGCGTCAATCAGCAATCAGATAGGTGGAGTTTTTGGGGTTTTTTCAGCGCGAGCAGGGAAAATTTCAGCGCGAGCAGGGAAATGTAAAAAAACAAGCACGTGTTCTGCTTGGGCCAATATTTACTCGCCCGGGGGTTAAATCACAATGTATATATATATATTGTGACAAACGGCTTACTCTGAGGCTCCGCTGTCTGTCCGGGACTGTTAGAACACGGTCTTTTAGGGTAGGTTAAATGATGAGGCGTCACGTGCTGTTCCTTTAAACAGGCTATGCCTGGTTTATTCAGTCCCAGGCACTGAGACTGCCACAGTGCATACAACAGAAACACAGCAAAACAAAAAGCTGCTCACCTGAGCAATAACTAACTTAGGTTTTCCCTGACTCCGGGTTGAAGTGGCTTTTCCACTTCCAACAACAAAATAAGGTACTTTGCAGTTTTAGGCAAAAAGGAACAGAATGATTTAACCTGTTTGGGGAGAGGCTTTTCCCCTCTCTGCTTCCAGCAGCCTTCCTGTCTCCAGGCTCTTGGGGAGAGGGGAGAGGAACCAGGAAATCAGTCTTAAATACATGATTTCTAATTAGCAGGACAGGTGACAGAAATCAGGCAGCAGACAAACTCTGTTCTGGATCCCTCATCCCTCAGTTTCAGCACTTGCCAAACTGTGTGATGGAGTGCATGTTTTATAAGGCTGCACTCCCAGGCCAAACAGGATAGAAACTGTTCAGTATCCTGGGAGCCCTATATATGGAATTTATTACCATCCCCTGGTTACTGTCACATATCCTCCCCCCCAGCTCAGACCTCGAGGGATGAGCGACCATGGATATTAGGGAGTGCATCCTTGACAACCCGTCAGCATTGCCATGTTTGTGCCCTGACCTGTGTTCCACAGAAAATTTAAAGGGTTGTAGACTTAGGATCCACCTGGTCACTCTAGCATTCTTCTCTCTGTTTTGACACATCCAGGGGAGGGGTGCATGATCTGTGACCAACCGGAATTTTCTCCCCAACAGATAGTATTTGAGCGTCTCTACAGCCCACTTTATTGCGAGACACTCTTTCTCGACTATGGAGTAATTTTTCTCCTGGGGATTTAGTTTCCTACTTAAATAAAGGATGGGGTGCTCCTCACCTTGAGACTCTTGGGAGAGCACAGCCCCCAGCCCTACCTCAGATGTGTCGGTTTGGACTAAAAACTCTTTAGAGAAGTCAGGTGTGACCAACACTGGTTGGGCACAGAGAGCTTCTTTCAGGCTTCTAAAGGCCTGTTCGGTTTCGGGGGACAACTTTACCATTAGCGCCCTCTTGCTTTTGTGAGGTCGGTTAGTGGGGTTGCCTTAGTTGCAAAATTGGGAATAAACCTTCTATAGTAACCAATTAATCCCAAAAAGGTCCTTACTTGTTTTTTTGTAACTGGCCTTGGCCAATTTTGTATCGCCTCTACTTTGAGTGTTTGGGGTTTGAGTAAACCTCTGCCAATAGAATACCCCAGATACTGGGCCTCCTCCAGACCAATAGTGCATTTAGCGGGGTTAGCAGTTAGTCCAGCAGACCGAACTGCGTCAAGCACAGATTTGACCTTTGTAAAGTGGGATTGCCAATCTTCACTATGGATTACCACATCATCCAGGTAGGCGGCAGCATACCGAGCATGTGGTTTTAAAATTGTATCCATCATTCTTTGGAATGTGGCGGGAGCTCCATGTAAGCCAAAAGGCAGCACCCTATAGGGCTGTTCCACCCACTTTGGGATTCCTCAATTACGCCTAGTTTTAGCATTTTTTTAACCTCTAAACTTATAGCCTCTGGGATGCGGTACGGTTTAAGGTTAACTCGGACCCCCGGTTCAGAGACTAGGTCATGTTCAATTACGCTAGTTCTACCTGGCTGTGTAGAGAAGACCTCTTTGTTTCTTCTCACTAAATTCTGGACCACTCGTTTCTGATGAACGGACAGGGTTTCAGCTATGCTAACCTCTGGGTCAGTTTCTCGATTCTCTGACGGACCTGGGGGTGCTAGGGTTAAAAAGACTTCTATATCTTTCCAGGGCTTAAGTAGGTTTATATGGTAAATTTGCTCAGGTTTCCTCCTACCTGGCTGTCTCACCTTGTGATTTACTTCTCCCACTCTTTCCAAGACCTCATATGGCCCATGCCACTTAGCAAGGAATTTACTCTCTACGGTGGGAACCAGAACTAGTACCCTATCGCCTGGAAAAAAAATTCTGACCCTAGCACCCTTATTATACGTATTCCTCTGTGCCTCTTGAGCTTTTTCGATGTGTTCCCTCACTATAGGTAGGACTGCAGCTATGCGTTCCTGCATCTGGGCAACATGCTCTATTACACTTCTGTAAGGGGTAACCTCGTGTTCCCAAGTCTCTTTGGCTATATCCAGTTAGCCCCTTGGGTGTCGGCCATACAATAGTTCAAACGGGGAGAAGCCTGTGGATGATTGGGGAACTTCCCTAATGGCAAATAACAGGTATGGTAACAAACAATCCCAGTTTTTCCCATCCTTATCGACTGCCCGGCGTAACATGCTCTTTAAGGTTTTATTGAACCGTTCCACTAAACCATCTGTTTGTGGATGATAGACTGAGGTTCTGAGATGCTTGATTTTTAGGAGTTTACATAACTCTTTTGTTACTTGGGACATAAATGGTGTTCCCTGGTCAGTTAAGATCTCTTTAGGAATTCCGACCCGGGTAAACAGAACTATTAACTCTTTTGCTATGTTTTTAGCAGAGGTGCTATGCAGGGGAACTGCCTCCGGGTATCGGGTGGCATAATCTAATATTACCAATATATGCTGATGTCCCCTAGCAGACTTTATTAGGGGTCCTACTAGATCCATAGCAATCCGGTCAAATGGTACATCTATTATGGGAAGGGGTACCAATGGGCTATGATACGCTTTGAACGGGGCGGTGATCTGACATTCTGGGCATGAGGAGCAATAATTTGTAATTTCTGCCAGAACTCCAGGCCAATAGAAGCTTCGGAGAACCTTTTCTTTTGTCTTTTCCACCCATAGGTGTTCCCCCAATGGGTGACTATGTGCGAGGTGTAATACTACATTACGGAATGTCCGTGGTACCAACAATTGTTTAGTTATAATTGATTTCCTTTTATCAACCCGATATACTAGGTCATTCTCTACCTCGAAGTAGGGGTAGGCAAGTGACCTATCTAGTTGGCCAGGAGAACTATTCTGGTCCCGTATATTCCCCCTTGCTTCTGCTAATGTGGGGTCTTCCCACTGGGCCTTCTTAAAACTCCCAGAACTGACCTCTAGGTCAGCGAAGGTCTTATCCTGTTCTGGGGTGGTAAGCGCCTGTTCAACATCTTGATTTGGGGTATTCCCTACCAAGGTAGCCATGGGGAAGGGAATTTTACAGCACTCATCCTCTTTCCCCTTCTTATTTGGGCCCTCGTCAACCTCTATTTCTGAAAAAGGGAAAGGATTTGTTTCTTCTGTTACTTCGTTATGGTCCGCTATTGAACTCTGGGTGCTATTCTGAGAGGAGGACCACATTTTTAGAAAATGGGGAAAGTCGGTCCCTATTAACACATCATGTGCCAGTTTGGGTACTATACCCACTTTGAAATCTAAAGAACCAAACTCTGTTTCAATAAGAACATCAACAGTGGAATATTCGTGATTATCCCCATGTATACAACAAATTGCCACTCTTTGTGAACTGTTTACCTGTTTTTTCTCAATGGGCAACAGGTATTCGGACACTATAGAAAGGTGGGATAAATCCCAAAAAGCGGCGCTCCAGCGAATGAGATACAGCAATGATGGTATATGTTGATAATCAGGGTATGGAGAATATTGTTGCAATGATGGTAGTATTGGACCCAGTGCATTCGCAGGAGTGTATAATCAAAAATAGTGTCTTATGGTGAGGGACTGTTTAATGCCTATTGGCACCTCACAAGACAGTAGAAACTCTTACCTGCTGCACTGTATCGGTCTGCAAGTCCCCTTGAGTCCATGGGTAGGGAATTAACAATACTCACTGAACATATTCTTTACTCCATAGGTGCGTGCATCACGCAGAGTAGATACATGGAGGCTTGAAATCCAGAGATTTGCAGCGGAGCACAGCTAAGGAATGGGGCCAGCAGTTGGAGGGTTAAAAATAGGTATTTATTGGGGCTGGCCCCATTCCTTAGGTATTCGGACACTAGTGTGACCATACTCCCAGAGTCAAGAAGTCCCTGAACCCTCTTACCATTTACCTTTACAAATGCCTACAGATGGTTATTCAAGGGGTCCTCTGGGCTAGGGCCATACATTGGGACCACAGCGAATAAGGTTCAACGCTGTTGCATTGCATTGGTTCAGCATTTAGTGGGAAGACTTTCGCGGTGTGGCCCCTCTCATAACAATTTACACATTTAGGTACATAGTCTGTGTCCCACTTAGAGCCATTTTTCGGCTCCCCTTGTTGGCTGTTGCCCTTAGTGTGCGAGCCACTGCTGCTGGTGCTGTGTGAAGGCGGTCGTCGCTCTTCAGCCCCCCTTAACCCTGGTACCCTTTTACCGTCTCTGGAAGAGTCCTGGAACCTTGGGTAGTGGGGATGCTCCATGACTATGGGTTGCGGGTGCTCTTCTGCTGCATTGTACCTTTCCTTTGTACCTTTGTACCTGCATTGTGGGGGTCACTCTGACTGACCCAATGGCGTAGGGCAGAGGGAAGTTTCCTCAAGAACTGGTCCATGACCAACCGTTCCACGATGTGGCTTGCTGAGTTGATCTCGGGTTGTAGCCACTTCCGAGCGAGGTGGATGAGGTCATACATCTGGCTTCAGGTGGCTTTATCCAACGTGAAGGACCATGCGTGGCGAGGATCTCGAACTTCAATTTTGCATAGACGTTAGCTTCGGCTGGCTCTAGATCAAAGTAAGCCTTCTGGGGTTCGCCGCTTAAGAAGGGTGCGATTAGACTGGCCCACTCAGCTTCTGGCCATCCCTCTCTCTGTGCCATGCGTTCAAACGTGAGAAGATAAGTTTCAACATCATCCGAGGGCCCCATCTTCTGAAGGTAGTGGCTTGCCCTGGTCATTTTCGGGACTGGGGCTGCCTCTGCCAGTGGGGTCTTAATGATAGTCTCTCTCAGGATCTCGAGTTCCTGCTGTAAGCCCTGGGCAAACCGTTGTTGCTCCTCTCTCAGCAAGCGGTTTGTCTCTTGCTGAGTTGCATTCGTGTTTTGCAGAGCTGCATTCGCCTCTTGCTTGTTTGCATTAATCTGTTGCTGGTTTGCATTAGCCTCTTGCAGGGCTATTAACAGCTGTTGCTGGGTTTCATTCGTGTCTTTCTGGGCCGCAACATTGCGTACCAGCGCACTCACCACGTCTTCCATCTTGTTTGGAGAGAAAAAAACCTTTTTTTTTTTTTAAAGTTCTTTAACCCGCAGACCTTTTAGTGTTCTGCCCACATTCTCCACCATATGTGACAAACGGCTTACTCCGGGGCTCCGCCGTCTGTCCGGGACTGTTAGAACACGGTCTTTTAGGGTAGGTTAAATGATGAGGCGTCACGTGCTGTTCCTTTAAACAGGCTATGCCTGGTTTATTCAGTCCCAGGCACTGAGACTGCCACAGTGCATACAACAGAAACACAGCAAAACAAAAAGCTGCTCACCTGAGCAATAACTAACTTAGGTTTTCCCTGACTCCGGGTTGAAGTGGCTTTTCCACTTCCAACAACAAAATAAGGTACTTTGCAGTTTTAGGCAAAAAGGAACAGAATGATTTAACCTGTTTGGGGAGAGCTTTTCCCCTCTCTGCTTCCAGCAGCCTTCCTGTCTCCAGGCTCTTGGGGAGAGGGGAGAGGAACCAGGAAATCAGTCTTAAATACATGATTTCTAATTAGCAGGACAGGTGACAGAAATCAGGCAGCAGACAAACTCTGGTCTGGATCCCTCATCCCTCAGTTTCAGCACTTGCCAAACTGTGGGATGAAGTGCATGTTTTATAAGGCTGCACTCCCAGGCCAAACAGGATAGAAACGGTTCAGTATCCTGGGAGCCCTATATATGGAATTTATTACCATCCACTGGTTTCTGTCCCATATCCTCCCCCCCAGCTCAGACCTCGAGGGATGAGCGACCATGGATATTAGGGAGTGCATCCTTGACAACCCGTCAGCATTGCCATGTTTGTGCTCTGACCTGTGTTCCACAGAAAATGTAAAGGGTCGTAGACTTAGGAACCACCTGGTCACTCTATATATATATATATATATATATATATATATATATATATATATATATATATATATATATATATATACAGTCATGTGAAAAAGAAAGTACACCCTCTTTGAATTCTATGGTTTTACATATCAGGACATAATAACAATCATCTGTTCCTTAGCAGGTCTAAAAATTAGGTATATACATCCTCAGATGAACAACAGCACATGACATATTACACCGCGTCATGATTTATTTAACAAACATAAAGCCGAAATGGAGAAGCTATGTGTGAAAAACTAAATACACCCTTACTGCTTCCATAGGAATTAAGATGCTAAGTAGCAGACAGGTGCTGCTAATCAAATGCCCTTGATTAATTGATCATCAGCAAGTGTGACCACCTCTATAAAAGCTGAAGTTTTAGCAGTTTGCTGGTCTGGAGCATTCAGGTGTGTGTTAACACAATGCAAGGAGGAAAGACATCAGCAATGATCTTTGAGAAGCAATTGTTGCTGCCCATCAATCTGGGAAGGGTTATAATGCCATTTTCAAACAATTTAAAGTCCATCATTCTACAGTGAGAAAGATAATTCAAAAGTGGAAAACATTCAAGACAGTTGTCAATCTTCCCAGTAGTGGACATCCCAGCAAATACACCCCAAGGTCAGACCGTGCAATGCTCAGAGAAATTGCAAAATACCCAAGAGTTACATCTCAGACTCTATACGCCTCAGTTAGCATGTTAAATGTTAAAGTTCATGACAGTACAATTAGAAAAAGACTGAACAAGTATGGTTTGTTTGGAAGGGTTGCCAGGAGAAAGCCTCTTCTCTCTAAATAGAACATGGCATCACGGCTTACAGTAGGTTTGCAAAGTTGCACCTGAACAAACCACAAGACTTCTGGAACAATGTCCTTTGGACAGACGAAACCAAAGGGGAGATATTTGGCCATAATGCACAGCGCCATGTTTGGCGAAAACCAAACACAGCATATCACCATAAAGACCTCATACCAACTGTCAAGCATGGTGGTGGAGGGGAGATGATTTGGGCTTGTTTTTGCAGCCACTGGACCTGGGAACCTTGCAGTCATTGAGTTGACCATGAACTCCTCTGTATACCAAAGTATTCTAGAGTCAAATGTGAGGCCATCTGTCCGACAGCTGAAGCTTGGCCGAAATTGGGTCATGCAACAGGACAATGATCCCAAGCACACCAGCAAATCTACAACAGAATGGCTGAAAAAAGAAAAGAATCAATGGCCAAGTCAAAGTCCAGACCTGCACCCAATTGAAATGCTGTGGCTGGACCTTAAGAGAGCTGTGCATAAACAAATATCCACAAACCTCAATTAACTGATGCGATGTTGTAAAGGAGAGTGGGCCAAAATTCCTCCACAACGATGTGAGAGACAGATAAAGTCATACAGAAAACGATTACTTCAAGTTATTTCTGCTAGAGGTTGTTCTACAAGCTATTGAATCATAAGGTGTACTTAGTTTTTCACACATAGCTTCTCCATTTTTGCTTTATTTGTGTTAAAAAAATCATGACACAATGTAATATGTTGTTGTTCATCTGAGGTTGTATTTACCTAATTTTAAGACCTGCTAATGAACAGATGATTGTTATTATGTCCTGATATGTAAAACCATAGAATTCAAAGAGGGTGTACTTTCTTTTTCACATGACTGTATATATGTATGTATGTATGTGTATGTAGAACCCCTTACCCGGGTATCCCCACGATGGCGGCAAAAGGTGTACAGGTGCTCACCTGTTGGTAACTAGGACAGATCCTGAACCTTCGCTGAATGAGAGATTGGGCTAACGAGTTCGGTGATGCCTCCACTTGACAGGTGTATACCCTGTTCACTTATGTAACTATGTATTTGTAACCATGTATTATTTGTCATCATAACTCTAAGCCTAGGATATTCTTGAAAAAGAGAGGTAACTCTCAATGTATTACTTCCTGGTAAAACATTTTATAAATAAATAAATAAGAACATGGGTAATCCCTCCCAGGAAAATTATATACTACACAATAAACATGCACATGGTGATGGAGTGAATAATATATATATATATATAACTTTACGAACAATAAGCATAATATAAGCATAACATACTGTATACACACTATAACATTAATTACATGAACATACATTTGCTTATGCACATAGAAATGCGAACCCATTGTCTCCAGCCCTGGAGTTCTCAGTGACAGTCTCTTCCACCGAAGTGTACCCTATATGTCCTCCCACTATTGGTGCACCAGTGGGGCCCTTGAAGAGTTAGGAGTTGCACTACCCCTTGAATCCCTTGTACCTTTTTGAAGCTTGAAAGCAGTGGTCTAACTTCTTGAGGAGACAGGACAATTGTCCCCTGCAGCACTGTCTCGGATAACAATCTCCTCACTCCTTACAATTGGCACTGCAGCACGATATCTCTGGATCCTGCTTTGAGTCTGACAGAATGCAGTCACAGTCTTTGAGGTCTCTAAAGGATCAACCACTATAGGACTTTCCCTATCTCTTTGGCCACCCTAACAATTACAATCTAAAAGTGTCTCAGAGACCACTTACCTGGGGCTGATAGGGCTGGCCTATGCCTGGGAGAGCCTAACATATCCTCCAGTGCATCCTATGCCTTCCCATCCTAGCCAGGAACTGCCTCTTCCTTTGTAGCACATGCAGAACCAATCAAAAGTGCTTTGCCCATCCCGAGATGGCCGCACTTCAGAGAAAAGACTCAGAGCTCCATTGAGCACCACCCAGAGGTAAGAAAGTAAATCCCTGCTACATATATCACACACTCAATTCTCCTCCTCCCATTTAAAGCTTTACACTCTACTGTTCCTCCTTACATCTCAGCCCTAATTTCTCACTATTCATCGTCCCTACTCTTGCGTTTCGCTCAAGGATGTCTTTTCTCTACCCCCTTTTGTACCTAAAGCTCTCTCCTGCCTTAAACCTTTATCACTGACTGCCCCACACCACTGGAATGCTATTCTCCTCAATATCCTGGTAGCACCCTCTCTATCCACCTTTAAGACCCACCTTAAACACACCTCCTTATCGAATCATATGAGTAGCTCCGTGGCTGATACTTACACCTCATAAATAAACCATGGCCCTTTGCAGACACACCTACCAGAAGGTCCTTCTACTGTCTCTATACATTCTTCCTACCTACCAATTAACTCTTCGGGGCAGGGATTCCTTTTCCCAAATGTTACATTTATGTCTGAAGTACTTATTCCCATGTTCTGTTATTTGTATTATTTGTTATTTATATGATTGTCACGTGTATTACTACTGTGAAGCACTATGTACATTAATGGCGCTATATAAATAAAGACATGCATACATATGTAACATGGTATGTTCCATAGTACCTGTCTTTCCCACATAGTGCCCTGTTAAGTTCCAGGCAGTAACAGGCTAAACTATGGGCCAGTGACCCCCCTTTCTGATTCCCTTGAAAGTAGGTGGTGACTCATGGCCTGTCTACAGCCCCCTTGGAGGTGGGTATAGTCCATGAGCCGCCCCTTCCAGTGTTTTCCAAGAGGAGTAGCTAAAAGTTAGGGAGTCTTTCTCTGCTCCTCAAGGAGTGAGGAAGGAGCTATCAGTCTTCTCCATTGTGGGGAAAGCATGCTCACTCTAGGCCAGCTGTCCTAGAGATCACCAAGATTGAGCCCATGATACTGGGCGAGCACCATCTAGAGGTCCTGAAACTGCAGAGAATATGCTGTAAAGAGAAATAAAGCGGCTTGTTCACCAAGACTCTGCCTGGGTGTCAGTTACTGGGCAGGAGGGAGACTGAATGCAGTGATGGGAGCTGATATCCTACTCTATCATGGCTGGAGGCGCTGTACCAACGAGTAAAGAACTAAAGACCACTCCAAAAGCCTGTCCTATTGCCCCATATCATCGCGGCCACTCAGCTCCCCTGGAACAGCAGGTATGCTTCAGCACCACACAAAGTTAGCAATCAGTGTATTTCCCGGAGGAGGGTGGAAACAGGGTTACACGTACATACATACAACATACACATACATACATACATACAACATCAAGTTAGTAGCATTCCATTTTTCACCAAACACCGGCCCTTCATCAGATGTAAAGTATGAATGCCAAAAAACATGTTAAAAAAATTAATCTGGGGGTTTACTGTAAACTGCTGTAAGCTTTTGTGACAGTACTGCCATTTAGTCAATCTTTTACCTTGGCATGCAATTAAGTTTTGTTTGTAATTGTTTCAGCTTCTTTCTCTTTTGGAGGTAGTGCAGATATGTGTAAGGCCTCCTGCTACATTTCCCTGTGGTTCCTTAGTCACGCGCATTTGAGCACGGAAACTCAGTGGTGAAAGACAGCAATTCCTTGTGCTAACATTTAGGTAGTTTGCAGTGCTTAGCATTAGCACAAAGAGACACATTTCTTAATGCAGAACAATACAGGAATTTTAAAGGAACACTTTTAAACCATGCAAGCACTTGCTTAGCGAAAGGAAAGTCTGACTCTCATGTAATAAAAAAATGGTTTTATGCATGGTACTGAAAGAGGTTAACAAAACAATCTGCATGGATGGATGCATTGAACTGTTGGGACCTAATAATCAGTGGCTGAAATATAATCATATTTGGTAGTCGTACAGAGTACTGCTATTTAATTCACAAACTACAATCTCACTTCTTGAAAAAGCTGCTTCTATACAAACAAATATATTAAAAAGTTAATCTACTTTCATGAAATTATTGATTTAAAAATAGTTAAAAGATTATTAGTAGGCTGCGTAAAAATTACAGTTCAAAGTACTGTAGTTGACGTACAGTAATTAACTTAAGTAAAAGGGGGCTATGTACCATCCGTTAAAAAGGGCAAAATCCTAGAAATTGAACTTAAAACCTCATGCGTCAGAGGATTGGTATTACAAAGGGTGATCGTGATGCACTTACTACCGCGTCTGCGTGCCGTGCACCAGCTGGTCCTTCTAGCAACCGAAAGCTATGGACATCCGTAAAAATGTGTGTTATGGGGCGTGGTTATAGTTTTGCGATGTAAATATTAATATTTTTTTAAATCACAGTCATTCGTTAAATTTAAAATGCATTCACACTTATCATACACACATGGGCACATGTAGTAACGGAGTCTCTACCAGCCAAGCAATTCCTGGTGCTATACCGAAAGTTCCACGTGGTGCGTATTGGAAGACTCAGCGGAGCGGCATTCTGGATTAAACAAGCCATGGGAAGACTTTGAGGAGATTAAAGCATGGATGCAAAAGGGCACCACACCCTAACTGTGTGAATGCTTTTTAAATTCGATGAATGAGTGCAATCAGGGCCACAGGCAGACTTTCCGGGGCCCAGGACAACAGTTCTGAGATTCCCGCGATGTTGTTGTACAGGGCAGACTTATAGGGAATTCTCTGGTTCTCTTCCATTTGGTGACAGCGCCTCCAGAGATATGGGGCTTCAGCAGTTCCGAAGGCGGTCCCCGCTATGACAGTCTCTACTCTCGATACCTCTCTCCACATAGACTGCCACGGAGTCAGAAGTTTAAATGAGGATGGCCATTGTTGGGGTCATTACAGCGTATGCTTCAGTTGATATTATATTTCCTGGCTCTGGATGGTACAGGCCTGCGGGTAATAGTGAGGCCTCGCTGGATTAGTTTAGTGCCATCAGCCCCTGAGGGCTGAGCACATGTCCCTCTCCCAGCCAGGAGGAGACCTTCTCCTCTACTCCCATGAAGAGGTAGTCCCAAACACACACTGAAGGTCTCACCCCTAAGGGGCTGTTTTGACATGTAAAGCATTTTATAATAGTGACATAGGCATTTAGGGGTACATTTTCTTATATCATGTAAACATGAAATACTGATAGTCATACATTACATTTTCACCAAGTAATTAGTTTATGGCTAAGACATTATGGAGTTTGATACATCACATCGAATATAAATGAGGGCATGTGTTTAATTATTGCACATTACTGTAAGTGATTCTTTTCTTATTACAATTATGATTGCATATCAATATCACAACACACATGTAGAAAGTAAACATGGAGCCTTGTCATGTCATATAACTATGTTCCCATGTTTTTGTGAATGTTAACTCAAGCCAAATACAATGCACACATTTAAATTAGTTTCCATTACCATTTCAATTTAATATATTCAAAAACATTTAATGAATAGCACATGTCCAATGTAATCACTATTTATAAGGATAATTAATTGCTTAAATTACAATGTTATTTAAACCATACGTGTCGTGCCTCTGCAAAATTGTATACAAGACGGAGTTCATACCTATGTTTCAAAATGCTCAACAACATGTATTGAGAGCTTCTGAGGCTTTTTCAATCTTCCATCAAAGATAAAGATGGAGGCAAAGACAAGAGCATGTGTTTCGTGTAAGAATATATTTTTTTAAATGACGAGGTAAGGATTAGGCTCAGATTGAGTTCTGAAGCCATTTTTGAGCTACAGTATATGATATGTTGAAGCCTTACATAGATTCCTCTTCAAGAAGAAGTCATGCAGTCCCTGGTACAGGTAAACTACTTTCAGCTATTCTTCTTTTTGCCTGTTGTTCACTCCAAACTACAGAAGCATCACTAGTTTAGACTCAGATACACAGAGCTCCGTTATTGACGTAATGCTCCTCTAACTTCAGTTAACACATCGTTAAGTGCTAACGGGTATCTTGAAAGGCTCAAAAATGGGAGGATCAGAAGCAGACTCCGCCCTCTCAACCTCTGGTCGCCTGATTGGCTCCTTCATGAATCCGCTTGCTGTGCAGCCGTGCACCTTATTGGATGATTCTGCTATTTAGGCTCAGCCTGTTCAATAGGAATTTGGCTGAGTATAAACCTTGTGACGTGTGCTAGTCATGTTCACTGTTGCCTCACCTTATTCTGCTGTGCCTTGTTTTCATCTAAAATCCTGCTTTCTCCAGTCCTCGACCTTGGCTTCCCTACGACTACACTGCTCTTTCCATTCCTCTACCTAGGTTTGCCTTCAACTATCCTACATTCTCCTACCCTGACCCAGCTATCCACGACTATGAAACTGTTCACCGGATGCGATCTTGCATCTCAAGGTCGGTGCTTTCTAAACCCACCTCGGCCACGCGGTTCTGTCTGGATTGTTGCAAGCATCCATTACAGTATGCTGAGCCCTGCAAACATGGACCCCGCTGAGGTTGGTCGAGTTTTGGCCCTGCACACCAGCTTATGAAAGAATAATAAGCTAGAACTATATCTGGACCAAAATGAAAGACGCATGGATCAACTCCAGGCCATCGTACAGGCTGCACCGGTTCCGGTATCACACACATCGGCACCCCCTACCTCCACCACAGCAGTAGCACCAGGACCAGTCACCTTGTATGCCTCATCAGAGCCACAGCTTCCTACTCCCAACCGCTACGGCGAGGATCCACTTGACTGTCAGGGTTTCCTCAACCAGTGTTCAATGATTCAGTTTGAGTTATCACCCTCCCCCTTCCTATGCCAGCGCTCCCATGTGACATACATTACACTACCGACACACTTTATTGAAGTGTGGTCGGTACCGCAAGCCGGGAAATCTCCCGGCTTGCTAGTGGCCGCCCCTCGGCGTGCCGCGCGTCATAGACGCGCGGTCACGCGTCATCGGGAGCGTGCGCCCCCTGCACGCGTGTCCAGGGGCTCCCCGAGGGAGCCCTGGTGTCCCGCGATCGCGGGACAGCGGCAGGGGGTTCCGGGGGACCCGGGGGACCCGGCGGACCCGGCAGCGGTAGGGAGAGCGCCCCGATCGGAGGGCGCTCTTCCGCTGCTTCGGCGTGCGCCCGTCACACTCGGGCGCGCGCCAGGCTACTGCTGCGGCACAGAACGGGCAAATGCTCGAATAAACTGTGCCGCAGCAGTTATGTCCCTTCTGATGGACGAGGCCTTGGCCTGGGCCTCACCTAATTGGGAGAACAGACCGGACCTTACTAATGATCTGGCTTTATTCACTCAGGAACTCCGGACGGTATTCGACACACCAGGATGTAATGTGTCCTCCTACTCTTCCCTTCTGCACGTCTCACAGGGCTGTCGATTGGTGGCATGCTACGCGATCGAGTTCTGGACTCTCGCCGCCGAGACCAGATGGAATAACGAGGCACCCACTGTGGTTTTTAGGCAGGGCCTCTCAAGAAGCCTTAAGGACGAACTTTCTGCGCTTGAACGGCCAGGGGAGTTGTAGGATCTCATCGCCATTTGCATCCGCATGGATCAGTGTCTACAGGAACAGAGAGTCGAGAGAGCTCACCGCCGAGGAGGTACCCGCTCCTCTCCATCCTACTCGGTAGCTTGCTTTCCTGATGATTTCCTGGAACATAGGAACTGATGCAACTGAGAGGTAGTAGACTCATCCAGCGAGAAACTCCACAGGAGAACTACAGAACTCTACATGTACTGCGGCCTTGCCGGACATCAGGCTCTCTGATGCACCAACAAATCGGAAAAACTCCATGCTCCACATCTGGTCCGAGCCTTCCACCAGAAGCACCCAACAAAACCATCTTTTGAGCACCTGGAGTTTGCTCCTGAAGAGCTGGGTACTGTGAGGATCAGACACAGGCTCCATCCCTATTAAGCTCCAGTCACCTGATTGGCTCCTGCCTGATTTCTGCCTGCTTTGCAGCCACGCACCTGATTGGATGACCCTACTATTGAGGCTAAGCCTCTTCCACAGGAAGTTGGCTGAACATAAACCTTGTGACGTGTGCTAGTCACATTCACTGTTGCCTCACGTGTGCCCTCTAACAATGAATTTTGACAGATGTCTGGTAAAGTTAACGTATCAAATTCAACTATCATATTGTTATTTAAAAGTTGTTACCCCCATATTAAGGTTCTGGATAGGAATAATCACACATGTGTGTAAAGAAGGCTTAACGCCTTGTTATTTGAAGCTAATGCCAGGCCGTGCTAACTTTACATGGTGTTAAACCTATGCTAATGGCTAAGCGATAATGAAGAAAGGTAGAGTTGCAGACCTGTCTGAGACATTCAAATTTACTAGTGGTAAGTGGTAATTTTATTTATTGTACACTGTACAGTGGAGGGTTTTTGTCACTTTTTACCCACCATACCTTTTTTAAATATCTGGCTATACCCACTTACCAGCTTCACATTGCATAATTCAGCAACCAACCTCACACTTGTAGGCCCCCTTTCCCCAGGTCTAAGGGAACTACGCATGCTGAGTACCTGTTTAGCGTACAGGAGGCCTGATCCTCCACCAATGGGAACCTGGGGTGTCCGCAGTTACCCTCGAACTGTGTCCCAATAGCAAGCCACGTCCACCCGCAGCTCTGGCGGCACCCATTACACCTCCGTAGCCATCCCCCTCACCGGCCAGGAGGTAAGAGGGGACCTGGCTACACACTGATGAGACCCAAAAGGTGGAAACTGCTGTCTGTGTGTAGGTTTACTGGCTACATATTTCTTTAACCCAGGCTGTGCTGAAAGCTGTGTAATACGGCAAGCATAAGCTTATAGGGGTCCATGTTAAAAGGGATGTGAGTGCTCATTTGCATTTCATTACCAATAAATCCCTGGCTTCAGTGTTTACATTGTTTGCTAAGCAATAATGGGGAAAGACAGGATTGCAGACCTGTCTGAGACATGCAAATGTACCCACAATTGGTATTTTTATTTACTGTACACTGTATGGTGGAGGGTTTTTGTCACTTTTTCACCCGACAATAACTTATTTAATGTCTGTTTATTTACTGTGTAACTTTAGAAATCATATTCTTGTTCAATGTCAAGTTTTGGCCCCAGCATAAAATGTGCAGAATATGTAGGGGCTTCCCACTTCATTCATATGATTTCCAAAAGAAATTTTTTTTTGTGTATGATATGCAACTTGTCATTTTCACCTATATCAGAAGTGTCATATGTAACAATATATGGGTTGTGTGTGTCTTCTGCGTCCATTCTTGCTTCACTGTTATGTTTACTTATGTCCTTCACGGGTATTACAGCAGCAGACATGGAATGGTCACTGTGTTGAATGGAATATACATTGGTCGCATCTTTAGATTGACGTGAGATTATTTTATTCGTAGACACTAGAAACTGTGGTGTAGCTCGACTTTAGTAATGTATGTGATGGGGTACAGTAGGCGAATATTATACATAAAACTATTGCGAGGGTAATCAATCCTCAGATTTGAAGGGAATGATAGTCCAGAAAAAGGTCCCATTGCATGCGCTCAAAACATTCACTGTAGTGTTCTAGTGATGGGATGTAATGATCGATTTGATTACCAGTGGAGTGTCTATTAATCAAATGGTATGCTGTAATGATAAGTGAAGAGTATACACAAAAAAATTGAAACGCTATCTCTGCTATGAATTCATAATACAATATATGTATATAATTAATCTTATTGTCTCAGCGTAAATACACCTAACTGAGAGCAGAGATTACTAGTACTGCAGCTTGGTTGTTCCTCCGCATACAGTGAGGAGCGTATCTCTGTGCTGCCTTGTGGTTCAACTGTTAGTCGCTGACTAGGGTGATTGTCTTAACAGTTTTATATTAATGGCGTCATAAACCTCTCGGTAATTGTGTACATTAGATACACTAGCTTTAAGACTTGGTTCACTTATGTCACACTTGACATCTGAATAATTTTGAAAATGTCTCATAACTGAGCAAAATCAAATTTTTTATGAGTGTCAGTGGTTGTTAAGAAGACAAATTATTTTGTGGATATATGGTACTTTGTGGTATTAAAAGTTGGCTTCCCTAAACATTATTGTGGTGATAATGCATTGGACATAAGGTTATCCATGTGATTAAGCACATTATGTAATGCTAAACATACACGTTCAATAGCATGTGCAATCTCTTAACTGCTATTAGGAATTCCATGGACAATGTCTTGCTTGACACCTTTAAGGATGTTAATCAATTCATGATGGTACTGTCGATGTTCATACATAAATACGTGCATGACAGTACTTTGGATATTTGCCTGCATAGTTTGTGTGTTGTCACTCACAGGTTCATGACCGTTTTCTTCTGCATTATCTTCACACGTGCCTGTATATTTCACAATGACTGATTTATAGATGGGGATTTGCATTAGGAAGTCATCACTGACACATAAAAAGTTATACACATAAGTTATAACACGTAAATGTTATAATATGTTTAATGTTATTAAACCCCAAAAATGTATATTCAACATTATTTTATATATATGTAGCGCTGCTTCCCCCCCTGCCCCCTCTGGAAGATTGGCTGGCTACCAGGTGTGGGTTGGTGCATGGTACCTGTATGCTGCAGCTGAGCATTCACTGTAGGCTCCAGCTTGGTTGGAGACAGTCCCCGCAGTGGAACCAGTCTGTCATTCTCTCATCCCAATAGACTGTAGACTTAGGCAGGAGGTATATAAAACAGGGACTTCTTTATTGTAGCCACTACAGGTGGTAATACAGCAGGTACATTCTTTTGTCTCAGGTCCCAGTACCTGGATAGTACCTTGTCCCGTTATCAGACTTGAGGCCTGGTATTTCTCTTCAGCCCTCTGAGGGGCTGAGGGCATGTCTCAATCCCAAGAGGGAGAGACTCAGACTCACAATAATTTAGAACTGCCTCTTCCTTAATGCATAAGGGGAGGGCACAAGGTCTTCACCCGGATTGGGCAACACACAGACCCTGTCACACCTCCACTCCTGCCATTCAAGGAAGCTGCAAGAGGAGGGGTATACCCAAGATAGGGGGGTCTGACACAACCTGTATCTATCAGACTTATGTGACAGGGAGGGCAGACTTGTAGCCGCCAGGCATACATAGTATATAATATTAAGGACGCTCTGTACAGGAATCATGTTTTGTAAGTGTTTATTGTAAACATTATTAAAGACACAGATCATATTCGATCCCCACGGTCCTTTCACACTTATGTATATGACAAATAAATGCACATTATAAGATCATGGTAATATTATGGTAACTTGCCGGAGTTCTGATATGTATTTGGTTTTTGGCATTGCTTTATATTGTCATTCGGTCTTCCATCCATGCTTCAAAACAAATAATGTAAGGTCAGAACGCTTTATTAACAAAAGAACGGCACTTACAATCTATGTCACACTAATTAACCACTCACAATGCACAAAGCGATTTGCTGGTCTCTTCTGTTTCATTTACACAGATTCGCTTCACAACTTTATAATTAGGCTTGCCTGCAATCACACTACATTCCTGCAATCAATTAAAGGTAAGATTGCATTTATAAAGTGCAAGTAAATTAGAGACAAGCGCAGTAATTAGGCTATTGAAGTAAAAACCATGTGTCAGCATGTACTGTAAGTGTGAACACTAACAAGTTATAGTAAATAGCCCCCATAATATTTCTAGTCCCATTCTTAAACATATAATTTCATAAATTAGGTGAGGTAGACAACAGTAAGATTTCTAATGCTAACTTTAAGGGACTGATGGTGAAGTTCCTCAAACTGGCACTCTCAGGGAACCAAGGCCTCATGCAGTAAGCACCGAAAAAGTGCAATCGCCAAGTGTTACCTATTGGCATGATTTTGCCGATTTTGCCGATTTTCCCTCGCCTTGTGCAATAAGGGCCGAATCTCTTCCGATTGAAGCCGAAAACACTTGTTTCCACTATGCCGATTAATTGCCGATCAGACATAGGTTTATCGGCGAGCAAGGCGAGGGCGTGTTATGTTCGCCAATTGAACTTGTTTCTGAATCTGGCGATGCTAGCATTTTTGTGATTGAGTGGACCATTTAAAGGCAGCGTTTCTTTATATTCATTCTCTTTGTTGTTGCGAGAGAGAGAGAGAGAGACACACACAGAGCTGGGCGATTTGAATATATTGATATTGACAGAGAGAGAGTTGCTGTGTATTGTGATTGGTTTGTCCTGTGTTGTTTTGTTAACATCTTATTGTTGTTGTCAGTTTGTAAGTGTTGAGTGTGTTTGTGTTTATATTTCTTTTCTGTTCATTGTGACTGCTATAGGTATGGCCGAGAGGCGTGTGAGGAGTGATGCTGGTGTGAGTGGTACTGGTAGTCGTGTGAGTATGCGTATGAGTGAACGTGGGAGTCAGGGGAGTGGTGTTGCTGTGAGTGCTAGTGGTGTTGCTGTGAGTGCTAGTGGTGTTGCTGTGAGTGTGAGTGGTGTTGCTGGGAGTGCAAGTGGTGTTGCTGGGAGTGCAAGTGGTGTTGCTGGGAGTGTGAGTGGTGTTGCTGGGAGTGCGAGTGGTGTTGCTGGGAGTGCGAGTGGTGTTGCTGGGAGTGCGAGTGGTGTTGCTGGGAGTGCAAGTGCTGGTGGTGGTGGGGTGTCTGGTGGTGGTGGGGTGTGTGGTGGTGGTGGGGTGTCCGCTGGTGCATCGGTTTTGGAGGCTCTTCCATTGGAAGAAGGAGATTCCAGTCAGCAGCAGCCAAGCTCTGTGGCTGGACGTGGTCGGAAGAAATGTGTGGAGCGGCCACGTAATCCTCGTTTCAATGATGAGGAAAACAGAGTTTATGTCACAGGGATTTTGGAGCACTATGACAATCTTTATGGGCATTTAGTAGGTAAGTCAATGTTTGCATTCATTGTGCATAAACTTTGTCTCGTATCTGATGTCACATGTGTTAATTGAAATCTATTAATCTGTAATATCTATCATTTATTGTTGATTGTTACACACATTATCCTTCATTGTTTACACCGAACATAACAATACATTAAACTATATTTTTTATGTTCATTGAACATTGACGCAAGTTTCCTTAGCTTTGTATGTCTCCACATAATTGTAATCCTCATGTGCCACACATATTCAACCTAAACCCGCATGTTATGTATCTCTTTCAACAGTTAGCAGAATTCGTCTTGAATCATCATTAAATCTTACTATATATTTCTGAAAGTGTCCTATGTGTCCGTGTCTGTATGTGTCTCCCTGTGTTCCTCCCCATGTCCCTAGCGGCAATCTCATTGGACCTTGGGCCAGGCCAATGAGATTGCTCCATTGGCCCGCCCGCCCCCGCACACCTCTCATTGGCCTGAGGCGGAGTGAAGGACACACATACACACACACACACACACAAACACTAAGGGGGGGTGTTACATACATTAGCGGGGCTCACAGTGTTAGCAGCACATCTCCCGCTCTCTTACCTGCAGTCCCGGAGGCTCCGCCTCTTCCTCCGCCTCTCCCTGTTTCCCGCGCTTTCACACACCCCCCACACCCCCCCCGGCGCCGCTACAGTCAGCGGGGGAGCGGAGCGAGCACCCGGAACACAGCGGGGGAGCGGCCACAACACGCTGCCTCCTGCCTCAGATCCACGTGGGAGCTGCCGGATGGGTGAGGGAGCTGCCGGACGGGTGAGGGAGCTGCCGGACGGGTGAGGGAGCTGCCGGATGGGTGAGGGAGCTGCCGGACGGGTGAGGGAGTGGCCAGACGGGTGAGTGAGCGGCCTTCACCTCCCCTCACCGCCCTTCACCTCCCCTCACCGCCCTTCACCTCCACCCCCCCCCCCCCCCCGGCGCCGCTACAGTCAGCGGGGGAGCGGAGCGAGCGAGCGCGCGCCCGGGACACAGTGGGGGAGCGGCCAAAACACACTGCCTCCCACCTCAGATCCACGTGGGAGCAGCCGGATGGGTGAGGGAGCTGCCGGACGGGTGAGTGAGTGGCTGGACGGGTGAGTGAGCGGCCAGACGGGTGAGTGAGCGGCCTTCACCTCCCCTCACCCCCCTTCACCTCCCCTCACCCCCCTTCACCTCCCCTCACCCCCTTCACCTCCCCTCACTCCACTTCCCCTCCCTTCCACATCCCCTCAACCTCCCCTCCACCTCCCCTCCACACCCCCTCCACCTCCCCCCCTTCACCTCCCCTCCACCCCCCCTTCACCTCCCCTCCACCTCCCCTACACCCCCCCTTCACCTCCCCTACAACCCCCTTCACCTCCCCTCTACCCCCCTTCACCTCCCCTCCATCTCCCCTCCGCCCCCCCTTCACCTCCCCTCACCATCCCCCACCACCCCCCCTCACCACCCATCCTCCTCACCTCCTCTCCGACCTCCCCTCCGCCCCACCTTCACTTCCCCTCCGCCCCCCCTTCACCTCCCCTCCGCCCCCCCTTCACCTCCCATCACCACCCCCCACCACCCCCCCTCACCACCCCTCCGACCTCACCTCCCCTCCTTCAACGCCTTTCGTCTGCCCTTCCGCCTCTGCCTTTCGCCCACCCGCACTTCTGCCTTTCACCCGCCCACCGCTCACACCCCTGCGCCACACAGCCGCCGCACGCACTCAACAGACACCCACCACACTCGACACACACCCGCCGCCTCTCACCCACCCCACACACTCGACACACACCTGCCGCATCCTGCCCCTATGCAACAATATCACTGACTAGCTGTCACCCGCACTCGCCACACACCCGCCGCCTCACACCCTAGCAAGACCCCGACACACAGCCAGCACTCACTACACACGCGCCACCCGTACTGAACGCCCACCTGCTGCCTCACACACACTCACACCCTAGCAGGACACACGCCTCACATTTTCACATCACTTATGTCACCAAAATATACATTGTACTGTGGTGTGTTTACAATAAACCATTTTTATACAACATCGTATTACATTTTCTTCCATCTTTCTTTTCAACATTATTATCCAACCTTTACAACAAATAGTCACCTATTGTTCCACGATTTATAAATAATACTACCTATTACGGATTTACATCCCGGGCAACGCCAGGTATATCAGCTAGTTACATATAAAGTTAACATTATTTTTATGTATTTCAAGAACGGACAAGTTCCGCCGTGAAGAAAGAAATGTGGGAACAAATTCAATTGTCTGTGTCTGAGTGTGGGAATCATGTCAGGGACCGCACGAATTGTAGGAAGAGATTTGATGATATCAAGGCGACTTTAAAAAAAAATCCAAGCACAACGGATGCATGCTTCTGGCACTGGCGGCGGGCCACCATCAGCAGCTCTAACGCTAACTCCATTGGAGGAGCAGCTGCGTGACAAATTTCTGCTAGTCGTCGTGGAGGGTTTGCCAGGGGACAGAGATATCGGTATATACCAACATCAATTCCCACCAGGTGAGAAATATTACTGTACTACACGTGTCGTATCAAAATTAATATATCAATGTATCAAAAAATAATTACACAAATTTTTTTTTTTTACTAATCTCTCTCTCTCTTTCTCTATATCTCTATCTCTATCTCTCTCTCTCTCTCTCTATATATATATATATATATATATATATATATATATATACAGGCATACCCCGGTTTAAGGACACTCACTTTAAGTACACTCGCGAGTAAGTACATATAACGCCCAATAGGCAAACGGCAGCTCACGCATGCGCCTGTCAGCACGTTCTGAACAGTAATACCGGCTCCCTACCTGTACCAAAGCTGTGCGCAAGCGGGGAGACTATAGAGCCTTTTACACATGTGTTATTTACATCAGTTATGCACGTATATGACGATTGCAGTACAGTACATGCACCGATAAGTGGGAAGAAGGTAGTGCTTCACTTTAAGTACATTTTCGCTTTACATACATGCTGTGGTCCCATTGCGTACGTTAATGCGGGGTATGCCTGTATATATATATATATATATATATATATATATATATATATATATATATATATATATATATATATATATAATCAGCTTGGTGATAATTCATAAATATATAGATATAATATGTATACATATTATATGTGTATGCTCATTTGCATGTATTGTGTCTGCAATCATCACTTACACCATTAATAGCCAGCACACACCAGTTGAACTGCAGGAACGGATTATGTGTAATGATATTATAAATATCACACAGTGCCACCTTTTACTTTATAAAACATTCTACATCTTTCCCCTATAGGTTTACGCTTCCACTATGGTCAGAGCTTGTAGCACACCCAGGGTTAACATGCATACCCACTAAACACACCCACAGTCATCGTTTGTCACATTAATGTGTGTAATCTCTGTGTTCATGGTTCTATTGTGTAAGTCTAAAACAAACTATACTTCACTATTTGATGTATGTGTCTATTATATACATATAATATATGTTTATATTTGTCGATGTATGTAACACCTCCAAACAGGCCCTTACTGCATAAGAAAATGTTGGCTGTAATATTTTGAATTGAAAGCCGAACATTATGAACTTTCACGCAGACATTACATTATTGGTTCATAATGTTCTTTTTTTGCTTAATGTTGCCCCATGTGAGCAGAAATACCAACATGTTCCATTTATAATTAAATAGTGTTAACATATAGTTAGCTTAATATACTGATTACGATCATGTATCTGTGTGTGAAAACAGCTTCAACTCATATGTAATCATAGCATAGAGGTGAACAGAGGGGGGGGGGAAGAGCCAGCTCATGGGGTCATGTTGGGGTGAAGTGTTGGGGGAGGGTTAGAGATGGTAGAAGGTGACAATGTGAACTAAAGTTCACGCCAGTCATTTTAAATGCTAATTATATGTCAACTTTTACAACATTTACACTATATATTACAAATTACCTTAGTCATTCGTGTTTTAAATAACTATTTTAAACTTAGTGATACCCGAGCTTCTCAGAACAGCAGCATCTGTGAGCGACATACTGCATGTGGTGCTGAATGTCACCCAGATTATGCGCTACCTCTACTTCCCACAAATATTCATACTCATTTATCCCAAAAATTCAACAATGTTAAGCAATTATGTGCAGAATTGTAAGCATAGAGTATTGATTTCATTCATGGCACTGATGTCACTTATTGTGCCTCTCATAATATCTAACATATGCAGTGTCTGTAGAACAGGCCACAGATTTTTAATACCCATACCTTCATACATATCTATATGAACATTGTATTTAATTTAAATGATGTATTTTCATAATGTTCCCATGTACATTTGTGTTAAGATGGATCATCTACAGATGGAGCTAAGCATATCATTGTTGTATCGTTAAATAATGCTGATACTTTAACATCAGTACTCCCACTACAGATACTGTCATGTGTATATAATTCAGAAATTAAGCTTGTGCTGTTTATCTTCTCTATAGTTGCTCCGCCAGCTCCTGTGTCACCTGTTGCACCTCAGACAGACCATGTGTCCTCACCTGCAACATCAATATTATCAGCAAGAATGGAAGGTGAGTGTTACATGTGATGAACTTATGAATAGTTAATGACACAGACGAGATGTACGGTTTAATTACACAACATGTATTGTGTGCGTTTTCCAAGTAGCAACTAGGAGGTGTGATGTAACAACAATATTCCATTCATTCATCATTCACACTGAGTCGAGACGTTATTGTGGGAACCAAATTGTTGCATTTATTAAGCATAAATTATACATAATATGTCAACACGTAATGTCTTTCACTATGAGAGCAGCTATCATTATGGCATTAAACAATGTTAATGTGACATGTGAGTTGATCATTGATGTTTTTATTTGTAGAACAAGATATTTCCGCTCAGGGACAAATTGACTCAAGTGACCATGAAGTTGTTGACACTCCTGGATTAACACAGCATTCAAGTCCTCCTGCTCGTGACACTTTCTCAGAAATTGCAGCTTCGGAACAACGAATCTTGGATGAAGAAAATCGTCGCCATTCAGAAATGATGTCACTGCATGAAAGGATGCATGAAAAGATGATATCAGAAATGACACAAATAAAACATTTCATCATACAAATTCCCAAAGAGCTCCAAAATCTCAACAACACATTACAAGCACTAGTTCTGAATGTAAGCCAAGCCAATCAGTTGATGAGTACAGCAAGAGAGCACCAATTCCATTTTAACCCATCAGAGGATGGATCTTTGCATGGTGCTAGTTTTTCTCCAGAGCCATCTGTCCTTCATTCACCACTTCAGGATATTTCAGGTACACTTGGTGTAACTTCTGTGCAGGTCCCTGTCAACATAGAAGCGTTGACATCATCTATTCCAAATATTGAACTGACACCTACAAATGAGACACGCAAAAGAAAGATTGGTCAACAATTAAAAATAACAAGCTTTTGGAAGAAGACAAAAACACAAACACAAGAAACTGCTCCACCAGTGTTTCAATGTATCTCAATTGCTGGACCAGTGCCACAGGCCCCAACAAGTGCCCCTGAACCAGTGCCACAGGCCCCAACAAGTGCCCCAGAACCAGTGCCACAGGCCCCAACAAGTGCCCCAGAACCAGTGCCACAGGCCTCAACAAGTGCCCCAGAACCAGTGCCACAGGCCCCAACAAGTGCCCCAGAACCAGTGCCACAGGTCCCAACAAGTGCCCCAGAACCAGTGCCACAGGCCTCAACAAGTGCCCCAGAACCAGTGCCACAGGCCCCAACAAGTGCCCCCGAACCAGTGCCACAGGCCCCAACAAGTGCCCCCGAACCAGTGCCACAGGCCCCAACAAGTGCCCCTGAACCAGTGCCACAGGCCCCAACAAGTGCCCCTGAAACAGTGCAACAGGCCACAACAAGTGCCCCTCAACTGCCACAGGCTCCACAAAGTGCAACAGTTAGCCTAGAGTACTTGGCACAGGGAGAAGGCAAGCACAACAGCCAACAAGCAGGCCTGTGACTCGCTCTCAAAAAACAAAACAAAAAAATTACAAGCTACACTAAATTCTTGTGTGTTGTTGTGTTGTTTAATGCATACTCTTTCATGGATAGTGTATGTGTGATCATGTATAGATGGTACCAAAGATTAAAGTATGTCCTTGTAGACATATGAATGTTTCTAAATCTACATTCACTGAATTTGGTAAGGCATGTTTGATAACATCTTGTAAACTATTATTAATTACTTGTTGATTGTAAATACATTATGCCACAAAGTACATGTAAATGTAATATGACATTCACTAATTTCTTCTTAAGTAAGCTTGAGGATTGTAATGTTTAGTGTCATGTTCTGACACTATTCTTTATATAAAACATAATTAAATGACACATATCACATGAGCTACTATTTCATGTAATGTGTAATTGTGTGTTGAGGCTTTAGGAAACCTACAAAAAATAATGTTCATTCACACTTTATCATGTTCACATGTAATCATGTATGAAATACTTTCAATGGCAAAAATATATAAGTGTGTGTATATATATATATATATATATATATATATATATATATATATATATATATATATATATATATATATCTAGTGTATATAGTGTATACAGTATGTATATATATATATATATATATATATATATATATATATATATATATATATATATATATATATATATATATATATATATATATAACACACATTCCCAGATAGCTCAAACTCCTACATCCACTACATCATAAATATATATATATAAACATCATAAATATATATATATATATAAACACACACACACACACACACACAGAGACAGTTACATACACTGGCACTCTGTGTGTGTGTGTGTGTGTGTGTGTGTGTGTGTGTGTGTGTGTGTGTGTGTGTGTGTGTGTGTGTGTGTGTGTGTGTGTGTGTGTGTGTGTGTGTGTGTGTGTGTGTGTGTGTGTGTGTGTGTGTGTGTGTCTGTGTGTGTGTGTCTGTGTGTCTGTGTGTGTATATATATATAGTGCAGAATAAATGAGTTCTTCAGTATTAGGTGATACCTTTTTTATTGGACTAACAATTTATGTCATAGGACAAGCTTTCGAGAGTTCTCCTCTCTTCTTCAGGTCAGCAATACTGCAGTATTGCTGACCTGAAGAAGAGAGGAGAACTCTCGAAAGCTTGTCCTATGACATAAATTGTTAGTCCAATAAAAAAGGTATCACCTAATACTGAAGAACTCATTTATTCTGCACTATCGCAACTGGACTAACACGGCTACTTTCTGCTTTATATATATATAGATATAGAGAGATTATATAGATATATATATAGAGAGATATATATAGAGAGAGATATAATGTGTGTATCTCAAAATGTTTTGATGTCTAAATATGTAGATCAGAGCAATGTTGATGAATTCACACACATTGTTATTGGAATGAAATTATGCAACTTGTTTTTACTACTATAATTGTCTAACCACAAAGTTAAGTTTCGTTTCATGTGATAATACTGTATCTTGCAAGATTTTTCTCAAGCAATTATTGTAACTAATTTCTTGTTGGAGATTCACGAGGCGTATAAATGGTAAATTGTATTGTAACCTTGAAAAATACCGCAGAGATAAAATGGTTACATTATCAAATTCATCAGACATGCTTATGCGTTAAAGTTCTACACTGTACACTCGAAGGGAGAAGACATGGCACTTGCATCTACAGTGCAGAGCACAAGTCGAAAAACCTACAAGTTTATGATTTATGAAGCCATCGAGTCTCATATCGATAAAAAGGCTACAGTCGGTCAAATGTATGCCTTTATCAAGGAAAAATATCCATACTTCAAAGAAACACCCAATCAAAGAAATTGGAAAACTTCAGTCCGTTTCAGTTTAT
Source organism: Ascaphus truei (assembly GCF_040206685.1). Classification (NCBI taxonomy): domain Eukaryota; kingdom Metazoa; phylum Chordata; class Amphibia; order Anura; family Ascaphidae; genus Ascaphus; species Ascaphus truei. Next base: position 411,292,405 of record NC_134483.1, on the reverse strand, counting down.
CCGCAAATCAATGTTTTGAGCGTGTACCTCATCGAAAAGGTGAACGATACAGCTGCTGGCATGTTGCTCCCTCATTTAAAATTACCATGGAACATGGAACATATCTTCTACTAAATAGCCTATTCTTGCCTAGTACCAGTAACATTGAACGCTCACAGACTTCAGCGTCAGCTGCAATACCTGCACCCTGCCTTCCACAAGACGAGATGCAAGATGGACAAAACTACAATGGTATTTAGTCAAAACTTACAGCCACAATACGAGTGTGTAGATGAAAACAGAGAAGATGTGTACCTACCTCCGCCCGTCTGGGTTCCATATGAGGACGTCCCGGAGATCTGTATGAATCAGGATTCAATGATTGACTCAACCATGGCTAATCCTGCTGTGCCTCACTGGAGCGATTTGTTGCAGCAAATTGAGTTCTGACTTCTACAATTATGGTAAATAAAAATAATTTTTTGCATTTACATTCATAATATATGCTCACAATATGACTACATCATCTGCATCATATACATTATGTATTAGCCAAATGACTGGATGAAGCATTACATTGCATACATGGTGAAATACAGACACTAGATAAATATAGTAAGTCCGATAGAAAATGACTACATTAACATACATGAGTACACTTTAGTGCCGGAGTTAGAATTACATTTTTATTATTTAGTGATAAACAGATTTGCGAACTGTAACAGTAAGTAACACACACACACTCAATTCATTGTTTACCCTTCAATATACCAAATCAATGTACGTGTCGCCGACATGTGACGTGGGTAGGTGGTAATGTCCCAATGCGTCCTCCCAACGGTTACCGATGTGCCGCCCCCCCCCACCCGACGTGCGCGCATGACACAGTTTTGGATGTGAATGTAGCTTAGTGTTACGGTCAGTGCAGTCTGTCATGCGCGCACGCCGGTGGGGCGGTGCTTGCACAGTGCTGTAGTACAATGTTCATTCAGTGGGAGGTGTTTTAGCGTGAGTTTCATGGTGCGTGAACATGACCTCACGCGTATTGTTTACACTCATTGGCTGATTGTCCGCTTGGGGCCCACACGTCACTTGTCAACGTTAATCTCTGTATGTGTGGAGAAGTGCATTTGTTTGGCTACCATATATGTATGTTACGCGATCATCTGCGTCCTTCTAGCAGCACTATGGAAGGACATGTCTTGTACGCACAGTGTACACATCGTCTTGCGCATGCGCAAATACTTAGTCCACCGATTCGTGACGTGCGCGCGCAACACACGTTGTGCGCGCACATTATGATGTATTCAGGCCCCGAAACTCACATATCTGTAGTGTTGCGAACATCGGCATTTGAAACATTACATTATTCTGTTTTTATTACATTGATCCTTGCTGTTGAAACATATATGTCACTTCTGCGTGAAGCTCGGCAATCATATTCAGATTAATTAATCCGTATGATACATGTGCAAAATGTAAACATAATGTTTTTGCTCTATTTCTCAGATGTCGGTTATGAATACATAGGACCAATGTATGATTTGAGATGGACCAATCATAATATTACCTGAGTGTGACGCGTCTATACAATGAATTAGAATCAATATGTTACAATGCTTGCAAACACTGTTGCGCTGATTACGAATATACAATTTATGTAGCCTATATTGGTTTTTTTTACTATGCACTTAATTATCCAGATGATGTTGGTAACCACCAAAAATGTCACTTAAATTGACATATGTATTGAATATTTGCTAACATAAAATGTCTTGAAATGTCATGTGATATGTTCTAAAAACATTATCATTATTGTAACACAAAAATATCATATATCTTATAACGTGAAAGGTTCAATGTTAAATCATCTACATTCTACATTCTAAACCGTTAACATAGTATATGAAAGTACAGTATAACATTAGTGACCTTGTTTTGACAAACATGTCATGTAAATATAATATTATCACCTATATTGTAGTGCCAACATAATATGCATTAGTTATTTAATGTTATGTACACATAATTAACACTGTAACATTTGGTTTTCCATGTAAAACACACGATGAAGAACAGTTTATTCTTATTGTTACACGTTAAACACATACATAACTAAGTGAAGGCTTTGATTTAAATAAACACGATTATATGTAAATAGAAAATTTGTGACAAATACATGCATTACACAGAAACACACAAACACACACACACACACACACACACACACACACACACACACACACACACACACACACACACGTTACATTTTGATGACATTTGTGCGGACCAACATTAGTACTTAATTCATGTGACTATCTTTACAGTTGTTATAAAGGATGATTATCATGATTCCTGCATCGAATTGATGAAATAAAAATGTTGCTCATAACATTATCATTGTGTTTATTCGAAGCAAACAACATATGTGAATATTGACTACAATACTTTTGAATGATGGATACATTTGTTACAAACTTAGATGTACGTCAAACCAACACACATCTTTAAGTTCGAGATACACATGTGACAATGAATTAATGAAGATGAAGATGAAGAGAGAGAATAAATCATGACATACATTGCAATGCTAATGATGTTTGGCACTTGTTGCTTATTTGATAGAAGAGAATGGAAACAAAAGAAAACAGCGCACAACGCCAAATAGTGAAGCAAATTCAACAATATATTATAGAATTAAAAAGGGGGTCAAAAGAAAACAGCGCACAACGCCAAATAGTGAAGCAAATTCAACAATATATTATAGAATTAAAAAGGGGGTCAAAAGAAAACAGCGCACAACGCCAAATAGTGAAGCAAATTCAACAATATATTATAGAATTAAAAAGGGGGTAACAAAAGAAAACAGCGCACAACGCCAAATAGTGAAGCAAATTCAACAATATATTATAGAATTAAAAAGGGGGTAACAAAAGAAAACAGCGCACAACGCCAAATAGTGAAGCAAATTCAACAATATATTATAGAATTAAAAAGGGGGTGCAAAAGAAAACAGCGCACAACCCCCTTTTTAATTCTATAATATATTGTTGAATTTGCTTCACTATTTGGCGTTGTGCGCTGTTTTCTTTTGTTTCCATTCTCTTAGTGTGTGTGGGGTGCTGAGCCACCCCTGCGTTTACAGCTGCAGACGCCATTATCCCCAACACGGTTATGTGGCACTTATTATTTAATGTTTAATTATCTCACTGTGGGAGTTGTGGTTTAATTTTTTATAAATCTTTTATCACTAAATTGATGGTATAGTCACTGCACTGTATATATTTATACATTTAAACTTTATAGGTAGTTAGGTAGTAGCGCACAGTTTTGTTTTTTGTTGTTATTTGATACAAACATGCATTGAGTGTTCACATCGCTCATATGCATTAATTCCTGAGTTAATAACATTTCAATACAGTATCCAATAACCTAAACGTCTATACAACAACACGGACACAATACACGAAGGACATATTTAAAAGCTGACAACTTATTAATGAAGTTATGGTTAAACATCGTATCACAATACCTGTAGCAATGTTTGTCCCTCTTGATACAGATGTTCATGGGAAAAAATCACAGGAACACACATTGGAGTTATATGATTGAAAATTTACATTGAGAAAAAACATCTTATTATTTTTCATCACATGTTCATTCTGATTATTATAAAAGATATGTTACAATTTAAAATGTGATATTAAAAAGGAGAAGATATCTGAAGAATGTGAGCTCAAATACGCTATATGCTACACATCATTGACACACACATGTCACACTACAAGTGAACATTATTATCTACAACGATTGCAGTAACTATTGGGTGTTAACATATTTTACATGTCTTGAAGGCCTAATATAATTTTAATGTGACACACAATATCGATTTGCTACACATTATTCCTTCAGGTACACACAAAAATATTTGGTGGTAACATTTTTCATCCAACCTGGTGATGAGTGACATACCGGTGCCACATTTAATTGTCCACACAGCAGAGAAGATAAAGGTGGGAGTACGATATGCATCCGTGTCCTAGGTGAATGATATTTGCACACATGTTTTTATCACAAACATTAATGAATACATCTAATTAGTATTATGACAATATAGTTAGTTGCTTACATGAAAAAAATGTGTTGATCACATTACGCCGTGTGTCCACACCACAGGCTGTCTGCTCACGGTCACCTACTACATTCACGGGAGGCTCCTCCTCCAAGCCCTGACGTATTTCGCTTTCCATATTATCTCTGAGTGCCAGATTGTACAAAATGCAGCAAGCAATAACAATATCTGACACTTTCTCAGGCTTGTATTGGAGTGCCGCACCAGTACGATCTAAGCACCTGAACCTCGTTTTGAGCAGGCCAAATGTCCGCTCAATGACAGATCTTGTAGATATATGTGCTACATTATACCTCTCCTCTGCTTCAGATTGAGGGTTTGGCACCGGTGTCAAAAGCCAAGGCCTAATTCCGTATCCTGAGTCACCTATAATCCATCGTGCACAAAAATGAAACAATTTGTGTAAACATTATTACATGAAACATTTAAGAGAAACACAATTGTGGTTTGTTAACACATCATAATATGTACTCACCCACCAGCCAACCAGCTCCAAAATAGCCTTGTTCGAAAGCATGGAAAACTGATGAGTTTCTCAGGATAGAGGAATCGTGGCTGGAACCAGGGAATCTGGCTACCACATGCATAATCTTCATCGTGGCATCGCATACCACCTGTACATTCAGGGAATGGTAGTGCTTACGATTGCGGTAAGCATGCTCACTCTGACTAGGAGGGATCAAGGCAACATGGGTGCAATCGATTGCACCCATCACACATGGTATCCCGGCTATGGTATAAAAGCCATTTCTCACTTCCAGCCACTCTGTCTGCTCGGTAGGAAAATGAATATAATTCCTAGCGCGTCTATTCAGGGCACATAGAAACTGGGTCAAGCCCCGCGAGAATGACGATTGCAAGACCCCGCCCACTATGCCCACTGTTGTCTGGAATGATGCGGAAGCAAGATAATGTAATGAGCATAGCATTTTAACAAGCCCAGGGACTGCACGACCTCTGGCTGTTACAAAATCTAAATCTACACGTATCTCTTCATAAAGAGATAAGATTGCTGCTGAACTCAAACGATAACGGCGGATGATCTCATCCTCACTCATCCCATCTAAAATGGTACGCTCACGGTACACACGTGGACGAGCCACCACTTCTCTCCTTTCTCTTCTCCTCTCGTCCCCTTGTCCTTGTCCTCTCCCTCTCCACTCCGCTCCCCTGTCCCTCTCCCTGTCTCTGTCCCTGTCCCTGTCCTCTCCTGGCCCTGTGACATCCTGGCCCTCTGCTATCCTCTCCTCCAATAGAATTCTCCGCCTTCTCATGAACAATCGTAGCATCTTCAGGCATGTAGCTGTCAATGCGCTGGTAATTGCCCTCCTTTAAATACCTATGTGATGATGTCACGTGACTTGAATCCGTGCAAGATGTAAAATAAACATATTGCACTTGCGAAAAGCAAGCGTGTATCCACTACAAATAATACGGATTAATTGTGTGTGTTAAGCAGTCAATGTTGAAATGTGACTATGATGTAACTTGAAGGTGAAGAAAAATAATGAATACTAAGTATTTATGGAGGTTACAATGCATATACCAGTTATTTAAGCAACACTGTCACGGGAGACTCCTGTGGCGGGTAGGATCTCGGTGGCCGGAACAGCACGAGCGTAGTAGGGGTCACAAGAAGGGGTCCAAGGCAGGCGGCAGGTAGCGAAGTCAGGTACAAGCACAGGTCCGAGGCAGGCGGCAGGTAGCGAAGTCAGGAAACAAGCAGAGGTCCGAGGCAGGCGGCAGGTAGCGAAGTCAGGTAACAAGCAGAGGTCGGCAACGAGGAGACTGGAACAGGACAGGGGAGCAAGGACAGGTCTGGGGGCATGGACTGAGAACAGGAACAAACAGGGACAAGCCATATTACCAGCAAGGGCTTTTACTGTGAACAGACTTCTATAATACAGGTACAGGAACAGATCAGGAATCAGAAGCATGTGCATAAGGACTCTGACTTCAAGCAAAGGCAAAACCAACAGACAGGAAGCAAGCTATAAAGGACAGAGACAGGAGCAACAAGAAGACAGACAGACAGAGGAACCCAGAGCCAACAGAAGGCAGCAGCACACCCAGTGGACAAGGAAGCTATGGCTAGGCAGGAGGTCTAGGCGATCCTGACATTACTCCCCCCTCTCAAGAGCGTTCTCCAGACAATCCTCCAGGCTCTTCCCGGAGGCCTTGATGAAAAGTGGACTCAAGGTGACCCACCTCTGGTGGTTTGTCAGCGGGCAGAGAGTACTCCACAGGTACAGACTGAAAAAGTCCATCAGAAAGCCGACAGAGGAATTCAATTCTTTCTCGGAACAGATGAATGTCAGGATGCATCAACCCAAATGCCAGAGAATCTGTGAGCAGTAAGCTTGACTTTGCAGAGTAGGTCACAGGCTCAGCAGAGGACGCATCAGATATTCGTAGATAAACGGAAGAACGTGCGCTTGTCTTCACAGCAGGAGCAGATGAGCCAGTAGATCCTCCTGACAACCCTCCAGGTTTAACCAAAATAATGCAGGTCCTACACTACACTGTGAAACCTTTCCTTTTACCTCTGTGAGAGGGGAAAAAACCATAATGGGTCTTGTTCCTGCAGCAAGTGAAATGACCTTCCAAGTTAAAAGGGTGAAGGAGGAGGAGTGAGCTCTGGGGGGAGGTGCCACAGCCTCCAAAGAGACATAGGTTAACACAGATACCCAGCAAGCTCAAACTCCCCCACCCACCACAAAGTAAATATATATTTATGTCAACCAGAGAGCTACTGAGCGTGGCAATTGTATATAACAAGAGACAGGGGGTGCCCAATGCTGCATCCAATTGACAAAACATATAAAGTAAAATACTTCAATAATAATAATTGGTTATTTAGTTGACCCTTTGGCCAAAGGCGTCATAAGCCTTGGTATGCAGGCTTATGACGCCTTTGGCCAAAGGGTTAACTAAATAACCAATTATTATTATTGAAGTATTTTACTTTATATGTTTTGTCAATTGGATGCAGCATTGGGCACCCCCTGTCTCTTGTTATATACAATTGCCACGCTCAGTAGCTCTCTGGTTGACATAAATATATATTTACTTTGTGGTGGGTGGGGGAGTTTGAGCTTGCTGGGTATCTGTGTTAACCCTCCAGGTTTAGCAAGGTGTCCCTGATGGAAGGCCGACTCACGATGGCCTTCGGACAACACTCCATATTTTGCAGGAACATAGGGATCAGCAACAACTCCGGACAACCCTCCAGGCTCTTCAGGGAAATCTTGATGGAAGGCCAAATTAATGTGTACGTCAAGTGCTGATGGGAAATCTGTGAGAGGTGCATTTATCCTCATCGGAAGAGCGTTGGCATCAGCATCAAGAATATTAGGCATAGCAAGGAACTTCACCAGGGATCCGTCTAACGTCATAGCAGGGGCATCGGGAATAGATACATCAGGCTCTTCACATGCGGCAGAGAGGACATATTCACTTTCCGTGGTCTCTTTTTGTGACCAATATATCTCTTTTAGTTTTGGAATCTGGAACTTCCCAATGGATACGTTCAACTCCATTGCAGAGGCATGGACATCAGGAATGTGGGCATCTAGGATGGGTGCAGAATTTTCACATGGGTAAGTGGGAACATAGAGTTCGCTCTCCATGGTCTCCTCTTGCGACTGCCGTTTCGTGGCATCACCCAATGAAAAACCAGCTATTCGAGTTTTCAGCTCTTCCTCCAGCGAGGCTCTGGTTATGCTCAGTATGGCCTTCAGCTCCTCATGCTGTTCTTTGGGGACACACTGGGTACTCAAATAATCTTGCAGCATCTTTATTTTGTAGGCAGTCTGGAAACTTTCTTCCTGCAGAACTCGCTGCTTTTCTTCAGCATTCACCCATTTCTCCTTGGTGTCCTGCAGATGTGTACGCAGTTCTCGCAGCTGACTCTGCAGCATATTTTCTGCTTGTGTGCGCCGCTCCAGGGAGACACGTTCTTCTTGCAGCACTCTCTCTGCATTCTGCAGTGCTGTCTGCACATCCAACTTTTCCTGGGCCAACTGTTTCTTCTCCTCTCCTAATTTATGGAGTTTCTTATCTCCTTCACTGACTTGGACATAGAGATTCTTGCACTCTTGGGTTACAGTTTCAAAACTGATATTTAACCCTTCGAATATTTCTCTCAATGAACATAGTTCTGTGTTGAAGTGGCAACTCTTCTCCTTAGAGGCTTCCAGCTCTGTAGTAAGCCTGTGAACCTCTTTTTGAGATGCTTCCAGTGCTGCGTCAACTTGAGCCATGAAAGTCTGGTACTGGGCAGAATCAGCGTAGGCCTTCTCCAGCTTACTTGACAAGATCAACCTGTCATTCTCCAACTGATATTTTTCTTTTTCCCAGTCACCCTCTGCTTTTTCCAGCGCTAATTGCATCCTTGACTTTTCTTCTATCAATAGTCTCTTCTCCTCTTCTGATTCATGGAGTCTTTTATCTCCTTCACTGGCTTGGACAGAGAAGTTCTTACTCATTTGGTTTATAATTTCAAACCTACTATTTAACTCTTCGGAGGCGTCTCTCATAGAACGTATCTCTGTTTTCAAGTAGCATCTCTCCTCCCGAACGACTTCCATCTCTTTTTTGAAGTAGCAAACCTCCTCCTGGGAGACTTTAAGCTCTGTATTAAGCCTGTCAATTTCCTTCATAGAGATTTCCAGGAATTCGTTACTTTTAGAAGCGAGGCGCCGATTCTCAGCAGCATCAGTATATGCCTTCTCCAGCTCAGCTGAAATGCCATCCAGGTCACTCTCCAACTGCTCTTTTTCTTTCTCCTGGAGAACACACTTAGCAATTGCTGAGGATAGACAGTTTTGTAGTGCAGAATTAGCTTCTTGCTCCTTATCTAAACGTCCATACAGACAATCAATCGCTTTCTGTGCAGCTTGAAGCGTCTGAGTAGGGGCATCTTTCTTCTCTTCCACTATTCTTGGGATACGTCTGTGAGTTGCCTTAAGCTGCAGCATATCTCTTTCATCAAATGCAGACTCTGAGGTTAAATTTTCATTCTTAATTCCTTCTGCAACTTCCACACTAATGCCTCCCTTCTTTTTCTTCTTCTTCCTTGCTTTGAGAAGTTCTGAAGAATCAGTGGTACTGTGTTCACATTTACTGCTCAAGACTGTTTGAGTGGGAGCCATAATTTCAGACACGGGGAAACCACTCTTCCCAAGAAACCAGTAAAGAGGAAATGTGTTTTTAAAACAGAAGCATTAGAATGAACAACAGGAATATTAGACACAGAGAGACACAAGATAGGAGAGCTGACCCTTTGAGACTTTAGCATCAGTCACAGAGATTTATAAATGCAAGGAAAAACATAGACAGAGAAACCTGTAGTTATATCTGAAACTTTAGAAATCAGGCGTAGGGATATCATATAGACAAAGAAAACCTGCAGTTGAATCTGAAACTTTAGATATCAGGCATAGAAATATCATAGACAGCAGGAAACTAATACAGAGAAAACTTGTAGTTAGATCTGAAACTTTTGACATCGGACATAGGAATATCAGACAGAGAACCCTGCAGTCAAATCTGAAACCTTCGATATCAGGCGTAGGGATATCATATGTGCAGAGAAACAAACTTTAGGGGAACTTGCAGATAAACCTGAAACCTTAGAACCAATCATATGAAAAACTACAGATTGCTGTGATTTTTCCTGCATGCAGTAACAAAATAATGGAAGCACTCTTGTCTTTTGAAATGGGAACCCTGTGAACAGCAGTGGTCCAACCAGGGATGCAGAGAGAAGCCTTGTCCAGGAAATGAAAAGTCAGAGTCTAAAAAGGTGGCAACAGGTACTGCAAGGGTTAACCCAGGCACTGCACAAAACGAAAAATCTCAAAGAAAGCTGCAATAGTCTCTACAGTTCTAGTCTCAGAAAAAATGTTTTTTTCATTATGAACGCAATAATTCTTGCAGAACACTTAGCAGCAACAAAAAAAAACCTTTCAAAATCCCAACTTGGATTTCCAAAAAAGAAACGAAAGTACTTATCTTCAACCATGCGGATGTGGTCTGCTGCAGCAGGCAGGAAAGGGTGCAGGCAGAAGAAGAATCTGTTCCAGCGAGATCCAGAAGTGGCCTTTGCTTTCTGTCACGGGAGACTCCTGTGGCGGGTAGGATCTCGGTGGCCGGAACAGCACGAGCGTAGTAGGGGTCACAAGCAGGGGTCCGAGGCAGGCGGCAGGTAGCGAGGTCAGGTACAAGCAGAGGTCCGAGGCAGGCAGCATCCTCACCTCCAATAGAATTCTCCGCCTTCTCATGAACAATCATAGCATCTTCAGGCATATAGCTGTCAATGCGCTGGTAATTGCCCTCCTTTAAATACCTATGTGATGATGTCACGTGACTTGAATCCGTGCAAGATGTAAAATAAACATATTGCACTTGCGAAAAGCAAGCGTGTATCCACTACAAATAATACGGATTAATTGTGTGTGTTAAGCAGTCAATGTTGAAATGTGACTATGATGTAACTTGAAGGTGAAGAAAAATAATGAATACTAAGTATTTATGGAGGTTACAATGCATATACCAGTTATTTAAGCAACACTGTCACGGGAGACTCCTGTGGCGGGTAGGATCTCGGTGGCCGGAACAGCACGAGCGTAGTAGGGGTCACAAGAAGGGGTCCGAGGCAGGTGGCAGGTAGCGAAGTCAGGTACAAGCACAGGTCCGAGGCAGGCGGCAGGTAGCGAAGTCAGGAAACAAGCAGAGGTCCGAGGCAGGCGGCAGGTAGCGAAGTCAGGTAACAAGCAGAGGTCGGCAACGAGGAAACTGGAACATGACAGGGGAGCAAGGACAGGTCTGGGGGCAGGGACTGAGAACAGGAACAAACAGGGACAAGCCATATTACCAGCAAGAGCTTTTACTGTGAACAGACTTCTATAATACAGGTACAGGAACAGATCAGGAATCAGAAGCATGTGCATAAGGAGTCTGACTTCAAGCAAAGGCAAAACCAACAGCCAGGAGGCAAGCTATAAAGGACAGAGACAGGAGCAACAAGAAGACAGACAGACAGAGGAACCCAGAGCCAACAGAAGGCAGCAGCACACCCAGTGGACAAGGAAGCTATGGCTAGGCAGGAGGTCTAGGCGATCCTGACAAACACTCATTAATCTACATTTGCAAATAACATAAAAGTAACTTTTACAAAAAAACGTTACATCATGTTGAAGTGTGCATGGTATTGTCACATGTTGACATGAACTAATTAAAATGTGCATATGCATAATTAAAAGGCAGATGGAGAATTGCAATTGATTATGTTAAAATAATCTGTAAATGATGTCCTCTTATAGATCTGTGTAGCACTTAATATGACATGATTGCACTGCATTGTGTAAAATGTAATCATGCAATGTTATTGAGTGTGCAATTGCTGACTTCATAAAAACAGGAATGTCACAAAGCACATGTAAACATAACGAATAAGAGCTATATCTTAGTTGTATCATGCGTTATCCATTAAAAACAATACATAATGTATAACAACATTACTAAACGCATGATCAGTGATATGTGTCAATTATTTTACATTATATGATCAAAACAAAGACACTTAACTAACATGTTCCACATGATGTGAACTGTTCCTTTAAGAGTTTACTATATGACTTTCCCTTCACACAGCATAACATAAACAGTCATGTGACACGCAAATCCTATTAACATTCACCACTAAGATGTTCTAAAAATAATGAATGTAAGCGGTGACACGATAAAGTGAATTACATCGACACTGTAATGTCAAGTAAAGTTTTATTTGGACATATACCACGTAAACACCCATATAAAGTTATACGTCTCCGCTCCATTGACTCCATAGATGTTAAGATGAGCTATTTTTTCTAAGTGCCATCCCGCCAACCTTGCCGATCCTTCTCCCCTGCAACTTGCCAACTTTAGTTGGCGGGACGATTTGGCGTACAAATCTTAAATCTAGAGTGCCGATCAGCAGCGATAAGCTGATCGGGGCTACTAAAATACAGGCGATTTCAAAAAGTGGCGTATGGTGCCGAAAAGTGGCTTATCGGCACTCGCATGCTGAAAAGTTTTTATAGGGAACAAAAAATGCCAATTTTTGAGACTTTTCGGCGCTTACTGAATCGGGAAGGCAATTTTGGCAAGAAAATGTCAAAAAACGGCTTTTCGGCGCTTACTGCATAGAGCCCCTAGTTCTAGAACATTTGGGGCAGCTATACATACCCTTCCAACTCCTGATGATGTCACTGGTCACGGGACATACTGGGGAGTGGCCATCCTTTCCGCATAGTTATCCTTCATCACATGATGGGGGGGGGTTAACTTGAGTGAGCCCACACAGTTAACCCATTAAGGCTGTTAACCTTTGTATTAATTAGTAGTCCTCAGGGGGGAGTGGAGGAGCTACACCCAGATCCATAAAATGTTGCTAAGCTTTAGTATGCCTCAACTCCCATTCATAAGAAAATATTAGCATCTTATTGTGGATCTCAGCAGTAGAGCTCATTGTTAGCACTGACACCAGCATGTTAAATTCCTGTCAGACGTCTCATCCCGGGCCCTACTCCTGGCCTTTTGCTTGCCTGGCACCCCCACAAGAGTTAAAGGGACTGCAGTTGTCAACAGGAGGGATATGAATTACTGTACTACAAAGCTTCCCAGTTCATCCGCAAGACCAGCACTGTATGATTAGATACTACCTATATATAACTTCAAGTCATTGGCAAGTCATTGGCTCAGTATGTTTCAATTGAATGTTTACTGCATTAAATCTCCTGGAAACATTAAATTGCCCTAAAATACATCGCAGTCACAAGCATCACAGATTTAAAACAGGATCATTCATATTTTTTATGAAAATATTCAAATTAATTATCAAAACTGTTGAGAATTTTTTTTTTAAGATTATATAGAAAATAGCACATGGTCATGTAGAAAAGACAAAAATCGCAGACACATTTTTGTCTGTTCTTGGTGGAAATGTTGGTGGTGGTTTGTGGTTTGTGCCTTTTGCTGTTTGTGTCCAGCCAGTTACCTAACGTACTAACACATTGTAACTTTCAATAACTTTTAATTACTGTGCGTTTCCACGTTGAATTGATACTAGAGATGTGCAAAAAATTCACTGAAGTTTGGGAATCAGGCCTGTTTTTGCTATGAAAGATTTAATTAAACTCTGCAAACTTTGCAAAAATGTTTTGCCATTTATTAAAAGTCAATGTGCAAGCTCACATGATGCTTTATGTACTGCCAAGCATAGCATTTAAGGCAAAGCAAATTTGAATAAATGTGCACATCTCTACCTATATGGCATATGGTATTTACTCCATAAATGACATTGCTTAATCTTGTATAAGGTAAGGAGCGATGCATTGTGGAGGCCAGCGGCAGGACGTTCAATACGTATCTAGTGATTCTGCACCATTGATCTAGATTTAGGACAGCTTTATGGGCTTCAGCTACTGTGAAGTGGAGCGGTTTGAGATCTTGCGCCACCTGGTTCGGCCATGTTTTCTTTGGAGCATTTCAGTCCATTTTCCACCCTATGGGTCATATGGTGTTGAGGCACTGGTATTGGTAGTCTGGTGATGTCCATACAGCAGACGTGGCCAAACCACCTAAGTCTTTGTCGCTTAATGTACTGGTCGATTGTGGATTGGTTTTGACAGGCTAACCGTACATCTTCATTTTTCCATCGTCTCGTTGCGTAATATGTAGTATGTTACGTAGACATCTTCGTTGGAATCGTTAGAGTAGGTTCATATCGCTTTTGAGTAGTGTCCATGTTTCTGAGCCACACAGTAAACTGGTGCGTATTGAAGCGTTAAAAATTCGCATTTTTGTTACATCTCTACCTGATACCTTTATTTGCTAGCTGGCTTTTAAATCTGTCCATAGTAAGTGCATATGTGGTCTTCAAAATTGGACTCTGTCATTAATGCAATTAACCATTTGTATATGTATCTAAATAATTGTTGAATTTCCTCCCCCCAAAAAAAATCTTATATAAATCACAAATAACTTCCAAATGAGTGAATAGACTTTTTTTTCCAATGTATGTCCTTTTAGGAGATATTGTCATCTGTTAAGACTTCTTGTGAAGCATAGTCTGCAGCAGGGGTGCGCAAACTGGGAGCATGAGAATTTTTTTTGGGGGGGGGCCTACAGAGGCCCTGCGCTCTTCCCAAAGGCATTAAGATTGAATGCTGGGGAACGGCGAAGGCTTCTGTAAGGTCCCTTACCTTAGCTTAGATGGCTTAGTATCAAATGACACCCAGGGTCACGTGACGCCACATTGCCATGGCGACATGATGTTAAAACTCCGGAGCCAAGGTAAGGAGGGGGGGCATGAGCAGGAGGGGGGAGCCGGCAGGAGGACGCAGGAGTGAAAGATTGCGCACCCCTGGTCTACAGAATGGTCTCAATTTAAAGGTGTATTCTCATTTCACAACAGCTTTATCATTTCAGTTGAAAAAGTCTTACTCAAAAAGTTAAATAACAAATATGAATGCTCTCATATACATGATGAAATATTGCTGTAGTGGTTGGAGCTAAATTCTAAACTATCATAAGATACATTCAACATGCATTCCTCTGTTAGGACACACATTCCTGGTGTAAGACATGTATTTTCACCCCACCCACAAATAGACTCATGTACATTTGGTATGTATAAAATCAAGGGGTTTTAGCTTTTTCATGCTTCTAGGTACATCAATGTTTCTGTTGATTGTGGCTGTTGTGCTGAAGGTTTATTGATTTATTGTATAACTTCAAACATGAGAGGAGATGCAGTTCCTGCAAGCCCACAGAGACTGTCTGACGCTCAGAGTATTCATACATAAGTAATACATTAGTTCTTAGAAAATTCACTATGAATCACTAGTTAGTCTCAGAAGACAGTATTTATATTAATATTTCTCCAAAATGAAAAAAAAAAAAAAACTGCTGCAGGATTGCACAATTCTTATATTAGGATTTCAAAAGTCTTCTGTTCCAAGTCAATATGTCCAAGATGGGGTTATTCATACGCCACTTTGGCATATAGACAGCACCATCATCTTTCTCCATTTCCTCACCCTACTAAATATACCCTTCCTTGAAACCATAAACGTCAAAAGTTGAGTCAACAAGGAAGAGG
This sequence comes from Ascaphus truei, assembly GCF_040206685.1. Classification (NCBI taxonomy): domain Eukaryota; kingdom Metazoa; phylum Chordata; class Amphibia; order Anura; family Ascaphidae; genus Ascaphus; species Ascaphus truei. Next base: position 411,277,145 of record NC_134483.1, on the reverse strand, counting down.
TTGAAAAAAAATATCCATAATTTCTTTGATATTGTTTTTTTTATGTCACTCAAGTAACTTTATCTGGCATGGGATGCTGGTCTTCACATGGAAAGAATTATAAGTTGTGTTCAGACTTAATAACTCATTCGTGTTCTGATCCCCTGGTGCTTAGTTTAGGATGCTCTGTCCTTCTCATAATTAACTGTGCTATTCAATGCTTTTGTGAAGATTTGGTTGATAAACACTGTATAGATAAACATGGTGCCATAATTCATTGTAGCCAGAGTATCATGGCAGACAATGGCCACTGTTACCTTAAGATAGGAAAAGATGTGGCTTCTATATTTTTGGAGCACAGATCAGGAAACACAGAGTTGTGCTCCACTTGTACACAAGATTCCTGAGTACGTGCAAACTGTACTGTAGGTGCTTCCTTTTTGTACCCCTTGGAGACTAACCACTCCCATAACATCCCCCTAATATTCAGTTATTCTTTTTTAATATCATTGTAGTATGCTGTATACACACTCATTTTTGTCTATCTAAAAAAACACTAACTTTTTACAAGACTGACCCCACAGCTTTAAGAACCGGTAACAAAATGATTCTTCTAGAATCAATGCAACATTTCCTGAATCTTTGTCTGCGGCTCTGTTTTCTAAATCTCTCTGCTGGCTTCCCTTTAATTACTTTAATAACTACAATATGTTTATCCTCTCCTTTGGTGTGCTAATATACTTTTCTGCTCATCCCTATACCTTATCTATTTATTTACATAATGTAGAGTGTTTGATATGCACTGTTGCTTCCAAAGAGGACCTTGGTAATGGTCAGCTCTCACCCTCTTGCAGCACTCATGCTTGGAGGTATTCCCCTCCTCCACGGGTGTCACCGGAGGAAAAATCCACAGGAGGACCAATTACAAATAAAAGAAAGCACAAGGTGCACCGATGGTGAAAGGTGTATATTGAGCAAAACAGACACATGCAAATAGTGAGTTTCACATTAAAAGTCTGCTGTCCAAAGCATCTGATGCAGATTTATCTCCTTTTTGCCCCGCTCCGTGGGTGTCTGGCTCAGTGGTAGTCAGCATGCAGAGGTTTGTGTTCCCTCGCGCAGGGAACAGCTGAAACCTCACATCACACGGTCTACAGTTCCTCACAGCCACTTCCGGGTGTTCTATCTACAGTATCTATCTTCTTCTGCCACTGTAGTTATCTGTCTCTCCACTTACATCTCTGTATGTCTTTCATCCTTCTGAGCTGCTTCAGCCACCACACTTCAATTTAAACCATGTTAAGGAATCTTGGGGAAGCTAACCATGCAATCTCTCCAGGCATGGACAGTGATAAAAAGCTGGGCTTTATGCCAAACCACCGACAGCAGCTGCGAACAACCTGGCGAGATGAAGTCGCGTACAGAGAAGAAGCAGGCTATCCAAGAAGCTTCAAAATTCTTCGTAAAAAGATCGCTGTGGAGGCACACAGGAGTCCAAGATGGAAGAGGAACTAGACCACCTTCAGAATCAGAGGGAGAGGCAGAAGCTGAAGCAGGAGCAACCGGAGGTATTGATGACAGTGCTATAGTAATATTATTTTTTCCGTCTTTATCTTGTTCCTCATTCTGTGTACAGTACAGTAGTTCATTGAGAGAGGAGAGGTTTAGTGTACATCATTACTGCTGTTTATATACTGTACATTTTACTGTACAAACAGATTAGACTGAACACAAAACCCCACCTCCCCCCAGGCCACCCTTTTTTCAGTATTTATATTTGTATTATACATTACAGTATATATTATTAAATAATATTCTTATAAATGTGCATTATTCATGTTTCCCCATGTTTTAGAAATGTTTTCTAAATGTTTATCCAATTTCAATCTGCCAAAAGAACTTAATAAAGACTGCATTATGTATTATTCATGATTATTTTTATATTTGTATTTTTTGGTTCCTGATAAAATAAAATAAATATTTATTCACATTCCTGCTAGTCATAATCATTTACAACAACCACAAACCCCCCCCCCCCCCACCCCTACAGTACACCAATGAATAAGAATGAATGACAAAACAACATGAATCAGTTAATGGTTTTTTTAACTCTCAATTCTCACAATGCTGTGCAAATCGGATTTACATTTCAAAATCGAGAAGGGATTTTCCAAAGTGTTACCATAAACAAAGCCTCAAAGGGTTGGGGTGGGGTGATTACACGCAGACACACTGAGGCTTTGTAGCTCGGCTATGGACGGATTAAGAACACAATGGCAATATTCAGAAAATTAACGACTCTGTGGAGAGAGGGGGTTGGGTGACACATGCGTAGTAAGCAGCAAGCTCCCATCTCTAAAAGGATTAGAGTACACGCAGGCGCAGTGAGGCGATTGACGCTCGGCTAGGGACGGATTAAAAACACAATGACTAACTAACTTCAGAAAATGAATGACTCTGTGGAGGTGTCTGTCGATAAGAGTTTGTGTGTGCGTGGGGGAGGGATGAAGGATTAGTTGTGCAGCAGTTCAAAGAAATAACATACTATACTGTACTGTAGAGTACAGTATTTCAAAAGGCAGTTCATCATAATACTGTAATTTGATCCCTACACCACCAAATACAGTACTTAAAAAGCACACAAATGAACCATGTGCAGGCAAACACACAGATTTAATATCGTAATTTCAAGATTGTTTTTGCAGGCTTGTGGATAAAATAACAGTCAAAAAATCATAATTAAAAATTTTTGGGGGGCACTCAAGCAAGCAGTGGTGGGTGAAGTTACAGGCGCATGAGCAGGCGTAAACTAGCTCCCATCCGAAAGAGGATTACACACAGGCGCACAAAGAGAGAGATGATGCTCTGTGCAAATCAAATTCGAGAAGGGATTTTCCAAAGCGTTGCCGTAAACAAAGCCTCAAAATTCCCATCTCAAAGAGAATTACACGCAGGCGCAGTGAGGCTTTGTAGGTTGGCAATGGACGGATTCAGAACACAATGGCAAGATTCAGTAAATTAACGGCTCTGTGGAGAGGGGGGGGGTTGGGTGACTCATGCGCAGTAAGCAGCTAGCTCCCATCTCTAAAAGGATTACACGCAGGCGCAGTGAGGTTTGGTAGGTCGGCTATGGACGGATTAAGAACACAATGGCAAGATTCAGAAAATGAACGACTCCGTGGAATTTCAAATCCTTGAGCTAGCGTTCGTGGGGGAGGGGGCTGCATGGTACAGCTGCATGAAGTTCAAAGCTAAAGACATACTTTGATTTCAAAAGGCAGTTCATCATAATTATACACCCCCAAATACAGTACGTAAAAAGCACACAAATCAACCATGTGCAGTCAAACGCACAGGGTCGCAGTAAAAAGCTACAGCACAGATTGAATATTGTGATACAGTAAGATGGGTTTTGCAGGCTTGTGGAGAAAAAAAAATTACAATAATTTTTTTTTTTAATTTTGAATTTTTTTTTTGGTCACTCACGCAGGCAAGCAAGCAGTGGTGGCTGAAGTTACAGGCGCATGCGCAGTAAATTCCTGCTGTCAAGCAGGAATGTGATTGAAACCAGACACACGTTCAAAGGAATGGTGTGGGAGAGATGTACTGCATTGCACAGAAGATAAGAAGTTGAAATACCCAGTTCATGCCAAGCTGGCTCGGGATGCCCCATGGGTGGGACATACAAATTGACCAATGGGAAACGCACCGACATTCTGCCGCCTCCCCCAGTCAACCCATTGCCACCAACTGCGCAGGCTCCACTTTCTCTGGCAAACCAGAGGGTCCTCCCCACAGGGGGTCTCTGTTCTCCGGACCCAGTACATACGGAGGAATATGGTGTTTATGTTTTTACATCCATTATGTCCGTGATACTAATCACTTGAATGGACCCGTTCTGATAGGGTACTCATGGTATTCTGAGCCTATTGGTTCATGGAGCAACAAGTCTCCACTCTGTAGCGTTATAAATACCTATTATGGGGCAGGTTTTATACAGACTCCTACCCCTGATGAAGCGTGGCACACACACGAAACATGTGTCGGCGGTAGAGTAAGACGTCGCAGGAGTGACGTCATGGAGGAAGCTGCAGGCAGTCCGGATCCTATCCCAACTATCACGGCTTGTATACCAGATACTTTTTCACTGCGCATGGGAGGATCTTACTGCACAGCCCCAGTTTGTCCTTGGGGACTGTGCATCAGAAATTATATATGTACATGCTCACTATAGTGGATGTATGATCAGACATCAATAGACCATCATTGTTTTATGGGATTAATGGTATTTGCCTACCTTCCCCTATTACACTGCATAAGACTTGACTGACATTTGCTAGCGTATATTATTCTATCTGCATTTTTATCATAGCGGATATATGAGAAGTCTTTTACTCTGTCTGTTTGTGTTTGGGGAAAACCTAGGTATGGTTGTGATTGTATTTCCTCGGGTGTAATTTATATAAGGAGATTGATGTAATACATCTACTTATATGACCTATATGTGCACAGATGCATATGCTGCTTCAGATGGTCATACTAAGACCGAGCAACTGTTATAGGACTATGTGGGCACAATTTTATATATACTCTAACACTGTTACTACTCGTGATATGTGTCACGGTTGTGCTCGCCACGAGCCAGGACCGGACCGCGGGGCTGAGGTGGGGTTGTATAATCACCGACCTTAGACCATGCAGACTGATCCGGAATGCGTAGTTCGTAGTCGTACATAACAGGGTCGGAACTGGAGAGGGCAGCGTAGTCAGTGGACGAGCCAGGGTCAGGATAGGAGATATCAGGGTAAACGTTATCAAAACGGAGTTTCGGTAACAGGAATGCTTCAGAGCAGGAGTCCAGAACGAGCCTGTGCAAGGAGATCGAGCTACAGACCTCAGGACTAGTAGACCGGCCTCTGTTAAGGGAAGAGCAGCAGGCCACAGGAAACAGGGAGCTGAAGTTACGCTGGAGATCCACCGCTTCAGCACAGGAACCAGTACACGGCCTCTGCATTAGAGAGAGAGCAGCAGGCCCAAGGAACCAGAGACAGGCCTCTGCTATGGGAAGGGCAGCAGGCCTCAGGAAATAGGAAGCTGAAGTTATGCTGGAGATCCACCGCTTCAGCACAGGAACCAGGACACAGCCTCTGCATTAGAGAGAGAGCAGCAGGCCCCAGGAACTAGAGACAGGCCTCTGCTATGGGAAGGGCAGCAGGCCTCAGGAAACAGGAAGCTGAAGTTATGCTGGAGATCCACCGCTTCCGCACAGGAACAAGGACACAGCCTTTGCATTGGAGAGAGAGCAGCAGGCCCCAGGAACCAGGAACTAGGATCATGGACTAGGAACAAAGAACATGATCATGAAAACAGCAACAGGGTGGCCAAGACAGGTGGCTGTGGCAAACACAGTGAACATCCAAAAGGATTATGCTCAGCAGAGACGCATTGTGGGAAAGCTGTATTTAAAGGTCAGTGAACCAATAGCAGAAGGGGTGTGGGACAGCATTGCTCTAATGACTGAATCCAGGCTGGGGCTGCAGTAATAGCTTGCACAGCTGCAGAATATATCATGGGGAGTGTTCCAGGACTGCACAGGTCTGTAAGGCAAGGTAAGCAGTAAACCAAGGTGTGGATTCCTTACAATATGTCTATTGGAGATGCATATGTCTGAGACCAGATAGCTATATAAACATATAAGATTACACTGTTTACTCTGTATAGCTTATTAGGCAAGCACTAAAATCAGTATATGCTTGTGGACAGAGAGACTCTGTTTTTAGCTACATTAGCAACTGTGTATTATAGCTACTAGCAACAAATGTTATTTAATTGCTACATTCTGGAAACATCTCTCTAGCCAAGCCTTTGACTTAACTATTAAAGTCACTGTTTTAGGTATACATGGGATTTATAGGATATTCCATACGGATTTACCTACACATCTGCATCTTTTTGAGGATTTAGGATTAAGAGACTGTCTATTTAGGACTATCCATTCATTTTTTTCAGAATCCTCTTTACTCCGTTACAGGGATTTTTATGGTTTCTAACTATTAAGAGTTATACTAATTTGATGTAATAAAAATGTATTGTTTTGTATTTTTAGCCTCTCCTTGTAGCTGTAGTGTCCAATATAGTAGGACAACCACTTAAGGGCTATTAGTGCCTAGAAGGAGTGATATTTGGCATACAGTGCAATATTATGGGGTTCTTTTGACCCTATCTTTGGGGTTGTTTCTGTCTGTTTAATAAATTGAACAGGATTCACAAAAGCCTATGATGTTAACCTAAGAGATCTGCACCAAATATGAGAAAAAGATAAACACGTTTGATACATGTCGCTGATCAAAAATGCTGCGAAAGCAACATTTTGCTCCATGTTTTTGGAACTGGAACATCAGTAATTGATACAGACCCCATTATTATGGATATTAATAGCAGAGATTTGCAACAGTTTTGCAGTTCACTTTTAGAACATTTTTGGAACATGTTTAAGAACTGTTCATATTCACAGAAAAAATGTTTGCCATTTTGATGCAAAAGTTTGTTACTTTCCCCAAACTTACATATCAGCATATTTAAGTGCTGCTAGAGCAATTTCAATATCAATTCCTGATTGCAATGCTGGAGGAATTAGATGGTTCTCGCATAGGCACTGTAGTATTGTAGGTGGTGCTGACAGTGTTGGATGTGGTCCGGCAATCACACACTAGTGCTATTGCACACTTAAAGGAGTTGAGGTCTTACTGTAACTGTCACTGTGTAAAGTCAGTCAGTAATCATCACCAGCTGGCTCCATGCTGACTCCGAATGCTGGAACTGTACGGTCATCAATTGTTTTGTCAGGGATTTTGTTAGATAATCAACCCCCAAGATGGCAGTGGTCTCGAGCATGGACAACATTAAAGTGCTTATTACCCTCTTAACAATAATAATAATAATAAAAAATGAACACGCATTATATCAGCACAGTACAGGAATGTGAATGAAGAATAGGGAAGTGGTGTATAGCTTTCGATAATAAATTATTTAAGAATCTTAGAGGAATTGTGATGACATATGCTTTTTAATTAACCGATAATGAGGGGAAATTCTCAATCTAGACCCTAATATCAAGTACCAAACATGCTTGAAAATGTTTTTTTACATTCTGGTGACTGGGTGGTTTGACTCATTTTTGGGAGGAAAGACCCAATTGTTACTTACGGATTAATTTCTCTGATGTTACTATAATCTTTGTCTACCTTTGATGAGGTTAACGATAGTAGAAATTCATTTTGTTGATGTTGGAAATATTTTGATGAAACCACAGTAGAAACATAAACAATTGCTAACACAGTTTGAAGGTTATGCGTGAAACTACCGCAGTGCGAACTGGTGCACTGTTGCACAAATATTCCCATTCCAGTTTCTGTGCAATAGTGCCCCAATCAGCACTATTGCTGGGTAATGAATAACCCCCTTGGTCTCCTAAGTATATTGTAATATTTTAAGTGTGGGAAAACATTGCTTTCATATTTGAAAGAGACATCTTTTATTTATGTTATGCTACAATAATCAGGCCATTTAAACAATGCCAACATAGTTCAGAATACATCTGAAGGTGTGATCTCCAGGAAAACAGGAGACCTAAATAACGTGTTATAGGCTACAGTATTCTGATACGCATACTGTACATTGGAAGGTAATTGTTAATCTCATGGCCAAACCACTAGGAAAATTCTAGGTAAAAAAACAGCCCCAGATTTATCGAAGAAATTCCCATTGCTCTTAATCAAGTCCGTTGCCTGAGCGAGGAGGATCTGCAGACCGTTTTTGAGCTAGGGGCTACCTGGAAGTTCACTTTAAGTTCCACCTCCTGGCTTGTTGGCCGACTTGCTTTTAATAGAATACATTGTTCTGCATTTTTACATGTTTTTCTGTGTGGAAACTTGGACAAAATATTCCCCCACATAGGCATGTTTTAAACAAATGAACTCTCAGTAACTCCTTTTTAAAATCATACTGTCTTATATGGTAACACATTGAATCATGAAACACTGCATAAATACACATCCAAAACTTACATTTGAAAATGGGTGTTTGCACTTCCAAAATTCTTCTTTTATTTTATGTGTTTTTTTTCTTTTATTGTGAGCACAATAGCTTATTGTTGTACTTAACAACGGATTGGATACATATATGTGGGGGGTGAAAGTGGTTAGAAAACAAAGCAAACAAGAAACAGAAATAGCATAACACACACAATGTCATGCAAATAAATATTGTAACTATCTTTAATGGGCATCTTTATTCTCATTTAAATTTCAATACAAACTACAAAAATATATAGGTCCATATTTACTGAGAGCTCGTATTTCATAAGACATCTTCCAGCGTTGGAATGTACCTTACATGCCATGCAAGTGAGTGTCTTTGGAATTGCACCACTTAGTAAATTTTCCCTATTATATTTTAAAGCTGCAGTTCAAGCTGCCGTTTTTTTTTTAAATATATATTTTTTTCCCATTCAATATGTGCATCAATACAATCTGCACACTGTCAAGTGATTAGCTAAGCAGCAAATCGATCAATTCTCCTGTAAATTGATCGCTTGCTCAGGGTTTTTTAATTCAGTTCTTGCACAGCATTCTGGCAATGTAGTCCTTGAATATGATTGACTGGGTAGTTACTAGATACAATTGGTGCACTGCTAGAGAGAGGGCAAGGCGAAGAGCCAGAGCCTATCAGAAGGGGAAGGGGGCTGTCACTTTGGAAATGCTTCCTACATTAGAAACATTAAAAATGTCTTTAAAACATTTTTTTTAAATGCTACAAGTATTTTCTCATAGTAAAGAACTGATTTATTAAAAAAAAACACATGTAGGATATTGCTTGGACTGCTGCTTTAATTGAGATGAAACGCGGTGGCATTTAAAATCTGAGCATTGCTTTAATTCAGTACTGCAATCTTGTTCATAAGAAGAGTTCCACTTAGCTCAAAGACCCATATTGACATATGTTATGACCATATTGTTATATGTGCAGTGTGTGTATTAGTGTAGACCGGTTTTAACCCTACAGTGTTGCACTATGATCTGTGTCTGTTTGTGTTTTTTCCCCTACATGGCCTGTCAAGCAAGTGTGCTGATCCCCTGAGGAGTACAGGATTATCCAATGAACTTTTGGCGCCAGGTTTTTCTTTGTTTTCATTTTTCTGTTAGTACTGACAGTATTACTAGGCAGCCTTTATATATATATATATTGTACTTGTCACACTGGTGTTTTAGTCTTTAGCGCTTGTTCACATTTTTTCTTTTTCCCATGGATCTGCAGCGATATGGGCGAGCCAGCTGCACAGAGAGCCGCCTCATTCTGTGCATATCTCGCCAGCGATCACTGGGTTTTAATAAAAAATGTAATACTAGTGAACAGGAGCAGGGGATCTCCGTAGCAGAACCGCATTGATTTTTGAGATGACGCAGTAAAATAGCAGCAGCTAAGCAAGACAGCTCTTCTGTCTCTCACAGCTCTCACAGTTCTGCAGAACTAAAGTACAGCAGGGGTGGTGAACTCCTCCCATAGCAGAGACAGAGTTCTGGATTGGTTCTTGGGTGTTGCCCTTCCCCGAGGTGGAAAACAGAGCAGGGGCAGGGCGGACCAAGGAGTGAACGGGCTCCGGCTGAGCCAGTCACCGTGATGGGCGGGGTCAGGTTTTGCCACCGAAGAGCTTGCAACTAACTTTTGCAGAACTTGTAACTTACTTGCAAACCAATGCGGTCCCGTGTTTTCGGCGGGAACGCCATCTTGTTTGCGCAGTACATGCGGTGGACTCCATTTTAGAGCACACAGCACCGTCCATTGAACAAAAGGTACACAGGTTCCCTGGTGACGCATCAGGGGCCCGTTCCTCACATTTTAAATTAATTGTAGAACAATCCATACTGATAAAAGGTGCACAGGGTCCCCCAGCCTAAAACTGAAAGGGGCCTGTCCCTATCTTGAATGAGATGCGGGATTCACGGTCCCTGGATGATTTCCCACAGGGTGTGCCCCATAAGTACATTTTAGGTACCCAGAGTCCCCAGCCTGCAACTGAAAATGCCCTGGCCCCATCATTTTCTTGGAGAGCAATTCCCATAAGGACAGTTGTAAGCATCGGGTAAACATGGACAATTCTTCTCCCTCCTTCTGGCGGAGAGCACGGAACAGAGCCAAGAGTTCATCTTCGTTATCCTTGACAGTATAGGCCTGGGTGAGGAGCTCGACCAAGTCCTGGGTGGTGACTTCTCCCTCGGTATCGTGGTGCATTCGTAAAAGTTGAGCAGCTAGGGGACATAAACACTCGACTATTCGCTGCCTCTTCACAGTCTCTGAGCAGGACCATTCGTCGAGCACGTGCAGGGTATGTTCCCTCCATGCACCAGACTCTTCTTCTCCGACGGGAGTGAGTGATATTCCCGGAGAAGGCCTTGAGTTTGCGGTAGTTCTGAGACTACATTAGGGCATCCACCAGTTGTGGAAGTATCACCCCCAAATCCAAGCCGCCGGTCGACAAGCAACTATGGTAGTCATGCCGATAGCTAGGGACTTGCTCCGTTCCTTCTGGGGATATAGGAATGACGCGGAATTTCAGCCCGGTAAGTTATTTCTGGTGTGGGTCCTGGACTGAAAGTCATCATTGCTTTTGGCAGATCTGGTTATATCAATGGACAAACCGTTGGCAGGGCTTCAAGAAAATATAGGGCCAGGGGGCCATCTTCTTTACATATTTCATTGCCCGCGGTGAATATGATGATACTTCAACAGTTTGCAAGGTCCCACTTTCAGCCTATGAGCCGGGCGTTGGCTAGACCGGGGTACCGCTTTAGGTAGGTGCAGACTTCCCGCGGAGGTGTATCGATTGGGACGTCCCCCACTGCGACAGCGTGGCGGGGAGATTGGTTAAACTCCACGCCTACTTGCGGACGTCTTGCTTGGAGGGTACAAACATTGTTCCCTAAATTTTGTACTATTCTCTCGGGCACCCCAGGACTGAATCTCAGCAGCGCCTCCAAATGTAGCCCCCTTTCCCTATGACTAAGGAAACCATGTGTGCTGAATATACCTGTTGCTCACAGGAGGTCTAAGCCTCTGTCTCTGGGAGCCCGGTGAGCTCTTTCTCCTCTCAGTACTGCGCCTCCACCTATGAAGGATCCCAGCGTGGGCAGGATAACCCCTCACAGGAACCAATACAGTAAAGAATGATACACACAGGTATATAATTTGTATTTACTGTAACACACGTATAACAATACCATAACAACAACACATATATCACACCAATGCAGCAACACAATATGATAACCCAATGTCTCCACAGTACAGAGTGTGCCCTGGGCACTTACGACCCAGTTTCCATGGAACATTTGTCCACCCCAAAGTGTACGAAGGTAGTGCTACACTCCCTGAGATGTGGTGGTGCACGGTGGGTACCTTCCTGGCTACGACCAGAGTAATGTGGAGATCCGGGGTTAGCAGGGCCAAATTCGTGGTCCCACAATGCAGGGTCTGCCAAATCCCCTCTCGTCTCACAGGTGTTAGCCACCTCGTGGGGGAGCTCCAGCAGGAGTGTCGCCCGTAAAGTCTATGGTGGGCCCTGGGCCTGGTCCCAGACCGCAGGGCACCGTGTGGCCATCCGGACACCAGTGATATACTACTACCACAGTACTAAGGGGAGCGTCCCAATCTGAGGCCTTCTCTACAATACTGTACTGTTAAGTGACTCTGGGCCTATCTTGGGCCTGCGGGAAAGTCTGGCTTAGTCCAGGGGTTTCTTCCACCCGGGACACTACCTCTTCCCTTTGCTGTCTCCGTCCAACTGACGCACGTGGTGTTGCGTACTAAAGGTATCCTGGTTTCGGCTCTGGATAAAGCCCTATTGGCTGAGATGCCACATGTGGTGCCTACCCTAGAGGAGCCTGGGACTTGTAGTCTCGTGCAGCCCTTGCAGAACCACCTAAGATGATTGCTGCAACTCCTGACTGCGCATGCACCACTCGTGGTTCACTGCGCATGTGCGAGCACAAAATGGTGGCCTCCTGTATACCAGGACTGCCATGGAGCTCCGGCGCTCCAATTAACTCTGCAGCCTCCCAACACCGAAGGTAAGGGGGAAGTTCGGCTACACAAAGGCTGTCATCTAAGTCCTGCATTACCTGCAATGAATAAAAAATAAAATGAATGTCTACTATTAATGAATTAATATATTCCATTCTCACATATCTGTTCACTCGCCCAATAGCCAGCCATCTCCATATATCCCCGCCTTGAAGTTACAGAATGTCTAACTGAAAAGGGGAGCATGGAATTTTCATATATGCATCACACCTATACGTGTGTAATCCATAACTCCTATCATATTGAAAAAGCTATGCTATAAAAAGACAATGTATGCTCCTACCATGCTGTCCTCTCATTGGGGAACTTTATATACACTCCAGTGTGTCTTTCCAGAACTAAAATAAATTGGCAGATTGTTTGCAAAAATCTTGGTTACACAATGTAATAGACTACAGGCACTGTGAAAAGATCCAGATGTCAAAAATGTAATGAGCACAGCATGATTCATGTCTGTATCTACTCTAGCTCTGGTCTTAGTTATTCATATAGAGCCAGTATTGTAGCTGTGCACAAATGTAACCAGCCTATTTCATCCTCCTCCCTTAGGCCACGGAGATCCTGTCTGGCACTAAACACTCTGTCCATAAGACCTTCCTCTTGTCCTCTGACAGCACTCTCCTACTCTCTCTATCTGTATGTCTCTTCCACTCTCCATCTCCCTCTCTCCTCCATACTTCTTGTCCTTGAAGAAATGGCTGCAACAGGATTTCCTTTTATACCTAGCTAATTGGTCAATAACGCATAAGTTGGATATGAATATAACACATGTTTAATTTGATCTGTCATAGAAAGGGGCAATCTACATAGTCACCTTTGTAACAAAGTGCAAAGTAACCTATCCCATGATTTCTCTTGACGTCTTTTTTCAGAAATAAATATAAGCTGTGTCTTTGTGCATCATTGTTTAATTACTGTAATTGCATGAGAAAGTAGCGATGCATCAACATCTTTCTAATTCTGCTTCGGGACCATGCCATCCCCTTCTTCTCATGTAAAATCATTAACTAAACAAACAGGAAATGTATTAAATGTAATATTTTCTTAACATAGACAAAATAAATGCCTATATGAAGTTTAATATGGCCCATTCAGAAAAAAATGGCTGCAATTCCATGTTAAGTGGAATCGGTGTGCAACCCCACTTAATGAATTCAATATCTTGGTAAACATTTGTATTAACTTGTATTATCATACTCTATAATCCACCCTAACAAGATTATGGTCCAGATACAAAGGAACTGTGCTTTGATTTGAAGTTACAGCATGTGTCGGGGTGACAGAAGCCTTTATTGGCTTACACTGCTATCTTCACACAGGCTTCAGATATGTACTGTATCATGTTGTTTTCCACTGTACTACAGTACAACTGATAATTAATATGCTGTTGATTTTTATACTAACACTGAATATCTCTGTACACCCCCAGTTCCCAGTAAATCACAATGTTTGAATATTAAATATAATTTTAATATAGTTTGACATGTCCTTCCCTTATCAATATGCTAAGTGAATTAATGTAATATCCAATGACGCTGACCTGTAAACTTTAAAAAATCATTGATCTTCTCTACATCAATAACATTGCTTTTGAGTTTGAATGAGGTTTGCAGTGTCTAGTCAGCCTGTTGCAGCGCAAGTGCAGGTGGATAGTTCAGTTAGATACCATGATTCGAGCTGGGTTGAACGACTATTTGGGCTTTGCCATGTTTCTTTGATACTTTAACCTGTCTGCAGTTGTTCGGCAACTACTTTGTTCTTTATTTTATTCCCTGATGCTTGTTTTATTTATCATTTCAGCATATATATATATATATACTAATTTCCAAGGGGGTATTGTACAAACATACAGTATAAAGTGCTGCTTTAAATCAACTAAATTATTGCAAGAGCACATACAGCATACTGTGAGTATACATTTGCAACGTATTACATTTACATTTTCTGTGGCTTAACAAGTGCATACAGAAAAGCTCAAAATAAAGTCTTGTCTGGAAGAAATAAGAGTAATAAGATGCATAAAATACATATTCACACGCCACCTTCATACAAAAAGACCCCATATATGTATTTGTAGTTAGATGCTTGGTAATGAGTTCAATGTGCTCAAGCCACAGTATCCATACTGTAAATCAATAGCTCGTCATTTCACTTTGTGAAATGTTCTGTACTGAGTTCAATGTTTCCTGAAAAGTCAAGACACATTTAACATGGTATATCTACATATTCTGGAGCAATGTGTTGTTTTTATCTATAGTTAACAATGACTTACTTAGTTACATAGTTTAGATATATATTTTTTTAAGAGCCTGCAGGGAAATGCAGCGCAGATCACAATATTGGTTCAATAGTGTAACAACTAACATCATACACATACAGTATGCAAGAGGTGAAACATGTCTGAACTGTGAAATAGTATCCAATTTAGCACAGTCATTATTTATAAATGATCTCAGTATTCCATGAAAAGGAAAACGATATCACTGAGCACATGTCTACAGTACAATGAGGAATAAAGTAGTGCATTATAAAGTACACACTTCACAAACATTATGTTCTGTGGCACTGTACCAATAACGCATCACCAAGTTACAGTACTTTGAAAATACCTATTTGACTTTACACATTAACGGGACAGTAAGTCCTTAAACTAATGGCCGTGGCATGTTTAATGGGTTAAATGAATTGATACCTTTTTTTAAAAGAATCAGACAAGTATACGTATTTTTAAAATAGTTTTTTTAATAGTTTTAAAAATGTTTACTGTTCTCAGATAACCAAATGCTTTGGAGTGTTGTTATAAGACTGCAAATTGTTGTCTATATAGGTACATTGTTGGCTCATACGATGTTCCTTTGTTATATATTTATTGTGGTGACATCATGAGGTAAAGAAGAGAGATGAGCAACATTTTTACTGTAGGTCGCTAACCAGATGAAATGTGCCAAGTTTCATTAAATTTGGCCATGCATTTACAAATGTGCAAAGTCACGTGGCCTTTTATATACTGCAATGTTTGCAATGTTTGCTGAATTCAGGTGAAAAGTGGCAAATTCTAGTGAAATTCTGGTGACATTCTCTATAAATTGGAAAAATAGATGAAATTCTGAACAATGTGAATTTTTGCAAAATTTACCAAAACTCTACAAATTTAGCAAAGGAAATTTGAAGACCTTCACACATCTCCAGCAAAAGGCACAAATGACAATTACTAGTGTAACGGGTATTCCCCCCCCCCCCAATCGCAGATATAGTGTGGGGTGCAAGGGAACATACGATGTTACCATAGGTGTGGTGCATTACCTGTTGGCTCACAGGAGGGCTGAGCTTCCGCCACGGGGAACCTGGGGCAATACAATACTAGGGACAACCACTTACTTGATACAGCGCCTCCACCTGCGATGGCTCCCACCAGAGGGGGAGTGGTTCCTCGCAGGACAATACAATAATCACATACACGGGAATATATATTTACGAGTGACTTTACTAACAAGCAATATAACATATCACGCAATACCTTTATATAACCTGTGTCCCTCTCTAGAGGAGACACCTACTGCGTCGCGCCGGACGCTTCCCCAACACCAGGTGATCCCACCCAGTGTCCCGAGAATCCCACCCAATGTCCCGCACTCTTGGAGAGAACGTGGGTGACTGCGCAGTCACAGTTACACTAAGGGGCCCGTTGGTGCACTTATGACTGTATGGTACCTGCCGAGCACTCCGGTACTCGGATCAGCAACTGGCTTCGCAAAGGGTCAGATGTGTGATGAATCCGTCTGATCCTCCAACCGAACTCCTTTGTACGCGGACCGCCAGGGCGGTCTCCCTCTGGAATAGTCTCTGCGGACCCCAACGTGGGTCCGAACCGCTTTACAGGAACCGCAGCGTCTGCTGAGTCCCTAACTAACACTTGGTACTAACGTGACAGGAACCCTAACCTAGGGCCTGTCCCTGTGGTACCGCAACCTAAAGTGACTTTGGGGAAAACTCCTAGAGGCCTACCGGGGTTAATAACCTGCCCCACTCCCCTAACTCTTCCCAGCCTTGACTGTACTTACTAAGACCTAACGAGTCCCAGCGCCTACAGCAGCAAGCTGTTAGCTCACTGGATGCTGCAGCCAACGTGCTGCGCAACAAGGTGCCTGCCTGTCAGACCTCACAGCACTAACAGCCGTGACTCTGACAAGGCAGCACTCTACACTAAGGGCAGCGTCCCTATCTTGGGCCTCCCTAAGCATTTACCCACTAAACTAGTGGGGAGTTGGGGCCTACCTGGGGTGTAGGTACCTATATGGGGCAGGAGCTGCACTCGCTCCCCGCACCCTTCCTTCCCTCACAGCTCCCTGACTCCAACTCTCTGTAACCTTTCTTTCCCAGCTCCCACTAATGTAAGTGGCAGGGTCCCTAACCTGAGGGCTGTCCCTGGCAACACTCACCTTACTGGGGAGCTGAGCTATCTCGGGCCCTGGGGGTGCTGGCCTAGTACAGGGAGTCCCTGACTCCTGTACCCTACCTCCTTCCCTGGGCTGCTCCGGTCTCTGACTGACTAGTGTGCTCCAACTGACAAAAACCCTGTCTGCACACAACATTGTTGCAACTCTGCAGCATGAGAATCTGCCAGCTCTATTGGCTTCAATGCTGCCTGTGACAAAGGTGAAAGTGCAGCCCCCTGAGGCTGCTGGGAATTGTAGTCCTTGGCAAAGCTCTTTTCTATGGGGACCGTGTGTGCGATCTTTACTGCGCATTGGCGAAGCTCGCGCCAAAACCAAGAGGGCGGTGCCCGCCGGGAGAAGTCGCCGTCCCCTTCCCCCACTGCCACAGGGGTAAGGCAGGGGGCAAAGGAAAATCAGGGGAACCGGGGGTGACCCCCTTACACTAGATAAGATCACAATTACAAGGAGGCACATACATGATAAAGGTACAGTATTAATTTTTACACAGAAAGTATAGATGAGCAAATTCAAGGGTTCATAGCTCTCTCTCAGAAAGACAGTGACATTGAGTAGTTGTGTTTAAAAACAAAAGTTTAAGTGGGGAAAACTGAAAAAGAGTAATAGCATGTCAATAGTGTTGAAATATTGATATTATTAGTATATGCAATGAGCAAGATGACACTTTTTCAAAAAAGCAATATTTTATAAGCTAAAAAATAATAATTGTGTGCGTGGCCAAGACCTCAAGCTGGTAGGACATGTGGAGGTGCAGCTCCACCGTTGAGGTATAGATACAAGCAGGGAACCATATCAACCCCCCAGAAAAATAAATAATAAAACAGGGGGAAGACTCACCCCAGACAACGTGAGGATCAGGATCAGGAAAGGAGAAAGTAAAAGGCAGCAACTTACCGCTTGTTTGCCGAGCCCCCAGAGCCAACACACATGCGGCCGAGCCTCCAAGGTGGCCGCTGAGCACCAAAAAAGCGGCATTCATGCTGGGAGGAGGGAGAGAGATGGAGGAGGTTTGCCAAGCAGGAGCACCCGATCTAGCGCCTAGGTAGGGCCGCCAGCTGCTAGACACCGACTTGCGATATAGACAAGGGAGACCCGGGAGCGGGGAGAGGCGGCAATTCCGTCCTGGTGCTCCGGGCTCTGGCAAGAGAGGGGCTGGTGCGGACCCCGGTGCAGGTGAGGGGCAGAGTCCTGTTTAGCTGTACAACGGCTGGAGGAGAGACTGCGGCCCGCTCCCCCCCTCCCTGCGGGGATCATCTCAGAGGCACGCGAGGCCAGGTGGATGGTGGGAGCGCTGTAGGGACTCCTCGCAGCAGTGAAGATAGCCGGGAGAACAGTCTGTGATCACGGGAGAGGAGCTGGGGGAGCCGTGGGGAGGAGCAGTCCACGCGAGCCACTGGAGGGGGTGAGGAGAGCTGGAGGTGAGAGAGAGGAGAGGCGACCACCTTTCCTCCAGGGTGTGAGGAATCGGGGAATGTGTCCCTTGCGGTGCGCTCCCTCCTCGCTTACCTATAGTACTGCAGCAGCAGCTGCAGAAGATCCGCCCCCCACTGATGCGCGCATCACCGCTCCTGTTGCGAGCGCACCTGCTCCTTCTATGCACGGTCACCGAGCATAGCTCCGCACCCTCGGACGCGCTGCTCCTCCGCTGTGCACGGTGCATGTGCATGACAGCGCGCAATGAGCCCCAGCTGCGTAGCAAGTTCAGCTATGAGCCCTTGTCTCCTGCAGCCTATCATTGGCATCTGCGGAGGCCCCGCCTCCGCTCCGCCCCCTCTCCTACTGGTTCCTGCCTCCTATAAAAGACTGCCTCTTCCTGTCATACTTTGCTGAACATAACCTTGTGTAGCCTTTGCGTGTGCCTGTCTTGTCCTGCCCAGCCTTGTCTTGTTCTCTGTAGTTAACCTCTCGTGTACCGACCTGGCTTTGCATTTGGATTCTCTCTGGCTCTTGATCCCTGGCTTACGGATAACAACTACGAGTACCTCTCCAACTCCAGACCACAGGCTTACGCACTGCAACTACGTGTACCTCTCCAACCCATGGACCCCGGCAAGTATTGGATTAACCCTTTCTTCATACCCAGACCCACCAATGCTGCAAACCACCTTCTGGGCTCGCCCCCGCTACTGTGGGTGTGTGGCATATCCTTCCCACCTCAGTGAAGGGGTCAGGTCTTGTTTGTGGACTCGCGCAAGCGTTACACAGGGTACCGCAGGATAAAATGTGGGGCGGCTCTGAAGCAGAGGGTTTAACTACTTCCCCCGGGGTGATCGGGCACCATTGTTGGGCTAGAGATAATTAGCGGAGCCCTCCCATATGGACGGGGACTCAATTGAATGACTGGGGCAGGCCCGTTCGGCCTCCACCAAATTCATGATGACCGTTGCGGCCTAAGAATAGAGAGATGAACAGAGTACCAACCCATTCAACCTACCTGTGCCTCAGCAATAGAGAACAAGCAACAACATAGTTATAAGGACAATATATTTACTTTTTCAAGCATCTAAAGTTAATGACCACTGAATTTAAGGGGGAAAAAATATATCCCACAGACAATTGAAAGCTCAGAGAGTCAAGCGCATTGCATCTCAGCCACCCACCCCAGTGTGCATCTGCATTGCCCCAAAGGCGCACAGCCTGATGGAGCTCCCCAAGAGTGGCATCCCTCTGCAAAGGACCAACGTGCTAAGGGTTAACATTTGCTTGTTCTCTGTGGAACGTCAACCCCACCCACTGGAATGTTAATGAGCCATGAGGACACAAAGAGCTTTTGTTCACAACTGCATTGCATCTCAGCCCCCCACCCCAGTGGGCATCTGCATTGCCCCAGAGGCGCTCACCCTTTTGCGCAGCCGAAGGGCAGCCAAAGGGTGTGAGCTGTTTGCTTCTGTTCGCTGATGGTGATGTAAAAGTGATGTTAAAGCTGCTCTATTTCAATCTAAAACTCACAAGCCCATTTTTCCAACTCTATCTGTCTTTGATTTGACTGTATAACCCGTGTTCTTTAATGTACTGTATCCATGTCTTTTTTTATAACTCTGTGCCCAGGACATACTTGGAAACGAGAGGTAACTCTCAATTTATTACTTCCGGGTTAAACATTTTTTATAAATAAATAAGCGCAGCAGCAAGGGGAATAATCTGACAGCTCTACTTATCCCATGCTTTTAAAGAAGGAGAAATACCATTAAAAGAAAACAAGCCGGGAGACATCTGATGACGTCACCGGAATGGCTACATAATGAGGGAGCTCCTGGGACCCACTTAGCATAACGCAACCATTAAAGCTCTATCCCCACCTGGTTACACCAACTTTCCCGACAGACAGTAAAATGAGGCTCCCTGAAATGGCTAATAAGTCCAAAAGACCACCCACTCAAGGGGTTTCGTGGTTTTTCACGGCCACGCATCGCGGCCCAGAACACAGCAATGAAGAGCAAGATGGTGCCGCTGTACGTGCGCCCGCCAATAAAGATATTGAAGACTTATCTTTTATTATAAAGACAGCAAATAAAAATGTCACGTGATCACATTCACATCCCAGACACGTCTGCAACCCTGCTTTTCTCCATTATCTCTTAGCCTACAGTGCTTCCGCTGCAGCCAGGTATTCTGGGAAATTACATGCAAAGGAGCAAACAGTGTCATTCAAAGACAAATATTTTACCATTACAGATAAACATACAAGCAGCTACAGCAGGAAGAGCTTGAAGTGAAGTGGTAAATTCCCAGGATTCAGATAATTAACAACTGAATTCCAAACACATTTAATTACATCTACTATACTTATAAAGCAGCTGACAAAACAAGTCAGTTATGGGCCGAGCTGAAAGAAAAGCAAACTGTATAAACCTTATATAACTAATGCCACATTGCAATGATATGTGGCTGCTGGTAAGGCAGCAACATTAAAGCCATTCTAATTATATACAGTATCTGAAAATCAAGAAAACTTTTCCTGTTATGTCTATAAATTAATAGGGGTCCAAGGTTATTCACTAATTATATTTCTTTCCATCTTTTCAGGCAAAAAGTTTTTTTTAACTAATTTAAAAAGTAGAACTATTGAAATACTCAAATACTCAAAATGTAGCAATTTACTTGTCTTCTCAACTTAATTTACTGAAGGTTCTCCTGTAATTTTTTAGACTAAATTGATTTGCTTTTGCATCTCTCTGTGCTGCTCAATAGTTACTGCAAGTAGCATTTAAAGCTGTAGTTCAAGCTGCTGTTTAAATTACTATATATATTTTTTTCATTCAATATGTGCATCAATACAATCTACACACTGACAAGTGATCAGCTAAGTTGCTGATCAATCAGTTCTCCTGTAATCACTGAAATTCATCTGGGGGTTCACAAAATGCATCTTGGGTAATCTTCTGCGGCACTGACAGCCAAAGTTCTGTGAGAAAGATCATGTGACCAGGCAGGCACTAGATTCAATTGGTTCACTGCTAGACAGGGCAGGGCTCATAAAGGTGATGCTGTTTCAGAAAGGGAAGGGGATGTGACTTTGTATATAGTTGCTATAGGACAAAAATGCCTGTTACATTAGAATACATTAAAAATGTCTTGACATTTTTTTTTAAATGCTACAAATATTTTTTCATAGTACAGAACTGATTTATTAAAAAAATAAAATAAACACACACACGTAGGATATTGCTTCAACTGCAGCTTTAATTGTAAATATGAGATAACAAAAAATGCATTTGCTTGTTAAAACTACTTAGTTAACACTACTTTTTTTTACCACCATATTTAGCTAGTCTACAAAAGCAGTTACAAAGTCTCAATTCTGTTCAATATACCATTGCGATGATACATTGGTAGACTGGTGTGGCAAGCCTTCTTTGATAAAAGAAAACTTGAAAAGAAATTTTAAAAAAAAGATGTGCTAATTATAGTAGTACATGAACTCCCTCTCTTCCAATAGCTTCTGAATTATACGTAAATTACCACGTTTGGTGGGGACTTATGTTGATTTCAAGATCTTCTGGAAATGTAAAAATGAAGCGTTTAGAGCAATGTGATTTTACCTGTGTACAGGCATACCCCGCATTAACGTACGCAATGGGATCGGAGCATGTATGTAAAGCGAAAATGTACTTAAAGTGAAGCACTACCTTTTTCCCACTTATCGATGCATGTACTGTACTGCAATCGTCATATACGTGCATAACTGATGTAAATAACACATGTGTAACAGGCTCTATAGCCTCCCTGCTTGCACACAGCTTCGGTACAGGTAGGGAGCTGGTATTCCTGTTCAGGCCATACTGACAGGAGCATGCGTGAGCTGACGTTTGCCTATTGGGCGATATGTCCTTACTCGCGAGTGTACTTAAAGTGAGTGTCCTTAAAACGGGGTATGCCTGTACTGCTTTCCATTGCGAGGTTAGATCAGCACTTAAACAACATACACACTTTGTTTTCATTGCTTCAATACACCAATAGCCGCATTGGAAATAAGCATGGGCAAAACTTCAGCTACAGTACAATTGTAAAAAAAAATATAGGTGAACCTCTTTAACTGGTTTAATGTTAAATGCGCTTCATGGGGTCCGTTTGCTACTGATGTTGCAGGCGTTATTACTCCAGTTATCGCGATAACACATGACTTGTTTGCAATATCCTGCAATGTTGTTACTTGCGAATCCATTTGTCTGAATAGAGCTGCAAGAAAACTCATGGAAACACTCGCTGCGGTGGCAATGCGATATTGTGCGTTAACGGGAGTAATAACACGTTACATCTGTAAGTCAATTAAGGAGCAAACATGATGAAAAAACATATAATTTTTACTTTGCACTATGGGTGGGCACTTTGACTGGTGTTTTGGTTTGAAAACGGCTGGAACTGGATTGTTGTTTTTATTCTTTTTTAATGTTATGGGGGGGAAATGAAAAGCTGAAAATGTATTATAAAAGTTTTGCAAAATATTCAAACTTTTTTGCAGGTTTTCCCAGTTAAAAACAAATTCCATGACGTGCCTTTCTTTGCACAAATGTTATTTATATATACCAAAATCGGTTCCAAAGTTCAGTTTGAATTTCCAAACGAGTTACTTCGCAGTTTGCAAATTTCAGATTTTGAACCCACAAACCTGCCCATCTTTATTTTTACACCACTTGGTATCAGTGTGTCAAGGTGTCTCCTGCAGTATGTGTGTTTGCTTGCAATTTGGGGAGTATCAGTAGTCGGTGTTATGGAGGAGATACATGATACACAGATTATCAGATCTCTATCCACCTTAAGACCCACCTTAAAACACACCTGCTTAAAGAAGCATATGAGTAGCTCTGTGGCTAATACTATACACCTGATACATAAAGCATGGCCCCCTGCAGACACACTTACCAGAACTCCCTCCTACTGTCTCTGTACGTTCTTCCTACCTACCAATTAGATTGTAAGCTCTTCAGGACAGGGACCTCTTCCGAAATTTTATTTTTTATGTCTGAAGCACTTATTCCCATCTTCTGTTATTTGTATTATTTATTTATATGATTATCACATGTATTACTGCTGTGAAGCGCTATGTACATTAATGGCGCTATATAAATAAAGACATACAATACAATAGATTCTGATCTTCTGTGCATCAATTTTTGTGTCGAAAATCTTTCAGTTTTAAGGTGATGTCAACTTCCCTGTTTTGCATATCTGTGCCAGATTAAAGACATGTGAACCACAAGCTGGTTACTTGTGACACAGCTCGGAGTAAAAGATAGTGCATGATTATCAAAACAAAGAGGGTCTGTTATCAAAGTCTTTCAGGTGCAATATACTGGGACAGTCCAGTGAAATAAATACTGCACTGTAGCAGAGAAAATATCCAATTGCTTTTATTTTTTTTCCATTACATATATTTTTTATTCCTAAATCTGGTGTAGTTTTCTTTGCTCCAGTCTGGGAAACTTTGATAGGTGATTCCCAAGTAAATCGTGCCAGATTACAGCGTGATTACCCATATCAGAGGCTAGTGAATTCCAAGATGGACCACTCCCACTCATTAAATAAACTATCTGAGTTCTTAAATACTCTCAGCTGCAAAATGGGTGCACTATATTTGCTGCTGGATAATTTTAGAAATTGCCTCTAGATATATTATACTGTAAATGTCATGGAAAATCTTCCTAAATCAGTCTGTGGCTGCAGTAGTCTAGTTATCAGACAATATCCATTAGCAGCCAATTGAATACCTGAAATCTTATGTGACTATTGTAAAAATAGACTGAGAGAAAACAATTTTTATTGGAATTGCAAAACGTTCTTCTCATTTCAAAGTATTCTCTAAAGTAACATGTATAGATGTCGCCTCCAAAGGGGTTAACCAAAACAAAGCTGTAAAAACTACATTCATATATACATTGTTACAAGCACAAACCCCTAAAAAAAACATTGCCAAAAAACATGAATACTGTACCTGTAGCTTCATAACAGAGATACACTATTATAGTAGGATAAAATAGTGAAAAAACACAGAAGTATATAGTACAGTAGAGAAAGAAAATACTCAAATATGTATCTAATATAAATTTTGAAGCTGATTCATCTGACTATTTAAATGCTGGACCCGAAAGTTTCAAGAAAAAGTTTAATGCTATCTCTTTAAGCTTCCAAACCTATTCTCCCCAAAATTCTGCCTGACTTGTATAGACAGAAATAGAATAAGGAAGTGCAGATCCAGCTAACCTACTGATTGACTCATCAGATTGAGTTTAGTTGTTGACTCCATGGGAAGAAACTGGTTGTGTTCTCCAAACCACAAACAATTACAAGAAAAACTTAATTTCCCCAAACCTGCTAAAATATTATATGGCAAAATATTGACATACTTTCTTTTATAGCAATATTCTAACAATACAGTACTTTGCGCTACTGTATGATCAAAATTGAAGCAGCATGTACAATGTATAAAAGAGGAAGATGGTGAGATACATACGGTGATGTACTATAGTAGTGATAATAGAAAGGGAAGAGGCCCTAGCATTGGTCTGTTTCCCTTATAGGGGCTGGTGGGACAAAACCCCACTCTCTCACCCTCACCTCCACCCGGGAGGATACAATATTCGTGAGCCCCCGGGGACTCAGACCCCGTCCTGGCTCCGTGTGGGCAGGCTGAATGGCCGTCCAGAAAGTAGCCATGTGTAGCCATGCCACCTTTGGCTACTAACCTGTACTACTCCTGACAGTAAGTCCTGGTAGAATCAGACTGCCAGTAGTCAATATGTGTTTTCCCCACTTAATGTTGCTATACTTGAGTGACAGGGGGAGGCAGTGACATGAGGCCTGAGCATGTCCAATCATGGGATAGACCTGATGCCCTCTTCCTAGCTGTACTTAAGGGCAGTGCCACCCCAAATTTAGTAGCAACTGTACCCCCTTGAGAGAGGCAGGTCACACAGCCTAGAGCCTGACTATTGGACCTTCTCTGGTCCTCTGCCCTCCGGGGGAGAGTGAGTGTGTACCTATACCTCTGCTAGAGGGGCAGGGAAGAGCTGGGACTGCTGCGGGTGCCCTTAGCATTTAGTGAAGTGGGTAGTTGAAAGTTGCTGTTTTGGGTAGAACCCGCCATGTTCTGTGCTGCACAGAGAGAGACAATAAACCGTTCCTGTTAGTATACCTCCGGCCTGGTATATGATCTTACTGGAGGGAGAGGTTATCGGTTCTACCGTGGGAGATCACCTTCAGTTCCCTGGAGCCTATGGCAGATGGAGGCGCTACACTGATAAAGATATGTAGGGTATGAACCCCAGAATCCTAGTCCTGTGTCCCCACTACCACCGGCGGACGACTCAGCCCTCCTGTTACCAGCAGGTATCATGTACCACACGACCAGTAATGGCAGAATCTCAGCAGAGGGTGGAGGAAACCCCGTTATACACGTGTGAATAAGAAGAGGGGCCAGGCCGGTGGTCTCACGTCACTCATAACAACATCACTTATCACAGCATTGCTGCAACAGCAGGATTGCTGGGTCAGCCAAGTCATGGATGCAGAAAACTGATTGAAAACTATTTTATGGTTCCTCTGGCTCTGCCCAGAAATGTTAATGTAGACTCAGGTTGCCAGCTTTACAGTTGGACCCTAGCAGCCACAAGTGGGATATTTTTGGTTTGCAGCTAGTCCTCTCAATTTTAACGGTGGAATGTACTCCCTCCTGGTGTTCTCAGAATTGGGCCGGCAGTCTCTGTGGTTTTTAATGATCTGTGTTAAATTGGCAATAAATCTGTGACCTTATTACACCCACTATAATCGTGTTGAACTCCCTCATTTGTTGGTAAAGAGGTCTAATGGTTAAATCGGAATCTTAAGCCATAATAGAAATTTCCAAATTTGTCCTGGTTCACTTCATGAAAATGGTGCAATTCACCGATATTCACCCCCCAAAAAATTTTACATGCAAAAAATTGGCATCAAAGTTCCATTTCAGTACATATGCGTAATGTTTTTGCTGAGGTTTAAAAAATAAATGGTGAAAATTTTCACAACTCACGTGGCAACATTTTTGGATACTATGGTTAAAATA
This sequence comes from Ascaphus truei, assembly GCF_040206685.1. Taxonomy (NCBI): domain Eukaryota; kingdom Metazoa; phylum Chordata; class Amphibia; order Anura; family Ascaphidae; genus Ascaphus; species Ascaphus truei. The sequence goes on along the minus strand of NC_134483.1, from coordinate 411,251,036 downwards.
TAGCACTGAAAATAAATTGCACATTACCAAGCAAAGTGAACTTTTAAAGAAAAGTTAGCAAAACATGCAGGATTAAATACTGTAGAAAAAAAGATTGTGGTGCAAATATAAAAAAAATTGCACAACTCTACTTTTAAGTAATATTCACGGCTGACAGTTTTTGGAAGCATTTCATATCTTCACACCTTTTTCACCAGTTACAAATGCACAACATTTACCAAATTCGTAAGCTTGTGTGAAGGTGTTCAAATATTTAGTGGCAATCCATTGTTAGGCTAAAACACACAGCTGACAATACCATATCCTTTTATACTTTGATAGCAGTGCTAGTTGCCAACAAATATCATTGGACGATTACAAAGTAGTTGGGGTAGTTTTCAAAAACAACATATCGTGTTCTACTATTTTACAAAAGCACTAGTACCACAACAAAGTCAACTGAAAGCCTGGGTTAAAACACACAATCATGATCCAGGCTTCAATTGTATTTGGTTCACAACATGTACTGTATGATATGTCATATCATATAATAACTTGATGGGAAGCCAGGAGGGATTTAAGGAGGTGATGAGCAGACACAGTTCTGTTTTTGGAAATAGTGAAATTATTCTAGCAGCTTAATTTTGTATAGATTGCAAAGGAGAAAGTTGTGAGGCAGGGAGGCCTGTTAGCAGTATGTCACAATAATCCAGATTGGAGAGGATAAGGGCATGCATTGAAGTTGTAGCAGAAGCGTGACAGAGGAAAGAGTGGATCTTAGCAATATTATGGAGGATAAAGATGATACCTAAGGCCAAAAGAGTTGATGAGGTCACCAGGTGATAGTGTGTTGAGAGAGAAGAGGAGAGGTCCCAGATCAGAGCCCTGAGGTACACTAAGAGACAGATCATCAGAAGACGAAGACATGTTAGCAACATAGATCAAAAATGTGTGATGGGACAGGTAAGATGAGAACCAGGATAAAGCGTTACTGCGGATACCAAGAGAGTTTAGAATATGAAGAAGAGAGTGATCGACAGTATCAAAGGCAACATAGAGATTGAGAAGGACTAGCCAGCACAGGTTGTATGAATCACTATATGATGTAACAATGTTACACAATATTTTGCTGTTACCCTGTATTTTTATGCTCTTCTTGTGTTTAACAGATGCCGAAAAAAAATATTAGCATTTTATAGAGCAGTGTGCACCAGTGCTTTCTTCCTCTTCTTTGATTACTAACAAATGTAGATGTTGGCTTAGTCACAAAAGTAAATAGGTACCATCACAAAGTACAGCTGTAAAACATATTCCATACTCAGCTTGTTTCCAGCCTGCAAACAAGCTGTAACCATTCAGTGTTCCTCTTTTATGGCATTGCTGAACAGTGCTTTGAAGACAATGTGGCCTATTCACAAAGCAGTGATAAAAACAGTACTTTTGCGTCCGACAATGCATTATTTTTATCGTGCTATAAGACATGAAGCCAAAAGTGGGATTCACTAAGAAGTGAAGGCCATTATATTGTGCTACAACCAAAGAAAAAGGAACCTAGTACGGGCACTCTAAACACGTGGTGATATGGTGAACACTTTAAAACATACACTTTATTCCAATAATTAAAAAATGGGTGATAAAACTAGAATCAAACGCTTGGATCCTTAATATGAACACTAAATGTGGTGTTCTGGATCAATGTGAGTATGACTGCAAATATCCACTATTAATGTATGCTGCAGTTTGGACCAGTGGGTATGGTAAATCACTGTCCAGATGAACCAAGGCACCCTATTGTTCACTACTGTAACGGCATGTGCCAGTATATATAAACCCTATTAGATAGATGTACAGCACTCTAGCAAATAAAGAGGGACCCTAGCCAGGTCTGCCAAACAACAGTGAGGCAGTATAACTGGCTAAATGGATAGGATCCTGGCCACTAATAGCGTAGCTGATATTAGGCTAGGGATGCTGTAAATAAATAAGTGTAGGGTTTATACGTGATCAGCTCAATTTCACTGGCTATGAATATAACCCTGAGTAAGGTGAAGTTGAGTCTAGGGTACATACCAATAAGTCCCTATCCACATTGTGGGCATAACATACTGGGCTCACACACTTAATGCAACGGTAGGGCTGACTCAGATAAGGTAAGTGTATAATCTGTTCAGCGTCTCTCAGGTTGGTGGTGTAATGGTAGTGATAGTAACCAACCTATTAGGATTGTGATAAACAGTACTGATCCAACACCAACTCTGTTGTCAGAGTTGATCTCTAAAGGATCAGTACTCAGTGAGAGGTAAGAGATATAAATACATGGTAATGCTGTAATAGGATAAACAGCTTACTGCTACCGTGTGACAGCAGGGAGAAGAGTATCTTGGTTCGTGTGGGCTCCCTTCAGATCATCCGATCACAAGGAAGCTACTTATTTGAAAAATTGCGAGCTGCAGTTGCTGCCGAACACGGCCGTCAGCTGACTCATGTGTACAAGTGAGTCCTGCGCGTGCACCCATCTGCCTATATTGTGCTGTAAGGATCTGTGATGGCCTGCATCATCCTCTCCGCGGTGCTCAACCACCTCAACCCACGATCGGCTGCTCCGTCTCCCCTTCCCTACCTGTCTCTCTCCGTGTCTGATCTTGGCTAGCATCTGGACTCCTGACTTCTCTACTTCTGACCCCGGCATTACCTACGACGATCCGCACCTCTCCAATCTCGACCAAGGCAAGTACCTACAATGATCCGCACCTCTCCAACCTCGACCACGGCAAGTACCTACGACGATCCCAACTTCTCCAACCCTGACCCGTCTACCCACTACCAATCAACACTCCGGAGATGCTCTCATGGCTGGAGGTCGGTTTATTCAATCCCCACCTGGGCCTCGGGGTCGCGCCCTGTTTGTGGTGAGCACTCCGTTACATGTGCGACCTGTTTTTTGTATCAGTAATATTGTGCTATAAATTCTATAGCACGCTTCTCCATGCACGGCTCTTACAGGCGATCATGCATTAAAAATATTGATTTTGATAATAGTGTACATGAGCAGAGGGTCTCCTGAGCTAAACCGCATTGGTTTCAGCCTCGGGACCCCCTACTTCCTGAGATACTGGCCAAATTATGGGGTGCCGTTATCCCCTGTGCTTTTAAATCTCCCATGTCACGTGACCAGGGAATTCAATCCTGCACTGGGATACCGGCACCCCATAACAGGGCCTGTATCTCAGGAAGTAGGGGGTCCAATCAATGTGTTTCAGCTAAGGAGACCCCCGGCTCACGCACCCTGTTAATAACATTTACATTAAAGCAGCTCCATTACTTTAGTAGATGGTCGCTAAGGCAATGAAGGGGTTAAGGCACAATAGCAGGTTTATTGGGGCAATTGCCCCAATAAACATTGCAATATGTACTACACACCAATACACAACCCACCCACTGTGCCAAAAACAACCCCTGTACCCCCCTATCACACATAAAAGCAATGTTTGGTTTCTATTTACAGGAATGATACCAGAGGCTGGCAGGGGCCTCGGGTGGTCCCCATGGTTGTCTCTAGGCCCTTGGGTGGTCCCCACTGGTATCTGGTAGCCTAGTGTGGTCCCCATGTGTGTCCGGTTGGTCCCCGCTGGCCTGCGGTACCAATCCTGTGCCTAAAAAAAAAATGCATACATTCAAATAAATACATCACCCCCAATATTACTGTTATCCAGATATGGATAATAGCTCATTTGCCCATTATAAAATAAAACATTAGTCAGCCAGCATAAATAAAGTAAATAAACCTTTCTACTTACCCCTGCCATCATGAAGGGCATCCTCGTCAGCATACTCCAGGTCCATGTCCTCCGATGCCAGCAAGAATACATGAACAAATACAATCTAATGGCCAATAACCCCTTTATTGCCTTAGCGGTTAAAAACTGCTATAGCAATTAAGGGGTTAACCCACCCTCCCCCGCTACCCCCTAGGAGGCCTAACCATCCCCCCCGGGCCCACTATACCCACCTTCTACCCATTGATTGGCATAGTGGTATATCATACCCATATAATATGGGCATGATAAGCCACTATAGCAGTCAATGGCTGCCTTTATAAAAAAGCATGAAGGCCAAAAATACACAATAATAAAAGATATACACAAGCACCTAAACGCCCCAATTCTATAAAATAATTGGTTAGAAAAGTAATTGTGTCATGTAGTGTACAAATTAAGTTTAAGTTGATACAAATATTAACTGTCACAGTTTTCGAGAATAAAAAAAGATGATGTAGTGAAGTAATATATCTATCTCCAATGTAATATCAAGGTAATCCACCTAAAAAAAAAAAATCCCAAGAAATGCTGTGTTAATAGAGTACATGGATACATTTTCAATAAATAGACATTAATATATTACAAGCAGTTCATAGAAAATGCATACATCATTGATCATCTATAGCAGCGGATCTGTAAAAATCCTCTTGTCCATTAATGAATAATACTGTAGTTCATTATAAGGCAAACATGTTATTTATCATGCACAGCAAATGTTTAGACTTAATCCACAAACGTTTGCAGATACTGAATAATTGAATGCATGATTCATATGTTCATTATATATATTTTTTTTATCCTTCAAGAAATCACTGGTTAAACTGACATTAAATCACATTACTAACTTGTAATGTTGTGCTTACATCCTTCAAAATGGAAGGGACATATAAAAAGTATAACTAAAGCAGAATATTTTGTTGAGCAGCGTTTGCATGCTTCTGTGAGTAGAGATGTGCGAGACTGGATTGTTGAAATCCAAACCTCCCCAAATTTTAGTTCGCAGCATGTAAACTGCCCGCTGGACCGAACCGAATAACAAGGCCTATACAATATGTATAATGTACCCCAGTCAATCTCTTCCAGATTTTTATAACAACCTTTTCTGGGGTAGATAATCAGAAGTCTGTTAAATACTTAACAATACGTTAACAAAAGTTAAGTGCTAACAGGCGATCTTCAACACTCAGTAAAGATGCCTTAAGTGCTGTTTTCAGTTGTAATGAGACCTTACGTTCTTAAAACGGATGTTGATGCTAATGATATGCAAAAGAGGCGTTCCCTCTAATAACGCATATCCTCAGAGCTCCGCTATAGATAATTCAGGGATTTAATAATACATTAGGTCATAGCAAAAGATGATGTTACTCACATCCAGACCCTGAAATGGATCTTTTACAGGATCTGGATAAATGTAAGACCGCAGTTAGGTATGATTTAACTTTCGTTTTGTTATTTTCCTCTCCTATCTTCTCTTTTTTTTTACTTAAATGAAACAACTATTCAGGGACCTGATAGAAGTAACGCCATCTTTGGGTAAGACAGACATAACGTCATGTTATTTGAAGCTAACGCAAGGCAGTGCTAACTTGATTTGTATTGAGACTAACGGTCTCAGGCTAGTGCTTCCCAGCCAGATCAAAAGAGCCTCAAAGAGGTAACATAGTTGAGTATGTCCATAAATATGATATTAAAGAAAACTTTATTGTTAACAATGCAGGTGCACAGTGAGTATAAGTCTTGATGATGTATGGTCTGTTAAACAGTGCCCTTTAGTGAAGTTAAACAAATTAAATTAATCAAATGTACCAATATAAAGAGATCATTTCAGCCATCGGGTTGAGTAATAAATCCAAAGGGTTACAGCACTGCTGGCAAGTGAGGGGGAAGGAGATATTGGAGCGATGGGTAAGTTTGATAAGTCCCCAACGGACAAACCAAATCACTCTCTCCTTGGTACAGGATTACATTTACACAAAACAGTATAAAAACATAAGGACAGACCACTTACCCCTGACGAAGAAGGAAGACCTTTGAAACACGTAGGGTTGTCGGGAGGACCAGTTTCGTTGGAGCACCAGGAAACCGGAAGTGACGAAGAACTCCGGCTAGATCGGCGGTGGATGTCGCGGAGACCGGAGAAGGTTGCTGAACACTACTGCTCTGTCCTTATGTTTTTACACTATTTTGTGTAAATGTAATCCTGATTTTGCACATAAAGCTGAGCTTTTACAAAAAGAAGGCTTCTGAATATTTCCCCATAACTGCGGAGGTGAAGACTGCCAAGAAACCTTTCCGTGCCTGATTGCAGGCACTGAAATGAAGGTGCATATCTCATCACTTATCTGTGCACGCTGAATGCTGTGAACTTGCTTCACTATTGTGTTTTTTTGTTTGTTTTTCTTCTCTTGTACTCCCTTACAACGAGGTGCGCGGATCATCTTGGAAATCCAATAAAATTAAAGCAAGTGTTTCTAAACATTGGGAAGTCCTTAAATTGGACAATGAACTAAAACCATGGGTATCAAAGGGTCAAAGATTTGTGTTCACTCAGGCAAAACATTAGGCTCATATCTTTCACCTAGTATTTTTGACTCAAGGAAAGATATGAATAAATGTAATATTCCGAAAGGGAGCTATAGATGTGAAACATGCTCCGTATGCTCATATATGAACCAAATTTAATTAATCAAATGTACCAATATAAAGAGATCATTTAAAATTCAGTCTTTCCTTAACTGCAATACATCTTTCATTGTGTATCTAATTCGTTGTGCATGTGGAAAAGGTTATGTGGGACGTACCATAAGACCACTTAGGTCTCGTATTATGGAGCGTCTCAGATTTTTCCGTCACAAAGATCTTAGACATCCTGTTTCCAGACACTGGACCATGTGTCCGTTAGGGGATCTCAAATATTTTCATTGTCGGCGTTAGAGTATGTCCCCCCACATATTAGAGGGGGTGATAGAATTGCTCGGTTAAATCACAGAGAAATATTTTGGATTTTTTCCCTCAAAACTCTGACACCAGGTGGAAATAATATATACTGGGAGCATCATTTTTTATGAGCTTTTTATCAGTTTTTTTTTTAAATGAGATTTATAAAAGAATACTTTAAAATGTCTTCTTAAGATATATCTTTGAACCTTATTATTGTGTTTTTATCCAGGTATTATATACAAATTGAGAATTATAGCCTAATTAGGTAACCTCACGTTAGTAGCCCAGATTTAACAAACTTCTGCGGATCTACCCATCTGTTGGTTATTTTAATAGGTACTTAGGCAGTAATACCACCATCTCACCTGTTTCTGTTATTATCAAATTATTGTAACTTCAGAGAAAACTGCACTGCACGGGAGCATACTGTATGTTGACAAATCTCTAGACCAGTGGTTTCTAGACTTTTTTTGTTTAAGGAACCCTATGTGAAATTCTGAGGAACCCCAATACTCTCTAACAGCACGTCTGAGATCATATGCATTGTAAATTCTTCTGTTTTTGGTACAATTGTAAAATGTCCTGAAGATTGCAGGAACCTTTTAGGGATGCCCGGGGAACCCAAGGGTTCCTGCAGTAGGAACCCTTGTTGAAAAACACTGCTCTAGACATATTAACAGAGGCATCCTAGACCTTGTTATAGGCAACCAAAAAAAATCACTCTTTTGTTTGTTTTGGTCATCTTACTGGTGATAAATATCTGTCTGAGGTCAGCAGAAAAGCAGTGCTAGAAGTAATAATATAGAGCAGCATTGCACTGAACCATTATGCCCACCAATATTTTAAATCATGTTTTTTATTTTTGTGTAAAACAATCTGACACGACTTTCTCAGAGAATATTCCCTGTGGTCTCATAAAAAAGCTCAGTCAGAAGTAAATTCTTAAAGTATATCAGGTCAGACGTTTCCCATAAGAACTCTAAGGTTTCTCAAAGAAATGTCTCATGCAGTTTTTCACAAAAGCAGCCGTGGTATTGCCAATGTGGGAATAATCATTTTCATAACCACTTGCAAGTACTAAATACAAGCACAGGACCATAGGTTTTACATTTGGGAAATCAAATAGTGATACTAATCAAACATTCTTCACCAGTCACACACTAACAACAAATCAGAACCCTCAACATACTGTACATGCACTAATAGATACATGCATTCTTACATGCATACACTTACACATACAGACACATATTAATAGACACAGTGCAGACTGACTCTTCCAGGTAATTCAAGGACACTTGGCCTTAAGGGCCCACCCAATGCCAGGACCACTATGAGATTCCAAAAATAAAGTAGTGGTGGTGCACTCATCAATATGCAAAATAAATATACCTCATTCAATAATATTACTTCAGGTGCAATCAAACCTCCTATATGGGCCCCCGCTAAAAAAAACATGTATGCAGCATGATGAACAGAGGAATTCATGAGGAATTCCACCAAGTTGTGTGAGTCCTTTGCTAAATGTTGTATCATTTATTGTTTTCAATATTGCTCTTCTCTTTTTGTCTAATACAAACTTTTGTTTGGAGCAGTAGTCAGTGTGCAGATTATCTTGGAGTCCAACTGATACCTAATATATAGAGTGCCACACGGGGGGCAAGGAGAGACAGACCGACAGACAAACGGGAACAACAGAGAAAAAAAAAGAGAGAGGAAAAAAACATAGTATGCTCCAAAAATATAAATATAATTGGAAGCAAGTATAGAATCTGACTTCCAAAGGTAATAGGGACAATAGGATATAATATTGAGCCTGTCCAAGGGAACTGAATTTCCCTTTTTTCCATGGTATATACTGTATGTGCTGTGTATGCTCTGGATACGGGGGAATCACTGCTGGTATAATCTTGGCATGTTCCCTCCGGGTCCTGTCTAGCTCCGTCCTCCGGTTTGCGCATCTACTATATATTATGTATGTGAATTACCTGCTTCGGAGGGAAAGAGATAGAGAGAGCAGCACCTTTGGATTTGAAGAAGACATACATTAAGAGACTATGAAGTATTTTACTATTATATTGGTATTTTAATGATTTTTTTGTCTACCTAGTTGTTAATTGTTTACATTCTCTTGGTCTTATATTCTTCACCTCTGTACCTTTCTTGTATACTTTATTCTATGAATACTAGCAGTATATTATAGTACAGTATTATATAAAAGAAATTCATATTTTATTTAAATCTTCTAGGATATTTTAGGCAATGTTCCTTGTATTTTTATTACATTTTTGAGTATATTTCTATTTCTAACGAGTAGCGCTATGAAAACACTTTTTTTTTCTTCATTATCTACGAGTTTATCTTCTCCCTCTTGGTTGCCACTGTGGGATTTCCCCTGTTAATAAAGGGCCCAGTCCAAGCCTGCCTGGTTCCATTACTCAGTCGATGGACTGTTACTCAAACAATAGGTTACATATTTAAGAAAGCAATCAACATTACACTATCCTCCTCTGCCAAGTCTTATATTAAGTTGCCAGTAACAAGATAAGTTAAGATGATGTTTTAGAAACTGTTTACGGGACAGGATATAAAAAAAAATGACTATACATCAAAAACATTACCTGTATGAAAAAGAAATAATTACAATATGTCTTATAACAGTTTGTTTTCCATATGATTTTGCTGGGAAAGCCATGTTTGTTTAGGCTTCAAAGTTAATTGCTTGATTACTGGTACATCTTAAAATAAGTCTGGAAATTCAGCAAAAAAAATCAAATGCATATTTTTTATTTCTGATCACTACAACCATAGTGGTGATCGAGAGGCCACTGGATACCTATTATATTTAACTATAAAAAAAATTTCAATCTCAATTAAAATGGAGCCACCTCCAACTCGCTTGCTTTCTGACCAATCAGTAAAGGTAGAAGCATAAAAGAACATATAGTATGAATTTAGAAGTGTGAAAATATCACACTATATATATATATATATATCATACATTTTAAGTTATGGTGGGTGAAAAAGGTGACAGAAAACATCCACCGTTAGCATATAGCCAATAAAGAATATCACTTGTGAGCACATTCACATGTCTTTGACAGGTCTGCAACCCTGCCTTTCAACCATTATCACCTCGCATACAGTGCTTTCACTGCATCAAGGGATTCTGGGAAATGACATGCAAATGAGCACACAATGTGTCACCTCGCTTGGGCACCAGACACGTGTTTCTAGCGTTCCCCTCCGTTCCCGGAAGTAGCGTAACAATCTGTATTCAATATTCCTCCTGGTGTATACCGCGTCACTGCATTGCTGCGTGATGACGTCACAACGTTCCAACGCATTTCATCACTGAGAGTGACTTTCTCAAGGAGGTCTGACACGGAGGAGAACAGAGTACAGATCACAGCTCTGGATCCTGAGATTACAGCATACATTGGAGACGGTCAAGGAGACGGACATCCGGGACCTGAGCGGGATCTGAGCGGGGTCTGACGAAGAGGTAGTCATTACCTCTCTATGAGGTTTGGAATTTGGCTTAGTCTGGACATGCTATATGAGGAATCTGTTATTTGATCACTATACCAAAGCGGAATCAGACCGCACGTTGATAAGAACTATTCCGTGCTCTACTAGGTCTTCTAACATTACACCAATATACATCTGAGAAGGACTACACTCTATTTGGTGACTATTGATTTCTGGCTGTTGTTTGCCATACGGACTACCATTAACCATTTATTCCATTAGTGTTTTTCCTCTCTGCTCTGCCTCCTCATTCAATCTGTTTCACATACTCATACATGTCACTTGCTATTTATGCTGATTACTTTTATTGCATACTGATTGCTTTTTATCACACCAGTCTAGCATTGGTCCTTAGGACTACTCTGGTTATTAGAATAATAAAATCCACTCTACATTTTATATACAGAACTTTCGCTTCTTTTTGTCTTGTTTTATATATATATATATATAGTGTTCGACAAAAATCTACTCGCCCAACCAAAAAATCTATTTGCCACCGCCCCTAGTCCCGTCTCAACCCTGCCCTAGTCCTGCCCCTAGTCCCGCCCCCAGTCCCGCCCCAGTCCTGCTCCCAACCCCGCCCCCAACCCCGCTTTAAAATAAAATATATAAATAAAATACATTTAATAAATTCCTAGTCAGAACAATATTCGTTTTTGACATAAATGTATTTATTGTATTACATTTCTTGTATTACATGTACATTTACATGTACATTTTCATGTATTACAATTCGTCCTTGTTACGTGTGTGTAAATGTCGTATCTAGAAACAAAAGCCAGGTGTGAATGACTAGTTTCCTGAACCCATTAACCAGTGTCTGGACGTCCCCGCTTCACAATATCTAAAGCAGCAATCCCACCTGGATCTTACCTGATCCGCAGACCCTCAATGTCCAGGTACCCACATTCCCGTAATGTTATACATTGGAGGGGATGTGTTCCCTACCTGTCTTCTGGGTTAGGGGGTTCCGATGTCTTCCGTGTGAAGCTTGAGTCAGATCTGGAAGAAAGCAGTATAGGTTATTTCGGTGTTGCATAGGGCAGTTAAGATATGTAGGGTAAATAAGAGATCCAGATCCAGAGTGTGAGAGAGAGAGAGAGAGAGAGAGAGAGAGAGAGAGAGAGAGAGAGAGAGAGAGAGAGAGAGAGAGAGAGAGAGAGAGAGAGAGAGAGAGAGAGAGAGTGAGAGAGAGAGAGAGAGTGAGAGTGTGGGGGAGAGAGAGAGAGAGTGTGGGGGAGAGAGAGAGAGAGTGTGGGGGAGAGAGAGAGAGAGAGTGGGGGAGAGAGAGAGAGAGTGTGGGGGAGAGAGAGTGTGGGGGAGATAGAGAGAGTGTGGGAGAGAGAGAGAGAGAGTGTGTGTGGGGGGACACAGAGAGAGAGAGAGAGATAGAGAGAGAGAGAGAGAGAGAGTGGGGGAGAGAGAGAGAGTGTGTGGGGGGGAGAGAGAGAGAGTGTGGGGGAGAGAGAGAGTGTGGGAGAGAGAGAGAGAGAGAGAGAGTGGGGGAGAGAGAGAAAAGAGAGAGTGGGGGAGAGAGAGAGTGTGGGGGAGAGAGAGAGTGTGGGGGAGAGAGAGAGTGTGGGGGAGAGAGAGAGTGTGGGGGAGAGAGTGTGGGGGAGAGAGAGAGAGAGTGTGGGGGGAGAGAGAGAGTGTGGGGGAGAGAGAGTGTGGGGGAGAGAGAGAGAGAGAGTGGGGGAGAGAGAGAGAGTGTGGGGGGAGAGAGAGAGAGAGTGTGGGGGAGAGAGAGAGTGTGGGGGAGAGAGAGAGAGTGGGGGAGAGAGAGAGTGGGGGAGAGAGAGAGAGAAAGTGGGGGAGAGAGAGAGAGTGTGGGGAAGAGAGAGAGAGTGTGGGGAAGAGAGAGAGAGTGTGGGGAAGAGAGTGAGAGAGTGTGGGGGAGAGAGAGAGTGTGGGGAAGAGAGAGAGAGTGTGGGAAGAGAGTGAGAGAGTGTGGGGGGAGAGAGTGAGAGAGTGTGGGGGAGAGAGTGAGAGAGTGTGGGGGAAAGAGTGAGAGAGTGTGGGGGAGAGAGTGAGAGAGTGTGGGGGAGAGAGTGTGGGGGATAGAGTGTGGGGGAGAGAGTGTGGGGGAGAGAGAGAGTGTGGGAAGAGAGAGAAGGTGTGGGGAAGAGAGAGAGAGTGTGGGGGGAAGAGAGAGAGAGTGTGGGGGGAAGAGAGAGAGTGTGGGGGAGAGATAGAGAGAGAGTGTGGGGGAGAGAGAGAGTGTGGGGGGAGAGAGAGAGATAGAGAGTGTGGGGTGGAGAGAGAGTGAGTATGGGGGGGAGAGAGAGAGAGTGTGGAGATAGAGAGAGTGTGGGAGAGAGGGGGGAGATACAGAGGGGGAAACGGTGGGTGACACACAGAGGGTGGGTGATACACAGAGAGAGAGAGAGGGTTGGTGACTGACTGGCTGGGTGGGTGACTGACTGGCTGGGTGACTGAACTGGCTGGGTGACTGACTGGCTGAGTGACTGATTGGCTGGCTGGATGGGTGACTGACTGACTGAATGACTGACTGGCTGGGTGGGTGACTGACTGGCTGGGTGGGTGACTGACTGACTGGCTGGGTGGGTGACTGACTGGCTGGGTGGGTGACTGACTGGCTGGGTGGGTGACTGACTGGCTGGGTGGGTGACTGGCTGGGTGGGTGACTGTCTGGCTGGGTGGGTGACTGACTGGCTGGGTGAGTGGCTGGGTGACTGGCTGACTGGCTGGGTGACTGGCTGGGTGGGTGACTGGCTGGGTGGGTGACTGACTGGGTGGGTGGGTGACTTGAACTGGGTGGGTGACTGACTGGGTGGGTGCCTGACTGGCTGGGTGACTGACTGGCTGGGTGAGTGACTGTCTGGGTGACTGACTGACTGGGGCGGGGGGTGACTGACTGGGGCGGGGGTGACTGACTGACTGGGGCGGGGGTGACTGACTGACTGAGGCGGGGGTGACAGACTGGGGCCGGGGGGGTGACAGACTGACTGGATCGGGGGTGACTGACTGACTGGGGCGGGGGTGACTGACTGAATGGGGTGGGTGACTGATCCATGCATACACACACACACCCACATACACACACACCCATGCATACACACACACCCATGCATAAACACACACCCACATACACACACTTGCATACACACACCACACACACACCCAAACACACACACACACCATGCACACACACATACACACACATACACACATGCATACACACACTCACACACACACCCCCATGCATACACACACACACACACCCATGCATACACACACACACACACACACACACACACCAATGCATACACACACACACACACACACACACCCATGCATACACACACCCATGCATACACACACACATGCATACACACACACACACACACACATGCATACATACACACACACACACCAAAGCATTCACACACACACACACACACACACACACACACACACACACACACACACACACACATGCATACACACACACACACCCATGCATACACACACACCCATGCAAACACACACACACACCACCAATGCATTCACACACACACACACACACACACACACACACACCACACACACACACACACACACACACACACCAATACACACACACACACACACACACCAATGCATACACACACACACATGCATACACACACACACACACACCCATGCACACACACACACCCATGCATACACACACACAAACACACAAACACCCATGCATACACACACACACACCAATGCACACACACACACCACACACACACACACACACACACACATGCATACACACACACACATGCATACACACACATCCACGACAGGGGGAAGAAGAGGAAAGGCAGCGGGACCGAGCACCACCACTGCCCCGCCCGCCACCCACCCCCCGTCACCATCTCCAGCCCCGCGCAGGGATCGGCAGGAAGCCAGGTAAGCGGGGACAGGGCAAGAAGGGGGGACACCCCCACTGCAATCTCCTGCCCCGCGCGGGAAGCGGGGACAGGGCGAGAAGGGGGGACACCCCCACTGCAATCTCCTGCCCCGCGCGGGAAGTGGCGGGAAGCCAGGTAAGCGGGGACAGGGAGAGAAGGGGGAATACCTGCCCCGCGCGGGAAGCGGGGAGTAAGGGGGCTTGCAGGGAAGGAGTAAGGGGGCTTGCAGGGAAGGAGTAAGGGGGCTTGCAGGGAAGGAGTAAGGGGGCTTGCAGGGAAGGAGCAGAGGGGCCGCAAGATGGAGTATTGGAGAGTACTTACTCTCCAACAGAGCTTTAGGCAGAAAGAATGGCCGCTCGTTGGGGGCGGGCTATTATAGAGCCTGGCCGCGCGCCCACAAAGCCTGGGAGCGCGCGCCAATCAGCTGTCAGGTAGGGTGAGTTTTTTTTTTTCAGCCAGCGCGAGCAGGGAAAATTTTCAGCGCGAGCGGGGGGAAATTTAAAAAAACCAACACGTGTTCTGCTTGGGCCAATATTTACTCGCCCGGGGGTTAAATCCACCCGCCCCGGGCGTGTAAATGTATAGGATTGTCGAACACTGTATATATATATATATATATATATATATATATATATATATCAGTATATATATATATATATATATATATTTATATAGAAAAGATATTACCATATTGCATATTGCATATTACCAGCCCTGAGGAAGGTCGCTCTCTGCAGACCGAAACGTTGGCTGAAGTGCCTGTATTTTCTACAATACATACTGCCTTGAATATACCCCTGGTGTGCTGTCTCCTTATTACTGGACTTCAATCTGGTAATATCTTTTCTATTTGAATATCTATGGGATAAGCATCTGGATACCTTGTGATATGTGAGTGCTGGTTGCTGCAATTATCTATCTATCTATCTATCTATCTATCTATCTATCTATCTATATATATATATATATATATATATATATATATATATATATATATATATATATATCTATATATATATATATATATATATATATATATATATATATATATATATATATATATATCACAAAAGATTGCCTGCTACAGACCCTAAATGAATTGTACCTAAGTCAGCTATGTACAGCTACCACAATAAAAGCTGCTGACGGTGCTGGAGATAATATTTAAATGGAAACAATACAGTGAGAAAGTATCCCACCAAAAGCACTCAAGTATACAAAAGTATCAAATTTATTAGTAATGACATCATAAAATCACATAGAATAAAACAGTCCTAAGTGTCTCAATAATGTAGACATGAATTGCTTGCACCTGAAATAGCGTAATGAATAAACAACCTCTGCATATATAGTTGGTAAGGGACATAACACTTTGGGGTGTGGAGGCATGCAGTCAGTCTCCCACCAATGTGACCGGCCGGTCTATACACAAGAACTAAGTGGAACAGAAATTAAACACTTGTGCCTGAACAAACACTCACAGAACATCAAAAGTACCAGATGTGATCATGAAAAACCACGGACATAGTAGTAATTAAACTGTGTTTCCCAATTATGTGCACTTGCTGTACATGTAAAAAACACATAGACAAAGTGTGGTAAAAGGGGCAGTGTTCAAGCAGGAAGCTCAATATGAGTGAATCAATAATGTTCCAATTTGGGAGGTGAACTGGTAGAATGAACAAAGTTTATACTTAGCCACAGCTAAGAGCAGAGTTCCAATGCAGCAGGTAGCAGAATCAGCTACATGCAGGTTCCTGTAGATAAAAGCAGCCACATCCCTGGTCCGTCGTCATTAGTATACAGAGGAGGAGGGTCAGGTGCAGCAGCCACAGAGACAGTCAGGAGTACATACACAAAGAAAGCCCCGACGCGCACGTTTCACCCAACTGCTTCGTCCAAACATATGGTGAGATTTTCCAGGGGGTCAGAATTGACAATATCAAATATTGGCACATGTATAGTGCCTCCATTTTTTAACAAAAAGTGTATTTTCAAGGTCAGTTTATGTATGAACCGGTTAAGGTCTATAAATAGATCGAAAGGATCAGAATAAAAATTGGGGCAATATAAAAACCTCTGTTGAAAAGATTGGTCTGATCATAAGTAAGGAAAGTAAGGAAAGATTAAACATACGGTACCTTTCGGTTCTGATGGTATCATTCTACTCTTTTGTTGTGCCTTCTTTTCTTGGAACTTTCTGCAAGCTCTATTTCCTCTTCCACTAAACGTGCTCTTTTTAATGATGTGTAAGGGATCGGGGGACACGCGCCTTACAGCGGGTTCCCGTCACCCCAGCTCCCAGTACTGCAGCTCATCCCAGGCCCCCTCCCCATAAGCTGCTTACCCGCTCAGGTCAGACGCCATGCCGCTCCTCGCGGCACATGCCGCCTCCGCCCACATGCTGCAGGGGAGCGCGCGCGGGAGTGTTACAGGGCGCGCGTGCACCCGTCCTCTTCTACACTGCTCCTGCAGCCTTGGCTCCACCTCCCAGAAGCTGGAGGCTATTCCCACTAGGGAACACCACACCAGGCATCCTAACCTATCCATGGGACCGCTCAGTCAAGCCCCCGCTCCGCCTCTTGCTCCCATTGGTTCTCCGGCATTTATAGTTCCTGTCTGCCATCTCCTTCCTCGCTCTGCATAGTTTTCCTGTGGCTCTTGTTGTACGGAGGTCTATGCCTGGCTCTCTTTTGTATTGCAGCTCTCGCTCCAGTCCCTGCCCTCATTTGATACCCTTGGATTTGATCTCGGCTCTCGTTAGACTTCGTGTACCTCGCTACTCCCTGGACTCGGCTTTGAACCTCACTACGCTGTTCTCTCCTGCCCCTGACCTACGGCACCCCGGACGCGGCAAGTATCAGGCTAACCCTTTCTCACCAGGCTCGGCAACGCATCATACCACACTCCGGGCATGCCCTCACTGCTGTGGGTGCGTGTTATACCCTTACCCACCTCAGTATTGGGTACTGGCCAGGTCTGCGGGCAGTCAAGCATTACATGATGGTGTTAGACAGTGGTAAAGTGGTTCCTAGGATGATATCTGATGGTGCCCCTTGGAACCAAAATGAGCAATGCCCTTCTCTAAATATTACTTTTGTTTGTATGACATTGAGTTTTGGGCTTAGCTCCCAGTTTATTGGAGGAAATTGGAGTATGCTCACCCTTTTCATATCCGGATGTGCCCGAGGTGCTCGCCTTCTCATTATCTAAACAAGAAAAGCGATTCTCTAGAACAGGCTTCGAGTTTTCATTATCCACCCCAGGTGGATTTTAGGGTTTGGTGTGTGCTTCTTGAATTGTTTACCCTTATTTACATATGGTCCAGAGGGACTCCTGAAGGTATCTGCTCTTGGTATCCTCCATGACTCCACTCAGTTGTTGGAATAGTCTTCCTGATCTGTAACCAGATTTCCATTTTTGCGACCAACTATTTCATTATCAAAAGCTACCACTCTTTTATTAACTGCATCATCTAAAAGAGAAAAACCCTCTACATCCTTAAGTTCTTTAAGAGCATTATAACCCGTTATATCTCAATATAAATTTCTTTTATTTTGTCTTCTCTATATTCTATCAATAATCGCATTAGGGCATTAGAACAATTACTTAAAATATCATTCCATTCCCCACTGAATAGTTCATCAGTAAAGGAGGTGTTTTTCTTTTAAATTCTCAATCCCGTGGTATTCATTTTTCATCTACTGTAGGTAATTCTGAAGTGAGACACTGTCCCACAAGTCAAATCTCATCTTTTAATAACCTTTCCAGCTTTGAAAAATGATTCTTCATTAAAATACCATTATCCACAGGAGTAGGGTTGTCTTTGTTAAAATGTCCTGCAAGTGCATTCTGTCTATTATGATGATCAGTGTATGATTTTAACATTATCAAAGTACGTTCAACTAAACTCCACCAATAAAAGTGTAGTACAGGCATACCCCACATTAACGTACGCAATGGGACCGGAGCATGTATGTAAAGCAAAAATGTACTTAAAGTGAAGCAATACCTTTTCCCCACATGTTGATGCATGTACTGGACTGCAATCCTCATATACATGCATAACTGATGTAAATTTCGCATTTGTAACAGGTTCTATAGTCTCACCGCTTGCGCACAGCTTCGGTACAGGTAGGGAGCCGGTATTGCTGTCCAGGACGGGCTGACAGGCACATGCGTGAGCTGACATTTGCCTATTGGGTGATATGTCCTTACTCATGAGTGTACTTAAAGTGAGTCTTCTTAAACCGGGGTATGCCTGTAATATATAAAATTATAAATCCAAATTATGCAGCCAGTAAATATAGGAGTAATATAAAAAAGAAAAAGAGGAACCAGCGCTCAAATTGGTACTGTGTGCTCATTTGCATATAATTTCCCAGAATCCCTTGCTGCAGTGGAAGCACTGTATGCTGGGTGAAAGGCAGGGTTGCAGACCTGTCTAAGACATGCAAATCAGCACACAGTAATATTTCCATTTGCTATATGCTTTACTGTGGAGGGTTCTTGTCACTTTTTTTACCCACCATAACTGAACTAAGTATATATATATATATATATATATATAGATATAGATATAGATATAGATATAGATATAGATATAGATATAGATATCGATATAGATATAGATATACAGTATATACCTAATTGAGGTGGCATTTTGCTGTGTGAACGGAGTCAAAGGTAACCAGCTGTCTCTTCAAGATGGAGTGCGGGTTCCTCAAGGTACTTTGGCATGCTGACGGACCGGGGATCAGCCGTGCGGCTATATCCCCCCTCCCCCTTTCACTTTCCCCTTCTCCATCTAGGATTTTGTCCGAGCAGGAGTGATCACACTAAATGCCATCTATCATCCGGATCAGCATACTTGTGGTCTCCAGGAAGATAGAGGCACAGCTGACGGGTTTTGTGGTTACGCTTTACATCTACGAGTGTGTGAGAACATACCTAAGACCCAATACACAGGATTGGATTTAACCTCATAACCTCCGTTTTGACTCTTGTCCTTGGACTACCATATACAGTATACAGATTATATGTGAACATTCTCCCTTGATACAATATATCACTCTACTATTGTGTGGTGTGTGGTTGCATTTGAAACATATTTTCCCACATAGTTGCAGCTTAGTGATAGGCATTCTTTCGTTTTTTTTATTGCTGCTCTTTACATATATATATGATTATATGTTTTTTTATATTTGTCTCTTTTATATCTGTCTCATTATATATCTACTATGGGGCACTATTTGTCTATTTTTAATAAATGTGTCTAATGTACTATTGGATATTTGTGCTTTTTCTCTTTTTTAAATATTGCTTTATGGCTAGGTACCCTTACTAGAGCTGCATTATTATCCATAGTCAAATGCATTTATAAATTCATTATCTAAGTACGTTCATTTATATTTATAATTTATAGAATATGTAATCATTTGTCATCACTTATCCAATTTGAGCACTGGTTCCTCTTTTTCTTTTTATATATATATATATATATATATATATATATATATATATATATATATATATATATATATATATATATTTTTCACATTTGCTGGGTTATTTAGCAAACTTTATTTGGTTAAAAAAGAATTAGCTTTATGAATGTTAAAACACAAATGTAAAAGCATTTTTTATGAATCCGGTGATATTTTTCACACTGGCTCTACATTACAAAAAAAAAAGAAAAACATTTGCTCCATGTTGTGAATTTAGCCCTTAAATTCATAGCACTAACTAATGAAACCCCAAGTAACACAGAGACAAACAAAAGATAATCCTTTCAAATAAACCCTTTAAAAAGATATTTTATTTGGAAAGCAAGAGTGGAAAATTGCCATGCTAAAAATAACAACAATGCCAAGAATATCCTGGAAGATTATTTCATGTTTACAGATTAATGTCATTTTAACTTGAAACCCTAATTTTATTACAGAGCCTCAAACATTGAACCTAATTCTGAGAGTATCCCTATAGCCCCACCCTCTCCAGACACTGCTCACAATTTTCAATTTGTCACAGTATCCGAAGAGGAGATTACACAAGCGCTCCTCAAACTAAAACTAAAACTAAGCAGCCAATGTGGACCTGACTTACTGCAATCTAAGTTCTTAAGACTTGGCTCCCCAGCCAATGCCAAACCAATTGCTTCCATAGTCAACTTTATTCTATCTGCAGGCCATATCCCTAAGACCTGGAAAACTGCCAGAGTTGGCCCAATCTTCAAAAGTGGGGACAAAAACATTGACTGAAACTACAGGCCAATCTCACTTCGCCCAATTCTATCCAAAGTCATGGAAAAATGTGTTCACTCCCAATTAAGCGATTACTATACCAAGACAAATTTTCCTAGCCAATTCCAATCAAGTTTTCGCCCCAAAAACTCCACGGTAACTACCCTGCTAAAAGTTTGCAATGAAATCCAGAGTGGAATGGAACAGGTACAACTCACTGGTGCAATATTCCTAGATTTTGCAAAGACTTTTGATACTGTTGATCATGTTATCTTGCTTAACAAACTCCAGTGCTCTATAATAGGGAAGTATGCTTTAAACTGTTTTCATTCCTACCTATCAGGTAGATCCCAACATGTGTCCATCTCAGACTCTAACTCCAACCCTTTGGATATCACCTGTGGTCTCCTGCAAGGCTCTGTTCTGGGGTCCCTACTCTTTTCAGTGTTCATCAATGATCTTCCTACAGCTTGCAAGGGAGCTTCAATACACTTCAATGTTCTGTAGATGACACAATCTTATATGCACACAGCCCTAGCCTCTCCGACCTTGAACAGATACTTCAATCTGACTTTTTGAGACTTGAAAATTGGATTTCCCAAAACAAACTGTTTTTTAAATACTGACAAGACTGTAAAAATGGTATTTGGGACCAAGGCTAAATTTTTAAAGCTTCCAATGACTGAGCTCAGAACCAATGCTAATACCACCCTAACTCCTGTTACTAGTTTCAAATACTTGGGCATATGGTTTGACTCCCATTTAACATTCGGGATGCACATTGATGCCCTGACATCCCAAACCTATGCCAAACTAGGTGTACTTTACAGGAACAAAGCCTCCCTAAGTCTCCTGGTCAGAAAGCATATAGCACAGCAGATGCTAATGCCAATTATTGACTATGGAGACATAGTATACGGCTTGGCACCACAAACCCACCTTAGCAAACTTGACACCCTCTACAATTCAATATGTCGTTTTGTTCTCCAATGCAACTACAACACACATCACTGTGAAATGCTCAAAGAACTAGATTGGTCATCACTTGAGTCTAGGCGCAAAGTTCAACTTTCCTGTCTTGCCTTCAAATTCTTTATGGGCAAGCTACCCAGCTATCTGAACAAGCTCCTCACCCCTACCACATGCAGCACCTATCATCTGAGATCAGATTAAAAAAAGACTGTTCATGGTCCCAAGGCTCAACAAAGTATCCGGCCGCTCCTCCTTCTCTTACCGTGCACCCCAAAACTGGAACAACCTACCAGAGACTCTCACATCCACCATCAGTTTAAGTTCTTTAAAATCTAAGGCTGTCACACATAATCTGGTCTGTAATTGTTTCATACTGTACGCCCATAATATATATAATCTTTAACTGTGCATGCAATGTCTTGTATATAATGTATACCCTGTTCATTTATGTAACTGTATTTGTAACCATGTATTATTTGTCTCAACTCTGTGCCCAGGACATACTTGAAAATGAGAGGTAACTCTCAATGTATTACTTCCTGGTAAAATATTTTAGAAATAAATGTATTATTGTAAAGCACTATGTACCTAGATGGTGCTATATAACTAAAGATACATACTGTACATTATCAGTCAGCGGTGCACAAAATTGGGGGCGCAAGATTTTTTTTGGGGGGTGCGGGCAGTGGCAGAGGTCCCGCGCTCTCCCCCCAGGCATTTAAATTAAATGCGGGGGGACCGCGCAAGACCTCTGCAACCTCTCCTTACCGGAATTCTGCCGACTTCAGCACGCGTGACCATGGCAACGCAACGGGTCGTGTGACATCATGGTTGCTATGGTAACGTGTCATTAAAGCTGCAGTTCAGTCAATATCCTGCATGTGTTTTTTTTTAATAAATCAGTTCTGTAGTAAGAAAAAATACTTTTAGCATTTTCTGTTTTTAAAAAAACAATTTTGAAAGACCAATTTTCTTGTATTCTATTTTAACAGCCATTTGCTAAGGCACTGCCCCTTTGTCAGCCCTGCCCTCCCTCTAGCACATGTCAGTGCAGGAGTGCTCATGAATATTCATGAGCTTCCACTGCTGGACTGAAGCAGAATATAAACAGATCACTTCACTAATTATGTCACCAAATTTCGACCTATCAATACATGGAGAACAAATTGACTGGCAGCTATACAGTTCTTTAGGTAATTAGAGATTGCCCACACGAAACTATTGAAGTAAAAAAATAAATTTATAAAAAAAAAAAAAAAAGACTGAACTGCAGCTTTAAATGACTCCGCGCGAGGTAAGGAACGGGGCGGCCAACAGAGAAGATAAGGCAGGGGAGGCGCCGCAAATAAAGTTTGCACGCCCCAGCATTATCTAATAGAATATCACTCTGTAATGATACAGATATAGTGTAATTTTTCACAATTTTGATTAGGAATGTAAATTATCTTTTTCTGAAGCTCATTCCTCCAGATAAGCATCTTCCCCTTTGACTCATGCAAGTCATCAACTGTCCACCATGGCCAATTTAATATAACAAAGGACATCTTGGCCATTCTTAAGGAACAAAATGCACGGAATGGGACATGTGGTCCGCAGGTAAATTCATTTAAGGGGTTTTAGTGGTTAGGGTCAGGGGTTAAGGATAGGGGTTTTAGGGTAATGGGCTAGGTTTTTAGGGTAGGGGATTAGGGTAGGGGTAAAGGTTTTTAGCATAGGGATTAGGGTAGTGGTTAAGGTTTTTAGGGTCAGAACTTTAGGGTAAGGGGTTAATGTTTTAGGGTAAGGGGTATTAGGGTAAGGGGTTAAGGTTTATAGGGTAAGCAGTTTAGAGTAAGGGGTTTTAGGGCAAGGGGTTAAGGTTTTTAGGGTAGGGATTAGCATTAGTGTTAGGGGTTAGGGGCTTTTATGGTAACGGATAAGGTTAGGGTCTTATCTTGGCGGCGAAGCGGCGGGTGGAGAGATGTCCCGACGGCGAAGTAAGTGGCGGCTAAATGCCGGCGGAGGTTTGGTCGCAGCAAATTGGCCGCAGAATGCATTACCTTAATCGTTTGGTTACCCCTCAATTCATGAGCAAGTAAAGCTGTGTAACACATTATTAGGAAACAGACAGAAAAAAGGCCTTTTAGAAAAAGGTTAACCTTTTGATTGCCATACTGCACATGAGTTTTAACGATCACCTGGCCTTTTCATGACAAAAAGCTGTGGCCATTTGAACCTCAAGACCTGTGTGTGTTTCTTTTAAGGGGAAGTGTTTTATAAGAAGGTTGGGGGCTACTGCTGTAAGGTTACATTCCTTTACAGTACCAGCTATTTTATTATTATCCTATTTGTCATTTGTTCTCACATTTTTATATATGGCCAGTGGGAACCCCTGCAAAAAGACTATCCAACAATCCAACAATTGATCAAATTAATAAATAACACAAAATTTTGATCCAAAAATATCTGCAAAGTCTTATGCAAGTTTATATGATTTATTTTTCTGTAATACGTGCAACAACAAAGAATTGCACCATAAACCCCATAATGAGAAAAGAATAGTACACAAATATATTTTCTTAGTTATTTTAATTAGTTATTTTAGCATAATATCATACTGGACAACAACAATAATTTGGCCCAAACAGATTTTGAACATATTGCAACACTTTATTTGAGTGGCATTATTATTTTTTAAGATAGTCATAATCAACTAAAATACTGTATGCCTTTCATTTGCAGCCAAATATCTGTTCTTCATTCTTCTTCAATTGCATGGTAAATAAATGTTACCATGATTGTTCAGTTTCTGATCACCGATAAAAAACAAATCTCACTGTAGGTCATCATTTCTGATGTTCAGAATACAGGAAAATGCCTTGATGGCGGTTGAAACTGATGAGATACACTGTATGAACACACATACATTTTGATTTAATGACTAGAGAAAACATTTTGGGGGGGGGTGTATTAAAGTAAACTATTTTCGTGGAATGAGCTGTATTGTTTACTAGAACTAAACAGAGGCAGTGTTTTTAGTATAGCAAAAATAATAATAATAATAATAATAATAATAATAATGCAGAAATTGGCAGCAGATAATCACTTGACCCACCTAGTCTAGCAATTTGCCTTTCTGTTGTGAAACCTGAGATCCTATTGGATCTTTTGGTTTCTTTGATATTTAGGTCAGCTTTATTTCTAACACAAATACAGGGGAAACCCTCAGAGAGAGGGATAAAAGGCACTAGTTTTCTCTGGGGTTTTATATTATTATTTTTATGCTGTTTATAATGAGTTTAATTTTTTTATTTTAACTAAGAGTTTATTAAAGTTTATTTTTAAACACTTCCAAACTCATTTATCACAATTCTCCCACTTCTATCCCATATTAGCTAACATTCACCTAGGTGCTTCTAATCAAGGCAAAGAGGTATATTATATACCACCTGTAACATAAACCAGTGGTTGTGCATATAGTAGGGGCCTTTTATCCCTTTTTTTGAGGGTTATCTTGTCTTTATGTTCCCAGGCCTTTAGTGCACCCACTAGGTTCCTACATCATCTGACAGTAAACTTTCAAGGCTGAGCGAGGGACACTGTTCTGTGTCTCAATTATTTCTAACCCAAACATGTTTTAATTCCTTTACTGTATTAGCCCCTTGCCCCTCTATTTGGAAGCTATTCCATGAATCCACAACATTTTTGTTAAAATATAGTGTACTTGCACAAATTTCCAAAGAGCCTGCCACCCTCTAGCCCCAAAGCATGTCCTTTTGTTCTATCTTTTTCCAAAATATGTTTCCTTTCTGTACCCTTGATACAGTACAGGTGTAGCCACAAGTATTCTAACACTTGCCTTGGAAAATCGGGGGCAATCTCCCAGTAATGCTGCAACATTTCTGTAACATTTCTGCAGACAGACTAAAGGCCCATCGGATTAACACAGCGGGGGTCCCTGGCAGTCCCATTAAAACTGACCAGGGATCCCTGCTGTGTTAATCTGATGGGCCATTAGTCTTTCTGCAGAAATGTCAGAAAAATGTTGCAGCATTACTGGGAGATTACCCCAGATTTTTCAAAGGAGTGTTAGAATACTCGTTGCTGCAACTGTATATATAAAAGATTATATCATATCCCATCTATTCTGCAAACTGCATACTGTATGCTGAGATTATATGTAAAGCCAGAGAAAACTTCATTAAAAAACAGAACTCTATGAAAACCAATATCAGAGATGGGCAAACTTTTTGCTAAAATTCAAATCAAGAAAGAGACTAACAGGCTTTTTTTTTTAATAACAAAATGTTTGAATGAAACAATCACTGGTTTTCGAGGAAATAGAAAAGTTTTTGCCCTGGACGTTTACACATTTCCCCATCATTAACCAATACATAAAATAAAGGAATTAGGAAAAAGCCATGACATCACATTAGGACGTGAAATCTTGATTTTTATGTCTGATTTCTTACTCTGGGATACAATATGCAGGTGGAACTTGTCTCATTAACATCCAACGCACTATCACACATCAAGTCTCATTATTAAATAATGTGTGGACAAACATGCAATTGTATGATAGATTAACAATGTAAGTTTCAATTTGCATATTGGTATAACCTTTATCTTCTCAGTTAAACAAAGAATTGCCAGTATCCACTCTAATTCTCATTTGGAAGTCCCAATATGAAGATTAATTCATGTGAAGTCCCTTCTATGACCAAAGGGCTCCAAATGGCAGTGACATGTTTAATTGGTTGATTAATCAAATCTTTTTTTAATTAGTTTGTAAACATGGTGAGCTGACATTTGGGAATGGGTTTGATTTCCTCTGGCTGCTTTATTTTGGGGGATGTCACCGTGTGTTCCAAGTGTTTGCACAGGCAACTCCCCAAATAAACAAAAGCAGTCACATCTTTAGTTTAAGACAGCCAATTGCAGTCTTAAATTAATTACAAAAGGTTATTTTTTGGGCTGGCTTTGGGAAATTGCACCTCTAACTAAGTAGTTGTAGCCAGAAACAGGATGTACCGTAATGACCACTATTTGCTGAATTATTTATTTATTTATTAATAAAATGTTTTACCCGAAGTAATAAATTGAGAATTACCTCTCGTTTTCAAGTATGTCCTGGGCATAGAGTTAAGATGCCTGGCCATTGTATAGGCACTGAAGAAGTTGCAGCCCTATTTGTATGGCAGGTCCATTACTGTAATAACTGATCACAATCCTCTCAGTTGGCTACAGAGGATGTCGGGGGAGAATGGCAAGTTACTTCGCTGGAGCATTGCCCTTCCGGAGTTTGACTTTATCATACCCAGAGACTTAGGAATGTATTAAAACCATTCTTTATTAATGTATTGTAAAGTAATGTGCTTGGGACTTTTGGATCCGATGCCCAAACAGACTGCCCGGGCTTACCCATAGGCGCTGGTGAGTCTGCTGGACATCAGAGTTCAAAGTAGTCAAAGGATGACAAAGGTGTGAGTATCATTTGGGCAGCAGGGAAGGGCTCAAGTACCCAAGTCCGGGGAACAATGGCAGTCGTCCGGGCTGCTATTTGCTCTGCCAGACCATCAGTAGTGGAGACAAAAACAGGACTTGCGCTCATGAGTGATTATGATAGGAAAAGTGATTTAACATAAAGG
This sequence comes from Ascaphus truei, assembly GCF_040206685.1. NCBI lineage: Eukaryota > Metazoa > Chordata > Amphibia > Anura > Ascaphidae > Ascaphus > Ascaphus truei. The sequence goes on along the minus strand of NC_134483.1, from coordinate 411,224,001 downwards.
TATGTAGAAAATATACAATACAACCTTAACGAGTGAGGTTTTGTGCAGCTGGTCTGTGGGGATGGCTCAAACACCAAAGCTACATGGAAACAAAAAAAGAACAGCGCAAAAAAACCATTGTGTAGTGTATTAAAAAATTATTTATAATATAAAGGTGAGTATTGCACGTACATCAAAATTAAGGGTTAATAGCATGACATGTTAGGGACATGTTACCACTCTGCAGGCACAGCAGGATTCAGACACCGGTTGCAGGACGTTCACCCTCAGAGTGCTGGTGTAAGATTCCAAAGTAAGCAGCTCAGCGTTGGGGAACCTTCCCACACCGTCACGGAGCTCTCAGCAGCATTGGGGAACCTTCCCACACGGTCACGGAGCTCTCAGCAGGGTAGATCGCCACGCTGCTTCCGGGTTACTCCACGCCGGCGTGTGGCGTCATCAGGCAGCGTCTCTAAGCCGGTCGCGTCTTTGATGCGTCACTGTCTCACATTCAGCAGTCCAGCGGCACACAGAGTCCCAAACACGTCCCGTAGCAGAACAAATGTTCAATTTAAAACCACAATGGGGATGCAAATAGTAAGAATAAAGGAACGCGCCCTCTCCTACGCGTTTCGTACTTCCGTACTTCGTCAGGGAATGAAGGAGGAGGTTCCGAGGGCGGTTCTTATACACACAGCATTACTGCTATTGGCCGGGCTAATTGACTTCAACTCCCCCCACCTGGAGAGACACTTAGTCATCCCGTGGGGGCGCTCGAACAACAATTAAACAAACATAAGATAAACACTAAAATTAATAAACTTTAATATCATATATTAATGCAGACAGGCTCTAAAAATAAAGAAACAAAAGTTAAACACACCAAAATATCACAATTTAAAATGATGTATATTGCTATCTCGCAGTTTAAAAATAAACCATAGATTTACATATGACTTCTAGCAAATGTATATAGCTTCATATGGAAATCTATATGCTAATGAAATGGTGAAGGAATAGATCTTAGGGGATGGACATAGTTAGAGAAATTCAGAGAAAGAGAATACCTAAATTTTTTATAGTATAAAACTCGCAATTGAGTAAAAATAGTATATATAACTCAAAACACTGGTATTTAAGGATTAATTAAAAAAGGGACCATACGTCAATCTCCTCATTGAGACCTGATGGAGACAAAGTCTGGAGTTTATATATCCACAAACTTTCTTGTTTGGACAGTTTTTTATCTCTGTCTCCACCACGTCTTCCTGATTGTACAGTCTGGATACCTATATATGTTAAGAGTGAGGGGTCACAGTCATGTTTGATCTTAAAATGCCTAGACACGCTATGTTGTTCAAATCCTAGTCTAATATTTCTAGCGTGTTCTAGAATCCTCACTCTTAGAAATCTTTTGGTTCGCCCTACATATTGATATCCGCAAGGACACTGTAATAAGTAAACCACATATGTGGTTTTGCAAGAAATACAATCTTTTACTGTAAACTTTTCCTTTGTTGCATTGGATACAAATGATTTACGGTTGGAATTTAACATTGAACAGGCTTTGCACTTCCCGCAGCAATAGTTGCCGTTTGGTTTGCTTGGCATCCATGGTACCGCTAATGATGTATTCAGTGAAGTGCCAATATCGCTGGGCGCTAGGAAGTGTTTGAGCGTCTTTGCCCGACGGTAAATAAAGCTTGGATTTTTCTGGAGGGAGGGGCCCAATACGGGATCATTACAGAGAATATTCCAGTTCCTGTTTATTATTTTTTGTACGCTAGTGCTGACTGAGCTAAACTCTGTAATGAAAGGGATTTTGATTGTTGCATCTACTTCATCATTTATAATTCTTTTATTCTGAATCAGCAGTGAGTCCCTATCCATTCTGACAACTTTTTCGAGTGAGCTGAGCAAAAGAGCCTTATCATACCCACGTTCCAGGAATTTTTCAAAAAGGGTGACCGATTGGGTTTCAAAGTCAGCCTGGAGACTGCAGTTGCGTTTGATACGCATAAACTGACTTTTGGGTATGTTGTCAACCCAGGATCTTTTGTGATTACTGGATGACAAAAGGAAGCTGTTGCAATCCACTTTTTTAAAAAAAGTCTTTGTGTTAATATTTTCACCAACCCTTGACATTAAACTAAGGTCTAGAAAGTCTATCTGACTAACATGTGACTCAGATGTAAATTTCAAGTTGTAATCGTTTTGGTTCAGATAGACCTTAAAGAGCTCCAAGGTGTCCTCACCACCCTCCCAGACACACAAGACGTCATCGATATATCTTTGCCATACAATAACCCGATTGGCGAATGGGTTATTATGCCAAATGAAGTTAGCTTCCCATATCCCCATGTATATGTTCGCATAACTGGGAGCAAATCGCGTCCCCATGGCTGTGCCACACAACTGTAGATAAAACTGATTTAAAAATAGAAAGTAGTTGTGTGACAATATAAAAGTGATGGCGTCGATAATAAAATCACAATTTAGAGGGTGAAGATCCATGTCTTTAGATAACGTCTCTTTTATTGCCTCAATCCCTTTATCATGGGGAATACATGTATAAAGGGATTGGACGTCAAACGTTGCCCATCTGTAACCTTCCTGCCATTGGATTGTTTTGACTAGGTTTAGAACGGCAGTGGTATCTTTAATGTAAGATGGCAGTATTTTCACATATTTTTGTAGGAAAAAATCCACATACTGTGACAAGTTTGACGTTACGGATCCAATTCCGGAGATTATGGGTCTACCCGGTGGATCGATAGAGGCCTTGTGTATCTTAGGAAGGTGGTAGTACACTGGAATGGTGGGAAATAAAACATTCAAAAATTGGTATTCAGATTTAGACAATACTGTGGATGCAACAGCCTCATCAAGAAGGCTCTTTAGCTCAGAGACAAACTTATTTGTCGGATCCTGACTTAATTTACTATAGTTGCCAGGGTCATTCAGAATGCGCATGGCCTCCTTTTCATAGCTTACACGGTTTTGGATCACTACTCCTCCACCTTTATCAGCCTGTCTTATAATTAAGTCCTTTCTATCCTGAAGTTCTTTCAGTGCCAGATGTTCTTGATAACTGAGGTTATGAGGTATGTCGGATGGTTTAAAATTATTTACCAGTGATATAAATTCATTATTAACTATATTAAAAAACGAATCGATAAAACTCCCTTTGCTTTGGGCTGGATAAAACCTTGAGGGTGGTTTGAAATCACTATGTTGACAAAGTGTCACAAGTGGGTCTGTATCAATGAGATCTATAGCAGTACTTATATTACTCAGATCGTTTCCTATCTCTTTTTTAAGGAAATGCCTCTTCAGTGTCAAGTTCCTAGTGAACTTGTGCAGATCTGAGAATAATTGAAAACCATTTGGACCACTTGACTGTGAAAATTTAAGTCCTTTACTTAGAACCAGTTTCTGACATAGAGTGAGATCAACATTAGATAAGTTAAAAATACCTTTAAAAGATTCGTTATTAATTAATTCGACTCTCTTCTTTGTTTTGGTCTTACACCCTGCTCTTGTTCCTCTTCTGGTGAGTGGTGTCTTTTTTGCGACCTGGGAGTCTCTATATTTTTCTTCTCTTTCTCTTTTGCTGTATTCCCCCTTTCTTTCGAACCCAAATATCTCTGTTTGAGTTCCTCCAGAAAAAGGGATTTCCTAGGGGATGCTTGCTCATAGTCTTTCTTAGGGGGTGTATTTGCCCTCTGGTGTTCATTTTGCCTATCTTTCTGGTGAGTATCTTTCTTGTGATGTTCTTTATATGTATACTCTGATTTGGAGTAACATGTCCCTAACATGTCATGCTATTAACCCTTAATTTTGATGTACGTGCAATACTCACCTCATCAGTAGTGGAGCCTGTCCAAGCGGGTGACATTGAGATAGTCAGGGACGGAGGTGGCAAACTTGCGCATGTCCCTTGCAATTTCTATGCTGAAGTCTTCCTGATGCCGACCCCAGCCTGTGATCTCGACCATCGCTCCTGTGCCGCCTGCCTTGACCCCAGCCTGGATAACGTTTACCCTGCCTTCTCCAACCCTGACCCGGCTACCAACAATGATGGAATCCGCAATTCAGACCAGGCTTCCCAGTCTCAGGTCGGTGCTTTCATATCCCCCACCTCAGCCCTGTGGTCCGATCCTTGTTTGTGGCGAGCACGCCCATTACACGCGGCTGGGATTTGTAGCCGATGAGTACCATGTGATTTGGGATAACTCGCGGTCAAGAAAGTCCAAGTTCTCAGAAGAGAAGGGAGTGGTAGCTTGTGGAACTTCACGCCGATTTGGGAACCAGGAGATTCCGGGCTAAGTCCTGGTCAGGGTAAAACTGTTATTTAGAGTTCCCTGGACCTAGGAAAGTCTAGTTTTCGACCCCAGGCCCCCAGTAAGTGTGTCTTTTGTCTGTATTTTGTGTTCCACTGTGTGTAAGAGAATTTGTTCTTATAAACTTCAATTTATTTCATTACATTGTTTTGCCAGTAAATAAGACTAGGCAATTTACACCTTTTTAACTGGGATCATTCACTGAGTAAAACAAGGTAATGAAATAAATTGAAGTTTATTCTTACAAAATCACTTACACACAATGGAACACAAAATGCAGACAAAAAGACATATTTACTCTGGGTCGGGAGTTGAAAATGAGACTTTCCTAGGTGCAGGAAACTCTAAATGAGTGTTTTACCCAGACTGGGACTTAGCCCGGAATCTCCGGGTTCCACACGCCACCGTTCCCTTCTATTCTGAGAAATTGTACTTTCTTGACCGCAAGTTATCCCATATCACATGGAACTCAAATTGGCTACAGATCCCAGCCGTGTCCACTACGTTCGATTTTGAGAACTTGGCCGCTAAAATCGGGACTTAGTCTCTGGCAGGTAGAGTTTTCTGGCATGAAACCGAAGCCGATTGCTCTGCTATTCGCGCAAGAGCAATGTTGAAAAGCTTTCCTGCGCTCTTACTCCTGGAGATCTTCAATCTCATTGGCTCATAAATTCTTTATAGAAATCGGAGTTTCATTCATGAACCTCAGCAGCCAATCATCCCATGGGAACTTTCCCAGCAGCGAATCAGAGCCAAGCCGGCTAGAAAAGCCGGGTCAGCGGGAAAAATTTAAATTGTCAAGGACATGAGCACGTTTGCCACCTCCGTCCCTGGCTATCTCAATGTCACTGGTTGGGACAGGCTCCACTAGGTCTGGCAGAGCAGAGGTCTGCCATTGTTCCCCAGACCTGGGTACTTGAGCCCTTCCCCGCTGCCCAAATGCTATTCACACCTCTATAATTGGAATTATCCAATGGGGAAAAAATATTGCAACACTCAAACTTAGATTTTATCCCGGCCAGTAAAAAAAAGTTGTAAAACAATATAAAAATATATTTATAATCCTTCCAAGTAGATCAGAGACAAACATAATATTAAAAACTATATCAAGAAACAATTTTGGTTTCTTTTGGCATTTGAAGAATATTCTAGTTGCCATCATCTGCTATACATTTTTTTTTTAAATACACCCATCTAACATATATACCATTGGCATTTTTGGAACAACAGACCTGAAATTAAAGATTAAGGATTTACCTTTATAGTATAAAGTCACATTGGGGTCAAACGAATGATAAAATAATAAAATTTTAAAATGCAAAAAGGATACCAGATATACAGTATTAAAAGTACAAACCTGACATTGGTTAAGGAAAGGTATTTTAAAGATATCAATCAGATGAACAAAGTCATTTTAAATCCATAGAAAGGGATCCTGTGACTTTTCCATGTACTCTTTGGGTCTCCAGTGATAAGCACTGTTTTATCTCATTTTAAGACTAGTTGTTTTATCCAAATGTTTATATACATCGGTAACATTAAGTATTCACCAGCAATTATTTATTGATGACTAAAGAAAACATTCATGTTGCTTGGCAAAGGAAAACATATTCCCCAAGAACATTGTACAAAGTCTTTTGGCTGTGGTTAGTGAATTCAATCCAGTCTAAACATAAAGTTACAAGCTTGTCTGAGCACAGTCTGAGACAAGCAATGTGGAATAAAATGAATAAAGGCTCGGAACCAGCGATTAGATGTATTCTTATCATGAGAACATTGATGGAGTAAATCTGGCAAAATGCAAAGATGACATTAAGATAACAAATAATACAATTTCATAATTGAAAAAAAGATCACAGTGACAATTATTACAAGCCTAGAACAAATGCCACAACCAACATATGTATTTAAAGACTAATAATGGTCTTCATATTACCCCTTTAACCTTGTTGGATATATTTGTTCCATTTGTGAGGTGATTTAATAAGACTCTGGCCAAGTGTGTCCCGTCAAACAATAAAAGAGAACTAAAGTTTAAACAATAATAATTAATCATATAATATATCTATATACGATTATGTATGAGAAAAAATGAATAAGTAAGTAGGGCCTTATAAATCACAGACTATAATAATAATAATAATAATAACTTTATTTATATTGTGCTTTTCTCACAATGGGACTTAAAGCACTTCACAGTTGCAAAAAAAGAAAATAAAACAAAGAAAACATTTAAGGTTATAAAAGAGACCAAGCAAAGAAACAATGCAGTATGGGGCGGTACTGTAGCTATTAAATGTCGGACAGGTTGTGGTTCATTACTTAAAGGCCTGGGTAAACAGGTAGGTCTTAAACCTGTTTTAATCGATTTCCAGAGGGAACCTCTCTAACTCTGAAGCAGACTGTTCCAAAGAGTGGGAGCAGCATGATTAAAAAGAGTTTCTGGGTACTGTTAGGAGTCCTTCATCTGAGAGGTAGAAGTGAGCGAATGAGTGTGTAGAGAACTACAGGCTCTTTTAGGTAGCTGGGACCCTGGTCATATAGTGTTTTGAAAGACAACAAACCAATATTGAAATAAATTAGCCATTTTACAGTTCAGCCAGTGCAGAGAACAGAGAACGGCAAGAACGGGTCTGGTTAGTTAACAACCTGGCCGGAGTATTCTGCACCAGCTTCAGGCAGCGCAGCTCTTTTTCTGGAAGACCCAGGAGGAGTGCGTCACAGTAGTCCAGGCTTGAGGACACAAAGGCATGGACAAGCATACAGTAGTAAGATCCTCTGGGGTGGATCAAGTGATAAATCCTGGCTATGTTCTTTATGTGGAAGAATGAAGATTTGACCACGGCTGACACCTGATGTTTAAAGGCCAAGTCACAATCAAGGACAACACCAATATTCCGCACACAGAGTCTTGTTTTCTTCCGACAGTGAGCATCCACCATAAGCACTTCTGTCATCAGAATTCAACCTCAACCAACTGACTGCCATTCATGCACTTTAGGAGTTCATATAAACATCTATTGATGACTGATAATGGGTCCTTAGTACCTGGTGCAAATGGCAAGAAAATGTGAATGTTATCTGCTTAGCAGTGAATAACACACCCCATGTCATCTGATTATGTCACTTAGTGGTAGCATGTACAACATATTAGATAGGATAGAGCCTTGTGGCACTCGACATGATAGTGGCATTGGTGCAGAGGAGTATACTCCTGAAGATACTCTCTGTGACCTGCAATAAGAAAAGATCTGACACAACTGAGAAGTGCAACCCAGTCAACAGAAATCGGTGCTCCATTAAGATCACATGGTTCATGGTATCAAATGCTACAGAGAGGTCAAGGAGTACTAAGATCAAACAGTCAACTCTGTCTTTCGCCACCAGGAGATCATTTATCACACAAACCAGAGCTGTTTCAGTACTATGCGGCTTCTGAATCCTGAGTGGAATGGGTCATACATAAGGTATCATGAGATGATAGATGGGTTTCCAGTTGGATTGCCACCACTTTCTCCAATAACCTTTCCTAAGAAAGGAAAGTTTGATAAAGGCCTTTAATTAGCCATGCAATCTGGGTCTGAAGAAGGCTTTTTTTTTTTTAGATGAGATCTGATGACAGCTTCCTTCAGTGGTTCTGGAAAGCTCCTCATCTACAAAGAGCACAGGACTATTTTGGCAAACACTGGACCGATTAAATCAACACAGCCTAAGAGAAGGCGTATTTTGACGGGGTCCAAATCACAGATAGTGGGTCAAAACTTGTCCATAAAGCCATAGAAACTGTATTTCATTTCTGTAATCCTGACACTGATAAGATAGCATAGTCTGGACCCCAGGTTGGATGGAGGTTACTTTTATCAGAGAAGAGAACAAAATCACCACAACGTGACTGTGAAAAGGCTTCACCAGACTGAAGACATGCTGGTTTGCACAGCCTCTCCATTGTGAGAAAGAGCCGGTCTATTGTCCGCTGTTATGATCTCACGTGACAGGAACTCAGACTTCTGACTAGTAATTGTGGATTGGTATTTCGTGATGTGGTCAATCAGTTTCAGCTTGTCCTTAACCATGCAAGACTTCTGCCAGTACCATTCAAGCCTGTGACCATTCTTCTTCATTTACCTAACAGAACTGTCAACCCCAAGGTTGTGATGGTGTGAGGTGAGGGGTTGTATGCGAACAGGAATGATCATATCCATTGCAGCCCCAAAGGCCCTGGAGGTCAGACCCCTCAAATACCAATAACTGGTCACCTCCATGGGAGAGAGCCTATTTGGGGTGGGGGGGGGAGCTGTGATTGATACCATAATAGAATGGTGGTCAGATCAGATAACTGGATCTATTGTTAAGTCAGAGATTTCTAAACTGGTCTGGAAAATAAGTCTGCCCACTTCTATGGGTAGCAGAGCAAACAAATTGTGTGAAACCCAGAACATTCGTTGTGTGTAGGAAGTCTTTACCAAATTGAGAGAGTTTATCATCGACCCAGCAATGAAATCCCCCAATGGTAGGCCTTCTAGGGTGCTCCAGGACTAGGCCAGAAACAAGGTCTGCAATTTCCTGCAAAAACACTTTCCCATCTCCAGGAGCCGGTAGATGAGGACTCTAAACTCACACTGGTTGCACTCTGGGCAGCAATACACTCAAATGATTGAGTTAGCCCCACTGGGAGGGCCCTACATTTCAAAGTTGTTTTAAAACAGATTAAACAAAATGAATCCCTGCACTTCTCCCATTGGGCTAACAATAAATGAGGAATACATAGTGAAACTTTAGTCTGTAAGACATAGGAGACGTTTGGTTACATCCTTTGATAAAATGGCAAGCCTGCAAGCCAACATCAAGGTAAGTCTCAGTAGCAGGTCCCTATGCTAAATGCATACACATTTTCTGTGAAATATACCCTGAAGGCATACCCTTAGTGCAGTTAAAAACTGGTACTGTATATTGGTGTCCAGGAAGATCAGGGAGCGCAAGGTCATGTGAATAAAAAACATATACAAATGGTGCAATATGTCTTAAGTCTTCTGTTTTCAGTAAATTTTCCCAATCCAATTTATACTCACAGATTTCTCTGTGTTATTGTGTACGTAAAGGTTTCTTTATCTTTCAATCTTTATGGGGTTGTATCATCTGTGGAACCACTTATGGTAAAGGATCCTCATCGCATATACCGGGTTAAAAGAAGAGGAACAAACATAGTGCAAAATTGCAAAACACTTATTTTATCTACATGAAAGGGTAAAATCACACACGCATGGTTTCTGAAATATATGCGCAGATAGATCAAAACATGATCAAACAGCCGCCGTGGAAGTTGCAGAGCGGTCTCCCTGCTCGATGCTCACGGTACACTGTGACGTCTGCGTCTTTCGATTCCCGCACTTCCGGGTTCGATCCCCGGATGTAGACCCTGGAGGCTCTCTGAAGTGAACAGATGATTCTGTATGGAGTCTCCCCCTCGGTCTCTGCTGGGCACTGGAAACAGATTACAATCTACGCGTTTCTCCTCCTTGGAGGTTTCATCGGCACCATTTGTATATGTTTTTTATTCACATGACCTTGCACTCCCTGATCTTCTTGGACACCAATGCAAATCGTGGATTGAGAAAGCAATCCTTATCAAGGGTTGAGCAGCATCGGATTAAGTCTGTATTTTATTTAATTATAAGCACAAAAATCACTATTTGAGTTGATTTTAATTTGAGCACATTATAGCACTATATTTTTGGGATATTCACTTATACCCTTACACTGTTTTCACTTTGCAATAGATTTAAGCGCTATTAGATAACACGGTTTATTCTTAAAAACTGGTATATACCAGTGAAGATACTTACATATATGCAAGTAAAGTGAAAAGTGAATTTTCAGGGACGTTACTGGGAGATTATATACCTTGAAAAGGAGGACTAACCTCCCACGAGCTGCTCAATAAGGATTTAATTCGGCCCAAAAAAAAATGTAAGACAAACATATATATATATATATACAGTGGTCGACAAATCACCAAAAAATCTACTCGCCGAACAAAAAAAATCTACTCGCCACCTAGTACCACACGTGTGCTGCTTGGGCCAATAGGAGCTCGCCACGATGTTAAATCCACTCGCCCGGGGTGTGCAAATGTATAGGTTTGTTGAACACTGTATATATATATATATATAAAAGCAAAAACAAGCAGCGCCACGTGATTCTAATTTAATATCAATATATAAAAAATGATATCTCTATCTTAAAAATATAGATGCTTCATAAGAGAAACATCACAAACCTACACACCAAAGAATATTCAACCATAAAATCAACAAAAAAAACAAGAAACATATATAAATAAAATAATTGTAAAAAAAACAGTCCCTTTGGGAATCCACTTAGTGAATTATGAATCCAAGCTGGGATGGGGGGCTGCTTTCAAGAGGATGAACCAATCCAGACAAAATCTGCAACAAGGAGAACAGAAAGCGCACGGCCCATAGCATAAAATCTATGACATTTATTGACAAGGGATAAAAGGTTCGAGGAAACAGGCTCAATCACAATGGAAGCATATAAACAGGCAGTTGTGAACACATATAGTCACCGCCTTATCGGGTAGGTAAGCTGTTGGCAGCGAAAAACAGGGTCCTCAAGTGTCCTCAGACAACTCAGGGAAGACCTGGGTCCCCGGCATTAAAAGTCCCAGCATACACAGCCAACTCAAGTGAGTACACGGTGCTGATAGCTTCCTGCAGCACTGGAGACGTGATCCGGCCACGATTCACCGTCCCCCAGTGATGACGTAATGACGCTGCAAACGTCCTGATGCGTTTCGTTACGTGGAGTGACTTTTTCAATGGATACCTACCCGATGAGGCGGTGACTATATGTGTTCACAATTGCCTGTTTATATGCTTCCCTTGTGAGTGAGCCTGTTTCCTTGAACCTTTTATCCCTTGTCAATAAATGTCATAGATTTTATGAGAGAGAGAGAGAATGAATATATATATTATATATATATATATATATATATATATCAACGTAGGATCTTATCAAAGATAAAGCGCCCTGTGCATGAATCATGTCAGAGTGCTATTAGGATGTCTGTCCTTATGCCTTTTTAGCTAATAAATTCTTGAAAGAACTTTCGTGTCCTATTCTACATTGGTGTGGCTGTGCTTCGGCTCCGACGTGGATATACTCTCTTGCTGATTACCTGCCTGGATGCACGCCAATCTGGATACGCTGTGCAGAGGCTTTTCCTGCCTTAGTGTTCACGCCCCGCTCCAGCTGCTTTGGTGCACGGCAACCTACCCCTTGGAGGATTTCGGCGGTTTCTGAGCTGAGGAGGACGCGCTTATGGACGGCGACGACATCACGCAGGGTGCCATGGAGTCAGCGTGATCGCTTGACCAACACCCGGTGAATACTACCACGAGTGATGCCGCGCTTGCCTACCTCTAGGATCTTCGCATGGGAACCGCCACCAAATGTGAAGGATCGGGGCTCCGGTTTGATTGGGTCTTACCGGTCTGAAGTTGCGTGAATAAAGCAACCATTGCCTGCTGTATATAGCGGTTATTGAATATAACCCTTTATTGACATTGAAAAAAGCACTTACAAACCACGCACTTGCAGACATTCATCATAGACCCTTCAAGTATTGGACATATGTCTTTATATTACAGCATTTGATTCCAGCGTGACACCACTATTACTGTTTTTAGAGCTCCGGATATTTTGGTCTTTCTTTAGACCAATTTTCTTCTATATACATATATATTCACCGCACTTCTCCGTGTAAGGTGCATGCTGCTGGTGAAAAGATTGGCCATACATATGTGAAAAAACAAAGTGAATCCCTGTGCTTCTCCCATTGGGCTAACAATAAATGGGGAAATAAATATACATAGTAAAACCTAAGTCTCCAAACAAAGGAGACTTTTGGTTACATCCTTTAATCAAATAATGACGAGCCTGCTAACCTGCAAAAAAAGTGGAGATTTCTCAAATTTCCATGTGTAACTACAGCATGGTTTGTAGAATATTTATTCTCTAAAATATTAATTTATTCTTACAGTATGTAACACTCCCTGCCCGGCTTGTAGGGAAATTACAATAGTGTGTTATATATGGCTACTCTGCATGGGTTTCCTCGAAATCAGGGGCTGAATTCATGTTGCTGGGCGATGAGGCAGCAAGGATGCAAAATAATGGGTGCCAAGAACTTTTGTAGTATAGCAGTCATTTATTCGTGTCCCCATGGACACTCATACACATACTCATACACTCTTGCACATGTTAACAACGTTGTACTGAATTTTATAATAGACATACTGTACATGAATAGAGTTCTTTCATCAGTGCCCACTCAAATGAAAGTATTTTGACTTAGTTGTTCTGAGTAAGTGTGCGACCCGGCTCCCCTTGTTGCTTCGGAACCATTATCGGTATTAGTCCGATTACTCTGGGCCCCTGCGGGAATCCTGTCAGGTCTTTTCATACTTAAACAAATACCTTTTGCCACTTTGGGAACTGCCATTTCCATACAGACTGATGAGGAAAATTATCACTGATCCGCCGGGAGCCGTCTTTCATGAGGCCCTCTGTGACATGCCATATTCCTTTTCAATACTGATTCATGATTCCATTCCTTCTTTTATGGATCCTAACTTAACAGGTACTGTCCCAATCTACATCAAAATAAACAGGGGGGGATTGGTCTATCCTATTACTTCATAACATTACTCATCTAATCTCCCCGAGGCTCCTCTCCTCCTGTCCTCCTGGAACCTAACCTACATGACATCTGGATCTCCATAGAAACCCAGGGCGGATCCCAGCATACAAACAGCCACGTTAGTAACCCTTTAGTCAGTTACACTGACCAAGCTGGAAACACAATAAAAGCTAATGAAGCAATATATATTTCCCCACTGCACCCAACACTGAAATAACACATTTTTTCATTTAAAAAAAAGGACACTAATAAAACATAACTTTTTCTGATAAAAACAAGAGGAAATCCCTGTCAGCTTCTTGTGAAGACATCACCCCCTCTCCCCAGTAGCTCCCAGTCTATTCTCTTCATAGGAGGATTTTCTTTTCTTTCTCTGTCTTTCTCATTTCCTTTCCCTACTTTACATTCTCTTACTCTTTTTTCCTCTAATAATCTTGACTTTATTCTCTCTTTTTCTTGTCTCCTACTTAATTTACTTTTAGTAATTAGATTTTCTTTTTCTTTCCATTTCTCAAAAGTTCTTTATTTCTTTTTTTCCCCTCGCCCTAATCTGTTTTCTATTCTTTCTCTTCTCATCAGCACATCTGTCAGACCTTTCCAAACTGTGCCAAGCATCAATATCATGTGGGTGCTCTTCTTGCACTTGCCAACATCTGGAAAGCTGGAGGACAAGAAATAATCCAATAGGGACATACAAGTGCGCCGACGAGTATTCTAAAACTTGCCTTAGATAATCTGGGGCTATCACCGACAAGATCCAGGTACATGCTGGGTACATGCTGCAACATTTCAGTGACATTTCTGCAGAGACTAATGGCCCAATGGATTAACACAGCAGGGGTCCCTGGCAGTCCCATTCAGATTGAATGGGACTGCCAGGGACCTCTGCTGTTAATCCGATGGGCCATTAGTCTGTCTGCAGAAATGTCACTGAAATGTTGCAGCATGTACCCAGGATGTACCCAGCATGTACCTGGATCTTTTGGTGATTGCCCCCCCCAGATTTGTTTTAGAACACTCATCGGCACTACAGTTTTAGCCCCCCTTACACAGGTAATAACATTTTCATTCCTATAAGCTATAGATGGTATAGATCAAACTAATAAGCACCAATTTTACGGTCGCATTTACAAAGCAGTTATTCACTTTTACAATGCTGTTCACCATACTGCAAGTCCATTTACTTCAAGTAAATAAACTCCTCTCATCACAGAGTCGAAATAGGACTATTATTTTACAATCAGCAAAGAACGGTCTAAGATTTTATGGTTGGCAACTGCAAATATAAATCAAAATGACAATCTCTAATTATGTCTTTGTAGTGCGGTCAAAAGGTAATCACGTTTATTTTTATGCCTTCGGAACAGGAGATGTTGACAATGATTGTTTACTAATAAACCTATGTAATATGCATCCCATTTATCTTATATGTCCATTTACATAAACTGTTTTGGGTTATTTTACTGTATCCTACAGACAGAACAGACCAAAACAAAGCGCACTGAGGTATTTAAACGTATTCTTCAATACGCAAACTGCATATTCAAATTGACTAAGTAGTAAAAAAACAAGGTGCTCCAATGAACGTTCACAATCCCAATGGAGTTGGTAAAGTTGTGTCTATTAAGCAACCGGCCTCGTCACTTCGTGGACGCGAACAAAATGGAGAAACCAGCGGGGTGTTCTGGGTGACCGGAGGAGTATTGTATTGTATTGTATGTCTTTATTTATATAGCGCCATTAATGTACATAGCGCTTCACAGCAGTAATACATGTGGTAATCCAATAAATAACAGATAATATAAATAACAGATCATGGGAATAAGTGCTTTAGACATTAAGGAAGAGGAGTCCCTGCTCCGAGGAGCTTACAGTCTAATTGGTAGGTAGGGAGAACATACAGAGACAGTAGGAGGGAGTTCTGGTAAGTGCATCTGCAGGGGGCCAAGCTTTATGTGCCATGTGTTCAGAATAGCCACAGTGCTATTCATATGCTTCTTTAAGCAAGTGTGTCTTAAGGTGGGTCTTAAAGGTGGATAGAGAGGGTGCTAGTCGGGTTCTGAGGGGAAGGGCATTGCAGAGGTGAGGGGCAGTCAATGAAAAAGGTTTAAGGCGGGAGAGGGCTTTAGATACAAAGGGGGTAGAAAGAAGACATCCTTGAGAAGAACGCAAGAGTCTGGATGGTGCATAATGAGAAATTAGGGCTGAGATGTAAGGACGGGCAGAAGAGTGTAAAGCTTTAAAAGTGAGGAGAAGAATGGAGTGTGAGATGCGGGATTTGATCGGAAGCCAGGAGAGGGATTTCATGAGGGGAGATGCTGAGACAGATCTAGGAAAGAGTAGAGTGATTCTGGCAGCAGCGTTAAGGATAGATTGTAGGGGAGACAGGTGAGAGGCAGGAAGGCCGGACAGCAGGAGGTTACAGTAATCAAGACGGGAGAGAATGAGGGCCTGAGTCAGAGTTTTAGCAGTCGAGCAACAGAGGAAAGGGCGTATCTTTGTTATATTGCGGAGGAAAAAGCAACAGGTTTTAGAAATGTTTTGAATGTGAGGGGCAAATGTGAGAGAGGAGTCGAGTGTGACCCCAAGGCAGCGTGCTTGGGCTACTGGGTGAATGATCGTAGTTCCAACAGTAATGTGGAAGGAGGTACAGTAGTAGGGCCAGGTTTGGGAGGAAGTATGAGGAGCTCTGTTTTAGCCATGTTGAGTTTAAGGCGGCGGAGGGCCATCCAGGATGATATAGCAGAGAGACATTCAGAAACTTTGGTTTGTACAGTAGGTGTAAGGTCGGGTGTTGAGAAATATATTTGTGTGTCGTCAGCATAGAGGTGATAATTAAACCCAAAAGATGTTATTAGGTCACCTAGAGAGAGTGTATACAGAGAAAAGAGAAGAGGTCCCAGGACAGAGCCCTGGGGTACCCCCACGGAGAGATCAACAGAGGAGGAGGAGGTATTAGCAGAAGAGACACTGAAAGTACGATGGGAGAGGTAGGATGAGATCCAGGATAGAGCTTTGTTCCGAATGCCAAGAGTATGGAGAATGTGAAGGAGAAGAGGGTGGTCCACGGTGTCAAATGCTGCAGAGAGGTCGAGTAATATGAGCAGAGTGTAATGACCTCTGTCTTTGGCAGCATGGAGGTCGTCAGTTATTTTAGTGAGGGCTGTTTCCGTGGAGTGAGCAGTACGGAAGCCAGATTGTAGAGGGTCTAGGAGAGAATAGGTGTTGAGAAAATGGAGCAAGCGAGCGAATACAAGACGTTCAAGGAGTTTAGAGGCAAAAGGCAGGAGGGAGACAGGCCGATAGTTAGAAAGACAGGTAGGGTCAAGCTTGCTGTTTTTGAGTAATGGTATGACTGTTGCATGTTTGAAGGAGGATGGAAAGGTTCCAGAGCAGAGGGAGGAGTTAAAAATGTGCGTGAGCGTAGGGATTATAGTAGGAGCAAGAGGTTTTAGGAGATGGGAGGGAATGGGGTCAAGAGGGCAAGTGGTAGAGGGAGAAGAGGCGATCAACAGCGACACATCCTCCTCTGAGACAGTGGAAAAAGAGCCAAGGAAGGCAGGAGGAGAGTTAGGAAGAAGTGTAGGATGGGAGGAAGAAACAGAGGGGATGTTCTGACGTATGGATTCCACCTTTTCCTTAAAATAGTCAGCAAAGTCCTGAGCGGAGATGGAGGAAGGAGAGGCAGCTGAGGGTGGTTTGAGTAGAGTATCAAAGACAGAGAAGAGTCGGCGTGGGTTAGACTTGTGCATGTTGATTAGTGAAGAAAAGTAGGCTTGTTTAGCTTGTCATAAGTGACATCTCGACTACCCAGAAAGGTATAGGCGTTTTGCACAGATGGTGCTTCATCCTACTTTAGCTATTCTCACCTTTTGCTGTTTCTTGTTTGGGAGAGGATTGTCCTGAGTCTTGTGTATTCAAATATAATCTACAACTGTAGCCGGCAGATCAGGGATTTAATTTTTTTGTTTTGTTACCAGCTTGTTAAATTTGATGTAGCAGTAAGTTGGAAATGGCACAAACGTGCTGCGTGTCAGAGCACACTTTTCTTTGCTATATCACAGACATCTTTAAGTTGTCATCTCGTAGTGCATGTGCGTTCACTGTGCACAGGGTCACATGCTTTCTATTTCTACAGAGATAAAAGGGCACTGGGAGACTGGAGGGCTGTAAAGAATCAAGATGAAGTTTAAAAATGTTAGGAAACAAAAACAAATGTGATGACTTATCAGTTACAAAATCTCATGGTGATCAAGTTTCAGAAATCCCCAGGTATGAAAGTAGTATAACAGTTACTAAAAGGAGGGAAACAACATGCTGCGTTTAAATAGCTACATACAACGTGATTGGGTACCAATGAGGTGCGCGTTTGTGGGGGCGCACTTTCACTGGGTTTTGGTTTCAAACATTTGTTTTAAAAAATTTGAATAAAAATGAATGCAGGAAATATAAAAAAGATATTTTAAAATGTTAACTTTTTGGCAAATATTAAAAAAGAGAAGTGCAACATTTTTGCTAAAGTTAACACACCAGGTGAAATGTGCCCCCTTTTTTTTTCTAGAACTAATTTTATGCCAACCAATAAAAGTTAGCTGACCTGTTATCTAGTGCCATTTTTGCAAATTTCTACTGAAAATGAAAAATTGTTGAAAATTGTTAACAGTTGTTTTCAAAAAAAAAATTACGCAACTTTGACAATGTAAGGAAAATGTGCTGTTTGTTTGCAAACTCAAAAATTCGCCCAGTTTATTAAAAAATATTAATAATAATCCAAGGATGAGCTTTTATCTGATGTTGGCTCAAATTTTGCTTAGATTGAAAAGTTTACTTCGAATCTCTGACTCAAACTTCCAAATGAACTTCGAAGTTTGGATTTCCAACCCACAAGCCTGCCCCTCCTAATTAGGCAATTTGTTTGAAGCCATATGACTGCAATTAAAGTGGCCTGTAGTGGTGGTAATGCTACTAGGGAAATGAGCTTATAAAAGTGGCCTATATATTCAACTGAATGTACTAAACAGTGATAAGCCACATCAAATATAAGACTTCATACATAAGGCTTAATTAAAAGACAGATTGTTGTTCCAATCATTTTGACTGTAAGTGCAGTCCCTCCACAGTAAATTAATTGCATCTAATGTGGAAAGTACAGATGACTTGTAGATTAATTGTACAAATCTCACAACTGCCGTACAGTAACAATGGAAGGCATTTTTGACTTTTGGAACTTCACAAAGTTTTCACTCTCTCCATTCTACTTTGCCACTTTCCAGAGTTAATAATGAGAAAATTGTTTAAAAACTGTAAAATAAATAAAGTGAATAATTGCAATATGTATCTGTAGTTCAATAATAAAAAAAAAAGCATACACCAAAAATGTATATATTAAGTGAATTTTGGAATTGGGCAAGAGGGGCAGAATCGTTATATCCAACACTAACTGCGTGATTAAATGTGTGTTTTACCATTCCTTATATGTATGGGAAAGGGGTAAAATAGAATGTTTAAAATGTTTACGAGTGGTTCACTTTTCCGAGTTTTACACCCAACTCCTGTTTGAATGCTGCCCTTTTAAATAGGCGAAGTGCAACATTTACATATGTAAGCAGTGGAGTTTCATATTCTCCCAACTTTTCATAACTAACATACTGTAATAGTTTATTTATTTTTTTTATAAAGGAGAAAAGAAAAAGAAACTACTTAGCAAAAAAATAAAAATGAACGATTGCATGAGTGATTAAATGGCACGAATGGCAGAATTGTTTGCATGATAAAAAGAAACTCAATCAACGAAACCAAAACATATATTAATCACAGTTACAACGTCAAGATATACACTTTGACAAGCTATTAATGGGCATCCTTTAAGTTAACATTATGTGCTGAAAAAGCAAATAATTTCCCCTTCTTGAGCCCTTATGCCAAGTAGATGATAAAGTGCTATGTCAAAGCCTAGTTACAGTGGTTATGCTAAATTAGTAGCATCTAGTATTTTGTGGTCAACTTTGTTGCTCATGTTATTGGTCTCATAGCACTTAGAGTATCCATGTTAGGGGGACATGATGTGGCCAATGTGCAATTTTTCTAAAATCATATAATAAAATATGAAAAACAAGACTTGGAATTTAACTTGGCAAACTTTTTATTTGTAATTTGCACTTTTAAAAAGGAACACATTACAGGAAAACACATTTATTTTCTGCGCAACACAATGTTTTCTTCTTTCATAAATTGCGGATAAACTAACAGATAAGTTACTTTTCCGAGTAATGTGTTTAAGTAACAATCCCTGAAAAATAGGTAATTACTTGGTGATTATGATTCAGCTGGAGATGTTGAAGGCCAAAGGCATAGCCAAAGGACTGTAGCTCATCTGGGACATATTAAGCACCTGTGTCCTGTCCCAGGGAGATTAAAAGGCTAAATTAGTTTTTAACCCTTTGAGTGGCAGAAAGGCTGTGACTCCAAAGTGCTCTTCAGCAATCACAGGATCATTGGAGATATAAATGCTATCTCCCCTGGTGTGCCGGCCCTCAAGACATAGTAGCTATGTCATGGGGCAGCCTCAGTTCATGTGGAATGTTGCTTGTATACAGTAGATATCTGCTTTTCTACATTGATAAAACCAGATACCTATATGCCTTCACCTTCCCTCTTCTGGGGAAAGCTGCTGTTGAAACCTCCAAGGGACCCAACAGCTGGTATCATTTTGCTTCTAACATTACATTCTTAAATACTTTTGGAGGAAGAGAGGATCTGAGCCACAGGCAGCACCTGGCCGATTGCAGCTTAGTACAGAATCTTTGCAATTTTTGCATGTAAAATGACGGTAACAAATTCAAGCTTTAGGAGCAATTACCAATCCAAATCAAAAATTCCTTTTAGAACAAGGACAAAAAAAGTGTGAACCTGTTTCTGGATCCCCGCAGCTCGCAGTTCCATCTTCAATCGCTCTAGTTTCTCTCTCTAATACTTTCCTCCTCTCTAACCACTGCAGCATAAGAGCCATATTGCTTATGTCCTAGATGATTAAATGGTGCTAAGCCGGAAAGAAATTTACACCTTACAACTTCAAATGCATGGACCACAGTGTGCTGTACGGCTTAGCGCCATTTAGTAAATAAAGCCTTGTGAAAAAGACAATTAACAGCACTGTAAATATTGAGAGGTGTGGCTTGCTTGCTAGCATCTCGGAATAACATTTTCCAAAATGTTGTGTCCATTTGTCCAGTTTTACATTCAATGTGTTGTTTCCTTTGAAGTTTACAGAACATGCTGTGTCACTAAGGGATTCCCACTCTTCACTAAATAGGACAATGTGCTCAAGATGCACTCCCTCCCAAAAAGTTTTGAGAAAATACAAGACAGCTTTGAACCTCTCAAAACATTAAGGGACTGATTTAATAAACTCAGAATTGATAGAATCAGCCCCTAAGTTTATTATTTTTTATTTTTATTCAATTTTTCGCTAAAACTCATATCTTACTCATTAAATGAAATCAATTTCAGTATAAAACATTGAGAATAAGATGTAACTACAGTATGCCGAGCTGTAAAGTCACGTTCCCTATGCTTCCTGCATTCTGATTCACTATGGCAGAGTGATCAGGTAACTCTCAATGTATTACTCCCTGGTAAAACATTTTATAAATAAATAAAAATCTACATAGTTTCTTGGGTCAACAAAATCAGTCACAGCTGCCAAACTTCTGACAATTCATGAATACCTTGAAGAGTTATATAGCTCTTGTAAAACTATGGTAAACACGTCCTAATGGATTTCTCCTCTGTGCTTTGGGAGGAAGACCATAAAAACATTTTAGACATGTCATGCATTTTATGCATTAAGCAGAAATCAGAATGTATTACTGGTGGAAGCATTTTTTTAAGAGGAAGATTATATGTCTGCTATGTATAATTAATGTTAATATCTGTAAGAAATAATTTAGCTTTTGTAAGGCAATATACATTTATCTTATTTCAAAACTAATTTTAACTCATTTCTAGATGTACTACAGACCCCTTCTAGGGTGACCAGCAATTTAAAAGAAAAGTAAGGGCTGTGGTTTGGGAAACAGCACACAGTGACATTGTTTTCGTTGTCTTAGGGTGACTCTCTCGGGGGTCTACTCAATATATTCCAAAGCAGTATTTTTGTGAGATTTTTTTTCTCGTGAGAAATGCTTCATGTTATTCAATATGCAGATTGTCTTTATCAACAAAGGTGGTGGGAAAGTCTTCAAAAGAAATGCAAATGACCATTCAAATGAACACATATTGCCCAATAAGTATGCAGTTGCAATTCAATATGCTACAAAGACTGATTATCACCAAAAGAAGTGAAAAGTACAGAGAAGATTTTTTTTTTTTACATGCTTTAGCCAAGTGAAAACATTTGTAAAACGTTTTTTGTGTATATATTTGAAAGGCAATTTCAATTAAAAAAAAATGTGTGGAAAACCTAGACCAATAGCCAGCTATTACTACATAAGAAAAAAATACGTCACAGACAAAGTAATTGCCATTATAAAAACCACGATACTTTGAAATGTTGGTTAATACTAACCAAAAATATTTTAACGAAAAATGTTGGAATGCAAGTTAAAGTGGTTCTTCTGCTTCTTCCTGACATTTTTGTCATGTGATTATATGTTTCTTTGTTACTCATTCTCACTCTTTAGATAGTGTACCAAAAAACCTAGTGCACAGATACAAGCACTTCTCATTTCATTTCATTATTCAATTTCATTAACATTTCACACCCCGTGCAGTATTGATACATTCTTGTACATTTAAATGTGGGAGCTGGCGAAGGGATCGATGTTAAAAGAAAGAAGAAACAGAAAGAAAGAACTTTGCATTTTTGCATGGTACAGGAAGATTAAAAAAAAAATTACACACAGTGGTCTAGGGAAAACGAAATCCAGTGTTTAAAAACTGGTATTTTCATTTCCAAGTGCATGATTCTCCAAGTCATTATTTTGTTAAACCATTTGTCATGACATGCCAAAGCAAACCATTTCCCCCACCTCTATGACCTTGAAATCCCACCTGGCCTGTTACCCCTGTATAATACATGCCATCCAGGCACATGACTTTTTCAACAATAATGAACGTGTGAATCATCTAATGGGATTGATGCTAAAGTTACAGTTTTCTGATATGTGAAAAATTTGGAAAATTCTAATAATCACCTTAAAAATGCATTCAACGCATTCAGTGATGTTGATTTAAATTGATTTAGCCTTATACTAACTCTGAGCCATCATCACGTCTCAGACATCATGGGAAAAAGTTGTGAAAATGTTCATATTTGTTTTCCCTACATTTTGCGTTTTTGCACACATTGCTTTAGATTTTGTTGAATTAGTTGTTAGTGCTGCTCTTTTAAAAGAAAATAAGCCAAATGGCAGTATATAAAACACAGTGACCTGCTGCCCTTTGCTTCTGTATTAGGAGTGTTTTGTGTGACCAGTAGCAGGAGGGTATAGGACAGAGGGAAAGAGAGAATCAGAGCGAGAGTGAGAGTGTTGACTGTTATTAAGTTAGTGAGTGAGTGTTAGATAGTAAGAAAGTATTAGTGAGTGAGAAAAGTGAGAGTGAGATCAAGAGAGAGAGAGAGGAAAAACATTTTTTAATGTAAAAACAAACAAAATTGTTTAGTAGTTTCTTTTAGTTAGTTGTTAGTTATAATAATATATATGTATAGTTAATAAGTTAGTTAGGTAAGTTAAATTAATTAATTTTGTTATTTATACATTGGTTTGTCAGTTTTATAGGTGGTTTGTTATAGGTACGTACGTTTCATATTTAGTTCAAGTTTAAGTTTTTAGTTGTGCAGTTTTCTTTAGCTTTAAGTGCATTTAAGTGTTAATATAGGTAGATTGTTTTATTTGTTTTACTAGTTGTTTTATAATTGTCTTCATTTATTTTCTCTTTCATTTATATTATTTGATATTTATGTTGTGTATTATTATATTTGATTTTACTTGATTTATTTTTAATATGGTGGAGAATAGGACTTTGAGGATGAGGAGAGACTCAGTGTGTGAATCAGCACAGCCCACTACTTCAACAAACTCTTGGTACAGTTGTGGAACAGCCGTAGTGGAAAATATGCCCTAATGGGATTCTAGTAATGCTCAGCACATTTCATGAGTTCCCTGAAACCCATGCCCTCTACAAAAATAAAGGGCAGCATGTAAACTGCAAGAATTTGACAAAGTTGTCATGAGAAAAGGGGTCCCATGGGTTGGTGTAGACATAATTGGTCCATGTGTTTGTGTACTGCCAGAGGACCTTTCTCCCCCATGACTATGCTGTCCAATGCGTGTATCAGCTCATGCTGGAGCCTCATCATCACCATTACTGCTAAGTACATCACCATTCATCAGTACATCATTATATGATGACCTTTACCATCAAAACCCTCTAAGTCACCTGATGGACTACTAGAATTTCAGCCATTCCTCCTAGTCTTAGCTGTGCTACTGCTTGTGCCATTCTTAACCCTGCCTCACAATAGCACGGCACAAACAACAAGGGACTGCATTCCTATCCATACCTGCTATGGGCTTGTGTGTGTTTTTGTTACTTTGAAATATTCAATACTAGCTGATATACCCAGCGTTGCCCGGGATTTAATTTTTTCGCTCCCCCCTCTCTCTCCGCTCCCCCTCTCTCTTTCCCCCTTTCCCCCCTGTCTGTTTTTCCCCCGTTGACAGCAATCTGGGCCCCCCTACACATGAATACACCCCCTCCCCACGTTCACAGCTGCCTCCCCCCCCCCCCACGTTCACACCTCCACCCCTGGTTAAAGAAGAGGGGTCACATGAAAACAGTCCCAAAGTGTATGTGTAACTCAGCGGTTTACCTTTCATCACGTGGTGAGCAAAATAAAGATGGCGGGAACCAGGAACTTCTGTTGAACAATATTAACATGGCAAATTGAGGTTAACAACAGAACAGATTTTTTCAGGAGTTATTTGACACTTGCACTCAGGTTTCCTCAACCATGAGGTTTGTAGGTAGATCAGCTCTTTTGCAAGCCTTTTTCTACTGCCGTGGACAGAACTGAAACCTTTCTTCCTGTAATTCCCAGCAGTCCCACCCAGGTCTCCTTCATAAACCCTGCGGTGAGAACCTACTCCCTACTATGGCAGGACCTCCCTTTAGTGCTGTGTCTCTATGGGCCTCTGTTACTGGGAAACTTGCCCTAACTCAGAAAACAAATAAAGTTGCTACCCTTATACAGGTCTATGCTAGGAGAACCCCAGAGACCCCCTTCTTTTGTTCTCCCGGGATCTGAGGAAAATATCCAGGTCCCAAACATGTCCTGCTGGGCAAGACAAGATAATATTTACTAAATCATCCTCTAAAGCATGGGTGGGCAAACTTTTCCCCGTGCGCACCCCTGCCTCCTCTGCTCGGTGCCTCGCGCCCCCCTCCCCCGCTCGACCCCGGCGTCAAATAACATGTGGGGTCATGTGACGTCATGTTGCCATGGTAACGTGATTTCACGTGACCCCTCGGCATCATTTGATGCGGGAAGTTGTTTGTTATAGAGGCCTCGCGCAGTCCCCTGGCATTTAAATGCTTGAGGGGAAAGCGTGGGACCTCTATAACTGCTGCGCCCCCCCCCCCCCAGAAAATCTAGTGCCCCCCCTCGGGGGCATTCCCCCCAGTTTGCGTACCGCTGCCCGAAAGAGTTGATTTTTCCAGAACCTTATGGAAGGAAATAACTAGGCAATCACCATCCTATGTGACTTGCAACATGGAATAAGCTACTTCAACATTAGTTACATCAAATTGGTTACAACTAGAGCCTATAAATAATGTAACCCCTTAACTCCCTGTAGGTAGCAGGACTCACTAAGATAAGCTTTTAGAATACCCCAATGGGCTATATTAGCTTTTAATGTTTTGCAAAGTTTGCAGTAGCACTTAAGGCTGCAGCCACGCTGCCGCTGAGCGCACTTGAGAGCATTGACGTCACCACCTCTCCAAGCATGAGCGCTCAGCTGTCCTTCATAAATTCTAGAGCAGGAGCAGGGGGGGGGGGGGGCGTTGTGTTTACGTGAAGGGGCGTGTCATTGGCTGGATTGGGGCTGTGTGTCTCTGTGTGTGTGTGTGTGTCTCTCTGTGTCTGTGTGTCTGTGTGTGTGGGTCTCTGTGTGTCTGTTTGTGTGCATCTCTGTGTGTCTGTTTGTGTGTGTCTCTGTGTGTGTCTATGTGTGTGTCTCTGTGTCTTTGTGTGTCCCTCCATTTTTCCTTTCCCCCCTTCCCTGCATTCTCTCCTTCTCCTCTTCCCTCCATTCTCTACTTCCCCCCTTCCCTCCATTCTTTCCTTCCCCCCTCCCTCAATTCTCTCCCTCCCCCTTCCCCCAATTTTCTCCTTCACCCTCCCTCCAGTCTCTCCTTCCATCAATTCTTTCCCTTCCCTTTCTCTCCATTCTCTCCCTTCCCCCTTCCCTCCATTCTCTCCTTCCCCCCCCTTCCCTCCATTCTGTCCCTTCCCACTTCTCTCCATTCTGTCACTTCCCACTTCCCTCCATTCTCTCCTTCCCCCCTTCCCACCATGCTCTCTTTCCCCCCTTCCCTCCTTTCTCTCCTTCCCCCCTTCCCTCCCTTCACTCCATTCTCTCCTTCCCCCTCTTCCCCCTATTCTCTCCTCCCCCCATTTATTCTCTCACTCCCAACCTTCCCTCCATTCTTTTCCTCCCCCTTCCAACCTCTCTCTCCCCCCTTCCCACCTCTATCCCCCCTTTCCCACCTCTCTCCCCCTTCCCATCTCTCTCCCTCCCCCCCTTCCCACCTCTCTCCTTCCCCCTTCCCAACTCTCTCCCCCCTTTCCACCTCTCTCCCTACCTCGCTCTGCTCCATTCTCTCTCTGCTCATCTGATACTGTCCCTCTCTCCCCATTCTGTGTCTGTGTCTCTCTCTCCCCATTCTGTGTCTGTGTCTCTCCCCATTCGGTGTCTCTCTCTCTCCATTTGTGCTCAGTGGCAGTGTGGCCACAGCCTAAGATAGCTGCAAAACAATATGCAGGGAAAATGGCAAATGGTATGTGAACTAATGCAAAAAATGCTTTAATCTACTACCTTCCTGCATAAACTATTAATCTACACCCTTTAGCGGACCATTGTCCAATATCTTTGTTACATTTACACTTCTTGCTCTAGGGCAGGTGTGAGCAAACTTTTCCTTGTGCACACCCCTGCCTGCTCTCCTGGATGCCTCCCAGCCCCCACCCCCCTCGACCCCGGCGTCAAATAACGTGTGGGGTCATGTGACACCACGTTGCCATGCTAACGTGATGTCACGTGACCCCGCGGCATCATTTGACACAGAAATACCAGGATGACTCGTCGCTGGAAGGGAAGTGTATTGTAGAGACCTTGCGCGGTCCCCTGGCATTTAATTTAAATGCCTGGTGGGAGACCGTGGGACCTCTATAGCTGTTGTATGTCCCACCCCTCCCCCCCCCCCCCCCCCAGTTTGTGCACCACTGCTCTAGGGGGCTCATTTTGAGTACAACAGCTGCAAACATCTCTAGATTCAAACAATTGAAACTAACAGATTTTCTGGACATAGTTCAATCAAAATTTTAAAAAATCACATCATTCACAATGCATAAAGGCTTAATAAATACAGCAAACATCAACTTGGTTGTGTGACAAATAAGAAAAGGAAGGAAATATAAAGTAAAAGAGTAAAGCAAACATGCCCTCTAATAAAATTCAGCTGGGGTCTTCAAGCTGGGGCAGGATGCTTCAAAATCATTGTTTTTTGCATAAATCTGTCTTGCTACAAATGGTATATGGCATGTACCCAGAGCACTGCAGTAACCTCATTTTATACATTGCCTCTCTTTTAATATATTCATATCTAAACTTTGTTACACGTGTAACTCTCCCTGCCCGGCTACTAGGGAGTTTACATAGTTGTGTATGGGTTACCTTAACTCAGAGTCCAGGCTTCTAACAAGATGTGGGACCTGGTCTCACTTTGTTGCTTCAGGATCATCATCGATATTACCCTGGTTACACTATGCCCATACGGGAATACTGCCTGCTCCTTCTCAAGTGATACAATACCATTGACCTGTTTGGGAACTGCTATTTCCATACAGATTGATGATGAATATTAATGCAGACACGTGGTTAGAGTTGATCCACCGACACCCAGAAGCCCTATTTCCTGAGGCCTTCTGTGGCATGCCGTTTTCCTATCCCTTAGCTATTCAGGGCTCCATTAGCCTTCTTCTGTGATCCTAACTTAAAGGGGCACTGGCCATATTTACAACATAATAAAACAGGGGGGCCTGGTATGTGTTATTACTTTATAAACATCCCTATCTACTCTCCCTGAGGCTCCTCCCCTCTTGTCCTCAAGGAACCTGACTTCTAGACCCTTACCCTTATCTTATATTTATTTATTCATAAAATATTTGACCAGGAAGTAACACATTGAGAGTTACCTCTCATTTCAAGTATGTCCTGGGCATAGAGTTAAGACAAATAATACATGGTTACAGTTACAGTTACAGTTACATAAGTGTATACATTATATACAAGACATTGCATGCACAGTTAAAGAAAATATATATTACAGGCCTATGCAACAGTTACAGACAACTTTAAAATGGGAAAATAGGCCTTAGTTTTGAAAGAACTTAAACTGGTGGTGGATGTGAGCGTCTCCGGTAGGTTGTTCCAGATTGTGGTGCACGGTAAGAGAAGGAGGAGTGGCCGGATACTTTGTTGAGCCTTGGGACCATGAACAGTCTTTGAAGTCTGATCTCAGATGATAAGTGCTGCATGTGGTAGGGGTCAGGTGCTTTTTCAGATAGATGGGTAGCTTGCCCAGAAAGTATTGAAGGCAAGACAGGAAAGGTGAACTTTGCGCCTAGACTTAAGTGATGACCAATCTAGTTCTTTGAGCATTTCACAGTGAGTGTATTGTAGTTGCATTGGAGTACAAAACGGCATATTTGAATTGTAGAGGGTGTCAAGTTTGCTAAGGTGGTTTGTGGTGCCGAGCCGTATACTATGTATCCATAGTCGATAATTGCATTAGCATCTGCTGTGCGATACGCTTTCTGACCAGCAGACTTAGGGAGGATTTGTTCCTGTAAACTACACCTAGTTTGCATAGGTTTTAGATGTCAGGGTATCAATGTGCATCCCGAATGTTAAGTGG
The DNA here is from genome assembly GCF_040206685.1 of Ascaphus truei. Lineage (NCBI taxonomy): Eukaryota > Metazoa > Chordata > Amphibia > Anura > Ascaphidae > Ascaphus > Ascaphus truei. The sequence goes on along the minus strand of NC_134483.1, from coordinate 411,195,756 downwards.
GAGTCAAACCATATGCCCAAGTATTTAAAACTAGTAACAGGTGTTAGGGTGGTGTTAACGTTGGTTCTGATCCGGAGCTCAGTCACTAAAAGCTTTCAAAATTTAGTCTTGGTCCCAAATACCATTTTTACAGTCTTGTCAGTGTTTGTTTTGGGAAATCCAGTTTTCGAGTCTCAAAAAGTCAGACTGAAGTATGTGTTCAAGGTCGGAGAGGCTATGGCTATGTGCATATAGGATTGTGTCCATCTGCATACATGTGTATTGAAGCTTCCTTACAAGCTGAGGGAAGATCATTGATGAACACTGAGAAGAGTAGGGGCCTCAAAACAGAGCCTTGCGGACACACACAGGTGATATTCAAGGGGTTGGAGTTAGAGCCTAAGATTGACACATATTGGGATCTACCTGATAGGTAGGACTGAAACCAGTTTAAAGCATGCTTCCCTATACCAGAGCTCTGGAGTTTGTTAAGCAGGATAGTATGACATCAGTATCAAAAGGCTTTGCAGAAATGTAAGAATATTTGTACCAGTGAGTTGTCCCCGTTCCATTCCACACTGGATTTCATTGCAAACTTTTAGCAGAGTAGTTACGGTGGAGTGTTTGTGGCGGAAGCCAGATTGGAATTGGCTAGGGAAATATGTCTTGGTATAGTTATCGCTTAATTGGGAGTGGACACATTTTACCATGACCATGACTTCGGGTAGTATTGGGAGAAGAGAGATTGGCCTGTAGTTTAAGACAGTGTTTTTGTCCCCACTTTGAAGATTGGGACAACTCTGGAAGTTTTCAGGTCTTAGGGATATGGCCGGGCAGACAGGATAGAGTTGGCAATGTCTGGGGCACCAAGTCTTAGGAACTTAGATTGTAGTAATTCGGGTCAAGCCGGTCTGCTTAGTTTTAATTTGAGGAGTGCTTGTGTAATCTCCACTTGGGATACTGGGCCAAATTGAAAATTGTGGGCAGTGTTGGGAGGCGGTGGGGCTATATGGTACTCCCAGGATGAGCTTCATGTTTGTGGTTTGGGTTGCGTTTTGCTAATAAGTTAGTAGAACCCCCCCACAAAGTAATCATTGAATGCATTTGCAATGTCGGTGGGGTTTGTCAAAGTAATATCCCGTAGTAATATTACTTGGTTGTTGATGGTTAGAAGGCTGGAATATATTGTTGATAACCTTCCAGACATTAGCTGGGTTTGATGTATTGTGGAGGAGATTGTCAGAGTAATATTGTGCTTTTGCATGCCTTGTTTGCCTTGTGCACATGTTCTGCAGGCATCTGTAGTGATTGAGATCCTTGGTAGTGGCAGTTACTTTGTAGTTTTACCACAAGGCATCCCTTCTGACATCATCACCCCAGTGATAACACAGGGTCGAGCCGACAAAACACTATCCCGCTATCAATTCTTCACAGTAACCTTGTAACCCATGGGGGGGGGGGGACTCACACACAACCAGAGCACCTTCTTAATTCCAATGCACACTATTTTAATTATTTTTTTGCATGTATGCCTACTGCCTAACTAAGTTTCAGTAAATACAGCTTGGATTTTAAGCTCATGGGGCATTGATTCCTTTCTCACAAAGTTTGATTTTATGTCATGTATTTTTCCCAATGTTGTAACATATTGCCCTATATTATATTGTATATACTTTTCCTATTCCTGCATATGTTGACAGTGATATATATTTTTTTTTAAACATGTATGCATATATATTGTAATAGATCTTCCACATATTTCTTCTGCATTTTAGGATTTTAATTTAGAATAAGGCTTCTTTCCAATTCTCTTTTCTTTGCTGTTTCTAATTCTAGAGGTGGATAGTTCCAATCAATACATTTTTGTTCTAAGATGATGCTTTCAGTTCATAGGTTTCTAGATCTGAATAGTTTTTCTGGATGCGTCTAAATTGGCCAAAAGTTATATTAGACGTCCATTTCAGATGGTGGCAACTACTCTTTAGAATGTAATTATTGCAGTCTACCTGCTGAAAAAACGTTTCTGTTTTGATTTTGTTTTTTGTCAGCATATAAAATAAGATCTAGAAACTTAATATTGGAACGGTGATATTTCTGGGTAATATTTAAGTTCAAATTATTGGTGTTGATACATTACTAGAATTCATCTTGTACATTAACAGTATGACTTATGTCACAGAAATTGTATTTGTGTTTGTGATGTTTAATTAAAAATCAAAATACATTTAATTGACAAAACGCAAATAAATTTGACTTAGAACGTGCGTGCTCGCACACATCCCTGTATTTGCTATTTGCACTAAGCGTGAATTCCTCGTGTGTGTGTGTCGGTGCGTGCGTGTGACTGCGTGTGACTCTGTGTGCGTGCGTGTGTGACAGTGTGTGTGACGTATGCACACCCCCCTGCACATCGCCCCCCTGCAAATCGCCCCCCCCTGCACATCGCCCCCCCCCCTGCACATTGCCCCCCCTGCACATCGCCCCCCCTGCACATCGCGCCCCCCCTGCACATCGCCCCCCCTGCACATCGCCCCCCCTGCACATCACCCCCCCCCCTTCATATCAAACTGCTCTTTCAAGAATTTACCAGAGTTATCTAGTGTTCTTTTATATCACTGCAACCTTGGGAGTGGTCTGTGACCGTATAAAGGAACGAGACATCATTTGTGCAACAGATGTCCTTTTCTTTCATTCAATGTTTTCTAGGATGTTAATAGCTTGAGTTTAATCTTTGAGATACAATGGTAATTGAAAAACAAATTATTTTAGAAAGTATCAATATAGTTGTGGCAGGTTGAAGTAGATGAGTTTATCCCAGAAATAATAGGGCGACCTGGTGGTCTATTAATATTCTTGTGGACTTTAGGTAAGAAATAAAATAAAGGGATTCTTTAAAAACTGAAACTCATTATCCCTGCATTTTTGGCCTTCTGCAGTAATAGATCCAACTCTGACATGAATAGTTTAGTATGATCTGTTAATAGAACCGAGTAGGTGTCCTCTGTCCTTTATTACCCCTTAAACATACAGGGGCCTATTCTAGAAGCCACGCCGAGTTTGCTGCTATATCGCAAGGTTTGGCATTTTCTCGCTGAACGGTTTGTCAGTTGAGTTATCACGGTATTCACAAAGAACCTGAACCCATCTCAAACCGTGCAGCGACAAAATGCCAAAACCATTCGGCGAAGCAGCAAACTCATCTCAGGCTTTCTCAAAATTCTTCCTGTGCGAGAGCTGCACAGAGAGAGCCGCCTCTCTCTTCACAACTCTCATAGTCGATCGCATTGTTTTAATACATTTTTTAATAGTAGTGTGCGGGGAGAAGGATGTCCCCGGAGAGAACTGCATTGATTTTCAGGTCCGGGGACCCCCTGCTTCCAAAGATACAGGCCCCGTTATTGGGTGTCCGGTATCTCCTATGCATTTAAATGTCCTGTCACGTGATGCGGGACATTTAAACATTGCATGGGGATACTGCCACCCCCTAATTAATTAATACAAAACCTGCAAGCTGCCCAGTCTGCACCTTCGCAAAGGTCTCTCAAAGGAGTTATATCTCTCCTAAATCTGCCCCAATATACAACCGCCACGAACAGCACACAAGTGAGCACGTGACTTAGATATTCAACAGAGTATGCAACCAGATATGCATACACATGGCTACACATAGCTAGCAAACTCTTCTTTCACCTGCACAAGGTACCTCTAGTGAGTTAATATTAACCCCTTACGCAATTGCAATCATATCTATATACTCACCACCTAGGGTATGCAAATAAGAGATGTCAAATTAATATTTGCGAGGAATCCAGGTCCCTGTTGTTTTATAGAAAAAACTGTACACTTTAACACACCAAGAATTAGAGCGTGCAACAGTTCATTCAGAGCCCAAACCATTACTTATTAAATGTTTTAATATATATAAAAATACAGGTGCTTAGGTTACAGAAAAAAAGATTACAAGAAACATACAATTACAATTACATGCAGAACAGCTTGTTTAAAATATAAGGGTGAAACATAAAAGAAAACCTACATATTACCAAATGCTATATATATTCCTCAGAGAGGCCTCTGATTCAAAATATGAGATCTCACGTATTTGGTCCACAATACAGCTCTGTTAAGACCTAACCCAAGCAGGGGAGCCTGGTTCAATTCCCGGTGTCGGCCTCCATGTGACCTTGGGCAAGTCACTTTATCTCCCTGTGCCTCAGGCACCAAAAAACATAGATTGTAAGCTCCACGGGGCAGGGACCTGTGCCTGCAAAATGTCTCTGTAAAGCGCTACATATATCTAGCAGCGCTATACAAAAACATGCTATTATTATTATTATTATTATTAATATAGTAAGATAAACACATAATTAGGCAACCTCTACCCTCTCTTACGGTTCTTGATATTGGAGGTCACAATTTGGGAACCTGAAATTAATGGTATTTAATTTAGTTCTCTGGTCTATGAATAAATAGTTTCTTGGATTGTTCAGGCACGTTAACTCCTATCTATTAATTAATTAAATACACCATAGTGGTTGTTGGCCATATGTGTTCTGTGTACACTGTAACAGAATGTCAAACGTATCCAAGTGTAAAAAGCTATGTTAATTATTGATATGTTGACCTACATGTATACCTCTACTCCTAGCTACAGTATAGACCTTCAAAGAGAACTTGAGTGATTTCTAGTCTATTATGAAATGTATATTTTCTGGGAACCTTAAAACTTTAATTAAAAAAACTCCATTCTATGAATGTTGATAGACATTGTCCTTTCACATTGCCCAAAATGGTCCAAATAAAGGAGTTAGGGGAGGTCATTAGTCAGTGTCTTGGAAGAAGTATATCAATTATGCAAAAGACATTGTCATGCTATGGTGGAGAAACAAAATTGTATAAAGTATATGAATACAACTGTTGTATTTGTATACTAAAATGTATGCAAGTGGGTCTGAAGCAGAGGCAAACACTCATCAGCACTCAAATTATAGAAAAAACTTTTCCAAACATATATTTGTATATACCATATGGACTTCTGTACACAAGGAAAGGCACTTCTAATCAGATCTCAGGTCAACAGATAAATCAAAATTGTATACGTGATGCATGTATAATTATTTGCAGATTTCTTCTTTGACTTTCATACTTACAGTATGACGAGCGCTTTAAACTAATAATTTACATTTTCCTAGAAAGGCGTACATTCTACTATTATGCTATATATATTAGATATCTAGAAACTTTTTTTGTAAATATGTGTAGCACTGTCCCCCACCTCCCCCCCCCCCCCTCCATGGGAGATAACACAGCCTATGCTACCTTGGTGTGTGGTGCAATACCTGTTAGGATCAGGAGAGCTGAGCTGATCTGCATTGTAGTGGAAATCAGGACAGGCTTAGGTTCGTTCTCTTGGTGTTCAGCGCCTCCAGCCGTAGTGGGTTCCAGGGTGTCCAGAAATCAGCCCCCACTACTGCATACTTCACCCTCCTGCCCAAGGACTGATACTTAGACAGGAGTGTCATAACACGGGTCTTTATTGTGTGGTAGGCATCCACTGCAGATCTTCCTCACAGCGATGCAGAGTCTCAGAGGTCCCAGACCTCTGGATGGTGAGGGCCCCTGATCTTACATTGCCTCTGTGGCTGAATGTGATTTTCCCCCAACCAAAGGCTTGGGGTGAGCACGCTGATCCTGCCATAGGAGAGACTGACAGCTCTCTGCTTTCTCTCTCTTTCAGAGCAGAACAGGACTAAAACTAACTTGCTCACAACCTGCTAGGAGGATCAAGAAGGGGAGGGCTCATGGTCTATACCTATCAATGATAGGCTTACACAGGCCATGAGCCACCACCTAACTTCTATCATTCAGAAGAGGGACATGAGGGGGGTTAAGAGCCATAGATTTAACCTGTTACTGCCTGCAACTAACAGGACTTACATAACAGGAATAACAGGGGAAAGACAGGTAGAAAAGACATACCCTGTTATATTCCCCCCTGGGTGAAGTTCCCAATGACCTCGCTTGGGTCCAAATTTGGTGCACCATCTGTCAGTCCAAGACCTGAAAGAGAACACAAAGTTACATATACCATACATATCATAATTACAAAAAATCATCCACTGACTAACTACACCGACGATATATATATTTATTGGCTCTTAACCGGCAGAGTGTAGAAACTATTTATAATACTTGGGATCAGGCTTCTTAACAGCCCGTCCCTCAAAGTCCTTCATCCAGACTGAGTATACCTTAGGGGCACCCGATTGTTGGCAAACTTCCACTCTGTCCATATATATACTGGTCCCTATGAGCCATTTCCTCATAATTTAACAAAAGTTAGATTCAGTCACGAATTCCGCAAAACTGGTTTTGGCTTGGAGATAATCAGTGACCGCTAGTTTGAGCCACTCATGCCGATGATTCTCTATCTCCTGCATTATACAGTAGGCTCTGGGACATAAGGGAAATTATAACCGTGGGACTGCTGGTACATATTTCTTATGGCCCGATCAGCTCGGATCCAAAACACTTGATCATTAGGGTCCGCCTCTTGGTATAATATAGAGGGGGGTTGGTGGGTCTCTGAATATAATATAGAGGGGCCCTTAGGTATGCATACACCCAAATTAATTTCTCCCTCTCTCTTACGGAGAGCCCCTGCTGATTCTTCTGGAGAGAAGGCACCTTCTTCCCACCAGTAGTCAACTATTGAACCACTCACTAGCACAAACCTGGTGTATTTGATTTCAGGGGCATAACCCTGAAACATGGGGTACCATCATTTACGGGGTTCCTGAGATTATGATCCAGATCCTTCACTAGCAGGTCTGGTACATACAGAGGAGATTGCACTTGATGGAGTAGATGGCTGGGATGACCCAGATACAGTGGATACTTGATTGAGACTGAGACCCCGAGGATCTCCTGAAGGAATGGAAAGATCATCTACACCCCGGTCTCTTAACACAATTAGACACAGGGACTTCTCCCTCAGACTCCTCAGAGCTCCCAACCCCACTTGACCAATTCCCCACATTTGCATCAGGAAATTTAGTTAACACAAATGGTGTGACAGTAGGATCTATATACAGCTAAACCCCGTTATAACGCGGGTCTCGGGGTCCACCCCGAGACCACCGCGTTACTAACGGGGTCGCGGAAAAAAAATGGCCGCCGCGCTTTAGCGCATATTCATCCCGCGGGACAGGAGATGGGAGCGGGCATGTCCCTCCGCTCCCCGCTTCCCCCTGTCACCGCGGGACAGCCCGCGGGGCAGGAGATGGGAGCGGGGATGTCCCTCCTGTCCCCGCTTCCCCCTGTCACCGCGGGACAGGCCGCGGGGCAGGAGATGGGAGCGGGGATGTCCCTCCTGTCCCCGCTTCCCCCTGTCACCGCGGGACAGGCCGCGGGGCAGGAGATGGGAGCGGGGATGTCCCTCAGGTCGCCGCTTACCTCAGATCCCGCTGCCTGCATGGAGGTGGTAGCGGGGGGTTTCTTCTCCCCACCGCTGTCCCCGGTGCTCCCGCTGCCTGCACGGGAGGAGGGGGGGGAGCGGGTGGTGGTGCTGGTCGCGGCCTTTCCTCTGCTCCGACCCCACCCCCTTCTGTGTAGAGTGAGAGAGTGTGTGTGTGTATGTATATATGGGAGAGAAAGTGTGTGTGTGTATATGGGTGTGTGTATGTGGGTGTGAGTGTGTGTAAGTGGGTGTGAGTGTGTGTAAGTGTCTGAGTGTGTGTGTAAGTGTGTGTAAGTGTGTGTAAGTGTGTGTGAGTGTCTGTGAGTGTCTGTAAGTGTGTGTGAGTGTGTGTAAGTGTGTGTGAGTGTGTGTGAGTGTCTGTAAGTGTGTGTGAGTGTGTGTGAGTGTGTGTGAGTGTGTGTGAGTGTCTGTAAGTGTCTGTAAGTGTGTGTGAGTGTGTGTGAGTGTGTGTGAGTGTCTGTGAGTGTCTGTGAGTGTCTAAGTGTGTGTAAGTGTGTGTGAGTGTGTGTGAGTGTGTGTGAGTGTCTGTAAGTGTGTGTGAGTGTGTGTGAGTGTCTGTAAGTGTGTGTGAGTGTGTGTGTGTGTCTGTAAGTGTGTGTGAGTGTGTGTGAGTGTCTGTGAGTGTCTGTGAGTGTCTGTAAGTGTGCGTGGGTGTGTGTGAGTGTGTGTGAGTGTGCGTGAGTGTGCGTAAGTGTGTGTGAGTGTGTGTGAGTGTCTGTAAGTGTGTGTGAGTGTGAGTGAGTGTCTGTAAGTGTGTGTGAGTGTGTGTGAGTGTCTGTAAGTGTGTGTGAGTGTGTGTGAGTGTCTGTGAGTGTCTAAGTGTGTGTAAGTGTGTGTGAGTGTGTGTGAGTGTGTGTGAGTGTGTGTGAGTGTCTGTAAGTGTGTGTGAGTGTGCGTAAGTGTGCGTGGGTGGGTGTGAGTGTGTGTGAGTGTGTGTGAGTGTGCGTAAGTGTCTGTAAGTGTGTGTGAGTGTGTGTGAGTGTCTGTGAGTGTCTAAGTGTGTGTGAGTGTGTGTGAGTGTCTGTAAGTGTCTGTAAGTGTGTGTGAGTGTGCGTAAGTGTGCGTGGGTGTGCGTGAGTGTGTGTGAGTGTCTGTGAGTGTCTGTGAGTGTCTAAGTGTGTGTAAGTGTGTGTGAGTGTGTGTAAGTGTCTGAGTGTGTGTGTAAGTAAGTGTAAGAGCCGGAGCGGGAGGTGGGAGGTTTGACAGGGAGGGGGGGCGTGGCTTGAGCGGAGGGACCCGCTACTCTCCCCCCCCTCCCTCCACGGACTGCAGGAGGGAGCTGCTACTCTCCCCCCCCCCCCTCCCTACACGGGCTGCAGGAGGGAGCTGCTACTCTCCCCCCCCTCCCCGGACTGCAGGAGGGAGCTGCTACTCTCCCCCCCCTCCCCGGACTGCAGGAGGGAGCTGCTACTCTCCCCCCACTCCCTCCACTGGCTGCAGGAGGGACCCGCTACTCTCCCCCCCCCTCCCTCCACGGACTCGGGCTGGAGCACTCATACATACACACATACACACACACACACACACACACACACAGGCACTCACGCACTCATACACACACACGCGCGCACACACATGCAGGCACTCACGCACTCACACACACACACACACACAGACAGGCACTTGCACTCACACACACAGACCGCTAACCCCCCCCCCCCGCCGCAGTACAGGGCCCACCGTAGCCGCAGCGCAGGGCCCCGCCACCCCCCCAACCCCCACAGCACAATGACTTCCCACCCCCTTAACTTTGTGAAACAAAAGTCACAAGACGTTGTACAGGCAAAATACTGTACATCTGTTAAAGTGCAGTTGTCTGTTTATTTCTATATAATAATTGTGTGCAGTGTGTGTGCAGTGTGTCAGTGTGTGCAGTGTGAGCAATGAGCAGTGTGTGTGCAGTGTGTCCAATGAGCAGTGTGTGTGCAGTGTGCAGTGTGTGTGCAGTGTGTCCAATGAGCAGTGTGTGTGCAGTGTGTGTGCAGTGTGTGTGCAGTGTGTCAGTGTGTGCAGTGTGAGCAATGAGCAGTGTGTGTGCAGTGTGCAGTGTGTGTGCAGTGTGCAGTGTGTGTGCAGTGTGTCAGTGTGTGCAGTGTGTGTGCAGTGTGTGCAGTGTGCAGTGTGTGTGCAGTGTGTCAGTGTGTGCAGTGTGAGCAATGAGCAGTGTGCAGTGTGTGTGCAGTGTGCAGTGTGCGTGCAGTGTGTCAGTGTGAGCAATGAGCAGTGTGTGTGCAGTGTGCAGTGTGTGTGCAGTGTGGCAGTGTGAGCAATGAGCAGTGTGTGTGCAGTGAGTGTGTGCAGTGTGTGCAGTGTGCAAAAAAAAAATGTAAAAAAAAAATGTAAAAAAAAATGTAAAAAAAAAATTTTTTTTTAATTTTTTTTTTTTTTTTTTTTTTTTAAACGGGAGCCACGGGAAAACCGCGTTATAACCGAATCGCGGTATAACGAGGCGCGTTATAACGGGGTTTAGCTGTACTTCACTTTCTGGGAACTACTGATCGAGGATGGGGCAGTGAAAGGGGCAGAATGGACCTGGGCAAAGTCCACAATTTCCTGCACAGGGGTAGCATGAGATGAGACATGGACTGTCCTGTATAGCGGGACATTCCTTTGCCCCAGGGCAGTGACAAAAGCATGGAATTGGAGGCCCGGTGACCTTCTCCCTTGCAATTGGCCACGTAACATGAAGCATTTGGCTTTAGCTCCATGGATTCTTCGGACACCATCTTGTTGACGTCATCGGCCATTGACCGTCCCGTGAGACCACCAGGCAGGTGCAAGTCCGGCGCCGGCGATGATGTCACATCTGGTGAAACCGGAAGTTCACACCCCCGCAGCGCACCAGACAAGACCGCACCCGGCGCCTCCTCCAGAAAGGACGCAACTGGATCTGCAACGAAGTTGGAAAGGGGTGGCTCACCCATCACAGGTAGGAGACGTCCTTCGGTATCTCCGCAGGAAGTTTTTGCGCAGCACCAGTGTCATCTGGAGTCTCAGAGCTTCTCGGATGTTGCGGAACCTCCGAAGCCTCTGGGATGGACGCGATCGGGCTGGAACTTCTCTCCGGATAGCAGGTAGGCTGTGGGCTCTTCTCCAGAGGTCATCTGCTTCCTCGGGTGAGGACACCTCCGCCAGGATGCGATGACGGGGCGAGCCAGTCTCCCGGGCAACCATATTTATGGAGCTACCTTGCTCCGCAGTCACCTGGGGACTCGCACCCGACACCCCTGGGGCAGTCAGTTCAACTTCTGAGACATCCCAGGCCTGGGACCATTGGTACCATCATGGTAGACAGGACCGGCAGTTGTAGGGCACACAGGCCCACAGCAGCATCCGCGGCTGTAACTGGAATAGTAGGTGGCACCAGACCACTTGAGCATCTGGCCACATTGATAATGGCGCACGGGCCCACAGCTTCCGTGGTAGGAAAGACAAATGAGACCGTACCAGTTGGGCTGCAATGGCTGCAAGTGGGCACCTCTGTTTTCTCACGGTCCAGATAGTACACAGGCACCTAGACGCACTCCTGAGGGGTGATCCTCTCCAGAGGCAGCGGCAGGCTTCTTCCTGTCAGGACAGTTGATGCTGATGTGCCCCTGCTTTTGACAGGTAAAACACTGGTGGTATCTCCCTGCCTAGGTGGGTGAAATCCCCCCCCCCCCCAGATGAAGCCCCAGCAGGCTTAAAAGGTGAGGTTTCACTGAATGTGAAAACATAAACAGAAAAAAGGTAGTGCTAATAAGATAACTTGGTAATGGCCCGCAGCCTGGGATATAACTCCGACACCCACGGTCAGAAGAGACAGATGCAAAACATGCGCCATTGATATAACATCTTTTGCACCCCTTCCATCCTAGGACTTCCTTGTGAACCGCTCGATTCCGGTCAGTCACATATAATCTGCAAGTATGCCAGTCTCTGTGACTGACTTAGGATCTTGGTCCTTAACCCACTTTCTCACTTCAGGTGGGCACAGGGGTAAAACTTGCTCATGAACCGCGAGATCCAATAATCCCTCAAAGCTTTCAACTTTCAGCTCTCCAACCCACTGCTTTCACAAAGATGTCAGACGTCCCACCAGCTCAGAAAAGCTGCCGGTACAATTGTGTCGAAGGGCTCTGAACTTTTGCTTGTGGATTTCTTGGGTGACATTGAAACTGTGCAGCAATGTAGCTTTGATGGCCTTGTAATCTTGGTCAAGGTTATGTATGTTCTAACCAGGCTTTTCAGCCATATATTTTGAGATGATAAGAGATTAATACACGTTTCTCCTCATTTCTTTACACCTGGTATTTTTTCAAGCAGTTGAACTACCATTCTGACCTCTTTACTCCTGGATCCCGGCTACGTACAGTGACCATCCGACCTCTCCAATCCTAGACCACGGTGAGTATCACGACTAATCTGTCCTCTCCTACCCTGATCCAGCTACACGACTAAGACAGAGAAAATACAAAAAAACAGCGCACAACGCTCATAGTGTAAAATTGTAACATATATTGTGGATAAACAATAAGGGTGAGTATTCTGCGTACATCAGATAATAATCAAAACAGCATGTCAGGGAAATGTTACCCATGCACCAGAAAGCAGGAGGGACGTCAGGGGTAGGATGTCAGCGAGTGCTTCCCAGGTTCTAATTTCCCAAGGGCGTCTCATCAATGGGTGTTTGTATCTAACCGGGATAGCTGCAGTCAAAAAAAATGATCTACACGCCCGCATGCATACAGATGCACTACAACAGGCTCGCAATCCAGGTTCGCCCAAACGGAGAAGCACAGCTCCCCACACCAACCAGCAGTCATTGCACATCCACACCAAGGAAGAGGCAACTGCAAGGTCCCTCCCGGCAACCACCAGTGCGCCAAGCACACACTCCGCACATTGGTCAAAGACGCACAATCGACCCCACTCGACCTCACAATCCAACGCTACAAACATAGACGGCGGACAGAGCAACATATCAGACTGCGACCACCCACACCCTCCGCAAGACCAACATTCTGATGCATCTGGCCTAACAGACATGGGTAAGTACATGATCTGGCGTGATATGGTGCAAACAGGACTTACCAACTTTGGCGACCGTCCTGAGAATTACAGAATACGGAAGTCCAGATTCAAGGACGCAATCAAAAGTCTGGGCTTCTTTGTGAGGGAAGAACTGCAGAGCATGCTCAGGGCAGCAATTGTAAACCACCCCCAAGTAGGTCTTGATTTAGTATGGGAAAGGCTAGACGAGAGCTATGGTAGCCCCGAGGCAGTCGAAGATGCACTCTTCAAGAGAGTCGACAACTTCCCCAGAATCACGGTCAAAGACTATTCGAAGTTACGAGAGCTCGGAGATCTGCATGCAGGAATTGGAGTCTTCAAGAGCAGATCAATCTTTATCAGGTTTCAACATCTTAGATTCCGCACGTGCAGTGGAGAAGCTACCTTACAACCGCCAAGAAATATGGTCTTCGCAAGGTTCAAACTACAAAAGGGAGAAGCGAGAGACCTCCGGGCGAACATGAGCACACCTAGAGTTGGGGGACCGGGAATTGTTACTGAACCGTCTAGGATTGGGGTTAGAGTCATGGTCCAGAGACTCGTGGTTAGTCCTTAGTGTACCCCCTCCCCCCGGTGAGAACTGCGGCCAGACAGGACCATCCATGGGTCTTGGGGACATTGAGTTGTTCCTAAAATTCTTTAGGTGGAAAGGGCATCCGTAAACGAGCAGTTCTTTGGTGAGTACAGTTCTAGGATATGAGATTGATGGAAGAAACATCTTTGGTACATGGCTCGCCTCGCAAAATGACTTGGAAATCCAGGGCTGTGAAGAACCAGAGGGTTCCAGAGCAGAAACGGCAGGAGAACCCCTTCAGGAAGCCCAGTCTTTAATAAATGAACCGGACTCTAGGATCAGCGGCCCTGATAGTTGATCGAATACACCAGGAGGAACTTTGTAACAGAAAAAGTCTTGGCTGACCACTGCATGTTGGAATTTGCGAGGAATTTTTCCTCTAGAAGGCTCCCAGGTAATGGTTAGTAAGGGTATAGGTTGGCTGGAAGCATCTCCCGGTATTAGTATGGAAGGTGACAAGGCAAGCAGTAAACCAGGCATAGGGACCGAAATCTTGGGATACGTACAGAGTATTTCCAACTGAGAGGAAATAACAGGGGCAACCGAAAATTCCGAGGGACAAAACCATGGTTTAGCAGGAGCAGAGAAGCAAACAACAGTAGAGCTCTCCAATACTGGGAACTCTTCATTGGGAGATAATATTGTCAGTGAATTAGGAATAGTCCTTGGGATCTTCAAATCAGTAGCTTGAGAAAAAGGCAGAGCCAGGGTAGTGGTGGGAGGGAAGCTAACATCAGAAGCTGAAGTCTGTACCTCAGTGACAGGGCCCTGAGAATCAACAAGCAGCAAGTATGAACTATGAAAACTCTTAATGACAGGCACCTTAGGAGTACAAGGAGTCTTTTCCGAAACTGCAATGGCCCTAACCACAGGGGTACCTAACCTGACAAAAACATGAATTGGTGTGTTTTCTAGTGCAAAATCTCTGATCACAGGACTCCTAACCGATAGTGAGGGTGTCTGGGTTTGATTAGAGAAAAAATCAGATGTATTGATAAGTGACTTAGAAACAATTACTGAGGTTCTAGATTTGCTGGACATGTGAGAAAAAATACCCTTTAAGACAGGAGTTTTCATTTCTTCCCAGAGTAACCCCATGTTTGCTGGGGCATATTTAGACACAGTACTGAGGGACTGGGTTTCAGCAAAGGCAGGACAGCTAAATAGCTCAGATTTAAACCCCAGGACTTGTAATATATGCATGGTGACCTCAGACAGTACTAAGGAAGTGACCACAGATATGCTGATCCCTGGAGAATTAGCCTGGACAGAGAAATCAGGGGGACCCCCAATCAGGATACTAATTGTAGGAAGAGCTTCAGAATCAGAAGGAGAATCATTACCTCTCAAAGTCTCAAAACTAGTAAGACACAATTCAGCAAAAAGGGAAACAGTGTGCAAGCTTTTTACTAATCTATATGAAAAAGCGTCACTTTTGAAGAAAACCGTGCGTCAGCAAACATTCCTGGGAACATAATATGAACCCCAGGAGGGACATACAGACTACTGTATGCTTTTAACCCTAAGCTTAAAGAGGAGGAGAACTCAGACAGTACACGGGGGTGAATCATAACTGTACTGGTCTCTGAAGTAGGTATTTGGTAAGGAATGTCTGGGAAACCAGAAATTACTGCAGACTCCATAATGTGGGAACTATGCGCTGATGCAGGGATCACCGCTATGTGGGTGACAGGCTGGTTCAGCGAAACACCCGGGAGAAGGAACTCTGCGAGCAAGCTTAGGGAAAAACCTGACTCCTGAATACATTTATCAGGAACCAGAACTTTAGCCGAAGTCTCCGGAGACGAAACTGCGGAAACTTGAGCTGAAGCAGGGGATTTATAGCAAAGAATATCTAGGGACTCCGTACGGTTATGGGAATCCCTCAATGCAACCTCTGCTGTCTGACTTGTGGACTCATTCTCTGAGGCTAAAACGAAGGCATTAACTTGGAGGCAGCAAGAATTTACAGGGGTTAATGCAGACAATGCCTGAGAGTAAAACATAGGTAATCTTCTCTCTGTATTAGGACAGACCAGGAATCTCTCCTCTGAAGCTAGGGGCGTGACCATGGCTGACAGAGAACAGGGATTTACCAAAGGAAACTCAGAGAGCTGCCCCACAGAGGTTAATACAGAAATAACCCTGGGAACAGAACTTAGGGATTCTTTCTCTGACGGGGAAAGCGCACAGGACTGCCTAGCAGAGTTTAAAGCTGGAAAACCCTCAAGAGCTGGAGTGACAGATTCGGAGTTAGAAATAGGGGAACAAAGGGACTTATTCTCTGATAGTAGAACCTTAGTGTTGGCTAGTGAAACATATGTATTCTCCAGGGGAACCTCACAGGACTGCTCGGCAGGGGTTAAAGCTGGAAAACCCTCAAGACCTAGAGAAAGGACTTCTGAGCTAGAAATAGGAGAACTAATGAACTTATTCTCTGATACAAGAACATTAGTGCTGGGTAGAGCAACATATGTATTCTCCAGGGGGACCTCACAGGACTGATCGGCAGGGGTTAACGAAAACATATCATTGGTGTCAGGGAACCCGGCCATACACTCAGGGCAAGGATCCGTGGTAGACCAGGGATACAGCCAAGCGGCAGCGAAGCTGGCGAGGGGAGGATCCTGTTCCTTTATGCAAATGTCCAATGTCATGGAAAGGATATGGAGTGTTTTTTGGGCATCAGCCAACATGAGGAGAGGGTCCTCTTTTGCTATATAAATGTCTAAAGACAAGGCCAGGGAAGAGAGTTCCTTTTGGGCGTCGTCCAATTCTAAAGGGTACACATTTTCCCAAGTTAAAGGGTAACCAGGAAAGCAAATACAAGCGGCCAGCGATTGTTTTAAGTCCCGGAGGCGGTAAACCTTCATCATGAGATCATTACGGCATTTGTTTTGCAAAGGGGTTAAACCTACAAACACAATCAGATCTTCAATCAGGGGTATTATCTCACATAGAAACTGGTATTCACACTGGGACTGGTTTACAGGCTGGGACAGGCTTTCAGACAGAAACTTACCAACCCTCACCACAGGGCGGTCCGAGTTTGTGGGGCCGAGCATACTGTCAGGGTTCTGCTCGCCACAAACCAGGGTCGGACCGCGAGGCTGAGGTGGGGTTGTAAAAGCACCGACCTGAGACCGCGCAGGCTGATCCGGATTGCGCAGTTCGTTGTCAAACGTAGCAGGATCAGGAAAGGAGAAGACAGCGTCGTCGTTGTACAAGCCAGGGTCAGGACAGGAGATATCAGGATAAACATTGTTCAGGCAAGAGTTCGGCAACAGGTAGTCAGGAGAGCCCCGCTTCAGCTTAGGAGCGCGGGGTTGGCCTCTGCGCGAGCGACGACCATGGCCCATGGTACTGGTCACAGGGGATGGTAGGCAGACCAGAATAGCACACCGCTTTGCTGCACGGGTGCACCAGTGCTACAGCGCAAGAGTCCTGAGCGGCTGGGGAATCCTCTGTAACAGCGCAGGAACCAGGACACGGCCTCTCTAGATTAGGGAAAGAGTAGGCCCCAGGAACCAGGAAGCTGAAGATCTACAGGGAAACCTCTGCTACAGTGCAGGAATCAGGAGACTGAAGGGCGCGGGGGATACCTTTGCCTCAGTGCAGGAAAGCAGGAAGCTGAAGACATAGGGGATACCTTTGCTTCAGCGCAGGAGAACAAGCGGGAGCTTGAAGGAAGCTGAAGGATGCAGGGCGGAACCTCCGTATCAGCATAGGAGAACAAGCGGCTTGAAGGGAGCTGAAGGACGCAGGGCGGAACCTGGTATCAGCATAGGAGAACAAGCGGCTTGAAGGAAGCTGAAGGACGCAGGGCGGAACCTGGTATCAGCATAGGAGAACAAGCGAGGGCTTGTGGCAAAACAGTAGACATCCAGTTAGGACTATGCTCGGCAGGGAGCATTATGGGAAGACAATACTTAAAGGCCAGCGGGCCAATCCCCGGAGGGGGGAGTGAAGGTACTGCTCCAATGAATGAATGCAAGTCTAGGTTGCAGTGATAGGCTGCACAGCTGCAGTAGATACCAGAGGGAGTGTGTATAGCTTTGGTGAGTGAATCCAGGCTGCAGCAAACATCAGGAGAGGTGCTCCAGGACTGCACACGTCTGCAAGGTAAGGCAACCAGTAAACTGCGGAGCGGATTCCTTACAGTAATATATTTACAGTGATGGCTAAAATATAATTAAAATCTCCAAAGGGAGGAGCATCTCAAAAGCTGCTGACCATTAGTGTTAGATTCCAAACGTAATTGGTGTAGGTCAAGCACTTAAGAGTGGTATCTATTATTATTACAGCAGAATCTCTTATAGTATTTTAGCAGTTATAGTGTTGATAGTAATATGTTCTGACAAATGAGTGGTAAAGTAGTACTTATTAATAATTCCAACCAATATGGATGTGTAACCGTCAGAACCTTTTATCTAGATCCAAACAACAGTTATAATAGTATACTGCTGAGTCTCTTAATAGATGGAATAAAGACAAACCATACATAAATCATTGGGTGACCACTACTATTACATTCCTCTCTGGTATTGTGCTGGCAACAAGGTGGTACGTAATTGATATTTATCAATAGTTTGTAATGCCCTCAGTAAATAGAATATGGTTCACTATGTTAATAAATAGCAGTGAGCTCATACAGATCAGTCTTATTATGCCATTAGTGTTCTCAAATAGACACTTTAAACCAAAGAGGCATATGCCGTATAGTTGTCAAAATAATATTACAGTGACCAGATTAATCCTGTGATACCCGAATGACTTCAAATAGACATTAACACTTGAACAGTAATGTACAGTTATCAAGATGGTTATGGTGTAACAAATCACAGTTGATCTTTAGGAGAATGCCAAAACATAAGTGGATACAAATAGTACACTTAGTATCACTAGCTTAGTTAGTTGACATATATTCGGTCCACTTAGCTCAGTACAGTATATGCCAACGCAAATTCAATCCAATTTGAACAAAAACTGCTCTAGAGCACGCTCCTGTTGAGATTCTCTGTTAAAGCTATCATATGGTATATAGAACGTCACCATATGACCTGATCTTTTAGCTTTACATGATACCGCTATCTCCGTTATGACGCTGCCGGCATGCCGTCATCAAAGAGTCCTACGCACGTTTCGTGAAACCGATGTTCACTTCGTCAGGGGAGGAGGGGTGTAAATTAAGGAAATAGCATCTTCCATTTATTCCGCAGCCATATGGGAGTATCAGTGGGTCTGCATTCCCTCATTGTGCATTGGTCAATGAATGCTGATGACACTATGGGTAATCACCAATAGTGCTAATAAATGTAAACAACGATATAGGCATTTAAGTGCAAAAATTATGAAACTTAACACTTGTTCTAAGCCTAATAGTTAGTTGTTGTGTCACTCCAAGTCTTGACATTGTATGCTTGCTATTTTCTATTGAAATGTTGATTAGTATCTAAGTTGTAGCCCACATGAGAATAGTTATCTTAAGACCACTAACAATATTACATATTATGCCTTTTCTAGATGATTGCAATCTATGTAAACAGTACATTAAGGAGATTGAGCTGCCTCTATAGATGGAAGCAATTATTATGATGTTCTCACCCTCTAAAATATAAAGGTAAGTTGAGCCATATACAGACATCTATATTAGACCAAACCAGTATATTGTAAATCATGTTTATATGTAGGAATGAACTATTCTTATTCGGGTCGCCCAAAAGGGTCAAAACGGTCCTCTAATGATTATTAGCTTAATAATGCTGTATATCTGGATTCCATCTTGCCCATATGATCATCCGAGATTCTGCACTGTGGCTCTAAAAACATATATATTGCACCATAATTCTTTCAGACACAAACCTGGAAGCTGATCTACTGTACAGGAATGACAAGAATAGAAAGCCTTTGTTTAGTCCCTGTTGGTGCCATGGTGATTCAGTGTATAAATCCAGTGGCATTGTTTTTGTAGTAAACACTTATCCAATCGCCTCTTCTAATTCCCCAAGAGATATGTTCGATACCTGTAAATCTTAAAACACGGCCATCGCTTCTATGTTCTTCTGTCACATACCTAGCCACGGGGGTGTCATGATTATTCCGGACTCATCCTAGATGTTCAAAGACCCTTATTTTAAGTGTGTCTGTGGGTTTTTCCTCACATATTTTTTCC